>NC_140480.1:3842597-4442597 GCF_051167445.1 Perissodus microlepis | reverse complement strand
GCTATATATGCTAATATATGCCGGGTTATGGCTGAATTCACAAATTCAATCTGAAATGGTCAAAAGATCTTTTAAACTGTTGTTCGGAAACTGAACAGAGCAGGAGAGCATGAAGGGGTTAGCTTTTTGATGCAAAAACAATGATTTTGCAATTATTACACAATGCATATGAGAGAATAAAGCAATTCAGCTTTTAATTTTGCCTTTCCCCTCCTAATAAGTTAAAAAGTACTAGATCAATAAACATCTAAATATCAACACTAACATTTGTGACTAATTAACAGGTAAGCACAATCAAAACTAAGATAAAGACAAAAGGGGAGGGGGGAACAAGGACAGTGTGAATGTGATCAATAGAGCTAATCAATATTCTTCCCCTGTACCTTCCACTGTTTGGATTAGTACTTGTATTGCACTACAACTATAACCTCGTAGACAGGGTCAAAGTGACTCAGAGAAAATGTCTCGCTTGAAACCGAATGACACAATCAATTAGCTGCTTTCAAATAAGAAAAACAGCTAAAGCTGACAAATAAATAACATTACGTCTCATTATCGCTGTGAGTAGGCTCATCTAAAAACCCCACTAATGATCCAGGGAGGCATCTTTAGAGATGACGTTTTGGGCCAAAAAAGTACTCCAGGAGACAGTCAGCCATCTGTTAACAGCGAGCTTCATCAGTCCCCCACCGGCCCTGTCACAAGTCTACAGCTCAAACGGCGTAAGCACAAGCTCCACTGCGAGGTTGACGTTGGAGAAATGAGGTGTGTGTTTGGTGTAAATGTGCGTTTCTTGGCTCTGTGGGGAGGAGAGGACGAGAGCTCGCCGTCTATCCAAGGAGCACACCCCAGACATACGGGGGGTCTCGATCACCCCCATCAACCCTTCACACCCTCCGCCTGCTGATGGAAAGAGCCTCCGCACTCATCCGCCAACTCCATTACCTGCTGTGACAGGGCCGCGCATTAAATCATTCTGTTTCACCTGGAGGGGAAGGTGAAGGTAGGAGGAAAGAGAAGTGGGAGGAAGACAGTGAGTGTTTGTTTGTTTTTTAATTCTTGCTGGTCTGTGAGCTAATTCTTACATGCCCTCGTGCTGGGCCGCCATCAGATCATCCCCATCCCAACATGCACAGACGCCACAAGATGAATCACAAGGGCCAGACAGAGGAGAGAAAGGAAAGAGGAGACAAAAGAATGTGGAATAAGGTGAGAAAGGTAAAATATAAGAAGACGTATTCAGTCGCAAATGGGTTAGCCATGATAGCAAACTATAAGTGGGCTGTTAAGCTCGATAGCTAGTTGGTGCAGTTAAGAGTCTACACAGCTGACTGCATTATCCCTATAAAAGCACGCTGCCTGTTCAATCTGGATTAAAAAAAAATAATGTAATTTAAACGTCCTGATTCAATTAGCTCTGGAAAGAAAGAAAAAAAAAGCAAGAGAGGGAATTAAATAGCATGTCAGATAAAGCTCCCAACACAGATTCCTATGCAGGGCAGAAGCTTGGCTTTAAAAAGGGGGATAGGGGAGAAGCCACTAGATAAAACATAATGGATTTGACAACTGTACAAAAAAAAAGACAGACTTAAGGGAGGTCTGTACTTCTTTTTTTTATCATTTCATTAAGATAGTGCTTAGGCTAATTTAACAGTGGGCTTAATAACGCAGACTTTCCTCCCTTTACTCTGTACACAAGTGTTAACTGCCTGCTGGAACAAAGGCGGCTCTGTTCACAAACACAACACTGCCAAACTGTTAAGTACATTCCTATAAAGAGAGGAACAAAGAGCATTTGAGCGTGGCAGGAGGGGAAATGAATACAGCTACTGAGGGGATAGCACGGCTCGGCCCTTTGATGCCAGGAAATGTCTTTACCATCACAGACACTGTTTATACAGCTTCGTAGCATACTCTTCTTCTTTCTTTTTTTTAAGATCGAGGCAACAATAAAATAAACTGGTAGTACTGTGAAATCTCAGTAGGGATGATGTTTGGGAGAGATTACTGCTGAGAAGGAGAGAAAGGGAGTCTGAGGTATGTACTGCCAGACAGCAGACGAGTGGAGGAGATGGTAGAGAATTTAGAGGTTTGGACTGTTTTTTAGGGAAGCACAGCAGAGTACTGGGGGGGGGGGGGGGGGTCACACAATGCAGGAATAATGAAGTGTGCAACGTTTTGTGTGTGGATACAAGTCGCAAGAAGGCACAAACACCTATCCGCAGGATAAATGAAGTGTGTGTGCAAGTGTGGTGAAGCGTCTCCGAGCCTTCGCAGCTGCGGTTCCCTCAGTCCATGTGATCCATTGGTGGTGACAGACAGGCAAACACAATTTAGGCTTGCCCATCAAAGCACATGCAACACCAGCCGCAGCCACTGCAGGTGGAAATATGACGCACAGAATGGAAAATACACAATCCTCCCCTCTGTGTCTAAGAAAAGACCAGCACGGATTTGTCATTACCTGAAACACGAGGAAAAACACATTTTATCTATGCTTTTCAACCCTGTTTCTATGCCCTATTGTACACGCGAGCAAAGGCGGTCACCTTTCTGTCAATCATTGGGCATATTGGTGCATTTTATGGTTTGAAAGCTTCTACAAAATCTACTAAAATCCTTCGATGAGAGCAAAAGCTGCAACCATGAGCCCTTCGAGTGTTTTATTTGTTGGTTATGGAGTACCTCCAGTGTGTAAATCTTGATAATATGTCTGGTAAAACTCTGGTTTCTAGGTTTGTTCGCATATAACGACTGAGTTGTTCTCAAGAAACTGAATCAGACTTGTCAAACAGACCAACATCACCCTTTTGATGATCAAAGCTCGAGCATATGCCAGCCAGTTGTGTTGGATTAGATCAAAAGCATTTTTAGATGGAGGACAGAGTTAGCAGTCATTCAAGCTGTAGCACATGTACAAAGTGTCAGAAGGTCTGTATGCGCTCGCGGTGGTGCTGCAGGGGAGCTGCTGGAGATGACAGCCTGTGGTGATGTCACTGTTTTTTTTTTGTTTTTTTTGTTTTTAACAGCTTTGCGAGGCGAGCGAGATCCAAGCTACGAAATGCACACATTCCTCAGACCTCACGGCAATCCCTGAAATTTCCTCTTTTCGTGTCTTCCCCTGTCTCTGACCGATGCCTTTGCCCTCTTTTCCTTCCTCCCTCTGCTCTCTCTGCTGGCAAGAGTTAATTTGCACCATGTGTTCTTTAATAGAGATTTGGGGGGGGGGGGATGCGGGGGGATAGGGCCCTGGTGGAAGCGTGTGAACCCGATACCACTGTAAATCTCCACTTCCACAGCGTTGCACTCTCTCGCCCCTCCTCCTCCTCTTTCTCTCCTTTTCTCTGTCATTCTTTTTTTTATTGGCATGTCACACATTGGACAAGCTGGAAATTAAACTGAGCTAAGTTGAGCACCAGTGGTGAAGCATGCCAGATACCTCCTTAAGCTGAGAAAGGGAGGGGAAAAGTGAATGTTGGAAAAAGGGAAAAGAGTGGCGGGGGGTGGGGGTGTGTGTAGCTGTAATGTAATGTAGGAGAAGGCGAGGAGGTGGGGGTAAAATTAGCCATCCGTTTTCAGAGCAGAGGCCAATCCAATTAAAGCTTGACCAGTCCACGCAAATGTGTTTAGTGTCTGGTTACTACACTCAGCACTGGGTGGCCAGGAAGACACAAGAGATTCTCCAAGTACAAAACTCACTGCAGCGACCAGGAAGGTGACACGGAGAAAATAAAATCCATGGAAATGATGAGTGAGCAAAGACAGAATGAAGAGTCTTATCTACAATTTAAGGTCCCAGTGGTTACGAGACGCTGTGAACATTAGCCTACTTCAAAGAAACCTTCACCCTCTAATTTAGCGTGCAGCCCCATATGGAGGACGAGGGGGAGGATGCTTTCTTTTCAATAGGAAGACCTTGGTTGAGTGATTAAACAGGCCCTGCCATTATTTTCCCATACCACCAGGTTGGGAGTCCTGTATATTATGTGAGCATCAAATCTGCCTGCCTTTGTAGGCATCTGTGCCAAAAAGGGCATTTGTTTTTCCCGCTTTCTCATCAAAGTCAGCAGCAGAGAAGGCAGCAGTGTCTGTTTGCTATTAAGATAAAATGTGGTGCTAAACTCCAGTGCATGGTGACTTCAGTTCATGTGATGAAAATGCAAAGAAATCAGAGTTGTTTTCAATTTTATTCAACTAAAAAAAATTTTAAAGCGGAAAAGTGTCTGAAGCAGAGCAACCAAGTATTTTAACAAGGTGGCAACAAAAGGTGAAAAAAGCACTTTGATTTTCAATGTTGGTCCCAAATGTCATTTATCCCTGGAAAAAAATAATACTAATAAAATGAAATCTTTGCATGAGGCCAAGCCGGTCAGAGTAAACTAATTAGACTCTAAAGTGGGGGGGTAAAGTAGTCAAAAGGCTTCTCTGCTGAATTATTTAGCAGTGAAGGGTCACAGAGGTGGCTATTGATTGGGCCTTTCTGAAAATGTTACGGCCGCTGGCCTGGCCCTTCAGTCCGACCAACCCCCCATTGTCCGCAGGCTGCGCCCACACCCCATCTGGGAAAGTAATCACCACTCATAAAAAAAACCACACACACAAACCCCATTTTGATTTCAGTCTACTTCACTCCCCTCCCGTCTTCTATCCTAGAGAAAGAGATAATCCTATTGGTTGAACAACTAGTTTCCATAGCAGCGTTTAGCTAATGCACAGCGAGGGCAGTGAGGGTGAGAGAAAAAAGTGCTATCTGTCCAAAAAGATGAAAAGAGGGAGAGAAGAGTCGAAGAGCCATGCAGAGGGATGGGCAGGTTTCATTTCATACCCACAAGGAGAGCTCAATCCCAGTTGCTCCACTTGCTGGGCCTGAAATGTGTTGTTATCTCAACCTTGCCATTTGTATTGCTTTATTTATTCATCACTGCGCTGGTGTGGACAATCAATCTAACCCGTCTCCCAACAGAGACGGGGCTCTGTAGCTGTCAGAGAGACGCATGCCTGTCTCCATCTGATTTGAGAAATGCACCACGCTTGCAAACCGACACCAGAGTAGAACTACGGCTTGTCAGTCTTGCAAAAATTGTAAGTGCATACTTGAACAGAAAGAGCAGCTGCTTTAAGCTGGTCACCAACGTGGCAGCTTAATGACCTAATGTTTTTCCAGAGAATGACATTAATGGCTTCACCTCAATGAAAATTCAAGCGTGAGAAATGCGAGTGAAGTATGGAGGGAACGGGATAGGGTGCCTCAAACCTCACACAGAACAGAAGAATGAATCGAAATGGTCACAATGGGCAAAGTGGCATGATAGTACCAAAACAGTGGCAGAAAATGCTTTGCTCATTGGGTCTAGTCATAATCAAATGCAAGGAGAGGAAAGGGAGTGGGCCATTTGTCAAATAAAGATAGCTAATCTGAGCAGAATTTGTCCAAATAGAAAAAAACCCCCAAACAATCCTGCTTTGTTGGATTGTGAATGGCCATTCAGTGTTTAATAGCTGCTGTGTTGTGCTTGTATTGCTTTAAGGCTGCCACTCAATGGGGGAACATTACAGGCAGGATGCTTCAATCACACAGTCTGCAGCAGGCTCGCCTGGCCGGCCATGTCTGTAGACGCCTAGATGCCCTTGTCAAAGCTGCTTCCTCACAGAGAGCACAGAGACAAGCACACACTTAAGACAGCCCCATGCAACTGTGAAAGACTGCACCTCCACATGTTCATGCCTGAGAAATGTAGCAGCTCACTTACAGCAGCTGAGTGGACTGTGGAATGAAAGGAAGAGCTGAGAAGCACACACACGAATATATATACACACACACAAACACACAAAATTGCCCCTAATGACTGTAGCGCCCCTCTCTCAAGAGATGGCAGCGGCTGCTGCTCTACTCAATAAATATTAACAAGAAGTACGACTGATGGTGGTGCTCACTGATCCATAATTGCATTTCAAAATGTTCGATGGGGGTGGGGTGGAGGGTGGCCGCAAAGGGAGAAAGGAGATAAAAAAAAAAAGAGGAAGCTCAGCCTTCCAGGCAGTGACAAGAGACAAGTAGTGATGGCTGTCTAGTAAACCTCCCACTGTCATTTCGGTGGCTCAGCACCAACGGTCTGACATGCTTGCTTTCACTGAATCACCGCACATGTGGGGATGGATCGCGGGGACGGTCGCAAGCTCCATTAGCACATATACACTTACAGATATCCCATGGATCTGAATACGCGCATGTGAGCTAGCCGCAAGCTAATTAGCCCGTGGATCTCATTGTTAAACTAATTCTCAGCACTTTGGATTCCATTAGGACTGTAGTCAGGGTCCACAGAAAACCTAATAAGTGCTCATGTTAAGCATGCGTATTTATGCACATAAATTTGCATCTTTATCAAACATTTTTAATTATGGACTTTGAATAGGAAGCACTTTCCAAGGCTGAACGTTGTACAGCAGCTAAAACAGTCAGGGATCAGTTGTGAGAGATATAATTAGCATTTGGTGTGCACATGTGTGTGTGTTTATGGAGAAGGTATACACATGTTGTTAACATAACACATTAACTGTTATGTCAATCTAAAGAAAACATGTATGTGAATACCCACACACAGACGGTGCATGTGTCCCGATTACACACTGAGAGGTACAGATAGTAAAGCTTAACAATAAATGATTTACTCATTAAATCACACACATGCCACTAACTGAGCTTTAGAGGCTTTTAAATCTGCACCCCTGTCTGCAGTGCACCTTTAGCATTGGTAGATGGGGTTTTTTTCATATTTTTTTAATCTAGCACTAAAACTGAGATGGGATTTTGTGCCATCATTAAAATATTACAGCACATCCACAGCTCTGATTTTCTATAATAGTCCCACAAACAATTGTGTCACACTGTGAAAATGCAGAGTTTTCCTCATTAATTTGCAAGCTCTTTGCTAATTAAATGTTTTGGCCCGCCAATTAATTATTCCAACAGGTTCAGGAAATACACAATATCATCTCAGCATCACAAAAGAGCAAATGCATCAAAATGCTTTTGAATGAAGAAAAAGAATCCTTTTCATTTTAAACACATACATTCAGATAATTCAAAATACTCCTGCCATTATTTGTAACAGTTCTATGATAAAAGAGGATGACGCGAGTGATATGTCAAAACAAATTGGGGCCGTTTCTTTGCATCAAACCGCATTTATTAACCATAAAGACAGAGATTAGACACTGAGAGGAGATGTAAATCACCCCATGTGCAAAGCTAAATCCTTACAGCAGGATAAGCTACACTTCCTATGCAATCTGTTATCCTCTGCAGAAACACCTATGGTTTCGACACATCTCATCATTTAGACTTAACATCATTATCTCCAGTAATGCGCATCCACACATGCCGAGTGCATGTATTGACGTGTTACTTGACAGTGCTCTGACCTGTACAAACACGACATCACAACATGTTTTCCCTGGACAAACACAAAGAACATAAAGCGTGTCGCAGATTAACCTGTGCACATCTCGCAGACGAAACAGAGCGCACTCAATCTCGGGGTGGTTATAACCTTACACTGCTGCTAAATGACGGGACATAATGAAAACCAGTGAATACAGTGTGCTCTGTACTAGTTGTATGGCAAAGAAGATCCTTCATCCTTTTAAGCTGATCAGGACTGCAACATATGAGCATGAATCCTGGCAAGATAATTGCATTGTACGTGGCATCTAATTAAATGTCCATAAGCAGGAAGATCCAGGGGTGGAGATGAGCATTTGTTTGTGAGGCTAACAGTGGGAGAGAAAGACTGTGTGTGTGTGTGTGTGTTTGTATGTTTGTGTGTTGGTGTACTGGGCTCCTCAAGCCCTTGTTCCCCGAGGGAGAAACGCTGCAATCACTCCATTAACGAAAGAGGGAGGGAGACAGGGTTGCTGGCAGGGAAAGAGAAGGATGTAGGGAAAGGAAGGACGGGAGGGAGGATGGGCACAGCTGACTTGGCCAATAACAGCAAATAAGGCTAGCTACAAGCAGAGAGGAGAGGTGGGAGGGTCAATGAGCGTCGAGGACACGGGCACAATGGCTTGAACATAGGATGGGAGGAGGGAGGGAGGTGAGTGACAGCAGATAAAGAGGAGAGGGGACGATGGGGGGAGGAGGGGAATGAAGTGTAGAAACAGACAGATGAGAGAGTGAGAGGGAGAGAAATGGAGACAGAGGAGAGAATTGAGGTAAGAAGAGCAGGATGGATTGGTGAAGTCAGGGTCAATGGGCAGATATGGCTGCAGACTGCTCAGCGCTCAGTTTCTGTCAGGCGGCTTTTTGTCTTCGATTCTTCTCTCACGGCGACATACGACTCGCGTGAGAACAAGATTAATATGTATCAAAGTACATGATCATAATACAAGCTGCGTGACCAGAATAGAAACATGGCGCAAGCACACACAGACACGCACAAGATAAAAAACACACAAGTCTGTATCTGGCAAGCTCCCTGCATTGCTTTCATCCAGTATAGATTGTAACACATTACAAGGTCACGGCACTGGGTGTAAACAGAAACTAGCCCTTGTGGGAGAACAGCCTAAAGGACTGCAGGCCTTTAATTGACCTAACTAATCACATCCGAGAGAATGCACTGTGATGCACGTTTACAATACCCGCCACGTTACCCGCCTTAAACGAAACATTTCAATCATTCTTTGATTCATTTAAAGTCACAATTTCGTGCCACCATTTATTTCTGTTTTCTTAAATCTCCTGCAAGTTTTGCAAATAATTTTTGTAATTTTCAAAAACTGATGAGTTTTACTAATGTTGCTGCAAACTTTCACACTTTTAATAATTGAAATGTGGGCGGCAGAGATTTTCATCTTTGTAAGAGTGTTTTAACAGTTCGCCACGCCACTACCGCTTCTAACGGTTTAGAAACAGCCCGCTGCTGCTCATCTCCGTATCTTGGCAGACATGTTAGGAGGGAGGGAGGAGGCGGAACTCTATATGAATGGATCAATGTGTCACAGGGGTTGCAGTGGGCACCAAAGCTGCCACTGTTGACTAAACGAATCAGGCAAAACGATTGCTCTCCAAGTCCACAATGACCCTAAAAATGACGCAGAATTGATTTTTTTTTGCATGTGTTATTGTTGAATGGACGTCTTGGTGTTTGTGTATGCGTGTGGAAAAGGGGTAGATGACATATATGTAATGAGAATAGGCTCAGAATCACCCCGACGTGGAGAAAACTGCAAGTGAGAAAAAGATAAGAAATACATAAACAGAGAGGCCGGCTTCAATCCTTGTTCTTTGCGTGCAGGAGAGATTGATGGCTGCATTCAGGATTTCTACACCCCACTAATTGGATTCACAGGTCATTAGATAAAGTACACAACTGAGACTGTTATGGCCTAAAGACTGAGGAAGTGAGAGTTGGGTAAAAAGGAGAAAGGTGCGAGAGGGGCAATATTGATGAGGTTGTTTGGTTCAGGACCAATAAAATTTCTTCCCCTTTCTGCTGTGTCTCCAAAGCCCTGTTCCACCACGCAGAGGTGGGGTGGAGTGATCGATAATTTGTGCAGCAAGAAAAGGTGGTGGTGGTGGAGGGGGTTGGAGACAGAAGGAGGGAGGGAGGTTAGAGAGGAGATGGGAAATAAAGAGGAGTTGATGTTATATGACTCATGTTGCCTGTTGTCTCTTCCTTTCAATATATCGTGGCAGGGAGAGGAAATGAGATTAGCCTGACCATTATGTTCTGCAAAAGAGCCGAATGAGTGAAGGAGCATTTTATTCTCCCAAAAGCACAAGGCCTCTGTGCCCCAGTTTTGAGCGCAGGGTGACGGGGGTAGAATCGAGGTTGGCTCAGCTAGATGGTAGTTTATACAAACGTGCAATTACAACCTAAATCAGCCATCATCCTAAAAGAGGATTGTGTGCTAGACTACCAAACAGAGATTACGAGTTTTCAATGTAGCCTGGCTTTTTTTTTTCTTTTGTGTGTGTGTGTGTGTGTGTGTGTGTGTGTGTGTGTGTGTGTGTGTGTGTGTGTGTGTGTGTGTGTGTGTGTGTGTGTGTGTGATTTGTAGTTCAGTGACAAAGTGAGCTCACTGAAAAATGCTGTACGTGTTTAGAGAGCCAGCGGGGGCTTGTTGTCTTAACACAGGAGGACAAGGGTACAGTCTGCTCAAACACATACAGGCATGCAGATGGCTGTTCATTAATTACAGACGGACTGGGGGAGGGAGTAACAGAGAGACAGAGACAGACACAGAGGGAGAGAGAGACAGAGAGAGAGAGAGAGAGAGGTCAGCTAATGTAGCTAGCATTCTGCCTCTCTCCCTGGACAATTACCTCTGCCTGCCCCAGACCTCTTCTGGCGCTCTTAATCAAGGTGCAAGTGCGTGGGTGTTCGTGCGAGTGTGTGTGCATGTGTTCATAAGAAAAGGTTCCTGCCATCCTCAGCAGTCTCTGAAAGCAATCCGATTAAAGCCTCGCTGCTGTGGGGCCTGGCTGCAAGGCCTGCAGCTCACCTTGAAAACCCTTCTACACTCAGCTGCCCATTGAGCACAAAAGCATTTGCAAGTGTGTGTAATTATCCTAAAAGACAATGATCACTTTACTAGAATTCATATATTCTCAATAAACAATCCATAAACTTGTAGATAAACAAGTAATTGGTCCACATGTAGCGGTTAAGAGGGGCTACTCTAGTCTTCATGCCTTGCCCCTCACAGCATCCACCAGTGTGTGTGTTTGTGTGTGTGTGTGTGAATGTTAGGCAAAGCTTAGGCATAGAAATAAGCGTTTGTATGAATGTGTGTGAATGGAAAGCACTTTAGCACTTTGCCTGCTCAAATTGAACAGAAAGGTGCTATATGAGTACAGTATGTTTACCTAAGTTAATACACATCTGTGCATTTTCTTGTTATTTTTGGCCAGTTTTATAAATAAACATGTATTTAAGCTTCAGTGAATTAGCTGTGACTGTGAAAGACAGGTGACCTGTCTAGAATTCTGGTTTCCTTTGGTGGATGGTAGGCCAAAACCTCTTTGGAGGGCAAACCTGGACCGAAATGAGTTCCGCTTTTTTGTTCGCGGCAGTCGAATGCCACGCAAAAGACCAATTAAAAACATTCAAATTCAGTTTCATAATGAATTTCAAGCTTCAGTGAAATATTTCCATTTGAAGGTTGGCCCGAAAATAGAAAACTTCTGGGTGCATCGGCCTTTAGGAAAGATCCAGCATGGGGTAAGCCACTGGTGCCATTAGTGTAAAAAGACACAGTGTGGCAATAAGACAATCCAGGATTTTACATCAATTTACAAATTACTTAAAAAAAGATAATCTGCACCCAGTCGTGAAACTCCTTCTAAAACTGTGCAGTGTGTCATTAAAGGCAATTACCATATATCAAACTAACTG
This sequence comes from Perissodus microlepis, assembly GCF_051167445.1. Classification (NCBI taxonomy): domain Eukaryota; kingdom Metazoa; phylum Chordata; class Actinopteri; order Cichliformes; family Cichlidae; genus Perissodus; species Perissodus microlepis. The sequence continues at coordinate 4,431,195 of NC_140480.1, read as the reverse complement.
AAGCTCTCAAACCATAATACTGTGCCCTTTATTTTATTATTTGCATAGACAAAAACAAATCTATTACGGATGAACTCAACGTCCTCTTTTGGAGAAGGCAGTGTGAGTATGTGTGTGTATGTGTGTGTGGCTGTGATGAATTTTAAGTGTCCTGTTGCGCAGAAAACAAGCACCGTCTCACTAAAGTGACCGAGCCTGATGAATCAGCTATTCTCATCAGCAAATTAAAAACTAATTTCTTTCTTTATTCAGCAAAAGAGGCAATTTGGCCACATTAGGTCGTAAAAAAGGGAAAAAAAATCAATTGAAAAGCGGTGAAGGTCTCCTTCATTAAATCAATTAACCACATCGACTAACATCTATATTTCCATTACAGGCATTATTACACTGCCAGTGGACTGCAAAGGTTAGTGGTGTTTAAGATTCGCTGAAGGATTTTTATTTGCCAGTACAGAAAAAAAACCCAAACTGATGATATAGTCCATCAGCATTTCAGTATGATCTGTTATGTAAATTTAATCAGCTTTGCCCCGATTTCCTTTGGAATTTCTTCTCAACAATAGTATGCTTTCCCTTGTATGGCATGTATGGATGGGTTGGTGTGAGGAAATGAGAACATGAAATAGGCTGATAGGAAGTGGAACAATAAAAAGAAATCTACTCACCAGCTTGAAATCCTGAATGCTACAAATGAAGTAGGGAGTGTTGGGCCGCTGACTCTCAATGTACACACAATCTGCAAGTGAGAAAAAAAAAAAACAGGAGATGTTCACACTTCTCAAAGCTTTCATGCTTTTAAGCAGCCAGACTCAGTAATATATTATTTTGTGTGCTGTTACCTTTGCTGAAAAGACATTTTTTTCCTCCTTGAGTCAAATTCAATTGGAATGCGAGTAATAGGATTAAGGACTTTTGGAGCGCTACAAGGTTGCCTTTCCAAAGCAAACATTACGCCCCAGGGGAATTATGTTATTGTTCCACTCCATTTATACACCAGTGAGCAATACTAGCTTTAACCCCATCCCACCCCTCAAGTCTTCACTGTGACTTGTTTTTTTACTAAAATGACAACTACAGCCAACAGTTAGCTCTGGGTTACTCTGAGAGAAACAAACCAATTAAAAAAAAAGTGTGTGTGTGAGAGAGAGGAGCTGGGCCAGCTGGCTGCGTGGCTAAATTGAATGTGACTGGTGGTATGGCCAGGTCATGAACTCTCATCTCCTTAACAAAAACATTCACGCTGCAGAAGACAAAAAACACACAGCCACTTCTGTTAGGAAGGAGAAAAAAAAGGAGGAGGTGGTGGTGTTGGGGGACACAGCTAATGGTTACTGCTCACCCCGCCACAGTACTTTCCAGAAACAGCCAGGTTTTTAAATGATTATTGAGAGAGAGCGAGAGAGGGAGAGATGTGAATTCACAAAAGTCAAATTAGCATAACAGTCACCTTTGGCTCTTAACTGCAACACAAAACCAGGAGTGTGATCAAACTGAGTGTAAAATGATTTATTTTGGTGTAAAACAGGAGTTTATACCAGGCAGAGCAATCAAAAGCCATTCACTTAATTGATTGAGAAACAGATCGCACACACGCGGAAGCAGTGCGACTAAAGCTACTTGAATGCTCCCAGGGTCGGTGCTCCTACCAATTGGAGCAGCGAGGAGAGGAAAAGTGTAACGCTTCTGCTGCCATTAACTCGCATGCACACACACAGCCATGAAGGAGGGCGATATCTCGCAGCTCTGTGAGCTTTGACTCATGGGGGGAAAAAAAGAAAAGAAAGAAAGAGAGAAAGCCACCATCGACAACATTTACACTGACAACACAAATGGCTGGCGCTCGTCTCGCTGAAACACCTGCTGAGCTGCTCCTCACAGAAGTATTACGCCACACTTTTCCCTAACAAAAGATCGCGTAGCCGCCTTCTCTCAGCGACCGACGCTGCCATCATCTGTTATTTATTTGTGTCAACAGTTATCGATCGGGCTGTGGTTTATCTTACCGCTTGCAGAGGAACAGAGAGGTGGCAAAAGACATTAAATGACTCTGACACCCAAGACACCATTTGTAGAGGGGGCTGCTGTGTACATGTGCGCCTGTGACATCATGGGCTTTGTTTTTTGAGAAGCTATGTGTGCGTGTGTTTGTGTATGTAACCTCGGGGTGGGCTTGTTATCTGCTGGAGGCTGAATGAGCTGTTCTAAAAGGGGGAAGTGGGTGTGGGGGGGTATTATCGCCCATGCTGGCTCTGAGTGACGCATTATATCTCTCTCACTACTGCCCTCTTCATGCTTCCCCACCACCACCCGCCCCCCTCCTCTATACCATCCCTGGAAGTCATTTACAAGATAACATGAATGAAAATATCCATCAGTGCTATTGTGTGATCTGTGAACAACACACTGTGTATGTGTGTGTGTGTGTGTGTAGAGGAAGAGACAGAGAGAAACGGGTAGAGGAGGAGGTGGAGGAGGGAGGATCAGGATGGAGGGAGTGGGGGGAGGGCAGAGAACAAAAGAGACTAATCTGAATGAGATGACATGTTTCGGAGGAGTCAAATCGGGGGAATTAGGGTTTAGTGTCCCTTCACCTCGGCAGCACATTCATTTAGAGAGGCCAGATCTCCCAGTCTGCACCCCAGAGTGCATCAACAGGCACAAAGAACAGACAGCGAGAGTGAAAAAGATAGGTGGAGGGCAAAAAAAAAAAAGAGTGAGAGAGAGAGACGGGGATCTAGTTTAATCATTCACAGACAGCAAGCGAGTCTATTCTTCGAGCGTCAAAAGCACATTCTGAATTCATCCTGGGCACTAAAAGTCTACTACCTCAAGGGCATTTCTCTGAAATTGACTCGAACACGAATCTCAATGAATATGAAAGTTAAATCCAAGTTAACGCTTCAGACTCTGTCATCTGAACAAAAAGGAGGAGGCGACGGAGCTCGGGGAGGTTTGGGTGGGTGAGTGGGGGGTTAGGCGGGGAGGAAGGCTGAACCGGGCCAAGCGGTTCCTCCGGGGGTCTGCCTGGTTTGGTTAAACGTTTCTGCCATTTTGTGCATTTGGAAATGGGTCTCCTCGCTCAAGTGGAGAAGTAGAAAGGGGAGGGGGCGAGGTATTTAACAGTGGCGGGGGTCCATGTGGGGGATGGGCTTTTTTTTTTTTAGGGTTATAGTGTGTTCTGGTGAATGGATGCAGGCTTCACAGGAGGCAGGAGAGCCACGGCGGTGCTTCTTTTTTTTTTGCACATGAGCGCTCAATCATTCAAAAACCATACGTTTACGCCTTTCTGCTTGGAATCCACTGCTGACTGCAACGCCGAGAGAGACGGAGCGCGAGCTTGATACTTCGACAAAGGGAGATAATCAAGAAGTAACAGAGTGCAGTTCACCGAAACCTGATCCTGGTGGCGGCTGTTTCTCCGTTTAAACTGTACCTGCTGAGTTCAAGCGGCTGAATTTTCACTGTTACAACCTCACAACACACACAAACACACATTCAGTCTTTTTTTTTTTCTCAGCTGTACTTCATTGTTCAGCCAGCCATTCTCTCATGGCTGCCAAGCATGTCTAATCTAAAACACACCTAGCCTCAGCAAAGGAGGCATGTCCTATTCTCTTCTCCGTATCAAGCAAATAAAATGCTGTTTAATTTGCTGCAGCATTCCAGCAGAGGAGGGGAGGTGGAGTTCTTAGATAATATCTGCTTGGATTTCTTTTATGAGCCAGCAACAATGGAAAGGTCACATTGTGAACACAGCCATGTATGCCAGTGTTTTGTAAACAGTGGTAAGGGGAGGAAGGGGGGGGGGGGGGGGGGGGGGTGCTGCATATTTTAGGAAGCAAGACGGGCTTATTAAATCAAAAAGAGACTGTTTGTTTAAGCCGTGCTTGCAGGTGGTGAGTGATAACCAAGAGGCAGGACGCACCTGTGTTGTCAGAAGTGGTGCTCGGCTCAAACGGGCAATGAAGATGTGTGCGGCTTTAGCAAAGCTAGCAGCAACAACAGCAACCCCCCCCCCCCCAACAATATTCTTTGAACCTACTGATCTTAAAATTAAACACACAACATGTAATACTGAAAGTACAGAGGTGTGAGACGAAATATAGATAGAAGAAAGATAAAAGTGGTGCAACTAGTGATTCACCGCAGCTCTCTTGAGCAAGACCAGCTGATGACCAAGGCCACTTCCTGCTGGGCTGGTCTCAGCGGGGTGCGCAACAGGCAGTCGAGCCCTGAAGGTAAACAGACACTTGATTCTTCCCCAACTTTCCTTCCTCTCTTCTCTCCAACCAGCCCAACAAGTCTCCCTTCTTCTCACTGGAAAAGCAGTGGGAAATACCTGGCAAGCGATACCATCAGCTCTCTACAATAGGGCAGGCCTACAGCTGACTGAGCTCCTAGGGGAGAACAGAAGCTCTTTGACAACACCACCACCCCCCCACCCCTCTCCTTTCCCTCTCGGCTAGCCCACGCTTTCTCATTTAGCAGTCGGCAGGTGGTTGGATTTCACTAAAAAGCCCTTTTCCCAGAGTCTCTAGCGTGGGGAGAGATGGGAGAGCGGAGAGGGCCCTTTTAAAAATAGATCTGTTCAGTTAACGACAGGCTACAGATTCACACTGCTATGTTTCAATATGAAATGACTCCAAGGGCTTGTCCCCTATGTTAGCTTGAATGGAAACTGCAAACTGATCGACAGCTAGCTGTGGTAGCGGATGGGTTGTGCTGCCATTTCTGTACTACACTGGCTGTCTTGGCTCTAAAAAACTAGTCCAACATTCACAGATTCACAACTTCCTGGTTTCCTAATAAGATTCATACTGACAACAATGAATTTAGACACGTAATGATCAGTGTGGGTAGTTCTATTTTGAATAGTAACTTTGCACAATCAAAGCTAAAACAGGTTGATGGTAATGAGTGTATATTTGAAAAGGAAAGCTGAAGCCCTTATAAACATAAAGAACATGGCAAGTTTGTGGGACAACCAACAGTTGTTCTAAAGTTTGAACAACTGTTGGTTGTATTTGTGCGTTACAGAGATACAGCAAGACTCACAAACACACATGTAAGCATACGACCCCAGGGTTCTGTGGTGACTGCAGCAAGGAGTGCCAGTTGCCCACATCAACAAATCCTTCAACACACACAGTGTGTTTCTCAGTCTAGCCTCAATCTTTCTGCATATATGATTCACCTTCTACACAAATCTACACTTGCCAAGAAAAAAAATGACTAAAATGAATCAAGTGTTTTTGCTGCAGTAGCCATGTTGTGTGACATACAGTGAGGGAGAAGGACAAGGAGGAGGGGGGATGGTTTCCATTAGCTCCACTGTATGGTGTGTGTCTGCCGGCGATAGGAACCATGTTTCCAACTGTTAAAAGTATGCCTTTTTATGTGACAGGGTGTGTATGTATGTTTTTCAGTACACAAATGCTGGTTATCAGCATTCTATGTATGTGTGCGCACTGTTTCTATGCTTCTAGGGTGTCTCCTATTGATCCACCACAGCAGTGTGTATAATCTCTAGAGAGAGGATCTATAATCTAGGGTGGGGATGTGGATGAATGTAGAGAACAGGCTTTGGAGGTGTCTGGCTGGGCCCGGGGAAGTGGTGCGAGCTCAGCCACAGGGTACAGATCGATTTGGCATGTCTGCTCGAGCTAGCTGTTCACCCCAGCAGCCGATCATACAAATGGCCCGGGACACAGTCCCCTGGACACCACCAGGCAAACTCCTCCATTCCTTTTAAAACAGCAGCAAAGCTAGAGTTAGCTGCAGGCCCACCTACTGGCCGATTGCACTTCCCCATCCAATCGATGTGCGCTAAGCTGCCTGAACCCATCTTCAAGGGATAGAAAGGCTAAGCAGAGAGATTGGAGGGTGGCTGAGGACCAGGAGTAGGGAGATGGTTTCAATACTAGCTTAACTGTTCTTTTTTATGTGATAACACAGGCCTGTATGTTTCTAAATCTCCCCTGTGACAAAAGCAATCAAAACGGCATTTTGGTTCACGATTTCTTTCGCTTTCTGCGCTGTTCTCCATCACATTCTTCCCCTCCCCACATCTGGGGTGGCGTAAATCCCTCTCGGAGGGTGGTCAGTTTTACATATTGTGTGTCACTAGCCGGCTATAAAGGGATTTAACATTTAGTAAAGCATAATCCATTGCAGGCTTTGTGCCTGCCTAAGCTGCACACATCAAATCTGATTGCAAGAAGGCTGCTACCAATGACCAAGCTGTAGGAAACAAGCACTCACTCACACACACACACGCACACACACGCACACACACACACATGCACGCACAAGCAAGCACACACGTGCGTGCACAAACACGGCTTGTCACTTGAACAATAAGCAGAGGAGACAGCAGGAAGTCGGCTGCTGAGGTGGAGGATCTTCCATGTTGACAACAGGAGGTAAATTACAAACGAGTGTACCGACGCTGGGGCCGTCACTACCCTATCGTGGCTCATTCCTAATCTAAACCAATCTTAACAGCTTCAGTCTACATGACGCGAGGAGGCTGTGACATTCAGGCCACTCCACAAATGTCAAACTAATAGAAGGAGAGGACAGGAAACATAAATATTCCACATCAACCAGACCCTGTCCGTGCTGTTCGCTCGGTTGTGGAAATATAAATATTCGGAGGAGCTAATCCACTGAGACGGTCGACTCTGTTTATATGCCTTTTGAATGTTTCATTGATATAACTGACTGCTTCTGTTTTTGTTTTCTCACCCCTTTCCCCCAGCCCGCCCCCTACCTCGCATGGTCGACTATGAGACCCAGCGTCGGTGCTCTCTCTATTAAACATGAAATGCCAAGTAAAAAAGCTTCAGTGGAGACCTCCGCAGAGTGATAGAGACAGAAATAGTGTGAGCAACAACAAGGCTTGATTCAGTGTGACTGCTTGCTTGAGGACTTCCACTGATACCAGCGCAGAGATAATTTAGCCGACCGGATTACGCAGCTAGGCTGAAAGCGCAGGTTGGGATGTCTGGCTGTTTCACTGCACCTACTGGAATTCATCTGTTTAGTAGATGAAATAGAATAAAAGGAGGCCTGAGAATGATTGTGGACGTGTGGTTCGGGTAGACTGTTGAAGAAGACAGCCTAACACAGTCGCTGTAACTTCTTACATCTTCCCATTAAATACCCGAGCAGAGTGGGCCACTCCCCTCCCTCAGTACTTGACCTTTTTCAAGCTCCCAGAGAAATATAAAAGCATGAAGGCAATGATTTAGGTGCAAGGCAAGATAACAGTGAGCGGTGTAAAAGACACAGCTAGTTAGCCTGGCTTCTTTCCGTCACTCAGTGCTGACATTTCCGCCTCTAATACAACTAATTTAAACAGCAAGTAAAAGATGGGCTGTGTTTACAGCCACGAAAATGGTCGCTTCTCTTTTTATCCTCGTTTATTCGACATATTCAAGACATACCGCCGTAGCTCGGAAAAAAAAAATCCTCTCCCAGAAAGTAGAGTACCTTTTGGCCCCAGAGGAGATAGCATATTTTCAGTGAGTCAGACAGCGCTGGAATGAAATCATTATCATGGCTGTCTCTATCGTATCATCTATTGAAGCACCACTTTGCTTTATTGACTAAGCTCAAGACAAAGCTCAGAGTGGGTCAACTTGGAATTGATTGTATGATGCATTGGCCTCTAGCCTGAAGGAGTACTTCTGCTGCTGGAGAACTGCAACTTTGGAGAATCTGCAATTCCTCAGCAGCTTATTGCAGCAGAGGTGACAAGAATCAATCACTGATAAATCAATGTCAGTTTTTCCCCTATGCCTAAAATAAACTTAGTCAAAAGAAAGTAGCTTATGTTAAAAAGTGCAAGTGACGCTGAAGCTAAGCTATGCAAAAACATGCACAGGCTTTCCTAAAACCGTCATGATGGGGCACTGGCTCTAACAGAGGATGCTTTTGTATTAGAGCATGATCTCCAACTGTGCATGCTCAAAGGGAACTGTAACACTGACAACGCCATGAGGTTACTGTTGTAAAATGTAAAGTGATGCTGCATAACGAATATTAAACTGAATTGTTCAGGACCTTTATGGGCATCACAGAGGGGTCCTTTTGTTCATTCACACTTGAGCTTGCTTAACCACCACTGCTTTCTCGCTTTTCTCACTTCTTGATCCAGGGAAGAAGAGCCAAATTTTAATGGTGTGTTTGCAAACAGCATCTGACAAATCCAGTGAAGTATGCTTTCGAAAATGTGGGCTTATGACCTGGGAAAGTTTAATCATTTAGTAGCCAAGCTGATAAATGCGGCCCACCGGCTCACACAACTGGATTAAGGGTGCCTGGGACTTACCTCCGGGTCTGTAAACAACATCATCTTCTGTAATGAAGGACGTGATTTCGCCGTTCTCTGTGCGCTCGTAGCGTGATTTCTTCTTAGGCATCTTCTTTTTGCCCTTCTTGCCAGCCTCCTCGGCCGTGCCGCTGCCTCCGCCGGTGCTGCCGTTGTCGTTGTCCTCGTCATCGCTGTGCTCGCTCTCTGCATAGTTCTTGGCCCCGCCCTCCAGCGTACAGCTGCGCCGGGGCCGAGAGCTTTCGCTTTCACGGTCGCCCCGGTCCCCATCCTGCCGGCGGGACTTGCCGGCCTCTCTTTTGTCCCGGTCCCTGTCTCTGTCCCTGTCCCGCTCTTTCTCCCGTTCCTTTTCTTTATCGGCCGTCATGATCCGCCACGTGCCTTCCTCAGTCCTCTCACGGCTGGGCCTCCGTGAAAGGTAGACTGTGAGCCTGGGCTTCAGTCTTCTGAATTTACCAGTCAAATCCAGGGAAAATTTGGCCACTCCAACAACCCCAGTGTTTCAGAAAAGCTGTGGAGAAAAGAAGAAGGGCAATTAACTTGGATCAATAACCACCATTTTTACAAAATACAAACAACATTAAAAGTGTTGTTCAATACTGGATGACACCTTTTTGGGGGGTAAGAAACGCAACATTAGTTCTTGGAGATTAGGCTGCTCTGCCGACTCTTCTCAGCATCACAGTAATTGCTGGCATTCTCCTCCACAGCCAAGTATGCTCCGGAGAGCACAGAGCAGCTTTATGAAAGAACAAAACCTTCGAGCTTCCTGCTCTAACATATTTCCACGCTTTCAGAAAGGTGCTAAAACAGATTTATTAAAGGGTAAAAGAGAACAACAGGAAGACAAGCGCCGCGGCTACAGTATTTGTAACACAATGAGCTAAAGGGAAGTCATAACTGAATAAGGTAGTAAAGAAGCTGCTGCCAGCCAACAGAATTCCTCTGAGATAATATGCTATGAGGGTTCTTTTTTTTTCTTTTGGCAGAAGTCGCCGTTTGTAGTTTATAAGGCCACGGGAAAGCTGCAGCATAAAGCTCAATGACAGAGTTAACAGGCTGGCTTCTCTGCAGACCGTTTCTGTTGACACCAGGCTCAATTCTGCTGGCTTACTGGACTCCTCCCTCACCCCAGCCCTCTGCCCTGGCTGACAGTCACCGCTGCGTTAATGTGAAGTGACAGCTCTGGAGGGAAGGATACAGCAATCCACTGGGTAAGGAAAGGCAGAGGATCCAGGCAGAGTCACTCATTCGCCATGCCTGGTCCTCAGCCACTTGCAGCTATCTTTGTCCAGCCACCACTTTCCCCACGTCATAATAAAAAAAATCCTCCATAAACAGCAAAGTGGGCAAAGCTGAAGCAGCACGCTGTCTGCACCACACAGCCTCTGCACACAGCGCCTACAAAGGAGGCTACTCATTTAAAGCCAGTGTTTGCCCCCCCTTCCACTACCCCCCACCGCAACAAATTAACTAGAAATAGTTATTACAGCCCCCAGAGGGATCAGACCAGGCAATCAGCACTCGCTATACCATGGTCATGATGACCGGATGGAAGCCGAAAAGTGAAAAATGAGGGAGGGATACAGATTCAGGCAGGTGAAGCAACAAAGGCTTTGAGTTAGAATTTATACAGCATATCTGGAAGTGGACGAGTGCTTATTGACAGAGCCAGAAAGAACGTGAGGTGAAGAATAGAAGCAAAGCAAAAGGTGGAAGAAAGGCTTTTGGCACGTGCACACACACACACACACACACACACACACACACACACACACACACGCGTACGCTTACAATGAAGAACATTTGACAACGGCACTCCTCAGCAGCGGGTGCTGTCATCTCGCGAGCAGACACCAACTGACAGGGCAGCTGCTCTTGTCGTCGGCTTCAACACAAACACCGGGCCTGATTAAACTGCAGCCTCGTCACAGCCCCATTAATCACCTAATGATGAGTTACCACAGCGACCACTGGGCTGCTGGCGCACACATTAGCAGAGGCAGAAGACACGAGGGCTCTGAAGAGTTCCAATGGGCATGTGCGTGCAAGGACACACAGCCGTCAATGTAACATACCCGAGATGGTGTGTCAAAATACAGATCACACACACACACACACACCTTTTCTCCTGTGTCTATATCCGGCAGCGTGTTTTGGAGGTGTGAGGTACACGAAAACATTAATGAAGGTAGTATTTGATAGCACAGCTCTAATCCTGAGGGCTGCCAGAATTGGCGTATGAGCTAAGAACCACGTCTCTCCTCTAATCAGTAACATAAGCCTCTTCCACTGAAACCAGCAAGGACTCTAAACTGTTGCAAATGGAGGACTGACCCGTTCTCCTTTGAAGTCGGAGGCAGTTCTAAGCCTAGTTAGTACCTTTAACATTGAGGTGCTATTAGTTTACATCTGGATACACTCCACAGAACTGCCTCAAATTCTTTATCTCCGATTACCTTGCTTATGTTAACATAATTATACTAATTAACTCTTAAAGGGGAAAAAAAAACTCCCATACACACACACACAGACACACACACACACATATATATATATATATATATATATATATATATATATATATATATATATATATATATATATATATATATATATATATATATATATATATATATATATGTGTGTGTGTCTGTGTGTGTGTGTGTGCACATGTGTACTTTTGTCTTCACACAGACTCACTATGACATGTTTAAATGTGTTGAAACGCACCGATTAACAACATATTCAATTCTCTGTGGTCATTTTGTAGCTCACCGATTGCTTAGTTTGATGCAGATAATTGAAGTTGAGTAAATTGAGTGAGTAAAAAGCAGTTAGTCAGCTTAAAGCAGTAATGCTGTGACAATGAGAAGTCATAATGTATTGATGGCTGAGAGCGAGCTGTCTCTACACCCGCTAGCAGAGAAACAGACTGCTTAGCAGAAAGCAGAAAGCAGTGCTGACTGCCTGGCCGATGAATAAGGCTGTGAGGGGGCAGGTGAGGTTTGGAGCTATTACACATCAATCACTGGGCCAGGACCCTTTGAAAGATACCAGCTGTCTTAATGGAAAAGAGAAGGAGGGGGGCAGTGGTAGGGTTTGGGAGGGGCAGGTGGGGGGTCCCAGCTAACGGCACCTAATCCACCATTTACATTACTGCAATGGAGTCAAGGGCTAGGAGCCAGAGGCGCCCCGCTCAAATACATTACTCTTTTCCGTGCCTGTTTAAATGAGACCTCTGGCCTGAAAAACCACACAGTTTGTGGCTCGATTAACACATCATCCCCACAATGGCCACACAGCAGGTTTCTGTTACTAAACATAGCTTTCCCCCCCAGTTCTTGGTCTCCTTGAACAGCCTTTTTTTTGTTAAAAAGCCATGTTTTATTCATTCCCAACAAACCCACATTACCCAAATCCATGCTCATCACTGTAGTTTTAATCAGAACCTGTTTAAGGGGGAAAAAAACCCAACAAAACAACTAAATTAGCATGCTCTTCTTGAGCTCCTATACAGCATATACAGCTGTAGGATTTCTTTTTTTTGAATCCTACTAAATTTAAGTAATTGATTGTCTTGGATTAGAAATTTTCCATATAAAGTAAATGGAGAAAACATGAATTTCTACATTTAAATGTAAAAAAAAAAAAAGGAGAAAAAAAAGAATCTATGAACAATAATACCAACATAGTAATAGAGTCAGTTTTGGGAGAGAGACTGAAAAGTCATTCATGGCATATTCAATTGGAGAATTATGAAGTAGCAAAATGTGATTGGCAAGGATTAAGGGTCGGCTTTGCGAAGGGATTGAATGAAATACTCGCATGAATACAGATTAGAGGAGAACAATGTTAGCATGAATATACACAGGGTTATTAACAATGAGGGTAACTCAAATTGATCCAAATAAAGCAGCCAGATACTGAATAGTGCAGGGATCCTAGCCATGGCGATGTTGGGCTGCAGCAGGTTTTCATCAGCTCCAATCCATTACTGAGTGCGATCTAATCTAAACTGCCATCCAAGCCCCCCTAGAAACAACATCACAATGAAAGGCTCAGCTGGAGGCGAGGGGCAGGCCGCTTCATAAGGGATTCACTGTGGACTCTGCACCCTGCCTGCTTTGTCTTACCTGGTGCAATCATGGCTTGCTGTATTCTCTGAGGCCCTCTCTGTTTTAGTTCACATTGGCAGGGCAAAGACACTTGTCTGCTCTACTTGTTTTTCAATTCACTGATGAGTAACCACATCCCCCCCCCCTCCCCCCGCTAAAGCTGCGCTCACAAAGCCTCTATTTTTAGACGGCATCCGGGGTTAGTTTAGTAGGTAAAAGCCATGCTAAAAAAATAAAAGAGAGAGAGATAGACAGCTTGGGGCTTTCCAACATCAACATTTAAAACCTGCCTGGAGACACTCTTGAGAAGCAAAGCACTGCTGCACAAGAAATGATTCTCATGCACAATGACGATGTGTTCAATAAACTCAGAATGCCTAAAAAGATTAAACAAGACAATTTTCAAGATCTCTCTGGGCTAACAATAGCTTTCAATGGCAAAATACCAATAAAGTACATTTTCTGTCCAACAACTCAAAGGCACTTTCAACCACAGACATAAGAATCGTACTGTGTGCTCCACAGGGTCTAAGCCTCTACTCCATCTCTAAAAGAAGGCTAAATCCCCCTCTAGTCCCTGTTTGTGAGCTCTCCGTGAGGGCTCCAAATAGCTCAGAGGGGGCCGCTCCACAATCCAAGATGTCCATTATCTGCAGGGTCTGTGAGCGGGGGCTTCATTTTGCAGCCTTATACCGGCTACTTGAAGACATAGTACCTCTCAGTCAGACACGTTTGTCTGGCTGGAGCTGACTGCTTCATGAAGCATCATGCTCTGACACGGCTCCTGAGGGAAATGCCAAGGTTGTCTGGTGTAACCCTTCCAATTTCTTTTAAATGAAGCGCTCTTGAGAAATGTAATCGTGAACGGGACTGTAAAAGACTCTCCCAATGTGTCAGTGATAACACGAGGAGGGGAATGTGAGGTATGTGGCAGCAGAAAGCGCTCGGGTGAACGTGGCTCCTAATTGAGTTTCTCTACTGTCGTGCGAGCAGCTTTCTTACTGTGAATAAAAATGCCACATTCAAAAACATTTCTACTGCCTCTTACCTCAGGTGAAGGACTCACAAATCTGGGGCGTGCCCTAATAGAAATTATGCCCAAAGGTAAAGATGGGGTCAGCAAGGTATAAATACACACTAGGGACACATTTCAGAGTGTTTGTAGTGGAAAATGTGCGTTTCTTCAAACATTTATCTCTGTAAAACAGAACAGAGCTCTAGCAGAGGGGAAAAATGAGTTACATGAGTTTATCAAACAGATGTATACAGTAAAAAGAATTACTGGGAAAGCAAAAAATGAAATAAATAAATAAACAGAGATTCTGTGAACTGCTGAAAGGACTCTCAAAATTTTAATATTTGTGCACTCAATCATGTAGCACTTCCTCTGATATTCAGGAATCAAATATCCCCACTCTTCCTCCCGAAATCTGCCCATCAGCTTAACGATCCTATCCATCAGTTCAACTCCAACTGGTAGTCTAAATGAGCGTGAGAGGGGAGGAAATGTATTCACACGGCTGCCCTACATCCTCCAGCTACTCTAATCATTATGCCACACAGAGTGACGTGCCAACACTGAGGAAAAACTAACATAAATAGATAAGAGTGACAGATAAGACAGCTCTGAGGTTTCAAACTGACAGCACAGGCCAAAGGGGGGGCACTGAAGGATGTCTTAAAGAATAGCTCCCCAAAACAAAGCCATTAGGTCAGTACACAAAACCATTTTTCCGCCTAAATTATTTAGCTGTGTGGTGGCGAACTGCTCCATCCTGGAGCAGATGGCTGAGGATGGGGGGTGGGGTAGTGGAGGACAATCCTTCCTTTCAGTGTCTTATAATGATCGGAGCCAAAAAAAACACCTCCACCTCGAGATACCACAGGATGGTATTACCTCTAATTAGGCAGGGCTATTATTTTATATGCAAACACCTCTCCTCCAACCACCAACTGCCGCCGCCACACCAACACTTGACTGATTGCCATTACAAACCAAATAAAACGCAGCATTCATCTCTTTAAAAATAGAACTCGCTTTTGTTTGCATCCTACATGCTAATTTGAGCTTCCTCGGAGCCAAAGCCATAACTCACGCAGCCAGTCGATGTATAAGCGCCGCAAATACGCACCGTCAGGAAGGCTTCCTAGGTTAGAGATGTGTTTGTTTAAGAAAAGGGTTTAGAAAGCAGTCGACGGGGGGTACAATATTCAGTGTGGCATTCAACCTTGTCATCCACCATCTCAGTCATGCAAGCCAGTGATCTCAGGCGGAGGGGAAAGCACCCTCTGTACTGTGCATGAGAATAATATGAATGATGAATCTGTGAAGCCTCCACAGAGCTAACCACACTTTTTTAAACTAAACCCACAGATGGGGCAGTGTTGTTAACATTGCCTTCTTTTGGATGAGTCTCCCTCATCCAAAAAAAAAAAGGAGAAAAAAAGGCTTGGGTGGGGGGAGGGAAGTGGCTAGGAGTGATGAAAACAGTGCTGGAACAAGTAGGATCTGAGCTCAGAGCTCTCATATCCTCTGAGGACAGCTCATAAAACATGCAGTGGCTGCGACTGGGCCTCTTGCAGTAGTGGCATTTTAGTGCACCCTGCCACACACAGGTAGCCTACAAATACACACAATTAATTTTAAAGAGCATGGAGGAGTCAGACCTGCATGGTTTACTACTTGGAACACAAGCAAATGCTCAGGTCTTCCCCTAAATTAAGGCATCAGCTACAGAAGGCAACTATTTTCCAAGATTATTAACAGCAGGGGCCTGGAACAATGGGCCTCTGGGAAAATTTAAGAATAGAAGCTAGGCATTAGTCGGTGTACAGTAGTGATCCAGAGATTAACTCTGCCTGTTCATGTGTGAAATGAAGACTTGATCCCCAACTGATAGTGTGCTATGCCTCCAGCCAACACAAGCTGAATATTTTTCAGCCCCACATCCCAATACATAACAATTGCAATACATTGGATTACGCATGGCATCCTCCACAGTGCAACAACGATGACGCATTAAAAATACCAGCCAACACCAGAAATCTCAGGCAGGCTATGGTCCCGCTATTTTTTTCCCCTTTCTTTCCTCTAAACCAAAGGTGAACAGAGCTGGCTGTGTGTGTGTGAGTTGATGCGAATAATCCTCAAATATTCCAGGAATGTTAATGTTAGGCTTTGACCATGGCAGCCTTGCAGACTTCTCCTCTTGTCACCGGGCCATTGATGACATTAAAAACACTACCTGCCTGTGCCAAGAGCATAAAATTTAAGAACAGCTTGCCTTCTTAATATTCAATAAAATAATACCAGGGGAAGAAATAATAATGTGCACTGCACTAAATTTCCCCAGTGCTATGAGACACAATTGTTACCTAATCCCATGCTTGCATTCTGTTTAAATACAGCATATGCTCTGTTCATGCATAGGAAAACGGTCTTAAACACGTCTGCCATTGCCGTCGCTTTGGTGAAAATCTAGGGAGGGCAGGTTTGTGCAGCTACACGCTTGTTAAAATAGCTTCCCACTGCATCTGCGAGCTTATAAAAAGCCACTGAGAGCATTTTCACTACAGTGCTGCATTCATCTGTGTGTATACACACGTGTCAATCTGAAATGTGTAGGCCATTGACACGCACCACGTAGATATATAAACAAAAAATTGCTGCTGCTGCTCCCGAGCAACTGTATTTGCAGTTCGGGTCAGACTATGTGCTCAGCCAGTAAATGGCTGGAGTGTAATGTGCCTTGACCTTCTATCTTTCTTTCAGCAGCTCCTTACATATATTGCTGTCTCTCCTCATATATCACTGGGGCAAATGGCGTCCTTCACCCTGCTCCCTGCTGTCCCCTCCTTAAAAGGCTGAGGGGACATCTTTGCCTGCTGTACTCAATTGACAGCCCTGGCAGCTTCTTCACTGAGCACGAGGGGAGGGGGGAATAAGGCTCGTCGAGGGGAAATGCTGCAATGAATAATTATGTTTCATAACGTGCCCCCTCCCTCCTTTGTTAGCATCAAACAATAATTAATGGGGAACAGGGTGGGGAGGAGGGAGGGGAGGCAAGTAAGAGTCTGCTTTTTGCTTTCCACAACAAGAGGGTCAATATGCCCTTCAACCCTTTCTCTCTGCTCACTGTCAACGTGGGAGATGCCTCATCCCTCTAAAAACATGCTCTTAGCTTATTTATGATCCCAGTTGCTCTGTTGGAGAAAAGGCAGTATTCCTGCTACACTCAGCGAAAACCGGCTGGATCGCTTTACACAGCAGTTCACTGCTTCCATCTCTACACCTCTTTCTCAGCAACCCAACCCAACAATTCAATAATGAATATGAAATGCCTCCTGATTGATGTCTATGGGAGTTGGAGGAGCTGAAAATATGGGGCTATCGGACATGGGCTCGACTTGATTACGTTTTTGTTTTAAGTTAAAAAAAAAAAATCTCTGATCAGCAGTGGCAAAGCCAGTCCTGATCGAATTAGCGCCGCACTAAGAGCTCCATTGATCTTGGCGCTCATCTGTGCATATGAGGCCCGGAAAGGCAGCTGGTAATCCAATAGCAGCAATGGGAAGTGCTTCAAGGACTCTGCTGTGTTTACCCACCTATTTCCTACGTAGAGAGGCAAGATGTTAGTGCACGCCACTCACTGGGCTGATTGGAAGCCTCGGGGCCTTGGGAACGCCAGTGAAATGAATAAGAGCCGCAGTGTGACCAAAAGCAAGGTACTTGAAAGCTCAAAGTAATTGCTTTCACCACAGCTATCACGTAATGAGTAAACAGGATGAATCAAGCAGAGCGTAGATCAGTGTTTAAATGAGCTGTGCAGTAACATTCAAGTCCTAATAGAGGCTTCACTTCATAATCCTGGCCAAACCTCTAAAGCCAAGACTGATGTCAATTGAAAGGTTCTTTTTCACAAGAGATTTAAAGTGTAAAGTCAGGAGAATCGATGCTGGGAAATCTGTCTTTACACTGCGATAACTTCATTGCATTCGGCACCGATGCAAACCTTTGCAATCAATTTTGCATGACGTGAATGACATCGAACAAGAACCCACAGGGCAGAGATCATGTGAAATGAAACAGAGCAAATCTGAGGCAGTAAAGGGCAAAACATACAGCTGTTTCTGTTTTGGAAGTAGTTCAAGTGTGGTGCACCTGGACAGCGTTCCTGTTGTGCATTAAAGATTGCGGCGCTGCTGCCACAACAATGACGTTTCTCACACACATGCACACACACGTAATCCATCAAGGATTCATGAGTGAATGCTCAATAGCAGACCAAGTGCATTTCTCTCCTTCATATCACTGCAGCAAGAAAAGAGTGAGAACTCTTCATCAGCCCACAGGCGCACCACAAACACACACTACTCTCATACCACACTAATAACCTTGGGCTGTCTACCAATGGCATGACTTTATGGAACAGTATGGGCTCTAAATAGAAGCTCAATTTCTCACCGGCAGTCTGTAACAGCTCTATTTCAGCCACCCTGTCATTAAATATTTATCTTAGCAGAGTGGCAGATACCAAGGTGATATAACCATTTAAAAATCCAAATCTAGGCCTTTTTTTCTGCCCCTCGCACTCTCACTCACTCCTCCACTGCCACAACAAAGACCTATTTTTAAAAGGATTATCTACAAGTGTTCCTTTAATCAGTGCACGGCAGA
Organism: Perissodus microlepis; assembly: GCF_051167445.1. Classification (NCBI taxonomy): domain Eukaryota; kingdom Metazoa; phylum Chordata; class Actinopteri; order Cichliformes; family Cichlidae; genus Perissodus; species Perissodus microlepis. The sequence goes on along the minus strand of NC_140480.1, from coordinate 4,413,065 downwards.
ATTGTAGAAATCCCTCAACAACAGTCCCAGAGGAATACCTTTCTCTGAAGCCCTATCAGGAAGAGGATCTCCTTCACCGACAGCAGGCTGTGAGTGAGTGGGAGTGAGTGTGTGTTTGAGGATGAAAAGATGTGCTGCTACCTTGCTATGATGTCCTCACTAACAATCTCAGAACAAAGGCCTCCATTTTGAAGTGGAGTTATGATGGCATGGGGCTCTTAAGGTCTTCTGTTGCTGTGTGTCCTATTGCTTTCTATCCTCTTTGTTAGCCTGCTGTTTGTTATACTTGCGAGATAAGCCACTGTTGTGGGTGGCTGGGCATACTACAGCAACCGGTGTAGGGCCCGAGTGCCAAAGCCGACAGTCTGTGGGAGGGATTGTGGGCGTTATAGATCACTGGGAGACAGATGTCCAGTCTTGCCCCTGTGCTGACACAAACACTAACCCCAAAAAGCTGTGTGTTTGCAAACTGGACTGTTTCCTGATGGGTCTTAAGTTCAACTTTATCAGACTTTATCAAGGCAGCATTCCACTGCTTTGCTATTTATAAAACATGCATTCAAGAGATAAACGTAGGAGAGGCAAATCAGTGATATTAACAATGAAAAAAGTCTGGTTTGTGTTATTGCATGAATCTAGTTTTCCCCCTTTATAAGATAAAGGTAGCTAATCATCTCCAGTACACCCACATACAAAAACCGATGAGCTTATTAAATTTACTTTATTTTCAAGTAACTGCAAAGTGGGATGCCCCTTGGGTCCCACCAAACCCCACCCACCCACTCGGATGTTAACTTTTAACAGCAACCACAATAAGCACATACCCACTTAAATCACCTGGATAAATACATAAAACCTGTTAGTCTGCAGTAGCCTGGAGTTTCCCAATAATACTGCACCATCCCAGTGGCTGTGTTGCGTGAATTCCTTGTTTCAAGAAGAAGTCCTTAATGATGTTAGCTAAAGCTGTATACATGCTCTGTTATAATGAGTTGTTTGTCTATTCCCTCTTTATACTAGATCGTGAAGCTGTGACACCACGAGTGCAGTGGGCTGCTGGGTAATTTTCATTTAAGACTAGACTGAAGACTGAAAATTTGTTCCCATTTAAATGTCAGAAATTTTCATTTTAAAATGTAACTGACTGCACTGTCGCATTACTTCAAACAATAGATGCCATTTAACTCTTTAGGGTTACAGTTTCTGTCTTTTCTGGTTTCTGTCGATTTCAGGTTTGCTTACAGAACAAATGACTGGGTGTGCATTAAAAGCTGGTGAGCGTGGTCTCTGCCTATGCAGGTACTCTTGGAAAAACCCGGAAACTATTCTAACAATGATCAAATGTCTTTACTGACATGTACTGAAATGTAAAAATCGGCCTTATTAAGAGTACAGGTGATATCGACAAAAGTCATATTTATAGGGGAAAGAATTCAAGTAGCTTTACATAGAAATTTTAAAAAATAAAGTAGAACAATTAAAATCCCACATGCTCAAAAAATGCTCAGTTTGCCTTTTCAAAATGTTATGGCTGGAGCGGTGTATTCAACAATTTATTTATTGGGCTTGCATTGTTTCCAATTTTTGGATTTGGATATTCTCTGCTTTTGTTTTTAAGATGCAGACATGTATAAGAGCTTGAGTATACAAGCTGAGACTTTTCTATATGTGATCACTTTACACATATATTAAAAATCACAGCACAGTCATTATTCTTACTGTGCATAATTTGGCTGTGATTACAATATCAGGCAGAGCAACACTTAACGCCCAATCCCCACTCCCCCTTCCCTAACAAAGTTTGGAAGCCTAAAAACATGGATGTTCAGGACAGATTTAGTCGAAGTCTACACATCTACAGTCTGATAAACATTACAAGCTGTCTTCTGTTGGAAAACAAGCAGCCTGATTTTGTGAGCAAAAATGACAGCAGGTGTGAGCATACGAAGAAATGCGAGTTTGGATAAAAGCATAAGCATTTAATGAATACAGTGAAAGCCTCTGGAGAACAGATGACTGGCAGGGCACTGGCAAGACAAGTATCATTGTCTCTGACAAACGCAATGAGATTCTCTGCCGCACTAAAAGTGTCATGCTCCAATAAGCAGAATCAAACCCTTTGAGCATCTGCTGTCTTTAACTCGGCCTCTCTTTGTTTTATTGTGCACTGTCACAGTTAATGATTTCCTCCAGATCTCCATTTTCCACATGCGATTTACATGTTTGAAATGCTCAGTTGAGCAGATGCAGGTTTGTGAAACAACCATTACTGCCAAGCGGAATCCTATGAGCGTTTGGGTAGAGCTTAGAAATTTCATTTCAAAAGCTAGGTTGATCAAGAGAAAACAGACAAGGTATCAGCATATTGCCTTTCAGTTTCTTCTTGTTTACATATCTGAGTTGTGCAGTCATCCCTTCCAGAGAGAATCGTGGCCAGCAAAAACAATTACACTACCCCCGCCCAAGCAAAAGCCTCTCACTGGCTGCCTCGACTCAGCCTGACAATCGTGCCCATTAGATCTTTCTGTGAATTAACGCTAGTTAACTTAAATCACTGACAGACATCAAGAATAGTCATTAGCCTGTCTTTTAAAAAAAGAGAGAATGATTTGCTGGTTCAGAGAGATCATCTCCTTACACGCAGCCTGGGGCAGCCCTTACTGTCTAGCTCATTATTTTTGTAAGAACAAGGCCACTGATGAATCCTGTTGGATTAAATGTAAGGTGTTCTTGTTATGACCTGGCTTATACACACGCACACAACAGTCGCCTGCATAAAGCTGGCTCCTTTTACAGACAAAAGAAAATTAAGTTACTCGCCAACGTCGCGAATATACAGATAATTCTCCTTCGGCTGAGCTGCAAAATCAAAGTGAGATTTCTGGAGTACATCACTCCCACACAGCTGCACACTCGGCTCTGAGAAAAGCTGTCAAATGTTGGGCTTTTTGTGGATATTAGCTGAGCTGACAAGTGCCAATGATACACTGTGAGTGATAAAGACATTCATTCCTGCTCAGAGTTTTTCCAGATGTGATAGTCTGCAATGCTCCAGCGCTTCATTTACAGGACAGGAAAAAAAAAAGAGTCTGTTGCTGTGCGCCCCCCCAATTTACGTTGCCACGGTGACAAATGAAAAGCAGAATCACCCACACAACTAATCAAATGAGTGAGTGACAACAAGTCAATATTTTCTCATTGTGTGGACAAGCAATATATCTGCACAGTAACAGCCTGTGCTGCAAGGCTTGAAGGCTTAGGCAATGCTAGACTCGGAGCATTATGAGGATAATGTGCCAATAATCTGGCTCGGTGCGGCTGTTAAGACCAGCGCCAATAAAAAGACACGGTATCAATAGAGAACTACTACCAAGTACGGACTGAATTACCAGTGCAACAAACATAGTCTAGACTCATACTTAAAACGAGAACGGAGCATCATGTAATGGCTACAAGCCAACAAAGACAAAAGACGTAATTGGACATTGATCTGTGGAGGTTTAAGAATAAACAAGACATCCTCAGAGTAACCCTGAACAGTATGCAAACACACCTTACTCATATGTGAGAGGAAACAAGAATAAACGAACATTTAGTGCTCAGAGAATTAAGACTGTGTACATTTTACGTAAACTTCTTAGGGCTCTCTTGTCATTTTTAAAAGACATCTCCTTAGAAAAAGACAGCAACACACACACATAAATTAGCCTCCTTTTGATTGCATCCTCAACATAAAATGGAGTAAACATCATCTCTACAAGCTTGGTTAAACACGAGCAAGATCAATGGGCAAATTTATCAGCAAATATTACCATTCGCTGCCTGGCAAGTAATCATTAAGGAATGGCACTGATGCATTATTCATTGGCTAATGTATAATTCAGACTTAATAGCAGATTTATGCATAAATAAAGCCGTGATACATTTAAACACATTTAATGTTTACTCACTAAAATAGGATATGAATGCACAGCATTAACGCATCCCCACTGGTGTCATTTGATTAGCTGCTACTAATCCAGAGGATGCGGGGACATCAGGTGGCAATAGCACATGGATTTTATGAATACATGCTACTAATGCAAAACATCTCATCTAAAAAATAAATATAAAGTAGCTATCTGGGGGCAGGTGCCTAAAACAATGTTACACGGTATTACGTTCTGAAGTAAATAAAAACAGGGATTGGTCAATAAAGCCCAGGCGTGCTGTAATTTAGTATTCTAGCATGCAAAGATTTGTGCGGCTGTCGCTTTATCTCGTTCAGACATCAGCGGTGATTAAAGCTCATATCAAGATTGCGGGGATGTTCTTGTTGTAGTGTCCGAGCTGGTGTCAAAGGGACAGTCAACAGGGAGGACGAGGGAAATAGAGAGGACACACAGGCTCCATCTGACTGTGTTCAGAGCAGGCAGCCCTGTGGGGACCGCCATTCCACTTTATGGCCATGCACTGAATTAACAAGGCCAGATGTCCCCCCACTTAACATGTGCGAAAAGTGCCCTCTGATGGGCTCAGCTGCTTTAAGGATGTACAGACATAGAGCTGGAGGAGGGAGGGTGGAAGGAAAGGAGATAGGGCCTATTTTCAATTATCCCAATTTCTCACTCATCGCTGGCTCCTGAGGTTTTTGTTAATTAAAGATATCGGCTTTTCCTCTGTGCACACAACAAATTAAAAGGAATTTTCTATGAACAATCAAAGCACCTCTCCAGTCCTTATTTGCTCTCCATTTCAGTAGTCACCCACCAGAGGGTACTGCCTCCTTAGCAGTTCCAGTACCACTGTTTCATGTGCACTGTGTCAATCTGCGGCTAATGTATTCTAATGAGTCACCGGTACACCGCTATCTGCAAGGACAATAGGTTGCGAAGTGGTGAAGCAAGCTCGATCCATTTAGAAATGAAACCTGTCTAAAAAACTCCACAAGTCCTGGAGAGATTTATCATCGCTCCTCAAAACCTCCAGTCTGCTTCTGTGCAGTGGGGGTGGTGGAAATGGTAGGAAAAGCTAGGACTTTCATTGATTTTCCACCTGGCTTTTCTTTAACAAGCCTGTGCTTGCTGCTCTGTATTGTCGAGGTCAAAAGTGGGAGAGTAACTGCAAGAAATACCTTTAATGTGGCCTAAGATATACACAGTTGAGCCCACATTCAGAAAAAAACGGAGATGTAATTTACCTATGTTTAAGCGATAAGCATCTCACAACAGTTTGTTTTTCAGGGAGTCAAAGGCCACATGTGTTTTCATTCATGCAACCTATTATAATAACAACTGAATCATTTTCTTTGTAATTACAAAGGAATACAGTTGAGTCATTCAGGCTATTACCCGAATGGAAAACATATCAAGACCCCAGCAGACTTTCTCATTAGAGAGAAAATGATAGGCCCGCCAACACTGCATCAATTACAACTCGCCTTTCTCTAATTCTTCATGCGTTACATCATAATGCTAAAAAACAACATACAGCAACCTCAAAAGTGTGTGGTTTTTTTCCTTTCTTTTTTAAAAATTCTAGCAGCCAGCAACTGCCATCATCCTGACACCGAAGAGGGAGAAAAAAAAAGGGGGCAGGGACACAGCGTGGTGCAATCCCACTGAGGGCCATCATGCGAGCAGATTAAATAACATTTTTCCAATGCCCTGTCAAACATTCAGCCGCCTCTGAGCAACCAGACAGCCGTTACAGCCTCACTCTATGAAGCATCTCTCTCTCTGCATGGTCAGAAACAGCCTCTTTGATCTGGATATCGCCCCTCAGATTCCTCAGAGGTGACACTCATACACGCGCCTGTATGTGAGCTGAATGTTTACTAGCTCTCTGTACCTTGTCAGGAGTGAGGACTTGTGTTTGTAAAGTGCGGTGGGGTAGTGGGGGCGGCGGCGGCGGCGGTGACTAACACCGCTACTATGCTTCCCCTGGTTTACATGAATCAAACAACACAGTCTGCGGACTCGGATCAAATTCCACATCAGATTTCATTTCCCACAAACACTAGTATAAAGCACTGCAAATAGATATGATTGAAATGATACCGACAGCAGTAAGGCGGTGTGTACATAATTAAGATTTAGGCTGCTATACTCTCATCTGATAACAGCCTGAGTGCTGTGAAATGCTCGGCGCTCTCTTTCCATAGAAATCCCACACTGCAGAACAACTCAGGCTCCTGTGTACAACTCCATTAAGAGGTCTGACCACTTCCTCTTTCGCTCCGTCCACAAGTAGTGAAACTAAATGGATATCCTAACCTCTGGGGAAGTGAAGAGGACGCCACTTTAAAATGTGTTCACAAAGGCCAGCTATGCAAGTTTTCCCACATGAGAGTGCAGGCTGAGACTGTGATTGCATGGTACGCAGACGTATATAAGTTAGAAATGGGCCCATTAGTGGCATAAAGGACTAAACCCAACCCTGCTGAAATAATAAAATAATACATATGATGGGCCATCTTAATGAATGGCAGTGGTTTACGTTTTTAAAAAAGCTCAGGATTATATTTCTGGCCTGTTTTAGTGGTGCAGTTAAGCTTAAAAGTAGTGAAATCAACTCAAAATCATCAACAGAGTGGCAGTAGGACCGGTCATCAACAAAATCAAATGATCAAAATCACAAATCGAGTCAAACACGGGAAACTAACAGACTGGCAAGCTGAGATTTACAAGTTAAAGGAACACTAGGAACAAGACACGCTGTTAAATTTTTAACCACAACTGCACCTTGTGCCTGATTCAGTGCTCCATATTCTCACTCACATGATTTTTTTAAAGCAGTTGTGCCATACATTAATCACAAATACGCTGTCGTCCCACTCAAGCAGATTAATCACATCTGAATCATTAAGGTAGAGGTCACTTCCTAGCTACCAAGGTGACCAAAAAGAAAAAACAGGCACAGGAAGCTTGGTATGGTAGAGATTAACTCCTCGCAATTAGCAATGCAACTCTGAGTTTATGTGGTAGTTCAGCGCAAAAAACCAGCAGAAGGATTCCAGGAAGGGACTGTTTTTACACAGCGCAGACTGAAGGCAATCACCGCTTCACTCCCCCCCACCCCTCCTTGATTTGAATCTGTGTTTGTGCTTATGTGCCCAAGTACCCAGTGGATTCAGCCTCTGACACCCAGACTTACTACGACCAATTTACAGTGGTTTAAGTAACCCCCCCCCCCCTCTGCCATAACTCGAAAACAGTGGATAAGCTGCCTTTCAGACAAATAACTGTAGTCTGCTTTAAAATCCTAAGCTGCCACCTCCTGAACATACACACAAACACACACACATATCCCACCAGCCAGCCCCCCCCCCTCTTGCTCTTTTCAACCCCAGAGCCCCCCCCCCCCCCCCACAGTGAGAGCTGCATGTGCTTGGCCAGAGTTCACAGCCTCTGGGGTGCTGAAGGGGGGGGGAATCAAGTTAATTTGGTGGGTCCTTCCATAGTTTGCAACTGGCAAGGCCGTTCTCACAGACAGTAAACTCCCCCATCTTTTAAAAAAACAAAACGCTCCACTTAGCCTCCATTATTACAGCTGGATTACCAATTTATGACATGACAAAGAGTGAAAATCCAACAGTCGAGCCTATAATGTTACACTGGGGGAAATCCCACTAGTCAGAATGTATGTACGACCAACTCACTGAGACTCATTTTGACATTTCTCCTGTAAAAATGCAACTTTTGTTTTTGGTCTTTCTTTTTTTTTAGTTGTTCCACAAAGTTAATTGATTGCTAAAATGCTTGAGCACGAGGAACTTCCACATGTCTGATGTTTCCTTCCCTGGCAGCAAAAACTGCATTGCAAGCCCAGTTTCTGTTTACTTCATTTTTCACACTTAAAAAAAAAACCATTAGCTGCTGAAACTACTGTTAGAGTGCCCGCAGGGTCACGGAGGTTGTGTTGTGGGGGTCTGCTACAGTCCACAGGAGATACAACTTTGCAGCTCAAAAACAGTTGAGTGAGGGTCACACTTCCTCCTCTGGGTATAAACAAAAATAAGGGCATTTCAGACTCAAACTGTGCGTGTGCCACCCGACTTTTCGCCTTGCTAGTGCCCAAATCCAGTGTCTTTATCACACACATACACACACACAGCTCCCAGTCTGCCCCCCCCCCCCCTCCCTCCAACCACAACTGTCCTACAATCTTTTTTTTTTTTTTTTTTTTGTATTCAACTACTCACCCGCCAGTCTGCTGATTCTTTGGGAGTCCCACAGACTGCTGCAAACAAGTTCAAAACGCGATCCTTGCCCAGGATGACCCACCGAACTTAAAAAGGCAAGCCAGCTGGACTTAATCCAAGACCCGGGACAAAAACGAGGCGAACACGGACACTTTTTCTTCTTCTTTTTTTGTATCCCCCCACTGAAAGAAGAAAACGCCACCCGCACGGAGGGACTCAGGCGAGCACTTGCTTCAACAAAAGACGGTTTCACTTTACTGATAGGCTGCTCACGTCCGGAATGAGCCCGATCAAAGGCACTACAGCGCTAGCGAGTCCCCCCTCGAAACTGCTCCTATTCCCTTTGGCCGTGTTGTTGTTGCTGTCGATGACAGTGTCCACAAGCAAAGTAACATAGCGCTTGTTTCGAGGGGTAGGAAACCAGCGAGTTCGCCGTTAACAGGCTCCGCTTCCTTTTTCCACACACACACACACGCACACACACACACCACGATCTTGCTCTCTCTCTCTCTCTCTCCCCGTTTCGCACACACACACACCACGCGCACGCTCTCTCCCCCTTTCTCTCTCTCTCTCTCTTCCTATGCACACACTCCACGCTCCCTCCGAGTCTGTAAACCTCCCCCCTTCCTCCTCTTCTCTTCCTCCCCTCCTCCTCCCCCTCTTCAGCTGTTCAACAGACGCATCCACATGGCTGACCTAGTCTTTCTTTATCCAGACACTAGTGAAGGAGAATTACGCCGACCACACTCAAAAAAAAGGCGGAAAAAAAATCCGAGCGAAACAAAAACATGGACTGGATTCAAATAATCGTCATGGACAAAGATGGGGTGGGTTGGTGGGTGGTTGGGGGACGCCATTGGGGGCTGTTGATTGATGTCAGCGCCGAGGGGACACCGATGCGTGTGCGTGCATCAGGAAGCGAGGTGCACGGCGGCCAAAGTAGCCCGACACGACCTTCATCATCGTCGTCGTCATCATCATCAAGCGATCAATGACAACGCTTATGGGGAATGTGACTGAAACACTAAAGCGACACAATGAGAGCGTGCTGTAGCGCTGCCTTTGTAAATAATTGCTTAATAGCCCACATTTCCCGCGCCACGCGGCACTGACACGTTTCTTTTCTAAACAGTGACACAAATATATAAATAACTACATGTAACGCCATCCTTACGGTACAGGTCGCTGATTTCTATCTGAAAACATTAGTACGTGCACCCCCTCCCCACCCCTCCAAAATATACACCAGAGAGAGATGTGAGTGGATGCCGCTCGGGTTTGTAGGAGCTCATTTGCATTTTTGGATAATGAATTAATTAGTCACCCCACCCATTAAAAAGGCAGAAACAAGCAGGGATGGTAATGTGACTAGTCCATTAACCATAGTTCGTTTTTTTGCAGGGGGGGGGGGGGGGGGTCTTTTTTATTTTTATTTTTTATTTTTCTAATGGTAAACCTGTACATTTTTCCAAGGTCCCTGCGCTCATTTTGTTGAATTTCACGGCACACTACCACACCTAGGAAGAGCAGTGACACAAAGATGGACTGCGTTACCTTGTAAATTAATAGGATAATTTTCATTTCACCCAGTGAGTAGCTTGACACATTTTCATTGTCTTAAACATGATATTGGATCACTGTAAAAAAAAAAAAAAAAAAAATCCAATTAACTAAAGCAAATAGTGCATTGGGCTAGTTTTTTTGGCACAAACATGGGCAGCAGGAGAGACAGGCAGTGAGGATTGATAGAAATTGAGTTGAGGGGTGATGTGCAGGGGGCTCTTCATTGTGCTACACACCACGTTGGTCGTCTTCATTTCAATGGCAGCGGTGTGGTGGTGGGCTCTGCTGTGTAACAGAGTGCTGGTAAAAACCTTTTCCAGCTCCTGAGGCAACTGTCCTGACCCCCCGCCCCCACACCACTTAGAAACCCAACACCATGAGCAGCCACAGCTCCTCGCTCATCACAGTATGTATACATTTCACAGGATCAGTGTTTATGATATTTACACACAGTCTCCCTCCTTTCCCCGAGACGCACAAACACTCAAGAGGGTCCAGAAGGATGGATGGGGAGATGGAAACGCACGTCTCCCTCGGTTTCTATCACACAATCAAAGCGTAAAAGATTTTTCAGTCTAGTGACTCAAAATGCCACCATTTCCAGCACAGCGCAAGGCTTAAGTTGGGCCCAAGACGGCAGTGAAGGGCGAGTGCAGCGAATCCACTCTGAAGGCAGTGCGAAGCAAAGCTGGATTGGCTGGCCCGGGCAGGCTCCCCTCCCCGGCAGATGAGATCCCATTATCAGGCGGACGAGAACTCCACCTCCAGGATTTCACAGCTCCTCTGTTTATCACATGGCTCTGTCAAGTTGGGCACCATTAACCGATAATGAAAGGAGACAACCGGTGCAGTTACAAGCAAAGCACTCCACATTCTACAGGCCTAAGCATGTATCTGGGAAGCTGACTGTGTCTATTCAATTCTGTTCAGCATTCAAACGGCCCATCACAATACCTTTTCCCCGAGCGCCCCTCTCTACAGCTATAGCGCCTTCGATCCCGACAGAGCAAAATCTGGTTGCTTGGTCTCTGTTTTTGAATTCAGAGGCAATGAAATTTAACAGAGCCGCTTTAAAAAGGGGGGAAAATGGCACTTTCCTATAACACTCCCTTCATAAAGACTATCAGAGGAGAAGAATTTCAGTAGAAGTTAAGAAAACCAGAAAAGGCGGATGATGACACACACACACACATACACACACACACACACACACAAAACAGCACATTAAACCAAACACAAGCAATCATTTTGAAATACGTTTTCCCTCAACCACATCAAACACAATTAGTACAAGTGTTACTGAACAAAAAGACTGCCACTGAATCAAAGACCCACATGCCCCTCCCCGGTCTGTCTACTCCATTTATGGTTTATAGGACTCTGTAGCCACTTACCCTCATTAAAAATGAATACTTGACAAAAGCTGTGGCTGACACAAACTGTTTGCTTTAGCCTGATTTCTCTGTGCTGGAGGGGAAGAAAAAAACAAAACAAAAACAAGCCACTCAGGCAGCAAACGGAGAGCAGGGGAGACAGAGAGACAGAAGAGGGGGAGAAAGTGCTCAGCAACACAAATAAGTCAGCCAGTAGCTGAAACAACAGAAAAAAGTGACATGGATGACTGAGCCAAGCCTGTGAGATAGTTGGCAAGCCTCAGAGGCCTTGGCCTCTTAAGCACTCATATCTAGTAACTTCATTTAATACATTCACCAGGGATGAGCAGACGAGTTGAAGGAGGGGGGGAAAGGGATTTAGAGAAGAAAACAATACTTGTACACCAGGAAGAGGGTTAGGCTGTGGTGGTGCTGGTGGCGCTGGTGCTGGTGGTGGGGGTGTGCTTCAGAGGCTCGACTTTAACACATGACTAAATCTCTACTGTGTAACAAGCTAACTTCCTCCCGCTCCCAGCACATAATAAAAGGAGGCAAAATGGATGTGCTAGCTTGATCTTTGTAACTATTTTACCATTCTTAGGCAGGTATTATCTAAAGGAGCCTTTCTTCTTGTATTAGATATTCGAACAGTGCTCTTCCAGATGGGGGCTTTAAAGCAGTGACTGTCTCCACCACACGTACTATATCCATAAAGAACAAAGGCTCTGTGTGACTGCTGCTTCAAGTTACTGTTCCTCATACTGAGGCGAGTGCTGAAAGCCCCTCCCCTTTCTGAGCTGGCAGGCGAACCCAAAAGAAGGCTGACTTCAAATCATTCATTGCCCCTTTTAGCTTTCATAGATTCTGAAGAGAACACTTTACAAGTTGGGGGAATCCAAAGGGAAAACAGGGTCTTGCTCGACTAATTAAAGCACAGACTTTGCCTGGAGCGGTTTGAGAGAGGGGAGGAAGCAATAAAACAATCCTTTTCAATCTCCCAACAAAGTAACTCAAGGAAATTACTCAACTAAATATGGTTAACTATACGCTTGTGGATAGCAAGACTCAAGATTTTTAGAGGTTGTTGCTTTAGCTGAGGAGAATAGCACTCAACAGAGGATGTTTTCATTAGAGGAAAAAAACTGCAAAGGAAACGGAGGTTACGCATTGCTCTGAGTAAACTGCCTTATCAAGGTGACAAAACTTACTGAAAAATCAAGTTGTCTGTTGGTTTTAGTCCAAACAGGCAGCTAGTAATTAAGCTGCTACCCAGTAAGCTTTATTTGCTGTCATTAACACAGCTGTAAAATGTGAGAGAAGCCAAGGAAAGGTATTTCACTTTAGGCAATCAGAGCAAGGTCTAGCCTTGCATAGCTATCTTGTTTACATAGCTATTCACAGTCACATTTGGCAGCCTTGCAACACTCTGAAAACCAAGACACTTGTAGGCTACATATGTCTAATCTCTTTGCCAAGCTACACAAGCTACTCAAGAGAGTGAAACTTGCTTGCAGCAGCCATTTGGTTAAAGTATTGCATATTTAAAAAATGAATGTAAGTAAACCTTACTCCAGATGGGGGTAGCTGCCACCTGGCAGATAAATTGATGAAATGGTGGTAGGAGACAGCACAGCATTTTTCTTTGTAAAAATACAGCACTAACTGATTGCTCATTTGCAGACTTTGATAAATGTGTGAGTAGAAAAAAAAACAGCTTTTAATAGAAGTGCGCCCTGTCTGAATTCACACAGAGAGCGCTCCGCAGCTTCCATTAGATCACAGCTTGCTGAAAGGAAGACATTTTTTTAAAGGGCCAAGGTAAGAGTAAATCGGGGTGTGAAACTATTACAAAATCAGATCATTCAAGTCTTTACATGGCTGTAAAATCTGATTCTAATACAGAGCAGATTCAACGCAGTCGCAAACAAACGCACGTGTGTAATACCTCAGATGCTACAGTCCCCGATTTTCCACAGACATTCTTTGAGCTCTCACATGGACTGTCTGTGTCTGATTCTCCAGGCAAAACAGGGCCTCATTCATCTGAATAAAAGAGCAGTTCAGCCTGCCGTGGCTGCACTGAGAACAGGCTCTGAGGAATGAGACTATATTTCCAAGAGGGCCACAGAGGGACAAGGGTGCAGGCAGGCAAGGCAAGGCAAGGCTGTGGTGCAAAAAGAGGAAGTTTACATTTCAGGCAAATCCTTTTGTGTACAAAAACACGACAAGATAAACAAACAGCACATGTGTCTGCTGCTCGGCTCGGAAGAACCTGTTCCTGAGTGGAGCTGTGATTAAACGTGATCGGCACGAGCAAATGAAGTCCGCTGTGGTCGTGAAAGCAAGAAATGGGGGGGTGGGGGTGATTACTGTGTGGTCTGAGGTAGCCAGCGACTGCTCCATTTCACACAGAGCACATGGCAGTCTCACCTCCATACACTGCCACCCTGTGGACAGTGACAAGAGGTACAGCTTCATGCTGCTTCTATGGAGGATCCTGGAGTGAGTGTGTGAGAGAGGAGGTGAGCCAGCGTTCATTATGAGTAAAACCAAACATTTACTCCACACGCTAATTCATGACATGTGTATGCTCAATATGGCACAATGGCCCTTTAATGCTGTATTTTTCCCTCCAGTGCCGACGCTTATTCAGAAATCAATTATTCTCCTCTGGTCACACTCGGCTTCTCTCAGTGTGTAAGCTAATGATTCAGCCATCTAGTTTACGGATACATAACGGTAACTAGAATAACCACATCCATTATAAGTCAGAGTAACAAGCATCTAAAGTCATTCAAGTTAATTTTTCACAGCTTTCCTTTTTTCCATTTGGCATGAATAATAGCAGAGAGAAGTAATCTCAAAGGCAAATGTACGGTCAGCATGTCAGCACTGGGTGCGGTGAGAAAAAGATGTGTTATTCAAAGAGACAGCACACAGTCAGGGTGTTGAGGCTGTGTTATGAGATTAGACTGTTTTTTGTGGGAGCGAACGGTTAAAATCAGTCTGTGTGCAGTCAGAGCAGACAGTTTGGAGATCAGTGCTGAGGTCAAGAGGAGCCACTTAGCTGTGCTTTGGCCTTCCAACCCCTACAGCGTTCAGAATCCACTGTTCCACAGAGGGAGTAGATAAAACGCTTGGCAGCAGACTTGCAACAAGAGATGGCTACATTTACTAATGTGCGGCGGATTTATTTATTTCTTTTTAAAAGCTACAAAATGGAAATTAATGGGAATCGCTAGAAAGGTGGGAAGCTTTCCCATTAGAAAGGATATATATTAGCTTAGCCTCACTAATGCAGTTCCCCTATAGGCATTAAATCTTCGGTACAAACAAAGCAATAAGCAACCCAGACTAAAACCTATACCTCTCTCTCAATCACTGCTCAACCATGAAGGTCATCCTGCATTTTCCTCTTCCAGCTATTATCCCTGTGATTTCAGACTGGTGCTAAATGAGATGTACAATTGCTATGAGATGGGAACAAAAAGTGTCCTTTTTGTGCTAAAATCAGAAGATAACATGTTGCACATCATTTGTGAATACATGACAATGATATGAGATGCTAACCCAGTTGGAGAGACAGTTGATATTCAATGTTGAGCAAACTGGAAGCCTAAAATTTTACGCTTTTTTATAGTGGGGAACAAACGGTGAGGAATAAACAGTGGTGGGCTTGTGCAGCTTTAGTTCAACGAGTCAGCTTGTACCAGAGCGGTGGATGGAGGGGAAATATAGATGGCTTGAGCAAGGGAGTGCAAGCTGTAGCTCTCTCTGTTCCTGCACACATCAGCAGCAGGAGGGCAGGGATGCGCGGAGGCCACAGCAAGCCAATTACCAAACTCATTAAGTAACCTGCTAGCTGGCTTTGAACTGCAGCTCCCTCCATCATATCACGACTGGATTCTCCACCGTTGTTGTGGACATCTCGCACCTCTTCTTCTTCTTTTTTCTTTTTTTTTTTTGTTAAATAGCTCGAGAGTGAATCCAAAAAACTGACACAATAATTGCATTTTCACATGCGTTCACTGGAATTCAAATGAAAGAAATCACAGATGAAACTGCAATTTAAAAAAAAGAAAGAAAGACAGACTGGCAGCTTGAAGGTGTAAGTTTGGCAAAAAAGCAGCTGCAAACAAAGGAGACCTGCTTATACAGCAGGTAGAGGGAGAGGGGAGAAAAAAAGCAAATAATGGATCAAAACACAAACACGAGAATTGATTGGCGTGAGCTAGCAACTGAGGGATGAATCAGCGCTGACAGGCTTGAGCCGTTCTCTCCGGGAGCACTGAACGCAAGAGTCAAAATGGCTGCAAACAGGGAGGAGGAGGAGGAGGTCAGTGCATGAAGATGATGATGGAGAGGTATCAGGCTGAGAGCACAAAGGCCAGGGAGAGAACATGATCAAGGTCCAGTGGGTGGGGTAGGAACAGAACATTTTTTTGGGGGGTGGGGGGTTAGAGCAGAGCAAAAAACACTGCACTCGCCAACGCTAGAGTGTCACAAAGCATTGTTGACTAACCTTGACTGCATTCACCTCCTAGCTCACTGCCACACTTCCTTTCAACAAGTATTGACACAACGACAGTCTGCAAGAGAAAAACTGGAAGGGGGTGGGGGAGGATAGACACACACACACAGAGAACAGGGGAAAAGTATGAATGAGGTGAAAATGGAACAAACGAGGTGATAGCAGATTGACAGTAGAGGTGTATGTGTAGGTGAAGATGGCTGCCATCTTTGCCGTCATGTTGAACATGCGGCGAATGTTGCCAGCGAAAGCCATGAAGCTGTACAACATGGTAATAATGACACTAATTATTTTGTACCGCACATTTTAAAACCAGCATTTACAAAGTGCTTTGCAGTACCATTCACATTTTCTATGTGGAGATTGTAAGCATTTGTTCTAAGCCAGTATTAATTTCCCTCTTCCCCAACAAACCACTCTGGATGCACACAGATCTAAGCACTTATGCCTGCAACACACACACACACACACACACACACACACACACACACACACACACACACACACACACACACACACACACACACTCCCCCACCCCTGAACCTCCCCCATTATCCCATGAGCCCTCTCTACTCTGCCTCGCTCTACAAGAGCTTGGAAATAAAAACATCACAGCTCTGCCTCGCAGCACCTGTTCAATAACATTGACATTTCACATTCAGCATCCGCACACTGAGAGATTCCCTGCATTTACTCTCTTTAACACGTAGAAGCACAAAACACACACACACACACATACACACACGCACGCAAGCCAAATTCGTGCCAACGTATGCTTTTTAATGCCGCAAAGGCGGCTGCGTGTGTGCAGGTGCACGTCCGTCCCGCGTACGTGCCTGCAAGATGAGTGGTAAAAAATTCATTTGACTAGCTGAGGTGCACGTCTTAATTTTATTAATTTTTTTTTTACAACTGACTAATTAAAAGATAGCAATTATTTCTTTGTGCGTTACAGAAACTGTGTTCGGTATGTTTACGTGATATGACTCAGTAGCTTCCCTCTTATATTATTTTTTTCAGCACAAAACACATGCAAATCTCCTCAGGATCATTTAGGAACACTTGTCAATATTGTTTAGAATAATAAGAGACAACAGTAACTGTTTCACATGTTCATTGTCTTCTGTGCTTTACTGGAAGGGAGTGGCTGGGCTTTCGAACCAATCGTGTATCGACAGCAAAGTAAGAACAAAACAAGACGACACCCCCAGATATTTACCCCACGTGCAAAATTATTCTGTTTGTTCTCTTTCTTTCCTCGCCTCTGATGTAATACTCCTCCTAAATTCAGCTTGCATGAAATGAAATGGTCTGTTTGATATTATGCGCTGCACACCTGGTGTTATTTCTTTTAAATTCAAAAAACAAAGTATTTCTATTCAAGGCTGTATAAGCACTGTCGAACGGCAAGCTGGGTATGCTGTTGTCTGACATTTGGAGGGGATGGGGAGGCAAAACACACTCAATAACCACCCGGACCAGCATGTAATATTTATATTTGCTCCCAGATCAAACTTGCCAAAGAAGATTTTGGGGTCAAACATGTTTGTTTTAAACATTTGGTATGATTTTCTTTTATGTAACACGCTGCTACAATGCCAGTCTTCATGTAATAGTTGCCACCTGAGGAAAGCTGAAATGTGCCTGCTGCCATGGCTCAATGGTGTCATCAGGTGCAGCCTAACCTGGAAGGCTGAGCAGGGGCATCTGTTTGACAGCATTAGAGAGCATCAGAGCCCCTGCCATACACAGATTAAATGGCAGTAAATCTGAGGATTAGATTCATGTATGAATAGCCCATATTGATTTTGCAATCTCTTCAGTAACTCTGGGATTTTCACAGTGCAGACAATGTGGGCATCAAGCGTGTGCGCGCACATACACACATGGGCTCATCTATCTGCCTGGTTTTTAAAAGCCTCTAAAATCAGTCTGTGACTAACCCATCCCCATTTTAATCTGCTCATGTCTCCGCCTACAGGATGTATTCGAATAGCACAAGGCATGCAACATCATTCCTTTAAAAAACTGCCCGTCCATCCAGCCTCTCCGACAAAGCAGAGAAAACTAAAACAAGCTCAAGAGGCCTAGAAATGTCCAATCCTATATATTGTTATGTGTGCTCATGTGAGAACAAGATCGCTTCCATGCTCTTTGAGTTGAGGGTTATTATTTGTGAGCACCATGGGTTGATGTGGACGGCCATAGCGCCAGGATTTCTCTTCTTTCAGTGCCTCTTCTCAGTCTTAAAAGCTAAATATGCATGCTCTCTCTCTCTCTGTCGCTCTCTCTCTCACACACACACACACACACACACTTGAATTCATTCAACCCTGACGCGACCTTTTTGACACGAAAATCCCAAAATCCTGTGCTGAAACTCAAATCCCCTCTGACCACTATGGCCCTTCGGAAACAGGCTGACATCAAAAAGAAGCGCTTTGCTTTCATGACTTTAGTCCACCCCTCAGTATGTCAGCGTCTCTGGCAGTCTGCCACATGCTTGTCACACACACAAAATAAAAAAACACTATTTTGAAACATGTGCAGCACATACAACATGAAGAAACCAAAGATAGCCTGAGCTGCAACTTCCCTATTTCCACACACAACGAGGTGGGCGTCAATTGTGCTGTGATATGAAGGGGCTTCCAAAGCAAACACACTATACTCCTTTCCCCTTTACAGCTACACAAAACATGGATAAAGCCTATATTTACAATATATGTACAATAAATTTTTCTTGCTTGGCAACCTGCAGCAACCTGACAACCTCATTCAAAATGGCTGCTCTGGTCATCATGCGTGCCCTTAGCCACCTATGGAGGCGCATGAAACTGATTACCTGGCGATTGGTTTGTATTGGGAGATAGCTCTATTAACCTTTGGGTAACACAGGTGTGTAACCAAGTAGAACGCTGCTCTTACTACATGAGAGAGACTGAGAGAAAGAGAGACATGGAGAAACTCGGTGTGACAGCAGAGCTGCTCCAATTAGGTAAGCACATTGAGCCGTCAGGCCACCACATTCATCAACACACAGAATGCCAGTCAGCAGCACCAGAAGGCTCGCCCGCCTCTTTACCACGCTACTGTTACTGTGGTGCGGTCGGGAGAGTGACAGGGAGGCATTTGCAAAGCAGATTTGGACCATTCTCCCCAGCATTTGGCAGCGCAAATGTTTCTATGCATGGTTTGGGTTGTTTTTACTCGCGTTTCCCTTGTCCTAATAGACTGACCACGGGCTGCTAATGATATCATTATCATACATGCACTGTAATTATCTCGACCCACCGTGTGCCAAGATCAATGGACGGCAAAATTTGGATCAATTGATGAGTCTGCTGCTGTTAAGCTGCCGAAACATATTTCGCACACAGTTGATGTGCTGTTGGATGGGCTGTGAATGAATTGGGTCCCTGCCTGTTTTCAGAGTGCGGCATCCAGACATGGGGTTAGGCAAGTGGATCTGTGCCATATAAGAAGTGAACTAAACTGGCAGCGCTGGTGAGCTTCCTCTGCTCTTCATAATGTGAACCACAGCCATTACTGCTGGACACAAAGCCCCAAACAACAGTTTAACATTTCTAAGAAAGTCAAAACAATGTAATGATTGTATATGTTTTTCTACTGTCTCTTTGTCACCATCATGTTTAAACACCCATGTCAGAGTGGAAGACAACAGCAATAGAAATCTCTTTAAAGTGTTTTAACTACTTGCTTACATCTCTTAACACTGTTTGGAACCCTCATTTATGTTACAACGTGCAACAAATTGTATCTAACAACCTCCCTCCTCACTTACTTTAACGCCAGCAAACTCTAGAAAATATAAATGCATCTTTTTTTCCCTTTTTTTGCAGGGCTTTGGATTGCATTTACTATTTCTTCCTCTCTTTTTTGCAGTTATTAATTCATCAGGTCCACCTCCTGAACAGTGTTCATGCTTAAATCATAAGCCCTCTTGCTGTTTCCTGCTCCTGAATTGGTCTCAATCATGTCAACAATTTGAGAGCAGTCGGATTGTGTGATCGGAGGTACCTGATTGCGCTGATGAGCAGAGAGGTGCTGAAGAAAGGAAAGTGGGCCATCTACACTGAACAACTAATGATAATAATATGACATGAACAACAACCCAAAGGTAACACAAACAGATAGCATCACCCTTACAACACTGCCCACTGTGTGCTCACCCAAAGAAAGACACAATCCAATATGAAATCATCTCTACTTCAACCTTGAGCTAAGGGCCTTGTCAACAGTAACACTTTTCCCATGCAAGTCACATTTTAGAGAACTCTGTATATCCAGGGGAGAGGGTTAATTCTTTTCATGGGTCTGCTCATCATCATCCTTTAGGCAGCATGGTGCAACTTATTCCAGTATACAAAGGCTAATGCAGTTAAATCACACCTAGTGGACTTGAATGCTTGACACTAAGCTTCCCAGCGTACTAGCTAGCTCGAGTGGGCGAGAAATGAACCTTGTTATGTGTCCTGACACTGGGCCCTGCTCCCCAGCAAATAAAAACATGCCTCTCACTTACTGGCTGCCTGCGCTCACAGCCCCATACATCAGCATTATAAAGGAGCTCGGCAGCCTCAAGGTCAGCTCAATTTCCTCCTGCCGTTATGAAGTATCAGAATCACAGCAAGAGGGGGCACCCACACACATGTAAAGAAATGATTTAGGGAGCGAGGGAGGGGAGGGAGAGAGAGAAAGAAAGAAAGAAAGAAAGAAAGAAAGAAAGAAAGAAGGGGGGGATTTGGAGTGTGAAGGAGAGGCGGTGTGTGATACAATAGGGAACTGTGACAAATCACCAGGAGAGAACCAGCCTCTTCTACAGTAAGGATGTGTGAGTGCGGACAATTGTGAGAAAATGTAGAGAATATTAAGCCTACTTGCTCACTCCACACACCAACAATGTAGCAGCCTGCAGTATATGTAATGGGATTGAGCGGTTTCTGTTTAACAAGCTGATTCCCCTCGTGTAAGCGCTCAAGTGTAGTCTGTGAAACTACAAAGCAATTAGGCCTACAGAATTATTGTTTCAGAAAATGTGAATACGATGTTTACCTTTGACTGTAATTAAATTCTAAGCAGTTACACGGGGAAAACAGCAACCTAATGCAAACCTAATGCCTTTTTTTCCTTTTGAGATCTAGACCCATTCATCACATGCCCAAGCAATTTGATAAATTACACAGAAGCATGAAAGCTGATCATGTGCGTAGCAGAGTGCAATGTGTGTATGTGTGTGTGTTTGTGTGTGTAAGCCTCTGCCTGAGTCGTCATACTTGGCTGCCTCACTGGCTGAGGTTTGACATCTTCAGCTAAGAGCCTGGGGAAATAACAGCAAATTCACTTAATGGCACCACCTCATCTATTCCTCATACAGAGAGAGGAGGGAGACAAGAAGGAGAGTTCCTTGAGGTGTTACAAAATGGCTGTGTGCTCTCGGCTGTGCTCGCCGCCTCTACCATCCGAGGAGGTGCAGGTGTGTGGGTAAACACATAGTGCATTGAGACCCATCACAGGCCGTGGTTGGCCACCAGCTGTAATTTGCAGTCCACTCTGACCCCTTTGCGAAAAAGCCAGCCAGCGCTGCCGCTGCAGAGCTTTTTGTGGTGACAGCCCAATCCAGTTTGATTTGTGTATGTGTGTATGTGTGTGTGTGTGTGTGGGGGGGGGGGGTCTCATATGGCTGCGCAAAGATTTGTACCTGCAATGACAAACATATGAAGACCTAAACCCAGCGACAAATGTGAATAGCTGCAGTTATGTGCGTGCTTGTTGGTGTAGGTGTAAGCAAGCATGAGTGTGTATGTTTATGTGTGTCTGCAGGGAGCGTTACAGAGCCAGAGGTATAATGGCCCCACTCCATCTTTGTGTGAGGTATTGCAGAACAATGCAAAGCAGAGCACAGCAGCTGGGAGGGAGCCTGGGCTTGGGATGGCATGCAGTTGGATAACGTCTCAGGGTAACAGCAGGTATGCTATCAGTGCAGCCTGAATCCCCTCAGGGCTATTTACAGAGACTCTGACCCCAGCGAGGCTGGGCTGATGACGTCTCCGTGCCTGCAGCAAAGGAAAAGCAAGACCCGAATTCATGCCACTGCTTCCTATCAGCTGCACAACATCTCATTCCAGCAGCCCTTAACAGCTCTGCAATTGTTCAAATGATTTACTAAAGAAAAAAAAACAACTCAATGGCTCCACGAGTATATTTACAAGGACTGTAGCTGTACAATAATTTACCCAATAGGGACAATACTCTGAACAATAAACTGCTATGTAGACATTCTTTTCCAATTAACCTAACCTGAATACGGTCAAAGTCAGAGGAAGTGTAATCACATTAAGGCATGTACTGCCTTATTCAGAAGCATTTTGGATATATGTTCACCTTAATAGAGCGATGAATCATGACTGAAGCTGACAGTGTATTGCAGCAATCAAAACTGCCTGACAAAAAGAGGCTCTAGCATCTGACTCAGCTTTCATGTAGCTGCCAGATTAATAGTACAAATTGCGGTGTATTTGCAGAATGTGTGGCAAGGCAGTAGCAACATCACAGAAAAATATGGTATGAGGCTGAACACTGGGAAGAAACTGACGCTGCAACATAACATGGAGGAGGAGTCCAAAGATATTTACTGGGCTTTGGTGCGCAGCATATAAATGGGAAGTAATAAATTAATAAAATACTTCTGGAGAATAGGCTCAATTGTGGTGCTATATGAGTGTAGCCAATTACACAATCACACATGAGTTACAAATAATTGTTTTCATTATCAATTAAGATGAAGATTATTTTCATCAATAAATTGATTTGTTGTGAAAAAAATGCAAAAAGAGCCTACTGTGACCATTTCCCAGAACCCAATGGAGAAAATTGTTCACATATTTGAACCTCTGCCCAGCAAATGGTTTGCAACAACTTCTCAATGTTACTTCTGTAAATCGACGCAGCCTGGCCAGCAACAGTCCTATTTTGGTATGTGATCTACTAGAAGAAAGAACATACACCAAGAAGACCTGTGCGATCAATACAGTTACTTTAATTTTGATCTGCTGACAAACTAAAGTAGGGCTGTGCAATATGACCAAAATCTCATATCCCGATATAAGAATTCTATCGTCCCGATAACGATATAAATCACAAAAATGTAACATTTTCTGTAAATTCTGTGAATCTCGGGCAGCTCGACTTGCGGGAAGTGTTTCCAGCTGCGCGTCATGTAGCTGGAGTCGAGTGTTTTAACCGATGCATGAAACGATACATTTTTAGACATGAGTTGTAAAGGCCGCCGTTTTCTTTGTGAGTATTTATTACACGGCGTGCTGCGGGGAAAAGCCTTTTCTAACGTTTGAGTCTAAGGTTTATTTTTTAGCACCTGGCGGCTCTTTTTTACTTCTCATCCGTAAATAATCTGCTCTTTCACGTGATTCAGTTTATTTTGAAAAGTCTCAACAGGATCTTGAGCTTTATTGTGAAAGGTTTATGTGGAACATAAACAAGCGGACACGTGATGGTGTTACCGTCATTGTTGCTAACCACAACGCATAAAAACAGGCGCTTGTCCGTCCGTAGTGTGGTTATATTAAATATAAGAGAAAGAGAGAACTTTAAGAAATTAATATAGCCACTACAGTGACCATCAAAACTATGAAGAAATATTGCCGTAAACAGTTTATTTTGCGATACCACGAAACAAACTATAGCGTAAAATGAAACGATAGACGTTTTTATATCGTCATTCGATAGATATCGTTATATCGAACAGCCCTAAACTAAAGTGACTTCCACATCTCCTTTATTATGATGTTGGATGGTAACGTAGAAATAAATGGCAGCAGTGAAAGCTCACTCCACGTTAAAATAATTCGCTAGAATTATTGAATTGAATTAAGATTTTTATTTTATCGCTCTGTGCACTAAATCTGAAGATTAATGATTTTCTGGAGCTTTAATCTCTTATCTTATTTACAACATAAAACATAAAAACATAACCGTGTTGCATTTTACGGTTATGTTTTTATGTTCTATAGATTTTTATCAACATTTTATCATCATCATCTGATATCATCTCTCATCAGAGTAGGTGACACTCATAGGGATCATTTTGTCTCACGTGATGTATGAAAACCTCACTTTTTGTGACCACACAGGCAGTTTGAATTAGAAAGTGTGGCTTAACAGAGAAAATTGAGAAACTCTTTGTCTCCAACTGGGGTTTTAGGTTTCATCCAGCCAGATAATGTAAAAAAAGCCTAGCTGTGTTGGACTTCCCTCTGACTCCTAAGCAGGTAAGGATAAACAAGCTCAGGCCAGCTGATTGGAGCTGAACTTTCAAAATAAAATACTTGCATATAATTAGGAATGTGCATGACTGGTTGATTAGATGTCTAAACATTGCTGCCCTAGCTAGTCAATTACAGAAATACTATTCAGTTAAATGTATTATTCCTATTTTATTAATGTACAACAGCAGTTACATTTTCAAAGACGGTATGTCGCCACCAATTCCATGACTGCATGATAGACAATCACGAGCTAGCTGGCCTAACGGAGAACAAGGAGAATTTATAGCTAGTTTCTAGCCAATACTGACTATTTGTGTGCCCTGCTCATCTATGGTACCCTGCCAGATCCCAGAATGTAAAGCATACTTGACTATAGGAAGGCATTTGGCACTTTGACAGCGCTCGTTTTGCAGTTGTGTCAGATTACATTCACACCATAAACCAACCGCTGTGGAGTTAGTTTAAAACCAGACCAAGATCATGTCCTCCAAATGGTCTGATAGTGGTTTTGGTTACGGACACCATGTTCACAACTGCACAAGCAAACTGCACTGAAGGGGAGAACAGATTCAGTCCAATTTAAAAGGACTAAACACAGCAGCATTTCTGCAAAGACCACATGTAAGATCACATGGCTTCAACTACATCTGTAGTGAGAACTGTGATTGAGATCATGAATTGTGATTCTACTCAAAATGACTGCAATTCTTGAAGCCACATTGCTCACTCCAGGCCTAATCACAACCACCAAGCTGAACCATAGCAGGGAATAGAAGATTATGATCCACCAGCCAGTGTTGGGTCATGATGTCAGGACAACTACACAAGAGGGAGCACATTTTTCATCCTCTGAATAAGTAATGCTACTAAACGTCACATTGTAAAAATGTACTGTTGATATAACACCGCGGCCATATTGTGCTCTTTACATAAATTCTAGCAACAACGTCGTTTAACAGACCAGCTGATAACTGCACGGATAATACATATTGTGTGTGCAGCGGTGCTGGAGCAGGAAAATGGATGCCTCCTGTGAGCTTTCCTCTTATATAAAGCTCTCGCCTCTCTCATTTTAGTGAATGGCTTCCCACTACTTGGCTCCCCACGGTTAGCTTATCAGCCCCCTCTCCATCTCTTTTCTCTGCACCTGCATCTGACACTGCGAGTGTTCTGTCACCCACCTCTCCACATCCCCCTGGAGAAAATGTTCAGCCCCGCCCAGCTAGCTCCCAGCAGCCCCTGGGGCCTGGGACAATTAAAAACGAGGCAGGAGCTCAGTCGAGCTGTCATGCCGAGTCTCAGATGGCATCCTGCCTATAAGGCTCCAGACGTAGGGGGAGTTTGGTATGTGAGCCCAAAGAAAATAATATTAGTGTCTGTTGTACTTGAGATCAACATTCACTCTAGTGCAAGGTGATGGCAGCATATCAACACTCTGAAAGCAATGCAGTCTGGCTGGAGCGATATATTTGGCCTTACAGTATTCAGACACTGCCTGACTGCACACTCACACAGGCACACACACACACACAAATCCACTGCTATATTCCAGTGTCAGCCAATTACAGGCCTGCCCTGACTGCCCTTGACTACACTCCCTAACCTCCCTCCACAATCCATGTCAAACCCCTGTGCACTGATTTTTTTTTTTTTTTTTTTGCCCCTCTTGCTCCCTTCTTTGCTTCTTCTTTTTACTCAGAGTCTCTGTCTTCAGGGTCTGAAATATTTAGCAGCCCCATCTAAATACACCTTCAGGCACAGAGTCAGAGCTGTCTCCCTCACCAGGTAAAAAGTAATGAGAGCGAACGAGAGGGAGACAGTGGAGGAAGAGTCGGTGTAATATCTCATCAGTATTATTAAATCATTTCTTCCCTCGGCAGCCCCTGGGTGGTCTGGGGTTGCGTTATTTCTCAGTCAGGGTTCAGTGGCCTCATGCTCCTAGGGTTGAGTCTGGCCGCTCTCCCAGCTTAGTGCTGTACTAAGCAGGTGTCAGGGGAGTTTCCCCTCAATTAAGCAGAGGTAAAGTAATGCCTCTCACCGTGGCGGTGCCGTGAATACATTAGTCTTGCTGTCACCACAGGCTACAGCATCGAGATGCATGAAGAAGACAGACAGCTGCTGAAGCAGGTGAAGCAAACGAGCACATGGATACTAATGTATTAAAGCAGGGTTAGGTTAAAACAGGACATGATCTAAAACCCTTATCTTACACAGATGAATACATCAGTATTGGGGGGGTTTTCTTCTTTTTTTTATGTATGCCCAAGTAGTATGCAGGGTAATACAGTACTGTTTTAGAGGGAGCTGAGATAATGAGTTTGTATTAGCTGTCTGAGCAGATGACACTGGAGGACACCGAATCCTTGTTGTGTTAATTAAAGCTCAATGAAATGATGCCGATGAAAAATTAGCATGACCCACCGCCTCAGTTAGGGATACAGCCAGGAAAATGGATCTCTCTGTTGAGTTGTTTTCAAGGAGAGGTGCACAGAGAGAATACTTTCAGAAACAAAAGCTGAAGTCGAAAATAAATCATTTTACACAATTAACTGATTAGGTTTAAGTGGCGGCATCGGAGGAATCAACGACACCCGCGGTGAGAACAAAGAACCTCTCATTATACAAATGCATAAGATAGCTGAATCGCTGTTATATTTACCGTTGTGTTGTGTGCTTGCTAATTTTGAAAAAACAAAACTCAAAGCAACAAGCGAGCGATCATATCAATCCAGAACTGCCTCCTTGACATTTTTAGCCAGCACACTGCAATCACCCTGCTATTTTACTCCATCTGAAAAGCCATCTGAAAGGTGGTTTATAAAAAAAAAAAAAGATGCCAACAGAACCAATAATGCCTTCCTTTGTCAGTCTTTATGTGTGAGCATTACAGTGTACTGGACAGATGTATTGAAAAGGGCTGATTGATGGCTTCACTGCAGACTGTCTGTCCACCTCTCTCCCTGATGAGACATGTCAATGTAAAGACACATGAACGCAGCAGCCTGTCCTCCATTTTCTCCTCCTCTCCTCCTCCTCCCTTGTCAGAGGCAGGGAGAATGACGCAGTAAATACAGATGCTGTGTGCACCGTAATTCTGGCGCCCGCTACCTTTTATCTGCCGTGACAGCTTCTGCTGCTGTCGAAATCAAACACCCGGGCGCGAGGAAAAAACTAGTATTCCTTTTAATAAACTGCCAGGCAGAGCAGAGTGAGAGCAGAAAAGGAAGGCACTCAGCTCCACTCTGTACTGCACTGGCCAGGCTTGGCTAAGCAGCAGCTGAGGGAAGCGTGATATAAAAATGGGGAGAGCGCTCCTTCAGGCATTAGTCGGTATTATGCTGCTCACGCAGGCTAAGGCATCCAGCATCATTGCACTCACGGAGAGCCGTGTGAGCCAATCGGTCAGTGGGGAGTGTTTGGTGCTCAGCGGGGATACGCACGCTGAGACAAGGACCGGCGTGAGAGACGGTGGGCAACCCACTCAGCACCTGCTCCCCAACTCTACCTCAGCCCCCTTAAGGTGCCAGGGTCAATTAGTTACATCCCTCTATTCATGCTCTCAGCCTGGATCAACAGAAACAACTGAAGAGCAGCCTGACAACAAGAAGAGCTCTGAACTGCCCATCAGCAAAATAATAAATTCAAGTCCTTAAACAAATCAATCAATCAATGTATTAAAGCATAATAAAAAAAACTATAATTCATCAACTAACATTACACCTTCTCAAAATGTGAGTATTTTTTATTAACAAAAATTATGTTTCAGTTTTTTAGTTAATCAGACAAACTAAAATATAAACAAATCACACTGAAAAACTATTAATTCTTTGATTGGAAGCCATAATTGATGAATGCCTCAACAGTGAAAACAAGCAATTTCCGCAAATCTCCAACTGGCTCTTTCTCTCTTTGTGTGTGTGTGTGTGTGTGTGTGTGTGTGTGTGTGTGTGTGTGTGTGTATGTTTCTGAGAAAGAAGAGGGATGGCGGCTTCGGAAATAGACAGCTTTTTGTTCTGACCCCACAGCTGTCACTAGCATAAGAGGGCCAGTCACAGGCAGCACACATGAGCATTTTAGATATACAGTCCCACCCCCTTGACACTGCAGCAGAGGAGGAACAAGAGGGTTGTGCTTTAGGTGGCAGGACCCCTGGGGATGCTGTCGTATTTCACAACAGGGCAAAAATTCACGAAATACCTGGTCAATGTTTCGAATCCTGCACCATGACTGTGACCCTAACGCCCGTAATGTTCTTCCTTATAATCCAAATATGAGCCATGTGTGTCCACATCAATCAGCCATTTTCATTTGAGCTTGTGCTCTTCTTTATCACCATTACTACTGCAGTAATTGAGGCGGTGCTATGGAGAGGCTGTGCAGTTTACCTCCATCTGGGAGGTCAAGAGGAATGCAATTGGTTGACAATGATTATGCTCTGCCTGATTAGGCTACGGGCTACCGCTGAATATTTAGCACTGATTAGACTAAGCCCTGTAGAGAGCCATGTGGCTCACTAACAAAAGGGACAAGGCACAGGGCAGGGAGAAAAGGCTACTAATCAGCACGAGCTCGCTGAACCGGGCTATCTCGCACTTAATGGCTCGATCAATCTGCTTTTCGCATTTGTATGTCGTCCTTAACGACTCCATATTTGTGATGACTTTATTTAGCGCTTTTTTTTGGGTGAAAACAAACAACAGCTGTGAATAAACATTTAGTTAGTTTTAACAAAGAGCCTATTAAAATCTGCATCTATGAAAATAAATAATTCCCGGGAAACTATCCATTTAGGTGCTGAAATGGAAAGGGAAATTTTACTGATAACTATGGAGGGTAAGTTGCATGTAATCCACACAGCTAAAGGGGACACAGCACCAAAAAAACCCCAAAACAAAACAAAACAAACAAACATCCCATTCATTAATGAATGGATTCTCGATTCTTTTCTCTTCACTGATTGGAACGACGTCAAATAAGTGACATCAGCCTATTGACTGTGGCCTGTGTTTATATACTGTGTGTCCTTGGAGATCCAGTTTTGCACATTTGTAACATGTAGAGATAGATCGAAATACTTTCGAACTGTTATTTATTCATAATTGAGATTTCATTTTTTTCCCGCAAACAAAAGGAGGAACCCAAAATAAAAAAAAATAAAAAAAAACAAAAACAAACGTCTCCCACTGCTATTGGCCAAATTTTTATTTTAAACATCGCCATCAGTCTAGAATTACACAATTGTTGCCTCCTAAAGCGATTGTGATATTTACGCTGAAGTGCCCTCCTGATTGAAACGGTCGGGGGAGGGAGGTGGCGGCTGAGGAATGAGGAAACAGTGGAAAGATGTTAAGAATGCAAAAAAGACAAGCATGGTGAAAATGAGATGAGAGGAGGAAAAAATGACCGGGAGAAATGACAGCAGGGCAGAGGGAGTAAGGAAGGAAAACAGATGGAAGGGAGGCAGGGACACGTGCACTTATTTGCAGAGACTTTTAACTGTCTTGATCCTCAATAAAGAGGCGAAACTGATTAGGTTTATATCAAACGGCTGCTTGTAACACTGTGCCTGTCGCTGAGAGCGCAAATCACAGTCAAGTCAGGTTTTCCTCTTTTCCATTTGAAAGAGCCGGCTCTCTCCTCACTTGTCTTTCACTCTCTCCTTTATTCAACACCACACAGCCTCCTAAAGCGCCAGCTTGTCAGAGTGACAGATGCAGACACGACCACTGACCTAAATCACTCTTTTCCAGCACATTAACCTCCGTGTCCTTCCACCTTTTACGCAAAACACCAAACACTAACATAGGAAAACACTCCAAAATCACCGACACGCTGCACAATGAGAGGCAACCCGCAAACCCCACCCAGCTCTATCTTCATCATCCTCTCTGATTCAAGACTACATCTCAAGTGTCTAAACAGAGAAAAAAATATGTATCATGCCCTCAGGCTAAATAAATCACTGCCTATTGTTCCTAGAAGGACTTTTTCTACCCAGCATTGTGACAAAAAAATGTGTAAGTGGGGGACACGCAAACATTTCTCTTCACCTTGGAGTCAACGTGGAAGGGATCGATAACACTTTAATTACTGTAGCTCCATGTTTATGAAATGCAATAATCATTCATTAATGATGCAGACAGCGGCAAGCAGGCGGCCGGGGCCGGGCGTCAGGGCTGCGTGCAAAGGTAGGTGAAGGGAGGGGATGGGAGGATTGGCGTAAATGATTCATGGTTTGATATCTCTCCTGTATAATGGGTTCCTCCGGGGAGCTGCTGGGGCTCCGCTGCAGCGACTGACTGCCTGGCTGGATGGCTGCCTGGTTCGCTCCGACTCTGCCCAGGCTGCTTCTGCCACTGCTGCCCAAGATTAAAAAGGCCTGCCTTCCATGAAAAGTGGCTCAGTGAAAACAGAGAGCGGGGATATGCACGTACACACATAAAAGGCTTGATTCAATATCGTCTGACAAAGTATCTGAGGGGGAGTGAAGGAGGGGAGACAAGCGAAATACCAAACTCCTTCTAGGGAAAAAGCATTAGCTGCAGA
Source organism: Perissodus microlepis (assembly GCF_051167445.1). Taxonomy (NCBI): domain Eukaryota; kingdom Metazoa; phylum Chordata; class Actinopteri; order Cichliformes; family Cichlidae; genus Perissodus; species Perissodus microlepis. The sequence goes on along the minus strand of NC_140480.1, from coordinate 4,382,561 downwards.
GATAGCGAGGATACTTGTGACATCTAATGGGAATATGCCAGCGTTTCTTAAAGGATGGGATTTTTCAAGACTCTGTGACTTAAAATAAAACTGATGTACCCACGTGTATGTGAGAAGCTGTGACTCTCTCCGCTGCTCTCCATCTGGGCACCAAAGGTTTTTCCCCAGAACACAACAACGCTCTAAGAAATAGGTGACAGAATGCACTGCCAAGTTTGTCCGAGGTAAAATGCCAATATTTCAGAAACACAGCCTATTTAGCAAAAACTCCCCTCTATTTCTTCCTTGCCAAGCTCGGAGGATGGACACCTTAAAGTAGCCACGTGTAGGTTTTGTTGGCCGACTTATCACTCATGTTACAAAGAGAACTGATGTCAAGTGCGGATTTGGAATTTAAGAAGAGATTTATACAAAAATAGAGCAAGATCACAACCTCTCGATTACCATATCAATACATGCTCTTGGGAGATACACTCACTGACACTGTAGATGTGATTCTATATAGGTGAGGCAAATAATGTAACAAATGAGCTGCTAACTGGAACGTAATCTCTGCGGCCTTTTTAGCAACATCTCGCCCTTACTTCTCCATATTACACTGGCTGACTGATAATTACCAACACATCTAGTTTTGTTTTGTTTTTTTGCACTTAACCCTCTCTTCTTTGTTGGTAGGTCAGCTTATGATGACATAGCTGTGCTTTTCAGCCCTCTTCTCATAGCACCTCTCCTGCTGTGGCAATCCTTCTCCAAGCTCAGCTCAGCTGTGCCAGCAGTGTATTTATGTCAGTTTTCTCCAACAGTAGCAACACGGTCCGCTCTTGATCTCTCTAAGGAATGTCTTACGAGATCGCCTTTTACTTTCACAACACCTCAGATAAAAGCACAAAAAAATAAAAGCTACTTTTGGCTGCTCCCTTATTCAAAGGAGGGTCACTACAGCAGGGCTTGTGTCTCCTTCGAGGATCAAACCAGCTACCGTCTGCTTATTACCACTACACTATAGAGCCCCTATAAAAGCACATAAAAATACTACGTCATAAAAGAAGAAATTAAGGCAAACAAATGGAAAGGTCTTAAAGCGCCAGTACACCCACCGTATTAGCCGCGTCACGGGCAGCTAGTAATGTCGTCACACAGCCATACTCCAAACACAATTAGACACATTATTAGCTAATTGTTTCTGTCCCAAACCACAAATATGGAAAAAACTACTCATGCTATCACATCTGCTGGATACATTGACTTCCAAGTTAGTGATGAGAACAGAACTACTTTAAAGTGTCCTCCCACAGGAGCTCCACAGGGAACTAACTTAAGAAACAAAAATGGAGGAAATTTGTGCTAAATAGATATTAACTCTAAAAAGATACCAGCTAGATTTAGCATAGCGGGACTGTTGAGGCTTATTATGTGCCACAGAGGAATTTAATGTGCACTGAAAGAGGGCTATGCAATTTACCCCCAATTTCTTACAGTGTAACTGCATTACAGGGAAAAGCATAAGGTCCAAAGTGGAGAGCAGGAATTGTTACAGAGATCAACACCTACACTCATGAGAATACAGGCAAATCAGCATTGCTTTAAGACAGACTTGAAAAATCATAAACTTATCCCTAATAAGCCACCACCTCACATATCCCCCAATGTATCTCCTCTTCACCCGCAGAAAGAGGGGGGGGATGAAGAGATTAAAGTTGTAACGTGTTGGGCTAATCATAACATAGACAGTTTAGTGCCATCTCGCATAATTAAATGCTTTGCACTAACCACCTAATGCATACTAATTTGGAACAATCCACTCCTAGAGCTGGCAGACCATGAAGCTCCCTGCAAAGGAGGTGCTTGTCTCACTCTCCCTCTGCATGTGTGTGTGTGTGTGTGTGATTTGCAGAGGAGTAAGGTGCTAAAGGTCAGCCTGCGGACTTGAAAGAAAAGGTCAAGCATTATTACAACATGACTAAATAAACAGGTTGTGCACAGCCCCCAGCCCAGCCGCTGTGAACACTCGAAGCCTCTACCTACAAGCCGTACTACCTGCCTGTTTGGCTGGTTGGGATTCAGCTTCATCCCTTGTCTTTATCCACATATCCCTCCAGCTCTACGACAGCTGACATGAGGACTGTCATATCCTGCCTAGATTCTTATCCCATGCTGGCTTTATTGCTCTTTTCCTCCTGAGTAACAAACACACATCCACACATGCGCACACACACAGACACAGAGCAAACAAGAGAGGAGCGAGGGAAGCGGGGCTGCTGGAGCGTGCTTTAAAGCACATTAATATTAATTGCAGTACTAGCTGGAGTGATAACATAGACAAGATGCCCCTGCGAGGGAGCTGGGCGCAGTCAGTCCCTGCTTTTTGTTAGCAGCACTACTCATCTGTTGGCCGTGGTGAGACGGCAGGATGACGAGCATTTCATCTTTGAATTGCTTGTTTTATATTAGAAGGGTCTACCCTCAGCAGAGAGGGGAATTTGTGTTTGAGAGCGGTTACTGTGTGTGGGCGCGTGTGCGTGTATGTGTGTGTGTGCACAAGGCTAGCCGTGATTTAAAAAAAAAAAAGACTACGGAAGATGAATTATTAGACTAGTGGCTACATCAACAGCAATAGAAATGTGCTTTAGAGGTAACAGAGAGTGCTTAAGCGATCTTGCTTTTATCTCCTGTGCTCTGCCTGGCTTGGCTGCATTTTATGTCCTCCACACACAACTCAGTATTCTGTGAGAAATGAGCTCTGCTAAAGGATGTAAATAATCTGCTGTTCTGCTTAGAAAACCTGCTTTTTCAGGACAGTGGAGGCAAAAAAAACCAAAAAAAACAACAACAGCAGAAACAAAAAAACAAATCGAGTTGAAGCCTGGGTGTTGAAGCTCATCTCCACCTCTTGGCTTTTTTTCTCCCCCTGTAGCAATAGCAGGCAGCTGCAGGCATCAACAGATGACAGCTATATCTCTATAGTCCTCCATTTTTACCTCACCCTCTCTTTTTTCCATTTCTGTCAATTGCTATTGAGAAACTGACGCCGTGTTTGGTGCCGCCTCACTGTAGTGGGTTTGGGGCTGTACGATTTTGTGCCTTTTTTTTCCCCTTCTTCTTTCTCCCCCCCGATTTCCCCCCAGACTCATCAATGCCCCATTACCAAGTCAAATCAGGTGGTGCTGCAGATATTTGCCGAGTACCAAGGCTGCAAGCAGAGACACACAGAGGATTCGTTTAGGAAGCCTGGGAGGTTTTCTAACGGTATGCTCTCCACAGGATCACAAAACAGGGTGAGGAGGTGAGCGGAGGAGAAATCACTGCTGGCTAAATGCTTGTGAGTGGTTTATGGCTCAGAGGGCAGAAAGGGAAACAGAGATGTGGTAATGCATCTCTCTGACACTCCTTTAAGCAGCCGACCAGACTGTAATCTCATGGGCCCTGTAGTAGTCGCACGTTATTGTTTCTCATTTCACATGTCACAAACAATTAAAACGCGCCTGTCGATTCCCGTGCCCCATGAGCTCCATTTACCCATGAAACAAAAAAGAGAAAAAAAAAGAAGAAAATACACGTTTGAAAAAAGGAGAAAAAAAACAGCCAGTATGATCTCTTTTCTTACATGTATCCACATTCCTAAGCTAAATTCCCAAAGATTGCCACGCATATTTCTCACTTTCATCGTCTTTATCTCCCTGCGACAGCAAATATAAAGTGAACGAGCCCCGTGTAATGTAAGCAGCTGCATTAGCGAGGCAGAGTGATAAAGTGAAAAGCAAAAAAAGGGGGGGAGGTAAAGAAAATTCGTCCTTTTAGTTTCCTCTGCCTGTTGTCATCCTCTTTATAGCAGCAGCTACACAGGCAAGACAAAAAAAAGAACTCTGGGGAAGAATCAGGCAGAAGAAAAGAGAGAAAGGGAATAAAAAGTAGCACTGTGTGTTTTATGTAGAGATTTTCACAAGCCTGTTGTTGATTAGAGGAAAAGGCTGAGTGCTAAATACAGAGGGAAACAGGGAGAAGAAAGGGAGGACTGCTGGTTCTCCAGGAAAGGGTCTCTGAGGGCTGTCAGAGGTGCTGGTGAATCTCTTCCCTGTGAGGAAGCCGCTGCACTTAGGAGAGAAATTTAAACTCCTACTGTTATGAGAATTTTTGGCTTTCATTACACCAAGGGCGCATGTCGATGCTCTCGTGGATGCATCAGAGTGCACACGCACGATGCGAAGCCAGATGCCAGCTTTCTCTACCGGAGTTTTTGCTGGCTTTGTGCCGAGCAGATCGTTTGCTTTGTGCCAAGAATAAAAAGGCAGAGACTGAAACTCTTTGACGGCGCTCTCCCCGTGCTCAATCGCAATCATGAAACATGTGCACGGGAAACAAAACCGTCCACCACTTTGACTAGGGATCCGTGCGACGGCGTGCGACCATCTCGCCCGTCAGTCGCGCTGTTTAAAATTAACCGGAGCAAATCGAGATGGAGCGCAGCTGACTGGACCCATCCAGTTGGAATTATTTGAGATGTGACAAGCACTTAATCAAGCTGTCATCTGCAGCGCCACACTAATGCATAAACAAAGAAACAAAGCAGGATTGCGAGGAGCTGGAATCGAGCTCGGCTATGCAAAGAACCACGCCAAATATCGTTTTCCTCATTTGAGGAAGTGGCGAAATGAAGAAAGGAAGAGAAACCGGCCTCCCAGCGAGCTGCTGTGCCCCAGCTCGACTAAGTGACAGTGAATCCTACAGTGAGTCGATTTGCTGCTTTTGAGTGCCTGAAAACTTGTCTGGCAGAGTGCTCACAGGGGAGAAAGACAGATGGGGAGAATGTAGGGACGGAGCCTCACCTGTAGCTGTCTTCTATTTGTCTGTTCATCCCTGGAGGCTTTTGGGCTGCTTTGGTACAACAAGGGAGGGTGGGGGTAGGGGGTAGGGACAAAGAAAGAGCTCTGAGGCCATCAACAGACAAAGCAAGAGACAAAAGGACAAGTTTACAGGTAAATAGTGAAGAGTAGCTGGCAGGAGGGCTGAGGAAAGCTCGGGTTTCAGACAATCGATGATCACTCACTCTTCCACAAAAACAAAGATGTTAATAACATGACATTCACCTCGAGGAGCATGTCTTGCTGCTGCTTTATACCAGAGTTACAGAGCAAAAAAAATAAAAAAAAATACAAAAAAACAACATTACTGAATACAGTAAATCACATGTGCAAAGCAAGCTTTGACCTGACTTTCAGCTCCCCAAAGCTGACACGACGCCGTTTGAGCATGTGGGGCTGATGACAGGAGTCATTTGCTACATCGCTTATTTGAAAAACAGGAGCACTTGAAGATGACACAGAAAGACAACTGTATTGTCATCTTAAAGAGGATCTATGAAATCAGTGGGACGAGATCAATGCCGCCTCTCCCTCGCTCTCACGGCACTTTACATAAGCAGCAATAACCATCACAGAGGCCATCATCTAGCTCACCGATTTCTTGTGCAGGACTTCCAGAAACCTCCAGGCTACAAAAAGCGCCTCTCACTCCGAGCAATGGTCACATCCACAACTTCACAGACAAGGCAGGGAGGAGGAGGAGGTAGAGAAGGAAAGGAGCTGAGGAGAGGGAAAAATACCACAGGCAAGATAGAGAGAGCTGGAAGGCAGGGAGAGAGTGAGGGGAAAAAAAAGAAGAGAGGTTGGGGGAAACTAGCAGTGCATCTTCATTACAGTATAGCACAGAGCTCTGGCATCGACTAGCCAAGCAGTGTAGTAAGAGCTCCTCATCCTCTCAGTTAATTAGGATTTCTGCTGCTTCATTTTGGGGCGAGGGACAGGATGTTGGAGGCTTGATTACCTTTTATTTCCCAGCCTAACGGCTCGGCTGCCTCTGCCGCTTTATTAACAGGAGATCTTGCAGATTTACAGCTCCACAGCAAACATCAATTTCAATAATTACAAGAAAACTGTTAGAGGGGACACAATGAAACGAGAGTGTGGTTTTTTTCCCCCCTCCCTCCTCCCCACCTTCACCGCTCCAAAGCTCCTCCCCTCTTTCACGGGATCTAATTTCCATAGATGTGCCCTTTTCATGATTGCATGCCACAGACACGTTAAAACACACACAGATTTGCCTCAGTCACACTTGGCACTCTAAACGCTTTATAACCACTCCCTAGCCTGAAGGGCAAAGGAAATACTTCAACCTAAGCATTTGTGTAGCCGTAAAACAAAAATGAGTGAAAGATGATCTGTTCGTGCTCAGCACAACCCCCGACCCCCCACCCCTGTGCAAAAAAAAAAAAAATCTATCACATCACTGGATAAAACATCTTTATGGTGTAAACTGGATAATACAAGGGATTACAAGTCTCCTTTTTAAAGCTATATCTTTACACACTGGCTAGATATTAGATTTCACCTTCTGACAAGGTGCAAGTGTGAGACTAAACTGAATGCCTCTCTCAAACAAAAGCTCCATCTAGGGAAAGCTATAATAGAAATCATTATTAAAAGACATCGGATTCTGAACAGAAAAGCACAGATTCCATTTGAATAAAATCAATAATTGTGTACACTTGCAGTGCATTGCCTTCCTGTCTTCTCATCTTGCTTGCTAATGTTTCTTTCATGAGCCAGCCCACTGCTGGTGACATTATAGCTACAGCACTTCCACAAGTCCCCGATGGATCGGTGAAAATGGTTGGCGTAAAACACAATTAGTACGGTCCATATGGCTGCTAGTGGAGGAGGAGCCGGAGAGGTCCCATGTGGTTTTTATAGAGGCCTGCTCTTTTGTTACCCTAAAGATCAAACTGTTGTCATAATAATGGGGTCGTTTTAATACTGTCGCTTGGTTTTTGTAAATCGGCACTTCGTCGACACATCCTTGCCTCAATGACTTTTGGCAAATAAATTGACCAACCTTGGCTCATAGCCTAATCGATAGCTCCTTCATCATGATTAATGGTTCATATTGGATAATGTGGGGAAATTTAATGTGAGGGGAGCATTACTTCCTGATTTCAGCGCTCAGCCCTATTGATTGGTCATAACCCTCCTTTTTTGGCCAATGGAATGCGCTGATAAGAGCCGTGTGTTCGACCTATGTAAACTGAGCACAGAGAAAATGATTTACTGTGCTTTAGGCGCGTCTTATTCACTGATAGCTCTGTATGCCCAGCCTGACAAGCATTTTCTTGCCTGAGAAACGCAGACACCTTTTACTGAGTTGAAGCGAACAACAACAGCTTGAGGCAACAGATTTATTACAAATTGATCTATTAGATAGCACTGCTGTGCTTCGCTGTTTTCTCTCTCCCTCTTGCTCCCGCTCTCTCTGACAACCTTCCCCTGATGGTAGCTAGAGTGTATCAGAGTGGAAGTGCTACAGTGGCAAATCTAAACCCAATCCTCAGAACTCATTTTCTCTGTGCCGGCTGCTGGAACTAGGGTACAGAGACAAGATGTCCATCTTTAAACCCAGTCGATCCAGCTCAAAGTCCCAGTGTCTAAACTGAAGGCTCGGCAGGCTCAATAGGTGTTCCTAACCTGCAAGGGCAAGCAAGGACACAGTTAACCCGAGGTATCTTGTGTACAGGAGAGCGGAGAGCCACAATGTCACCCGGGTCGTTTCCTTATAGCAGTGTGAACCCTGAGATCACCGCTGACTTGCGTGACCGTCTCCATTAAAACATCACTCACAGGCTTTCCAGCCCTGCAAACTGTGCCTCGTGTGCAGCCGTAGCCGCAACATCAGTGCAATATCTGTGTTAGTCACAGAGGCAGAGCGGCACAGCCAGCACATTATAAAAAGATCTATGTGCAATTTGTCTCATCCACACTGTTGAAAATCAATGTCCTGCATACCCAGTGTTGTGCAGAAAAACACAGCATAACGAGCCATTACGGCCACTTTTAATTAATGACAAAAGCATGTTTGTCTGGACAGCAGACAGCTGTTATTGACACATCTCTCTATAAAACAATCAATTAAACCAACTGCATCATTTAGACTAGCTAATCAAAGTGGCTCTCTGATAAGTATCACGTAGTGGCCATTTACCGTAACCAGTTTTTTGTCTGGTTTTATTTTTTTGCTTTATGCTTTCATATCATTTTATCAAAAGATACATCATGCTGAATCTAAGCCTGAAGCAGATTTATTAATAACCAAGCTAATGAATCAAAACCCCGTACACACTTGTGTATATAATAATAGGTCCAACACATCTACAGAAACCTTAACCGTCACAAGCAGGAGGAGATTATGACATGCTCCGTTTTGCTTTAGGTTTAAACTGATAGAAACAGATAAAACTGGCGGGTTATGTAGGCCTAAATATATGCTGTCAATACTAACAGCATATACTGATCGAGAAACCGCACAGGCTCCATTGTGCCCCCTTTGCTTTAATCACCCCCATCTTTCATCTGTGCTACAAAAGAAAAGAGGGCTATCGGCTCCCGGATGCAATAAATGTGCGTGTCGCTGGAAAGGGAGCGGGGAGTGGGGGGGGGGGGGTCTGTCTAAGACGTTGAAATATTCTGGTTAGAGTGTATATGTCTATATAAACATCTTCAGGCAGGCGGCTGCAGGGGGTGTGCGCAGTAAAAAACACTGGTATGCATTGTTTGTGTTTCTGCACCACTAGCGCCATGCCGTGTCATTACATGAGGCAATCTCTTACCTAATCAGCACTGACACACACAGCAGCAAAGTACTCCTCCTCCTCCTCCTCATCATCATCATCATTCCCCCCCCTCTTCTCCTTCTCCTCAGGGGCCAGCCAGCTGATCCTACACCATTTCATTTTCCTCCTTTACTGTGATGGCAAATGGCTGACTATTATTTTTTTTAACTTTCCTTTTTAATTCACACTTCTTCTTTTTTTGCATGAAGTGCTATTAATAGGTCATGCCAATAAAGTGAAAAACTAGGCCTGTGCCTACATGTTGCGTTTTAAATGGTAATTAGTAAGGCGCGCACACAGGAAACCAGCAAATGCGTAAAACTCCCATATACTCCCAGATATTTGCTGTCGCTTCACAAGGCTCGCAAATGTTAGCTAAAGCCTCCTTTTCCAGTCGATTTCTACAAATTCCACTGTCCAACCACATTAAGCACAAACAGCACTGACAGTTGCACGATGAAATATGTAGAAAAGTTTCTTTCATATCTTGAGATGCTTAGCAATAACACCAGACAAAATATATCTGATTAATTAAGATGTGAGTCAACGCAAACCCAGCCCAACAAGAAACAGACAGCGTTTGTAAAAATGAAGTGAGACCAACTTCGCCACGGCTGAGCTTGTGCAGAAAGCAGATTTGATCACATCAAATACCACCAGCAGTATGTAGCAAGACAGCTCACGATTGTTAACACGAGCAGCGCTTGCTGATACCATCTCCTTGGCACAATTGTGGAGCTGCAGAGGCCTGAATCAAACAAAGATGAGATATGATGCGGCGTGCTTGGATCTCCTCTTATGAGAGGTGAAGGGAAGCTGTCAGGGAACACAAAACAACATCCTGCATCTTGCCTCCTCTGACTTGCTGGCAGAAGCCAGGAGGAGGAAGAAGAACAAGAGGAGGAGGAGGAAAGGGGAGTGTGCTTGCCTCATTTCTGCCAGTGTGCCCTGTGCATGTCAGTCCAATATCTTAAAACAACACATGCAAGGCTTTGCTACAGCCAATTACCCAGCTCTTGGCACGGGAACTGAAAAACATCTTCGGAGAACAATAAAGAGAGCTTGGCTTGTTGCGCGTGCTGTCAGTAAGTGCTGACAGATTGTTATTTTTAATGAATATACAGCACTTGAATGGCCCATCAAGCGGTCTTTGAGCGAACATTGCTCCTTTGTTCAGAGCATTAATTTTCTATGTAACAACCAGATATCTTGCAAAGAAACTGATATCAAGCACTGTAAAAGTAAAAAGCTAAATCAGTTTATCCACTTGCCTTCTTTGTCCACTGCATCCTCTTAATGCTGCTTCAAGTGTGCACAGTCATTAGAATATAAATACAAGGCAATGCACTCGCTTGATTACAAATGTCATGTAGATGCTTGATTACACATCATTTCCTGTGCCGGCTCTTTAAAAGAAGACATTTCGCTGCTTACCAACCTCTCTCGCCAGCATAATCAAATACTGTATATGAAACCCTTGAGCAGAACGGCCTCGAACAAAACAATAAATCAGCCTAATCACCCCTCTTTGAAACACAACCCCAACCTTTCTGAATGTGAAATACACGATAGCCACATATGGACGACAGCTTCAAATGGCGTCAAGCACGGCAGAAACAAACCTCCAGCACTGACAATAAAGTGGCTGTGAAACAAGACTTGGAGAATCCTCCTTTATGGGGATTCACGAAGATACGACAAAGTAGAGGACAACAGCGAGATGCCGTTTGAGCACGGCATGTAAACACTGAATTGCAGCGCATGTGTATTGAAAGATCATCCAACAAAAGAGGCGTCAGAGCACAGTGAAACGGGCTTTTCCTCAGCATTGCCTGGCCTTTGCCACACATTATTTGCAGGAAGCTGCCATTACTCAAACGCGTATTAGTCATTAAAGGAAAATAGCAGGGTTATTACACTTCTCTTATCATTACTCTGCTGGCACTGCTGCTGCTGCTACTACAGCCACACAGCTAGATTAACATTCGATGGACGGGGTGTGTCATTGGATAGGTGACTCCAAGTAATTTTACCCACTGCTGCTCCTGAGATCCCACTCAAATTGAAACACTATAAAACACCCTGACCACTTAGCAGCTCTGCGAGTAACATGACAGAAAGAATCAAAAAAGGAACAGCACAAATGCTCTGCCTTCTGCTACTCTGAATTGTTCTCTTGGCCAGACCTAAAACATATTGTTTTAGAAAAACCATAAACCAAACATTAAGGTGCTTTTCAGCCAAAGCGGCGCTGAAGTAGTAATCAACATATAGCCTCTGATGGCAGACCTCTGTACCCTAGCCTAGCAAGTTTACAGGCTAAGTGGTAGTTAAAGAAAATCACAAACCACTAAGCTACTGGCAGCAGGAAAAGCCAACAAAACATCAGATGGGAATATGCAAGATGTAAGGATTAGCAAAATCACAGTTTTTTCCCCCTTTTTTCCTAAAGACATGACCAACAATAATCTTCAGTCTTTAAGTAATGCTCTATAGACACAAAACATTTCTGGCCACATAGCTGTATCTGAGATTGCTTTATTGCTAAATTCTCTGTTTATAACAAACACACAAAGTTTGTCTGACCTCTATGTTCAGTGTCACGTCACTATCAGGAGACTTGAACAAGCTGCAATGACTGGATAAATGTGGTGGCAGCAAAGTAACAAAACCTATCCAGACCAAACTTTTTAAAACCATTAAACTTAACGTGGTGCTGGGTGTGTTTTACAGTGCATCGCTATCAGGATATCAGATCATTTATTGATGATTTCCCTATGCCCAGCCTAACACTGTGCCACTCTGACAAGTGAGGAAACGCAGGTTTTGTCCTTAAATTCATTTAGACTCTTTCAGTGGACTGAAAATAGCGTGGCATTTACAGAGCAAACGAAATTTTCACACTCCTTTGATCATTTACTATAGTGCGCTCTCTTCGTGCATTGTGAAGCCCTCAATTGTTCAGGGCTGTGTAGTCAGTGAGGTAAAAGAGTCAAGTATGAGTCACAAGCACTCAATAAAAATAAAAACACACTTTCCTGCTGGTTCTTCTCTTTTAAAGTTAGAGGTAGTAAAATGTGCATGGACTGCATAATATTTGGAAACTCTTGCCTTTCAAGGAGGAATTGTGCAACATATTTGTGGCCAAACGCTACTCGTTTGTTTACTATTTTCAAACTTGCAATTCATCTTAACTTTGGTTTAACGCTGCAAAAAACAAAATGCCCCCTGATAAAAAAAAAAAAGTATGACCTCTCCAAACACCAAGAAACCTTCACCTGATGTAGTCTCTTAAATGCTTTCAACTTTCTCAGGAGAAAGTGAAGTCTTAAACCCACTTCTGGCTGTTGTATTTGTTGACAAATATCTTCAGCGTAGATTACATCTTTCATTTTCTCACAGCAGCACGAATGTGCTCTCATCCGGTGTTTAAAACCAGGCCAGACCACACTCCTAAATAACCACGAACTGCGATCTAGATAACAATAATTGAGCACAAGTCAAAACACACAAAAGACAGCTAGTTAGCTTCGCTGGCTAACGTTTCCAAGGGCTAGTGACAATAGCTGAATGGCTAAGACTATTCCCTGGAAAAGACATAGCACACTGGGTATTTCAAAACAGGGAAAAGCAAGCTATGGGGTACTGCGATGTTATCTGTGCTGTCATACCACAAAGTGTTTAATAAATTAAAGTCGTGTTGTGTGTACTGGACGAGCTTTGTAATAACCGGTGCCAACGAGCTGTTTGTATCCAGACATTACTCTGCTCCTAGCTGGCATTCCCAATCAGTGCTAGTCACTGGCGCTAGCCGCTAATGTTAGTTCATAGTAACCAGCAACACCAACAGCAAGGGGCAACCAAGTCTATCAGCTAACTAGCTAGCTAATGCTAATAGGCAAATTAGCCAAATAGCTAACAAGCGATGATGTACGTTAACAGTCCAACGTTTACATACTCTTCCGTTAATTTGTGTCATTTCTCCCTCGTTTGCTGATGAACGTCAAATGCAAAAAGACTGCTGATTGCAGCTCACAGCACTTACCTTAAAGAGCTTGATCTACAACATCTGTGATTTGTTTGATGAGAGACTGCAACAACAAACAATAGCAGCAGCAGCAACAGCAGCAGGGGCAATTAGCCAACGTTAGTTAGCCAAGTGTCGCCACTACAGAGAGTAGTACAACAGCTGCAGTGCCACCTGTATATCGTTTGTTATATAGCTATAACCGAGAGAACCACGTTTGGTATAACGCTGTCATAAATGATGGACTTCAGAATAAAGAGAGAGTAATCGTTGCCGGGATGCTCAGACTAGTGTATGTGAGAGGCACTCAGCATGACAGCATCCTTCTTCATCTTGGGGTGAGAACAGTTGGGGGGTTCTCAAAGTTCAACCGGTAAAATATCGTCACCCACTGGCCAAAACTGGAAACATCCAGCGACACTGGGAGTCCTCTGGATGTCTATTCCGTAGCAACACTTGGTCCATCTTCATCCTTTAGCTCAGAAAATTAGGATAGAATTCAAATGGGGAAAAATTAATTTACGGTTAAATAATTTAAGTGTTACATTATAAAGCATATTGTAAATAAAAACAGAAATGGAAGACTACAATTTGGCAGTTACTATATCAGTACAAAATGCTGACAGACCATTTATTTGCACATACTTTTTGCTTGAACTGATAAACAGCTTGATACTATGCTGCATAAGAATCAAATATAATATATATAATAATGACTTTTTTGTGTATTGTATAGATATAAACCTAGTGTACATACACAAAATAAAATAAAATAGAATAGAAAATAGAATACAGTGTTTGTCTGTCTTGTCTGTTATAGTGTTTTTAAACATCTCACTTAAGCAACAATAGTAAGGTTTCACAATAGAATAGAATAGTACAGAATGGTCTGGATACTGGAAAATACTCTACTTTTATGTTTCATTATTGCCAGTGAAATTGTGAAACAATAAGAAAGTATACAAAGTAGCTATATACTTATAGAACGGTTACATTAGATTCTGTTTTTATTCATGAAGGAAAACTGTAGAACAATAACAAAATTCAATAGCAGCAATATGGGAAAAAAACTATAAAACTGCTTAAGAATAGAATAGAATAGAATAGAATAGAATAAAAAGATTACTAATTTGATGTTACAAAGGAAATTGTGAAAGAAATAAAAAAAAGTAACTAGAGATATTCATAGAATAGCATCAGTAGAAGACGTTGTTATTACAATTATAGAATAGAATAGAATAGAATAGCTCTTTAGACACTTTAATCATAACAGAGTAACTATATACATTTATAGAATAGGAGAAGTTTTTACTAGAATTGTTTTATTATTATTAGAGTACAGTAGAATATTAACAGTGAAACTGTGGATTACAATACAAGAGGAGAAAATAGAATAGAATACCTCTTTCAACACTTCAATATACAGAAAGAGCTGTGGAATAATAACAGAGTAAATATTTGTAGTTATTGAATAGCTGCACAATAAGAAGTTTTTATTATAATAATTTTTTAAAGCATAGAATAGAATAGAATATTATACTGCTGTTGACACTTTAATAAGCAGTAGAGGCTATGCAACAGAGTAGAGTAGAGTAGAACACATCTTGTATTACTTGAATTTAGGATAAGAACTATGGAATGCAACAGAATAGAATATCTCGTTAGACCCTATAACATACAGTAAGGACTTTAGAATAATAGCTAGAAAAGCTGCACTAGGATATTTTTTTTGTCATTATGTTTTAGATTGGACTAGAATAGAATAGAATAGAATAGAAGATGTGATCATATGCAACACTAATTCTAGAGTACATTAAAGGTAAAAAAGAGACGTATAACTCTTCAAGTGAGATGATCACAAAATTAACACAGTTTAATCCCATATAATTGCCTCCACTGGGCTGCTGTCCACTCCACACCTGCACATTATGTATTTGGAGAACTGAAATTATTTATTTAGTTTCGTTTAATTCATGTCGGTTACAGTTAACAGTTATCCGTCCTGTGCATTTAATGCTCATTAGTTTTACTGTTAAGTTCAGCTACATCTGAAGCCACAAGTTTGTTTATTTTTTCTTAGAACAAATACGAGTTTTGCTTTTAGAATATAAAACAGTTTTTTCTTTCCTAAATACATGTGATGCTACAAAACTTTAATTTATTAGGGGTTATTGTCGTTTGAATGAAAATTACTAAGTTGATTTATTTTGAAATTGGAATTAACACGGAGCCATTTTGTTTAATTGGCTTAACACTGTTTAATTTTTCAACTTTTCATGTGCTCACGTTTGAATTTAATTGAGTGCCAAGACTCTACCTTTTGGGATCTTTTCAGCAGTCATAATATGTATATTATATAAACATATCCGAAACATGCCCAGAAGTTTTGAGGAAGTCCAACAAAACCAACTTTCAGAATTTATTTATGATGAAGCGACAACATTTAGGTGTCCCTCAGAACCTCGCTTTCCCTCTTTACCCACACCAGCTCCTATTTTAAAAAAGTATAGTCAGAAAGGTGCACCGTTTCATCTGAACACTAGAGGGAGCAGGTCTAAAGGAAAACATTGGGTATAATTCACGCTGTAATATCGCTTTACAGTCTCCCACATTTACTTTCTTAGAGGATTAACTTTGTGTGAAAAACATTTATTTAAGGTTAAGTGTGAGAATGATTAAACTTACGCAATTCTTGCCAAGTGGTTCAGCTGACAGAGTCTGCAATGTGTGACAGGTAGCGTCTTTGTATCAGTGATTTGTAATACATCTCCCTGGTGACACCTAAACAATGGAAGCAGGTTCAGAAAGGGCTCACACAAAGTAAATTGGTGTGGCACAAACCCAGCTGGCAATCCCCTGCGGTACCATACCCCTGGTGAAAAGAGTCTCATTTATCTTGGCAAGGCTCAGTAGAGAAAGAGGCTGCTTCGAGCTTCTGGATTCTTTTACCCAGGGGCCAACAAATGGAGCCCCACAGCTCTGGGCTCATATTTTGCCTTCTTGGTGGCTTTCAGATTACGCCACATACACCACATAGGTAGGAGCAGTTATGGAGCACAAGCCGTTTACTGTAGATGCTCTGACTTTCTTTGAAGGAAAGTTATGAATTATTAATGAACTGTTACAGTGACCATCATTATGAGATGCAGTAAGCAAAAAGTGGCAACAATTTCACAACTGTTTCAGGGAGTTTTCTTGCCATTGTGCATTTAGTGTGCATTAATAATTTCATAATAAAGCATTTAAGTGAAACAAAACTAAAACTTCAGAATAACTTTTCAAACTATATTATTTATTACACGTTTCTGCAGACGTGTACATCAACACAAGACCTCGTCAGATGCGACACATTGCACATACAACAGTCTTACCAATGCTTCGAACAGAGCCTCACTAATGTTACAGTAGCTCATTTACTCAGTAGAGGACCAAATTCACTACAACTCACGAAAAGCTGAACAAAAATCTCTCACACAGTTACACAGACAAAAACACAAGGACCAACACTATTCAGGAACTAAAGCAGAGATTGAAGATGAGCTGAACTGTGACTTCACTAGGACGTGCTGTCCCCTCCCTACGCCACAGACTTGGACCTTAGATGTCAGTGGTGTTTCTCTCCATCTTCTCTTTAACAGGGTAGGCAACCTAGCGTGGCGTATACTGTATGTGTGAGGATTATATATGAGCAATGAACACACAGAGGCCCAAGGAGGAAGACCAGCTCAGATGGGGTGTCTGAAGTTCTGGCCAGCAAAACGGGCCTTGTCGCCAAGCTCCTCTTCAATCCTAAAAGACAGTGATCATGGTTGGTTAAAGTGGACTTCCATGTAACTGTAAAACAACAACGGTAATGTGCATGTTTTTAGAAGGGACTCACCTGAGGAGCTGGTTGTACTTGGCCAAACGCTCAGATCGGCAAGGTGCACCCGTCTTGATCTGGGAAGGAATAAAGACACATAAGAGCAAGTCTGTAACATGCAAGCAACTACCTGACTAAGTGTAAAGTCAGCTTTAAAACAACAAGATATAGTTTTACCTGTCCAGTGCAGAGACCAACCACAAGGTCAGCGATGAAGGTGTCCTCTGTCTCTCCAGAGCGGTGGCTGACCATCACACCCCAGCCATTGCTCTGGGCCATCTTGCAGCTAAAAGAGAAGACCCAATAAGCCAGCTAATACTTTTATGTAAATGAGTGGGATTGTGTTGCAGTGCTGTGGACACTCACGCCTGCAGAGACTCTGTGACGGAGCCGATCTGGTTGACTTTAAGCAGCAGGCAGTTGCAGGCTTTGTCAGACACAGCCTTGGAGATGCGTTTGGGGTTGGTAACGGTGAGATCGTCACCCACAACCTGGATGCTGGTACTGGCTGTGAATTTGGTCCATGCCTCCCAGTCATCCTGGTCAAAAGGGTCCTCAATGGACACCACTGTTAGGATAGGAATTAATGATTCAGTCAATAAAAGGCTAATCTGGCGGGGTTTTTTTACATACAGAAACCTAAAACCTTAAATTGGTTATTCTCTTTGTTGGCCACTTGGTGGCAGCAGAAACAAGTTTGTAACTGCTCCACTTTTGACGACAGTGTACAATGAATTTTGCAGATGCATGGCATGTATGATTCTCTGTATAGACATGCAGAGCATATCTATACATCATTCATGTGCAACAACTATGGATAGAGTTGCAACAGGGCATTATGATCTGATGAGGATTCAAATGTCATGGAGCAGTACTCACTGAATGAAACAAAACAAACAATGACAAAAAAGTATCCATTTAAAACTCACCGGGGTAATCTTTGACGAAGCTCCTATATAGGTCAGCCAGCTTGTCGGAGGAGATGTAGCGGTTAGGGTCATCGGGAGACTTGAAGTCCAGATCATACTTGCCGCCCTTGTAGAACTCAGAAGCAGCTACATCCATGCCAATGACGATCTTATCGGAGTATCCGGCCTTAGCGATGGCATGTTTCAGCAGCTCCAGAGCTGATAAAACAACATACAGTGAAAGGGTGACTGCATTTGTCGACAATTAAATCAAAGTTATCATTCTGAAAAATGAGTCACCACTGAAAGCTCTGCACCACTACGACAGCTGCCATATCAGCACATTGACCTGACACTGGAGGCTCAGGCTAGCAGTACTGAATTGAGACCTTAATTTAGAAACCGTATGTCAACTTCAGCAGTGACATAAGTGAAGATACTTTCCTGGAAGCTCTAAGAATTCAATGCTTTCAAGACACACCCTTTAGGACTATTCAAGGTGTACAGTAATAACTTCTGACTCTAAATGTTTGCAAAGATAACCATTTACTCTGTGTGAAATGGCTGTTATAGCTGATTACTTCTCTAACCTTCTTTGTTCTCAAGGATGTTGGGGGCGAAGCCACCCTCATCTCCTACATTGGTGGCATCCTTTCCGTACTTCTCCTTGATGACATTCTTCAGGTTGTGGTAGACCTCAGCACCAATACGCATGGCCTCCTTGAAGCTGCTAGCACCAACGGGCAGGATCATGAACTCCTGCATAGCCAGCTTGTTGCCTGCATGGGAGCCACCATTGATGACATTGAAAGCCTGAAAGGAAGCAGAGAGGACCAGCTTTTAGCCTAATGCAATCATGGATGAATACAATGACCCTTTGAATGAGATATTAATGGTCTATGAGGCCTATTTATCAATAAAGTGTAAAAAGCCTTGGATAATTATGCTATGATGCTCACAGGAACTGGGAGAATGACTTCAGGATTGCCAGCCAGGTCAGCAATGTGGCGGTAGAGGGGAACGCCCTTCTCTGCAGCACCAGCCTTGCACACAGCCAGGGAGACGCCCAGGATGGCATTAGCACCAAACTTAGCTGCAGGATAGTAAACACAAATAATTCACAATATAATATATACTGTCAAGACATAGCTTGTGATGTTCTCCATTGTTTGTGGAGAGCATTTTTGGATTTTTGAGGTTTAGACACTGTTTAATTAAAATCTCCAAACACTATATATGCAATTCCATACTGAAAACTTTCAGGAGGTTACAAACAAATAACCATCGCTGGAGCAGAAATACTGTTTAAAATGGTCCTATGCACTGCCCAGTATTTACCAAAAATATCTTTAAATGTTTTTATTTATACATGTGTCCTCACAAAATATTGTAAAGCACACTGGTATCTTACACTTGTTTTCAGTGCCATCCATGTCCAGCATCAGCTTGTCGATCTTCTCCTGCTCCAGAACGTTCACATCCTGGATTAAACACAACATGACAGGTTTAGTTGGACTGGGTGGGGAAAGAGGCTGAACTTAAACTGGTTTATTTCTAAATCAATAGTTCATTAGATCACACTACAAAGATGTTAGAGTAATCAAACCATGTCAGTTATTTTACTGTAGTTCTGCTAGTATAGACGGGTTTATAGATGCTTTGGGTATATCATGAGGTTAATGTAAAATTCAGTCACAACAAACTGTTCAGTGCATACAGTTATGCATTTCCCAGTTACTGCTACTAATAACACACTTTTGTGTTTTCATTTACTGCTGCAATTCTAACTTCTTAACACAATTCATTTGACACTAGAACACAGTTATATTAGTCAAACAATAAATGGTCCTACCTTGCTAACCAGTGCAGGTGCAATAGTTTTATTGATATGGTCAACTGCTTTTGAGACACCTGCAAGGAACAAGCAGACCATGACTGACTCAGACAGAAGAAGACCATGCAGAGTAGGCGAGACAGATGACCACAGAGCATCCAATTGTATGAGACAGTGTGTGAGCAATTAGTGGCAAAATGTAATTTACCCAGTGATTATTTTGCTCTTTTATTTTTTTTCCTTTATTCTTAGATCTGTGATCATCTGCTTGTGCCCGACAAGGTTAGTTTCCAAAAGCCAAACTCATTTTTCATGCTGCTGTGCACGGCAATATGTAAAGAGTCACTCCGTTACTCCACACTTTATTTACCTGGTTACATAATGCAGGGGCCAAAAAATCATTTATATATTTAACTGCTCTTTTGACTCCTAACAGGAGGGAGAGAGATGTAGGAATCAGAAATGAAGTAGTAAAAGATGAGGAGCGAGAGAGCAGAATGTAAAGTGGAAATGGCACAAAAGATTGTAAAATAAATAGAGATGTCTTACCTTTGCCCATGTAGCGTGTTTTATCATTGTCACGGAGCTCCAGAGCCTCATAGATGCCTGTGGAGGCACCGCTGGGAACTGCAGCCCTGAAGAGACCTTGGAGACACAGAGGACATTTCAATTTGTTACTTCAAAGTGCTATTTCACGTCACAGATATTCAACAAAAGATTGCCTGGACTTTGACATATGTTGAAATCTGATTTCACCATGTAAGAGATTACCATTATACCATACTTCCTGACTTTGGGTGTGTGCTTTCTACATGCTGTCTTCACAAAGAGGAACATGTTTGTTAGGACAACAAGTGCAGAGGAGGGGCTACTTGGTACACAAGGGACAGCAGTGAGTATCAGCTAAAGGTGTCTCCTGCTCCAAAATGAAATAAACCATGTTGGGAGGAAGTTGTAACGGCTGTGCTGCAAAATCTGTGATGTAACAGGCAAAGCCAGATGGCCAACTGAGCATGTGCAGTGCATCTGTGGGATGATAGCAAGCCACACCCATATATAAGAGGATAGCCATTTCAGATTCACCCAAGTGATTGGAAATTGGAGCCGAGCAAAAAAAATCTATTCAGCTTGCTCAGTGAAGCGGCAATGATGGTGTGAGTCTGAGGGGATTTAGGGCTTAGCACAAGAGGACACAGCCACTGTCAAAGCAGTGAGTTCAAGCTTAACGAATCATCTGCATCAAGACATCACCTGGATGCTTTTGGGGAATGCTGCCAAATATCCAGGTCACATTATTAACAGCTTTCTGGCTGAACACAATAAAAAGGAGAGCCGTAGAGAAAAGCAATGAATCAGCAAATCTTCAAGTACCTACAGTAAAAGTGAATTCCTTTTTTTTGTGCCAACAGCCCATCACGCAGATGGCATGATGGGCAACAAGCATAGTGGGTTATCTAATATGACTGTGAAGCTGGTTACATAATAGTGCAAAAACACATCTCAGTTACTATGACCGACATACTCTGGGTGCAGCACGCTCGCTTTGGTCTGTGCAGTTAATGATGTCAAAACAAGTCTGGTGGACTTAAAAGGGCCCAAGAAGAATAAGGGTGCTATTTACAGTAAACTGGAGCACGTAGCAACCATCCAAAACTAATGAAGAGACGGAAGGGCAGCAGAAGAGGGCAGACAATCTATTCAAACCAGTGCATTCAAGGCAGCGTAGCCGGCTTCACACATTTCCGTGTCAATGACCATTCAGGTTGCTTCGTTAAAATTCTCAGGACATTTCACTGGGTTGAGCTGTTCCTTTATTTGAGCTCTTATAACAGAATAGCTTGCCAAAAAAAACTTCAAACCCTTGCCAGGCCATTCAGTTAGTTAAAATAAAATTGATCTCAACCTCCAGCATACGTGTGGAACAGTGCAGCGTTTGGATGCTTTATGGTCAACAGCTTCATTATCTTAACTGGTATACAATAAGGAGACGGACGTGAACTGTAGATTTAATTTCCCTGACACCTTTACTTTACATAAAATGAAGATTCAACTCAACTCGCTGGTTTGCCAGAAGCACCTACTGTATGAGCTACAACTGCTCCCAAACAGGAACCATTACAGTAACAGAGCGCTGCAGAGGCAGTGTGACATTACAGGAGCTATTTTCACATATCCATCATCTGATCTGATCCAGCGAGGGCCACTCTGAAGACGGCAACAGTGTAGGTTACCAAGTTGCTGGTCTGACTGCCTAAATACACACGTTAGCAGACAATAATTTCATGTGCAGGTTATACATGATTTCAAATTACCTGTTAAACACATGCATTTGAAAGTGGGTTTATGAGTCCCCCTTTTACGTTACCAGACTTCCTGAAAGGATTACTCATAAAATGTGGTCTATCAAGAGGCTACAAAGCCGGCCTAGACTGTGAGGCCCTCTCCACCATGCTTTAAAGCTGGAATAAGGATTTTGTATTGGGTGTTCATCGTTCTTTAACTCCTAACGTGATATTTTTTGCCCAAAAGTTCAACTGCTGTCTTATGTGCCAACAGAACATTGTGCCAGAAGGGTTGTGAAACATGCAGGTATGCTTTTGCAATCGTCAGATGTGGTAAAGTTTTTAGCAGGTTGTAGAGATTTTTACAGATTTTGTACGCCTTTATTCATAAGGTGGGGGCACCACTACAAGCCCCACTCAGTCTCCTTTCCTTACTTGAAACAGTTGTTAGGAAAACATTTTGCTTACTTTTTCCAGCATAGCCTATGAGTCAGTACTCATACTATAATATAGACATGACAAGTGCAGCTGTTTGCATGTGGTTCACAGCCAAAGGCTTCACAATGTCTTGCATTTAACTGTAGATGCACTTTAGGTTGTGAGCTGTGCCACCACTGACTAGAAGATCAGGTTTTATAAGCTGCAAGGTATAAAAGACCTTTCTCTTCTTAAGCCTTTAATTCATATAAAAGGAGTCCAAGAAAGAATGTAGTTTATCCATACAGTACCTTTCTTAGTGTAAAGATCAACTTCCACAGTGGGGTTGCCACGGGAGTCAAAAATCTCACGAGCGTGGATCTTCAGGATAGACATGATTCTGGATCTGCAGAAGAAACAAATGTAAGAGGGATTAGTGTAGGATTCCTTCACAGGCCAAGCAGACGGGCCCCTTTAGAGTTTCTACTTACGAATTAAAGCATTGAGTAGAGAGGTGGCAATAAATTTGGGATACACAGCGACACACTCACAATAACAAGTAAATAATCTGAAGATGGATTTCAGAGAAAACAGCAATAAATCTTCTCGATTGTTCTCTAATTAAGTATATGGCTGTGCAGACCACCTAAACTGATGTGTACTGGCTGCGAGGGCAGAGGTAATAGCAGACAGGCGTGGCTACTGCAGTAGAGGAAAATCTGTATAGGTTCATTTAGTTTACTTATTGCATCAGACTATAAAACAGCATTGCAAAATGTTTGCAAAAAAAAAAAAAAAATCCCTGTACGTGACAATAAGAGAGTGACCAAGCAGAAAACCTATTTGACTTCTTTTTGTTTCTTTTGTTTTCACTGCAATGATATTACAGGCACGAGATGTGGTCTAATCTCATGGAGCCTTTTATTATCTCGTGAAATTTCAGGAGCAGAGGTCAGAGAAGGTTTTAAGAGAGACTGTTTGCCCATGATGCCTGCAGCACTATTGATTTACATTGGTTTTATCCAACGTGCCCCAATTCCAATTTTTGCCTTGCACATCTGCACATACTGAGTGCCTGAATGAACTCCCGAGTTCAGCCTGGAAAGCTGTGTCAGAGTGCAGAAACAATGGAAAATCCTCTGTCCCCAGAGATCTGTGTGGAAATTTACCAGAGGTGACAGTGATGAAGCACAATTGCATGCGTCTACAAAAAATCTTTAGGTACATAAAATCATTTATATAACTTCTGGGGACCTTTTGACTACCCAAATTAAAGATTTATGCCATTTTAAATAGGCATGTCGCTGGTGACATTTCCTGTGTTTTACCAGCATGTTAGTTTTTTTTCTTCAAAGGTTAATATTTCTCAAGTTACACAAAATGCTATCAACTGGATAATCCATCAATTATCATCCATCCCCATGCAGGCTAAATACCCTTTGGGTTCTTGACAGCTAGTCATATAGAAAGTATATTTGAGATGACTTCATACATTTTAGCCTTGTTGGAGCAAATAACTAATCATCATATTTGTAGCTACCGAAAATTCTTCAATATAATAAGCAGTGGATGCCACGTGAATAGCTAATATTTGTTAATCTTGCCGTTTTTTGGTGCACGATCATTGCAAACTCCGGGAGCGAACATGTAAGCTGAGAGTATAATGGCACCTGGAGACAAATGAATAATTAAGGATTGAAACTTGATGTGTGTTGCAAGCCTCCTACATATACACTAGTCTGAAACCTGAAAAAAAAACTTTTAAAGCTGCATCAGTAATCTTATAACCTACTGAGTGAGTGATTCATAAAAATACTACGAGGCTACAGAAATGACTCAAATTGACTTGAAGGGGGAAAATGAGACATTAAAGGTCGTGTAATCCTGCTACACACGGTAATTTTCCTTTACTCGGTGGACACACCTCCAGTCTGATGCAAGCAACTGGTAGCTTACCCACAGCCTCAGCCAGCGTAGAATGCTTGAAGTGGCGCACGTTTGAGGTAATCAGGCAAAAACACCCCTAAAAGTGATTCTTTAGTAACAAACAGCAAACACAGGCTGCAGGAAGCAGGGCTTGCAACATGACGCCCTGTTCCCCACACACTGCAGCTCTAAATGGACAGACATCTCGCCAGCTGACGGCAGTGGTTTAAAAATAGACAGTGGGCTACAAACTGCTCCAGCCTGTGAGCCACCGAGCCATCAATGGGGTTAAATGAGTGGGCGTATAAATGAGCAATAAGCGCCCGAAGTGTAAGCTAACACAAGGACAAGACTTCGAGGATGTCAAGGATGAAGAGCACTCTTTAGACTATGACATGACAACTAAAAAACTTTATATTAATAAACGCTGTCATTAGAATAGACCCTTTAAATCACGAACATCATTATAATGGCTTAAAAGTATGAATAAAAAGCCAAAAAAGATTGAAATGAGTTACCTTTCCGGCCTAACTGTGTGCAAGGACGAAGCTGTCTCTCTCTGGTGCGGGCAGGCAGAGAAGGCGCTCGTGACGCTTCGGGTTGGATAATAAGCGAATGGAATCAGGAAGAAACTGAGAAACGGCGCAACGCCATTGGCTGGAGCTCACTCACGAGTGCAGACGGTTGCGAGAGGCGACGCACGTTCACCACCGTCAGGAGGCAGACCTTGAAAATGAAGAGGATGCGGATTTGTTTTAAAACCTCAGCATCACCTTAATAAAATCAGCATGTAGACAGTCAACGATAAAGTGTGCGTTTCTAATAGAGATGCCTATTGGGAAATTTATTTTTTATTTGATTTTTTTTTTTGCGAGAATGAAAGAGTCGGTTGCAATGCGGAAAGATGACGCAGAGATGAGTACGTGCAGAAAAGCAGGCAGGGATCTCCGGTGGGGTGTTTCGCTGCTGGACACGTCACTTGAGGTCACATTTCCTGGCAACGACTTTTCCCCCTTCCCACAAGGATTTCATAAATGAATGGCAAATTTGGGGCGCATGCATTTTACACAAGACCCAGCCCACAGTGAGCCATCGTGCGGGTTACAGAGACTGCAGCAGGCACCTCAGAATAGAAATGGTAATTCACCATCAGGGCTGAAAGTCTTCTTACTTAACTATATAGAAATTTTTGTGATTTTATTAGTCCTGGCACTGAGTTAGAAGGTGTAAACTTGGATATCCACAGTATACATTTAAAAGATTGGCTGCACTAGTTATCAATATCAAGACTGCAGTAATGAATCACGGCATGAATGAGTGAGTACCGGGTTTCCCCCACACGTCTGTGCTGTGACTCCTCGTCATTTCACGACGTGGGTTCATGCAGCTGCGCAGTGGAGGGAATGCAGCACCCATGACAGATCAGAGCGTGATGGTGAGAGCCTGCTGCAGTGACCTTGAGACGGTCAATGTGGCACTCATGTGCAAGTGCGCCATCTGCTGCTCAGATACTGAACAGCAGATATTTTCAGTTGTGAATGTCATTTATTTACGTTAGATGGGAGGAAATTGTATCCAAGAAGACTTCAAATTCTAAAATAAAAAAAAGTCTTAAGCCAGCCTTTATTTAAAAAAACAAGAAAACATTTTACTTCCAAGCAGCCAGTAATTTTTTAAAAGAAATCTTGAGCAGTAGTTTTCCAGTCTTTCAGAAGGCATTTACATTTTTTCCTTTTGTCATGATCCTGGGTCGTTGACCCAGCGTTTTGTGTTTCTTTTTGGGTTCATCTTGTGTTTGGTGTTTATTCTGATTCTGTATTAATTCTTTGGGTTGGTTGTCGTGTTTATTATCCCTACCTGCGTCTCCCCTCTGTGCTCCGTTCAGGTCCCTGCGTTTTTGCTGTAAAACAGTCTGTGTGTTTCCGGTTTTACTTTGTAGGTCTGCTTCTCCTCATGTCCATTAGTGTCAGCTGTGTCCACCCCTGCATGTCATCTCCTCATTACCTAGTGTGTATTTATAGTGTGTGTTGGCTTCTGTTCATCGTCGGATCGTCTGGGTTTCTCGGTGTAACTACGGCTCTCTGCATTCTCCGCTCCCCGTTTCATGCTTAGGTTTGTCATTTAGTTTTCCCAGTCTAGGTTTTTTCAGTCATTCGTCTTTTCTCCCTGCCTGTTCAGTCGCTCCACTTCTGTAAATAAATCATCACTCTCATCACCAGTCAACTGCCTGCATTTTGGGTCCTTTTCCTCCTACACCACACGGCTCACCCCGCCAGCCGTGACACCTTTGGACATTGGCTGCTTTCTTAAATTCATTTTCAGACCCGCTCTTGCACCTTATCATTTCAGATTAGTATTTTTTGTTTGTTTGCTAAGTCAATTAACACTAACCCATCATTCAAGCATAAAAAGGTACCTAAACCATGTTGTTCACCTAACTTATCCAGTACTCTGTTTAAATAACACATGTGGAGATACAGAAATTCTTTTATTGCTGCCATATAACCTGCATCATTATAATTGCATTAATAACATTCTTTACAGCATTATTCCATTTAATAATATTTCTCACAGTATTGATATTGCATTAAAGTTGTTTATTGAAGATGTTCATTTAAGGATCCTTCCATTATGTTAACTTTTATTACAGGTACGGCCAGAAGTATTTCATACACATTGCATAGTATTTGTGCTCATTCAGAGTTGTTGCTTAGTCTACAGAGGGTCTTAAGCTTTGTGAAGCGCGATGTCTTCACAATCTATTGTGTTAAAGACTAGAGCATAGAAGGATAACTGCAATACATGCTTACAATACACATATAATCTAGAAATGTGCCAGGCCTGAGGCCTTAACTCATTTAGCTTCTAACTGCATTTTAGTCTACTTCGTAACAGATGACCGGAGTCAACAACCAGCCCTCAGAGATCCTGAAGGCTTGAAGTTATTGCCTTGTTTGGAAGGTGTTATAGAAATGAGAAGTTCTAGGTCTGTTTATAGCCATCTAAGATGTACCATTTACTGTAACTAACGTCTTTAACCTATTTTTACGCCATGGAAGGGCGGATACCTCAGTGCTTTAAAAGTGTTCTCAACATGTATTTTTGTCAGAAGACATATGCTGATGTTTTCTCTCCCATGTGTTAATAAACTCATCGTTTGATTGCACTTTTCTGGGGCCTCCGTGGTTTGTTTCACTGCTCTGCATTGATTGATTTCGCGACACACACAATTTAGCTAGAAAACAATTTTTGATTGTATCTTTAGGCACCCTGTTACTAGCAGCCTGTTACAAGAACACACCATCCCTCCATGCATGGGAGCTGGAGCCCAAAACATAATGTGTTTCCATTTCTTCTGCCGAATCTATAAAAAATGCCCAAGATAACGCAGTCTGCGTTATCCCAAGATAACGCAGTCTGCGTTATCCCAAGATAACGCAGGAGAAGTGGCTAGAAGCAGCTAACACTTCTTCTAACAAAAAAGTGTTAGAAGAAAAAAAACAAAAAAGTGTTAGCCAAAAAAACATAGCTTATCTCAGCCTGGCTTGCAGACAACTGAGTATGAAAAACATCTGGGAGTCATGTCATCAAGAACTGACACAGGACCTCAGGGATTCATGACCCTTCAATTGATCCATCTACTGTTCACTGAAGCCTCATCAGAAACGGTCTCAGTGGAAGGGTGACTGTCAAGAAGCCGTTCTTATGGAAGTCAAGCAGGGCTGAGGTATGCCAAATTACACAAGAACTGGGCTAAAAAATCAGTAGCCACAGGTCTTATAGTGAGATGAATCAAATCTGTTCTCAATATATACCAAGAAAGTCGAGAGAGCTGACACCAGTGAATGTCTGCAACCATCTGTAAAACAAGGTGGATGCCTTGTCATGTAGTGTTGGGGATTTTGTCAAAATTGGTAGAATTATGAACACAGAAGGTTATTGTGCATTTATGAGCCACCGTGCAATACTATCTGGAAAGCATTAGATTTGCAACAGCTTAATTTTTTCAGCCTGAGAATGATCCCAAGCATGCAGTAAAAGCATACCATTATAGAAATACACACAATGGAAGTCTATAATTTATGGATAGGCCTCCCCCAGAGCTGGACCTCAACATTACTGAAGCAGTGTGGGATCATCTAAAGGCAGCCAAAAACCAAAGAAGAACTTTGGATGTGCTTCAAGAAGTCTGGAGAAATATTCCTGAAGACTGCTTAAAGTCAAGTCAAGTAGAGTTTTATTGTCAACCCAACAATATACACTCAAGTATACAATGGGACGAAATATCGTCCTCTTGGATCAAAGGTGCAAACTGAAAAAATAAAAATAAGAATTACATATATACAACTATAAAGAAATAAGATAAATTAAGAATAAGTACAACAGTATTGTGCCTGAATAGAAATAGAATAAGAAATAGAAAAGAATGAGAATAATGAGGGAGGGGTGATGCGGGTCAGCCATGATGCTAGTGGCTTTACGAATGCAGTGTGAGGTGTAAATATCCTGTAGACTGGGTAGAGAGCTGCCAATAATGTGCTCAGCGGTCCCCACAAACCTGTGGAGGGCTCTGTGGTCGACGCATGGCAGTTTCTATACCAGACTGTGAAGCAGCTGGTTAGGATGCTCTCTATGGTGCCTCTGTAGAAGGTGTTAAGGATGGGTTTGGGGAGGCGCACCTTCTTCAGTCATCTCAGGAAGTGCAGTCGCTGGAAGAAACCTTGCCTAAGAGAGCTTCTATGTTGCATAATAAAGGTGGTCACAGCAAATATTGACTTTCAAGCTCTTTAGAATTGTGTTTTTGCCTTACATATTGTATTTGTATGTATGCTTGTGCATGTCTTAATTAACTGCTGCACATATTTCCATTTTCCAATATGAAGAAATGATGGTGGGTCAAGACTTTTGCACAGCACTATAGGTGTTTCAGTGAAAGCACCGGTAACAGTTCAAAGGCCATTAGTTTTCCTCATTTATCAGAAAATGCTCAAGCTGTGAAACAAGACTTCTGTATACACCGATCCCTGAGAGGATAATTATGGGCACGATAATTCTTGAAAGAGTTAAAAAATGATTCAGCCATGACTTTTTTTTAAGTCCAGAGGTGACTCATTAGTGTTTGGACAGCCGGGTTGTGATATTCTCCCTCGCTGACTGTTTCACTTCCTGTTTCCTTTTAGCTCTTCAATTCCTCAGAACTACTCAGCGGCTACTCAGTCCATCAACTTTGTTTAAAATCAACAGTAAAACCCAGAAACTCAAATTTTCTTCTTTAATAATAAATGGTGTATAACCTATGCATCGGTAAGAGGTGTATTATTAGCATTTAGTTACAATTAAGTTCCTCAGAAAGGTTGATTTGTAATAGTTTTGCAACAATTACAGCTTTTTAAAAGTTTATATTTGGTCATTAGGCCACAGTTTCAGTCTTAAAAGGGGAAGATGTGGCATTTTAGTGTGTGAAATGTGAAATGAGAGTAAGGTCTGTTTATTTACTTCCTGCCAATAGTTTGATGACTTTGCCTTTTTATGGGAATGTGGCAGACTATTTCTCGATCGGGCGCAGCATCTCTGCCTGTTGGTGGCATCTTGCATATATATGTCACAGAGGCTTCCTGTCCTCTCTCCTGCCATATACCTGTGAAACGGTGGGAGGAAGCTGCACTGCCACTCTCTAGAGCTGCACCTGGCAGTGAGGAAGCGTGATAAGAGAACTGATGCTTTTGATCGTGTTTCTGCATGCCAGTTTTAAATGTTTTCCCACAGCCTAAGCCCAGGCTCTCTACACTGTGAGGATAGTTCGCTGAAGAAAGAGTAAGAAGCTCATGAAGCATGATAGGTCTTTTGCTATTGTACTAAACCAGCTCTCTTGTACATTTGGCTCTATTTTGTTTCCTGTGAGCTGTTTTCATCCTCTAACTCCAAGAAATCCCTAGTAAAGAGGTGACCTCTGCAGTGACGTAGAATATCCACTGCTATGAGAAGCGTGAGATCTGTGTGCACGTCAGCAGTTTAATGTCTTCCAGGCACACAATTAAAACAGTGTTTGTCAAACCACAGACTTGGCTAGAAGAGTGGTGTCAAACATAAGACCCGAGGGCCAGAATCTGCCTGGCAAAGACGCCAATCCAGCCCACTGCAGAGCTTTGGAAAATAAGGAGGGCATAGACCTTTTTTTTTAACTTGTAATTGCATTTGATTAGATTTTGAAGCTTCTCCTACTCATAAAGACCTTCGATTATGGTCATTCATACTACACCAAAGTAATTAATTAACAGATAAATAATTAAATGACAGAAAATTTCCTGTTTTGTTTTTTGTTTTCTTACCCTGGGTCTACACTAAAACAATCAGATATTTTCTGCGAATTAACTGATACTTTCTCTTTTTCTGTATATTTAAATATTTATTTTTAATTTCCTTCGGGGCCAACCTTCGGGATCAATAAAGTTTTATTGAATTGAATTAAATTGAATGCTGACACATTTCTTTCATTTACCACAGCATCATTTATTTATCATGTAGAAAAACGAAGAAGTGTCCTTCTTTTTCTTATATTCAAATACATCAGGGATTAAATGTGTAGCTAAACTTCTTCACGCTGACAGAAAGGGGACTTTCACCAGTCACCGGTCACCGGTCTGGTCCAAGTTTGACATCTCAGGGTTAGAGGAAGGCACCTTCAGTTTTGCCACTGCTGAGCTGACCTAAATGAATTTGCTCAAGTGGAGCTGACTCAGACTGTGTTTGTACTGGGCAGCTTCCAGGTATGAGCGAGTGGATCTGTGTGAGCAGGGTTTTACTGGGGAAGAGCCTTCATGCTCAGTGGAGCCTGGCTGAAAATGTTAAATAAAGACTTGATGCCTTCGTTCTTCTTATACCGTGTTATTTCCTTGTGCAAAGGCCTGTTGATTCTTTCTACCATGTTATTTCCATTTGCACAGCTGCCCCATTAGCAAAGATATTTTCACATAACTATCTCATACTCATTCAACTGTGTGGTTTCAAGTAGCTTAACTTCCCCTCTTATCTGAGTTTGCATTTCTGTTTTGTTGTTTTTTATCTGATAGGCCAGTGTCTAAAAGGAATCCTCATTTTATTACCATTCTTCAAGAGAATGAAAACGGTGGTCATTTATTAATTTGCACAACTCAAATCAAATATTTTGCACGTCTTCACCTGCGCTACCTTGTTACACGTGAAGCAGTATGGCATGCGGGGCATTTTCTTGTCAAACACCTGACTTCTTTAAGATGATTATGTAATCTGAAAATGCGGTTAAAAGAACAAGACACAGACCATTCTCTGCACACGTATTTTACAACAATGTATGTGTGAGCTAAAACCACAAATAGAGAGACAAAGTAAAGACGCAAAAAAGAAGAAGTCACAAGAAATAAAAGATAAAAATTAACATTAACATACTCCTATATCATACACAAAGGGTAGCATGTGGCCTAGCTCACTGCTGAACCGTCAAACAGCTGTTTCAACAGCATTAGAGAGAAATTAGGTACTCCTGATGCATGTAAAAAAGAAAGTGCACCCTCTTTTAATTCTAAGGTTTGACATATCAGGACATAATGAAAATACAGTCTGGTCCTTACCAGGTTCTAAAATGAGTTAAATACAATCTTCATGATGTGTTACACTGTGTCATTATTGATTTAACAAAACCTAGTGTAAAATGAAAAATAGCCATGGGAATAACTAAAAGGTAAATGGACCAGTATTTACATAATACCCTTCTACTCAGTTTGAGCATTCAAAGCAACTTCTACTACAAATCTAATTCACCTAATCACACACGCATTCATACAGTGCTTTTGTATATACCTAAGCATTTTTATCTAACATTCACATGCAGATGGATGCACTGGGTGCAAACTTAAGTTCAGTAGCATGTCTGAAGATGCTTCAACACATGGACAGGAGGAACCAGGGAGGAACCAAGGACTGATGCATTGATCTTTTGATTAGTAGACACACTGCCTCAGCTTATATGAGACACCTTTCCTGGTACCATAGGAATTTAGAGGGTAAGTAGCAGCCAGGTGCAGCCATTGTGAGCATCTCTGTGAAAGTAGAAGTGTTGGAAGTTTGCAGGTCTGAAGCATTCAGGTGTTTGTTAACACAATACCAACAAAGACAACAATAGTGACTTTAGAGAAGCAATTTTTGCTTCCCATGAGTCTGGGAAGGGTTATAAGGGCATCATTCAACAGCCAGAATGTTTATTCATAAGTGGAAAACATTCAAAACAGAGGAAGTCCTGATGAATTCACCCCAAGGTTAGACCGTGGTCAGATGAACCAGCAAAAAACACATAAAGAGCTACATTTCAGACTTTACAGGCTTCTGTTAGCATTTTAAATGTTAAAGTTCATGACTATTGGAAAAAGACAAGTATGGCTTGTTTGGAAGGGTTCTCAGGAGGAAGCTTCTTCTCTCTAAAAGAGCATGACAGCATGGCTTAGGTTGGCAAAATTGGCAAATCTGAACAAACCACAGGGCTTGTGGAACAATGTCCTGTGGAGAGACGAGGCTGAGGTGAAAGATGTTTGGCCACAGTGCACAGCACCAGATTTGGAGAAAAGCAAACACAGAATATCACAACCCACAACACAAAATTACAGCAGCTGTCACAGAGGTGACATTAAACTCCCGTGTATATCTATAACTATAATTTTTCAAGAAATGTGAAACTGTCTATCTGAGAGCTACAGCTCGGCTGAAATTGGGTCATACAGCAGGACAATGATCCCAAGCACAGCAGCAAATTGACAACAGAATGACTAAAAAAAAAGAATCAGGTTGCTGCAATGACATAGTCAAAGTCCAGACCTCAACCCGATTGAAATGCTGTGGTGGGACCTTAAGAGAGCTGTGCATAAACGAATGTCTGCAAACTTTGATAAACTGAATGAACGCTGTGAAGATGAGAGAACAAATTTCCTCCACAACAATGTGAGAGGCTGATAAAGTCACACAGAAAATGTATTGCAGCTAAAGTGTTTCTGCAAGCTACTGAATCGTTTTTTTAACACTGCTTCTGCATTATGGTTTCTTTTTTTTTTTAATAAATAATGAAAAGGTGGAATAGATCATATGTTGTTGTTCATATAAACAGCTTTAGGACCCTAAGTCATCTGTAAGGACAAGATGATTTCAAAAAAAAGTATTGATATGTACAGTAAAACCTTTTTCACGTGACTGTATACACAATAAAGTCAAAGTTAGTGGTTACAACTAACCAGCAGGTCCTCAGGTTTGTAACCTAACGGCGAGCTTGTCAGGAGAGTTTGAAAACAGGAAGGAATATGCGTATGTGAAATGTCAAGTGCACAAAGATGCCTGCAGTTTTATCCCATATTTAAATAATTATACCCAGAATAAATGTGACTTTGAAGCTTTTTGCTTCTTCACTCCCTCCATGTACAGATTGTTTACAGCCGAATCCTTCACGTCACCCTCTCCACATGTAAGCTTTAAATGACCAGCTTGCTCTGGACATCATTACATCATTAGACTCCAGTACCGTAACAACTATTATTTACCTCAAGGCAATGATAAACCTAGTGATTTACTGTGGCAGAGGACAGCTTTGCTTCATTTCTGAGCCTTGGCGTGTTTAAGTAAAGACCTGAGGGGCTTCGTATCTGTGGTTTTGCAATGATCTCAGTGTTTGTCTGAGTAGAAACCTCCCCAGCTACTTCACCCGTAAAGGTCAATTCCATTTCCTCAACCTGGGCTTGTTCAAAGCCTTTATTATCATCTTTTATCAGCCTTTGGGTGTTGGTAGTCAAACACTGGAAACAACTGGTATTAATCAAGTGCAGGCCGTAAAGAGGCTGCGGACTGCAGTCCAGAGAGGAAGGATATGCCTGGAACAATGAAAGTCTTAAATCAAGGTGAGTCCTTTGATCACTTTGTAATTTAATCAGGTCTTGGCACACACGTACACACACACAGATTTACCAGTGCAGAGATCTGTGTCATTCTGAGGTCTCTTTTATATCAGTTTTGCTTCTCAGTTCTTAACTTACGTCACCTTATACTTTGATCTTAACCTTGTTCGACAGGTCAAATCCTGACTGTTTAAGAAGATCAATGGCAGCATTAGCTTAGAATAAAGACTGAAAACAAGGATAAACAGCTTCCCCGGCTCTGTCTAAAGATAACACAATACATCATTTGCTTTTTGTGTTTTATCCATACAGGAAGCAAAGTTTAAATTAAAAAAAACAAACAACTGAAGCTGAAGTTTTACAGGCCTATCATGTGCATGAATCTTCTCTGCACAGGGATAGAGACTTTCTGTGATCTCTGCACCATTTTACGACTCAAGGGAAGACTCTGTCTGGCCAATAGAAAGGTCTGTACACCCTTAGTTCAGCGCAGATTAAAAAAAAAAAATCCTATACAAATATTAAGTAATATTTTAAATCTGAGCTACACAGAATCACATATAAAGGTAAGATAAGCCCTTTCAGTAATGCTGAAAGAAAACCAGCAAATCCTTATTAACAAAAACAAAGACAATGGGGAGAAGAGGAAGTACCTTCCAACAGGAAGATTTCTCCTTCAAAGCTGAACTCGGAGAAGGTTTCCCATCAATCTCAACTGGCCAAAGTGAGGGTTAAAAGTGAAGAAAGAACTCAGACATATCTGCAGGAAGGTACAAGGGAATGCAGGGAAGTCATAAAAGACAATGCACAAAGTTTAGGAAATACAATGGGGAGTGCAAGTGGGGAGAGTAGAAAGGAGCTCGGTGCACAGTGAGAGGT
Source organism: Perissodus microlepis (assembly GCF_051167445.1). Lineage (NCBI taxonomy): Eukaryota > Metazoa > Chordata > Actinopteri > Cichliformes > Cichlidae > Perissodus > Perissodus microlepis. The sequence continues at coordinate 4,347,862 of NC_140480.1, read as the reverse complement.
CATCAGCCTGACCTTGGTTCAAGGTCACTGGATCCAGTCCTAACTATAAGCTTTGAGAAAATACAAAGATTGAAGGCTAATCATAAGGAGAGTGGTTTCACAGAAGAAGACCCTGATATCTGAAGCCTCTACCTCCAGTTCTGCTTTTAGAAACTGAGGGCACCACCAACAAACCTACAATCTTTACTGGGATAATATGGCACTGTGGTGTCATTACGACATGACAGGGTCTGATCACTCAGGACTGTTTTATGCAAGGTGAATAATTATAGATTGTGAATATTAGAGGAGCTAATATGGGAGAAATATTGCCTCTCTTGCTAGAACTTTTACTGCAGCATTTTCCATCAGAAAGAAGCTTTTCAGGAAGCTACTGACAACCTGATAAAAGGGGAACTGCAATAGTTCAGCCTAGAAGTGATGAGTTTATGGACTCCTGTTTTTCAGCATCATTTGGCAACACTGAGCAGGATGAAAGGAGACAGTCTTTTACACTTTTTGAGTTTAGGCCAGCGCCTGTTTTCAGATCATTAGTTGCTGCTATCATCGCTGTCATGAGGTTACAAGTCATAATGACGGATGCAAAAGACTTTATTAGCAATAACGTGCTGCACATTTTAATACTCAATGAAATAAAAAGAAACAGCGCTTATATTTGCTTAAAAAAATCTACATTGTGCAACGTGACCAAAGCTGCCGAACACTTGTAAACACCTGAAAACCGAGGGTGTGTTTGTGCTGCATTGGGGCGAGGAAGAAAAAAATATAAGGAAAGAAACGCAGAACTAACCTTTTAAAATTTCTCACTGGCCATTTCTGCACCCCCTGAAGACAAACTAAGCGTTTTATTATTAGTATTTTATCCTGGTAAGGACATTTGCTCCTCCGAGGCGAACTCTGACACACTCACACACCCCTTTCACACACTTTGAGGTTTAAAGCTGAGGCGTTGGGCAAGTTGCGACCAGCATGCACTAGCAGGTGATACAAGTTGTATTTTTTTGTTTTTAACACCTACCTGCTACTGGCTCCCACAGTTCTGCCGTATGGTGTTGCTGTTTTTTCTTCTTCAGTTGGACTTGTGTGATTGTGTTTGTGGCATTCGTTTCCCACTAATACAGTTCTGTTAAAACCCTACGTCAGCATTTTTTTTCTTGAGGCAATAACAAGAAATATGAGTAATCAGAACTCGCTGTAACAAAAACGAGTAACTGTGATGGCGACTAAAAAGACGTCGCCATGCCTTAGACCGTTCTCTGTATTTGAAGATTTTTCCAAGTTAAATGAATGCGCAGAGAAAATACTCCTAAATTGATCTTGTTTCTTGATAGAGAGGTGCTCCTGATTGATTGACTGATTTAATTATTTAATCATTGCCAAAAACCATAAACCACTGATAATGACATGACCTAGAGGACAGCGGATTTTAGAAATCAAATATGAGCTCAAACTTAAATTAAAAAGGGAGTTCAGCTGACAGCCAAAAGCTGCTCTCTTGACACTGTGGGACTGCAGGGAAGCGCTCTGGGCGTTTTCAGCAGAAGTTTCACCCCCCGCCCCCCTTTCACTTGCTGTTTCAATCTTGAGAGTAAACCTCTGTGAGGAGTCACTGTCTGCGCGACACAGCCGGGAGACGCAACGATGGAGATTTTCTGCGTGTTTTTCTCCGCGCTTTTCGCCTATGTGGTCGGCGATGCCATCCCCCATCATGGAATCCACTGGACATACAAAGGTGGGCATTTTTCTTTCAGCGTGTCTGTATTAGTTTTAATGTAATTTACGGCACTATTTTTTTTTTTAAATCCCCTAAAACTGTGCTTTCACTGAAGTTGAGGAGTCGTGCGTAAAGCGTGCGTAAAGCCGTTTATTGTGCAACACAATTAATTAACAAATAGACTTGTAAAAAAATAAATAAAGTGAATGAAATGAAAATTGGGTTATTACTGTTTATTCACAAAGATCAAATTCCTTTGACTGCTTGGTGTAAGCAGTCAAATACTTTTCGGTTAACAGCTGGTTGACTCTTGTAAAAACCATGAAGGGACCATTTGGTGTACAGCGCAGCTGCTGCTAAGATTCTGGGGATGAATGTTATTTGAAGACGCAACATTATTCTGTTGAACAAGCCCCCGGCGTGCCAGGGAACCAGCAACATGTGAGCTAGGTGGTTAATCCATTTCAAAGAAGGCTAATGTAAATCGACAGTTCAAACAGTGTCAGTCACTCTCTCTCACTCTAGGAACATTTTGCCATTTAAGCGGATAATCAGCTGTCTGTTTTTCCATACAGAGGGCGCTTTGGATCAAATGCACTGGGCAACCCAGTACCCTGCGTGCGGCGGTAAGAAGCAGTCCCCGATTGACATCCAGCGGCGCAACGTTAGGCACAACCCTGACTTGTTACAATTGGAACTCAGCGGATATGACGCGCAGAAAGGGACTTTTCTCATGTCCAACAACGGGCACTCCGGTAAGAAAAGTCGGCAAAAATAATAATAGTAGCCTACAAAAAACCAAAAATTACTAAGTTTACTAAGTTCACTATTAACTTGTACAGAGACCACCAAACCACAGTTTTTTCTGCAATAGTTCCGGAACTATAAAGCCAATATTTACGTTGATGTTGAGGTAGAATTTGCATTTTTAGAAATCCTCTCTTTTATCTATATTTTCCGAGACTGTAATAGTTTTTGGAAAAGTCATCACTGCATCACATCGCATCAACAGCACTGATAACACTGACCAGCCTGCTGCTGAAATAAATGTAGGCTAAGGCTTTCCGGAAATCAAACATACAGCGGCAGCTATGTAAAGTATTCATGATTTGTGATAATATATTGGTGTCACCATCAGTTCAAATCGACCTACCTCCCAGTATGAAGATCACTGAGGGACTCCCGGGAAAGTACACAGCCGTCCAGATGCACCTGCACTGGGGTGGCTGGGACCTGGAGGCCAGCGGAGCAGAGCACACCATAGACGGGATCCGCTACATGGCAGAGGTAGGCTTACAAAACACAAAGGCTGGCCACTGCAGTAAAGCTTAAAAATGTTGAACAGTTTTAAGACTTTCTTTCATTTCATCAAACAGCTGAACAATCGATTTGTTCTTAGATTAAAACTGAAATTAAAGTTAGTAAATGCATTTCTATCTCCTGATGTTTCCATCCAAATCTCAGGTCACTTAGCATATTTGGCACCTAACCTCTCCTGACTCTTAACCTTCTCTTCCAGCTGCATGTGGTCCATTACAACTCTGACAAGTACAAGAGCTTTACTGAGGCCAGAGATAAGCCAGACGGACTTGCTGTCCTCGCCTTTTTCTATGAAGTACGTGAGCCACAAATACCTCTTCCTCTCTTCTCTCTCTAACCACTAGGCTCGTACACAACTGCACAGAATACAAGTGTTCTGTTAGACAGAAGACCACAACTGACACTGTGAGAAGTTTAGAAAGTGAAAAATAACACACTTTGCAGTGGAAAAACATGCATTTGGCAAACAGTCTGACAGTCTTTGAAGTCTGCGATACTTTGTCCTGCTCATCCTGCCGGGTTATAAGCTTTATTGAGTCTTCAGCTACACGGCAGCACAGTGAATGAGTGCTTGTGTCCACCGGGCTGCTCTGGATCTCAGACGGCTTGTGACCTTCAGCTATGAGACGCTTCCTTTCCTTTCCTTTGAGAGGTCATCGTCGCAGCAACACCACAGCTGGCATCCACTGTGGTAGCAGCAGTTTGGAGTCAAATAATTTAGATGCATCCAAGTGAGAGTTTAAATGCAACTGGGACTTTATTTTTACTTCTACAGCACATTACTCATAAGTTAATATCTGACATCAAGCAAAGAAGGAACATTAAACAGACAGAATGACTGAAAAGTATAACATATCTGTAAAAACATGACCAAAACTGCCAGAAGTGTGCAACAGTCACGAGTGACTCATCAAATGTCCGTTGTTGTATTTTTTATTTATTTATTTTTTTTTAAAGAAAGCAACTTTTTTTTGGTTTCTAGCTCTTTGTAAAACAAGTTAATAAATCTGGATTTTTGGTTGTATCAGTGCCTTTTAAGCATTTGTGGGGCCAAGTCAAAATTATTTCTTTAAACTTTAAGCATAAACTTTAACACAGCTTTGTTTTATTTTCTTTCCAGGATGGCCATTTTGAGAACACCTACTATAGTGATTTTATTGCAAACTTGAAGAAAATCAAGTATGCTGGTGAGTTACTCACTAAAACAAACAATTAAACAAAAGAAAAAACCCACATTGCTCTAGTTGGGGTCAGAATCCAAATGTGACCTCTAGCTGAGCCATAACTGACTGGTTTAGTTTAACGTGGTGTTTGTGTAACCCTCACAGGTCAGTCCATGAACATATCCCACCTTGATGTCCGCTCAATGCTCCCTGAGAACCTGAACCACTTCTTCAGATACCAGGGCTCCCTCACCACTCCGCCCTGCTACGAGAGCATCCTCTGGACTGTGTTTGATACGCCCATTACTCTTTCACACAACCAGGTAAGGCCGACCAGAGCCCTTTGCTCCAAAACTGATATTTTTTTCAAGAACACTGATGTTTTTTTTAAAATAAAGTCATAAGCCTAAGTCCTAAGTGGAAAACTGTTGAAGGGAATGGGTTTCTTTTAAATCTATTTTGCTGCTGTGCCACAAACCTATCTGCTCTTCTGCTGTGTTCAGATCAGGAAACTGGAGAGCACACTGATGGACATGGACAACAAGACCCTCTGGAATGATTACCGCATTGCTCAGCCTCTCAATGGGCGTATTGTGGAGTCTTCTTTCTTGCCACGCCTCGGGAAAGGAAGTGTGTAGCTTATCGTTACCACACGATTGCACAATAATGTTATTATTTTTATCCTTAGAACCGGTGTTGGGTGGAAAGAGATGGGCAAGCTTGGGTCTATTTCTCAGTACTTCCTTTGACTGTTTGTTTTTTCAGCATTTTGTCGGCAAGATGAAATGGAATCCAGGCTCCACAAGATCGAGGGTCTGATAACATCCATTGGAAAGAACATTCATTCAGGTGCTTGCTCATCTTAAAAACTGCCAAACATAGCTATATGTAAGAGATGGCTGTATTTACTCTGCAGTGTTTGCTTCTTTCTCATTTCTTCCCTTTAGGTGGATTTCACAACTCAAGGCCTACCAGACATGGTGGGTGGTTTTAAAATTTGATATTGATCTGCAATTAAAGTTAGATTGGTGCTTCTCCAGCCTGATTCTTGTTTTCTGTCCTCAGAAACTGGCTCTTTGTTTCCTTTGGTGCTCAACTTTCGGGAGAAAGATTCTGGCAGTTATGCTTTGGCCAGCCTCAGCCACCCCATGGACCTGGACGCCTTCACCGTCTGCATGCACGTCCTGCCTCAGGTCGAAGGAGTCCACACCGTCATCTCCTACTCTAGCAACGGCAATGACAACGAGCTGATGATCTCCCTCGGAGAGGACAAGGATGCGAGAGAAGTCGGCCTCTGGATTGGCAACGAGTTTGTCAACTTGCCGCACAACTTCAAGCCCAAGGACTGGGTGAACTACTGCATTACCTGGTCGTCGCACACCGGCGGTGCGGAGCTCTGGATTAACGGCATGGTGGGGGAGCAGCGGTACCTCAGAAGGGATTACACAATCAGATCTGGCGGTGTGTTCATTCTGGGCAAAGACCAGGATGGCTTACTGGGAATCTTCAATGCTGATGCCTTTGTGGGGAAGATGACTGATGTCAACGTGTGGGACTATGTGCTGACCACAGCAGATATCCGAGACCAAATGCAATGCATGAATAACAGCATGGTGGTGGGAAATGTGTTCAGCTGGGGAAACACCAAACTGAGCATGTACGGAGGGGTGCAGCTGGACAGTCAGTACAGATGTTCCTGATGCTTCTGTTTGTATGAGCTTCAACATGCTGCAACAAGCCAGAATATCATCTGTTGATGTTGGGGATTTGATTGAAGGGTTGGTGAAGGGTTCATGGCATGTTTTACAAAGGACAAAATGCTTTTCAAGGCGCCTACAGACCAATATTAAAAACACGTCACAGCTTGAGCCATGTACTGCATTCATATGTCATCAATAAAAGCTTACAAGAGACCTGCTGTCTGCTCACTGACTCCTTCACACGTCCTTAACGCTGCATCTAGTGCACACAGGGACTCACAGCAAACCTTAGCCTGCATGAAAATCTACCAACATCTGCAGGCACAAATACAAAGAAAAGGCACACAGAGGCATCTAAAATTAAAACACTGTCAAGTCTTCTACCACACACACACTCCCTCGCTCCACACCCGCAGTGAATACTTCCTCTTCTATCAATGTTCTCCTTCTTTCTTCAGAAAGGCGTGGCCTTCTGTACATCCTGTGGGCTCTCTTTGAGGCCTTTTGGCGGCAGATCGCCGTCACCCAGATTTAACTCCACTTTGTTCCTCTTTGCAAACATCTGGAAGACCTCCAGGAAGGTCTTCTTCTTTGTTTCGGGCACCACCAGCCAGATGTAGATCAGGGTGACCAGACAGATGACGGCAAAAATGATGAAGCTGTAGGGGCCCAGGCCTCGCTGGGGAGAGAAGGAGGAGAGGAAATGTGATTTCTGGGTCCTCGACATGAAATGTAAATATGTCAGGAAGACAAACAGAGCAAACAAGGTGAGGTCAAAAGTGAAACACTGCTCTTTGATATGTTTCTCAAGCATCTTCTTCCCTTGATTACACTTTCAGGTTTAAACATGTAAGAGGAAGTAAACATGAGATGAAGCTTATGTTTATATCTAAGATCACATCATTCAGTGAAAACTCCTACACATAATGTCTCCTCATTTAAGATTTTACAATATATTTTCTGGTGTTATAATATTCAAGCTCCGATACTATGTTTCAGGTGTTGTAAATGCAGTAAAAAAAAATTCTGGCGCTCTGCATGTTTGCATTCCTCATGTATCTGCCTCCTCCTCATTCCCTATGTTGGGCCTCTTCTTGTCCTCCTCTCATTTTGTTTCCCTGTCTGTGTTTGTGTACGAGGAGTAGGTGAGCCACTCCCTTTCCAGTTTTTCCTACTTCACTCGACGACCGAAACCAACACTGTTCTCTTGTGCTTAGATCCACCAGCTTCCCACCTGCCTGCCTGTTTTAATCAGCTGATTTGATCACCCCTGGCTCCAGTCTGCCCTGTTTACTGTGAGTCAAACAACAAGCTAGTTTTGCACACAGAAACCGTTCCTGACTAGTTCAGCAGCCAGCAACACTAAACCATCCACCCAAGAAAAATCACTCCTTTTTTGAGCATGCACAATAAATATTCTAAGTGTCACCTAAAGGTGGAGTGTGCATCAGGTAGGTGAGTGATAGGTCCAAACTGCATTCTCTAGCAATGACAACAATCAATAATAAACAGGAGGAACCAACTGATTTTTTTGTTTTGTTCTCAGTTTGATACCTGAATCAAACCTCGGCCTCCATCTCATCCTATCCCCAGCATCCTCCTGTGTCACACAACTCTCTGCATGTCCTCCTTCACTACATCCATGGATCTCCTCTGTGTTCTTTCTCTTTTCCTCCTACCTGCCAGCTCGCCAGCTTGCTTTCAAATCTATGCAAACTGAAAAGAAAATATCAAAGTAATCCAATTATAAGTGACACAAAGGATCACATTATATCGAGGACATAAACTGCCTTGCTGGTTATGCTTGATAAAACATCTGCAGCTAATTCCACTGAAGTCTGAACCTGTAAAAATTGAGTAACTAACCTCGAGGAAGGGAAAGATTAGACCAACAACGAAGTTGGAGAGCCAGTGGACGGAGCCGGCCACCATGAACGCCGCAGGCCTGGCTGTTTGCCGGAACATCTCAGTGGCCACCACATAAGGAATGGGACCTGCAGAACAAAAATGCAATTAACCACAACCAAAACACTCGAGACAGACATCATCAGTCTTCACAGTCAGAGAGGATGCTCATGTCTCAAACAAACTGAGTGCTGATGTACAAACTTTGATTATATGCCTGGTTACATCTAAACAACACTTCAGCTAATGGAGCGCCCTGCTGTAATCAGTATGTGTGTAAATAGCCACAGGTCTACTCAGACAGACTCACTCGGTCCTATGGCATGTCCGATGATGTAGATGATGACAGAGGCGATGCTGACATAGGGCATCCATGTCACAGTCTCCTGCAAACACAGACAAGCAGCTCTCAGTAACTATTCCTTCTGATGTTTGTAAGCAGGAGCAACAGTAACAGCTCCACATGGAGGCTTTGAGGATCAAAGGGAGATGATTAATGTGCCTACTCTCCATTGTGTCTCCAAATTGTGCCTTTACTGCTGCTGAAAATAACGCCTGTCTGAAAACATTGGCTCCAGGTGAGATTGCAGGTTTGAAGGAGGGCAACACTGCGTTTGCAGTTCTCTGTAATAGTCAGTGTTTATGTGCAGGATTCATGACTCCTGCAAACAAAGGGGCCAAAATATCACTTTATTTTCCAGACCATGATGGGAATCCTAGACGTACAACATGATTACAGGCTGGTAATCTGTAGCACAGTGACACCGTTTGTTATTTTGGCTTTTTACTGGTTGCGTCTTGTTTAATTATTTTGCCAATCTGTCATCATGTCAGATTCTGCTGTTCCTTAGCTGTCCTGCAGGACTTCTCACTGTGGCTTTTCAGAAAGGGATAAAGTGCAGGTGAAATTAAATCAAACATACAAAGATTACATCTTTAAATGGCTATCATTGTTGTCTTTGGCTCTGATCACTACTCGACTCGGCACCACAGCTAATTATGGATATCCAATGAAACTCTCAACCTGGTAGCAGAACACAAAAGAACAAAACTGGTTGACTTTGATTCAGTAATCAAAGTCAAATTATTTAATTATTTACTATATTATATTTAGTTACTATATTTATTATATATTTATTAGTTACTGCCTACTCAATCTACAAGTGCGCAGGATGATGAAGAAGAGGGACGCATTCTGGGAAAGTGGTTGGAGACCTTGAAGAAGCATTGTCAAGGCATGAAAACTGCACACTCTACTACATGTTGCGTGGTCTAAGTGACAAGTTGAATTCCACCAACAACAACACCAAGAAAGCAGATGGTACCTTTGTGCGCTCAGCAACCAAACGCCTTCATTGTTGGAAAGAACATGGCCTCTACAACCATGACCCAGGCCCAGCTACAGTGCCTCCCGAAATCGACCCCCGCCATTTCCCATTGTCAGACACCGAACCAACAATCGAAGAAGTCAAGCATATGAATGGGAAAACACCCAGGCTAGACCACGTTCGTGCAGAGGCAATCAAAACGGGAGGGGATATCCTCATTTCTCAACTGCATGGACTAATTCGACTGATCTGGAGAACAGAGAAGAAGGTAAAGGCCACAGCCGTGAGTGCAAGAACTACCGTGAAATTAGCCTCTGTTCCATCACTGGTAAGATCACAATGAAAATCATCCAGTTGCGCCTGCAAAAACATTGTGAGCAGTAAAGCAAAGAAGAGCAAGCCTGTTTTCGACCTGGGAGGGATTGCTGCAATCAGATTTTCATTCTTCGCCAACTGATCAACTAAAGAGTTCAATGTAGACAGAGGACAGGGATTGTGTTCATCGACTGCAAATCGAAGATGATCTTAAACAACAATATCTATCCATCGAGCAAGCAAAGGTCAAGGCCATAGATTGCAAGGCCTTGAAAGACATCGTTGACCAAGCTGGAACCCCTACGGCACCCACAGCCTTGTATTGGCTTCATAGACCTCCCTTGCCAACTGCTAGGAAAGAAAAAAGAAAAAAGAAATCATTGTTGTCTGACCTCCAATCCACCTGTATCCAGTTTCCTGCCATTTATCATGTGCCAGATGTTTGGTTCAGCTTTCTTTTTTGTTTTTTTTAATCACCAGAAGCCCTTCCTGTCACAGTCCCAAAGGGATTTGGGTCTCCTCACGGCACTGAACTGGGATGATTTGCCTATTAGTCAGATCTCTAAACCACTACACTATGGAGACAAAGCTGTTTTTAATCTCTCATTTTCAGCAAACACATTCAGCAAAATTGGGCAAATGAATAGCAGTTTCATGATCAGGTGCAGACTTTACTCTTGTTCAAATTAAACTGATAACATATGTGCTTAATTTTTAATTTACTTTTTAATTTATATTCCTTTAATTTACTCCAGGAGGATTAGTGGAAAACAGCCCCTAATCCTTTTAAAAAATCCATGTCATTGTCATGCATATCATTGTCAACGTCTACAATCTGGAGACACCTTCATGAATGGAAATATAAAAGGTTTATAACAAGGTGCAAACCACTGGTTACACTCAAGAACGGGAAGGCCAGATTAGACTAAACTCTAAAAGGCCTGCACAGATCTGGGAAATTTTTTTAGGGATAAATGAAACCAAGGTGAACTTGTACCTGGCATAGACATGAATGACTTTAACCAGACCACTGCCGTTTGTTGCTGATACAAGTAACAGGACAAACTATAAAGTGTACAGGGCTATACTCTGTGCTCAGATCTGAAGTGATCAGACAACACTTTACAGTAAAAATGGATAAAGACCCAAAGCAAACCACAAAAGGGACACAAGAGTTTCACAAAGAAGGAGAAGAAATGGGATATTCTTTGATGGCCTGATCTCAACTTTGCAGTTACAGTAGATGCAGAACGATGCATAAAACATCGCTCTTGAACAGATATTGGATAAGTTTTTGTTAAACCACTTAAGTAAAAGCTAAAATTTTTATTTCATTTATATGTCATTTACAAATGTGCAAGAGGAAAAATACAAAAACCTGTTTGCAGAGGCCTTTTCAACAATGCAAGTTCAAACTGGGACCCTAGACCAACACTGAGGTGATGTTTTTGTGATGCTTTTGTAGTGAAGTAGATTTTGGGTAGGTTGGTTTCTTACATGATGTCCACGAATGCAGCGCTAAAATCCACACCCTTCCCAGCCAATAATTAGAGGACGTTATAAGAAAGAGCCATTTGGCATTCTTTCCCCGTCCAAGGTGGCCAAGAGCGTTAGGCGGCTAAGCACTGCAGAGCGGTTTTATTTCTTCAGGAAAGCTGCTCATTTTAGAATTGTCCTTTAAAAAGTGGATGTGCCACACTGTTGTAGGCTTGTTGTTGTTTTATGGACTGGCCTTGACTGGCTCCTTGTTTTATGGTCTTTTTTACTCTGAATTGTTTGTATTTTGATCATGCTTTTATAAAGAATTGTATCTTAGGGTGTTCTTGTTTTGTTTATATCTCTTTTAATGACTTGTTTGATCTTTTATGTTTTGTTGTTTTTTTGCCTTAATGGCGGTACAGCCGCTTGTTGTGGGGCTAGGCACGTGAGGTGGACTCCCCCCTGATACATGAGAGTGTACACACTGGGAAATAGGTAGATTGGACCCTTTAGATTGCAGTGAGAGTGACAGTGAGGTTTGCAGTGAAACTACACGGGTGAGTAATTGATGGCACCCTTGGTCACTCCTCTCTGTAGGTTGCCTCCTCAAGTTGCCGGCCTCCAGTATTTTGTTCAGTTATTTTACTAAACTGCTATTTTACTAGAGTAGCACCGTAGCAGTGAGCCTTGTCTTTTTAATCAGTGTTTGTTAATAAAGTGTTTTAATTAATGGTCTTGCATTGTCAGCCCTGCTACCTTAAGAAGTTCTCTTATTTTACAGGTCTATGCTTTTACTATTTTTTCCTAATAAATTTTGATTGTAAAATTGTTCTGCCTCACCTCTGCTTGCTAATAACGAGCTTCTGTAACTAGTATGGCATTTGCATTGGCTATAGAAATCTCTCCTGGGGTGTAACTCCCTCCCCAGGTGGCGTTGTCAAAACCCTTTAGTCACCTTTACTGGTTATCCTCCTTTGCGCCACCACATTCTGATAAAAGTCCATTTTGACTTAAATGGATGAAAGATGAGTGGGGGGAAAAGCCATAATCATGGTCTCAACAGCAGCAGTGCCTCTATTTTTTATTGCCGTTAAAACCATGAGTAACACCTTCATAATGTGCTCTTCATTGATTAATTATTCAATAGAGCTGGAACCCAATGGGGACAAAGTGCAGGTGAGGGAACAAAATTAAAATGAAACAGATGAAGTATTTAAAGGCCTGTCTATAGCTGCAATTAAATCAACCTCATGCGGGGTTACTCTCTGATCCTGAGATCATAAACAGGGTCTTACAAATCTCCTCTGATTCTTTCAAGGTTGGGGAACTAATAACTGAACCACTAGAGAGCAGCAGAGTGACAGGTTGCAGGCATTAGTAGCGCTGACAGGTCTGTACGATACCTGCAAGTTGAGTGCGACAGTGAGCAGCACACAGGCTCCGCAGCAGATCCCAAAACCACAGAGGAGGAGCAGGCGGCGACCTGAGGCTTCCACGATAAACACCTGGGATGACAAAACCCCCGTTCAAAGTGGTTATCTCCATCTCACATGATCAAACAACAGACAGACAAACAGCTCCTCCCCTCAGCTTTGCTGGGTACCTACAGCAGTTACGGTCATAAAGACATTCACTGCTCCCGTTCCCACTGTGACATACTGGATGTCACTCTCCCTGACTCCTGCAGAGCCGTATATGCTGTCTGCATAGTAGTAGATCTGAGAGAAAAGAGAGAAATGCATGATGGTTATAACACGACAGCCTGTGAATAAGCAAGAACATAGATGTTGTCATGCATCCTGAAGCCGAATTATTGTGTGAGGGACGAGGACAACTGGATGGGCACGTCTCACCGCATTGACACCCGACAGCTGCTGGCCCATCATCATGACGACTATGGAGATCAGCTGCCAGTGAAGAGAGCGCTGGGACAGCAGGGAGAACACACTTAGGTGACCCTCGGCCTTCTCGGAAAGGTCCTCCTGACGCATCTCCATCAGCTCGCTGTCCACGTCGTCCCACCCACGCAGGCGCTGCAGTGCTAAAAGTGGAAATGCATACAGTACCATAAATGCTCAGTTTATCTTCGATGTGTAGTGTAGTTGTGCAACATTGCACTTTCTTACCTTTCGTTGCTTTCTTCTCATCTCCATTCTGGATGAGCATGTACCTGGGGCTCTCAGGGAAGAAGGGGAGCAGCAGGAGCTGAATTGCGGCGGGAATACTAGTAAGGCCAAGCAGGAGGGTCCAGCCTGGACACACACAAGGAACACAGACACGCTTTTAAACCTATTCTTAAGACCATGTCTCAGCATCTGATGAATAAATGATCAAACATGTACAAACTTGAGTACTTGTGCTGTTTCCCAGTATGTTTCTAATGCCCAGCACTTGGGCGCAGAGGATGCCAAAAGTGATGAAAAGTTCTGGAACAATGCAGAGAGCTCCCCTCAGGTTTTTGGGAGCGATCTCACCCAGATACATGGGCACCACATTGGAAGAGAGACCTGCAGATGGGAAAGCATGCACGGGTGAAGCTAAACCGCCTGATCACGCCTGATCCTTAACCTGGACTGTTGTTAAATTCGGGAGCTGACCTGCACAGATGCCTACTATAAACCTGGCCACAATGATGATCTCGTAGGATTTGGCGATCTCACTGACTCCCATCATTAAAGCAGGGACGATGGAGAAGATGTTGTTGAAGAGGAGGGTGCCCTTCCTGTAGCAGGGATGAAGCATTAGTTGCAAGAAACATGCAGAGCATGTTAAACTACACGTGGAATGAAGCAGATTCCCACCTCCCAAATTTGTTGGCCAGAGGTGCCACCATCAGAGAGCCGAAGAAGCCTCCGAGAGGGAACATGGACACGGAGAGAGACCACAGCAGAGTCAGGACGTTCTCCTCCATCGGGCTGTGGTAACGCTCCATGTAGGTTGTATTATAAAACTGCTGCATGAACTGAAAAGAGCAGGAGAGCACTGATAGGAACAAATTATCTTCCCAGCGAGTTCCATTCAAGCTTTTCTTTCTTTAATCAGCTTACCTGCGATGGAGAGTTGACCACAGAGACATTATAGCTGTACTGGAAGGACGAACCAAAGGCCGCTATGAGTGTTGCCAGCACCAGGACTACAGTTAGCCTCTGTTTTTTGTTGGGGAGAGGGGGACAACATCAGAGCGCTATTTGAAAAGTCAGAAAAGAAAATTGTGACCATGGTTGTGATCACACCTCACTCCTTTCCTCTCCACAGGCTTTCCCCATTCCTCGGTGTCCGCCATGGCCGTGTTTGGGCTCGCTGTCACTTTCAGCAGTAATAACAGCACACTTTATTATTACTGCCCACTGGATCCTGCCTGCCCTTTGGACACCAGATTAGAGAGCGTGGCATTGGTTTGTGGTTATCGCACTCATGTTGCTGACTGTGCTCTCAGGTTAATTTTTAAAAAAAATTTTCTTATGTAATACACCTGGAAGATTAAAAGCGGATTTGAATGTTGATATCTAAATCTTACATTACACTGTACCCTTCACTAAACAAGATCAATTGATGCAGCTGTCATTAAAGGAAAGAATGATAAGGATAATGCATCTTTACTGCTTTATTGATCCATGTGCAGGCTGCAATGCATCAGATGGATTTATTAAAATATAAATAATTATATAACATAAATATAAATTAAAAAATAATTCTTATTAATAGTTTTAGAAGAGTTTTAGACTGAGTATTACTGAAACAAACCTTTGTTTCCACGCAGCCACTTTTAAGCAGATAATGAAACCACAAGTTTGATTTTATACATATATAATTGTAAAGCTCAGTAAATTTTCATTACACAGTTGTGCTAATTTAAATTTGTGGTTTTACAGAAAAATATTTTTTATTATAAATAGAATTATTTATATGAGGGAATTAAGGGAAATATTTATATCCATATTAACCATTGGAAACTGTGCTGATTTATCCAAACTAGAAGCTTGTCTATATTAATTAGGCACTGTTTATCTGATAATTTCCTTCTTCTTAATGCAGATAAGACAGATATGATGGTCATTGGAGCACATAAATTACATTATTTGTCCCAAAACTTTGCGCGTTGATTAATGTAACACTCTCCTTTCTGAGCTACCGAAGAAAAGCTTTAGAGTTTTACAGATGGTACAAAAGGCAGCTGCTCACATTTTAACCAAAACTGAGAAATATGAGCACATTACTCCAATACTGAAATCTCGTCACTGGTTACCTTGTCAAGTTTGAGCAGATTTTAAGGTCCTATTGCTCACCTACAAGGCTTTCAACGGTTTGGCACCCTCATATCTCTCTGACCTTTTACGGACGATACCTATCAACACCATTACTGAGACTAACCACCTGATCCTGTCACGGTGAATAGAATGAACCGTGTGGGGAAAGATAAATGAGGATCCACACGCAGGCACTCGCTGAAGGTGTGAAGGTGGTTTATTGTAGAACAAAGGTGGGAATGGCAACACAGAACAAAACTGATCTATACTGAGACAAACTAAACTATTGACCGGTAGACATGATCGCAGGGAGGACACACGAACAACAAACAAACAAACAACAAACTGAATACACTCACATAAGACACGGATTTTCACAATAAAACAGGAAACAAGACACCATCACACAAAGACGCAGACTCAACACTGAGAGGCAGACAGAATATAAACCATGGAACTCAAACTATACATGAGACAACAAATCCTTAAACACGAATAAACAGAAACATAGACTTCTAATAAAAATCAACAAAGCACACGGGTATCAGAAAACAATCCAAAATGCAAAAATAAACCAAAACATCAGAAACTCAGATCCATGCCATGGCAACAGTGATCAGTGAGATGCTTGACTACAAGTTCCCTCCAAGGAGAAGAACACTAGAGGCCAAGATCAAGGTAACATGGAAGGGAGTTAGCCAAGTATCGGAGCTGCAGAAAGGTGAGACGAAGAAGTAGTACAGCAAGCTGTCCATCTGAGGTCCATCTGAGGCCTTGGAAACTGCCAAGCAAAGACTCACAGCCTTGGCCAGCCACTTGAAGAGGTGTACCAGAAATAAAAGCTGTTCTCCACAGAACCATCCAAGGTGTACTCTCAGTGGCAGGGGAATAATATGAGAACAGCCAACCAAGGCTGGAGACAGAGCAATACTGGAAGAGCATATGGAAGCTCCTGTCAGGCATCATAGCAGATAAGATGAATAGTCACATGGCTCAATACATGAGTGGGGCACAGAATACCAGAGGCACAAAACACCTGCTACTGGTAGACCAAGCAGTTGCAGAGACTGCAAGACTAGGCTAACCAACCTGTCAATCTATCAATCAATCAAGGCCTTATTCACCCCCCCGACCTTACACACACACACACACAACACAGAGAGACATGGGGATACAGGTCAGAAATCGGTAGCGTTACAGAAAAAAACAACAACATTGAAATGTACACTACAATGGGAAAGTACAAGAGGAAAAAAAGAGACCTCTACTCATGCTGGGCTCCTGGGAGGACAGCATGAGAACAGGAAACAAAAAAAAACTCCTCTGCACAAAAAAGCACATAAATGTCCACAGCACAACATCATGGAACACGTGACAAGCCACAGGGTCGGGTAGGGGATGAGGAGTAATCCGAAGCAAACACAGCAGCCATCCTGCCCAGTGCTACCATTCCAGCGCGGGCTCAAACCCGCCGCGTTCCCAGGAGGGAACAAGCATCAAAGGCATTTGGAAAGGGAGGGGGGATGAGTGTGTGCATATCAGTGTATATGTATGTGTGTGCGTGTCCAGAGTTCAGCTGAGACAGTGTCCTTCGCCCTGCTAGGCTAAGTAAACAGTCTTCCAGCCAACTTGCATGGAATGGGAAGGAACAGACTAAACACAGTCGTTATCAGGGTGTTTTTATTCGGCTCCAGCCTTGCAACCGCAGCTGGCGCCGAAAGGGTATCCGCATGAAGTGATGGTGCTTTTTACTTTAGTGTGAACAGCTCATATGAATTTCAAAGCAGTTCTAACAAATGGTAAATGGCCTGTATTTGTATAGCGCTTTACTAGTCCCTAAGGACCCCAAAGCGCTTTACACATTCAGTCATCCACCCATTCACACACCGGTGATGACAAGCTACATTGTAGCCACAGCCACGCTGGGGCGCACTGACAGAGGCGAGGCTGCCGGACACTGGCGCCACCGGGCCCTCTGACCACCACCAGTAGGCAACGGGTGAAGTGTCTTGCCCAAGGACACAACGACCGAGACTGTCCAAGCCGGGGCTCGAACCGGCAACCTTCCGAACCTTCCGTGTAGTCAATCTCTTATTCTGTCCCTTTTCTCCAATCGATCACCTGGACAGTTGCGCCAGCTGAAGCTTGTGACCTTCCCACCCTGGACTAGAATACATTCTTTAATTTGCAGCCTTATGTGTACAATAAATCAGAGTAAAAACCTGTGAAGGAAATCATGTATTATGTGTACAATAAAACAAGAGTAAAAACCTGTGAATGAAATCATGTTATTCTTCCACAATAGGTACGTTAAATATGTATCCTTCAGGTCTGCTGATATAAACAGACAAGTAAACAGGTCGCCTCGGCGCATTACATCCAGTAGAGTGGTGGTTGTCAGCATCCTGAACTTGTATGACCTCAGATGCTGATTTAGTGCCCTTAGGTAGGTCCAGTATCAGGTGCAGTCCCCCTCCCTTCTTGGGGGCGAGAAAATACTTTGAGTCAAAGTCGCATTAGCTCTGCTCCCGATGTATTTCTCGTATTGCTTTCTTTAATAGCAAGGTAAATATTTCACCTTGCAGAATCCTGGCTGATTCACCTGTAACAAGAAAGAAAATCAGTTTGTGAAATCTAGGAGGAGTGGTTGCGAATTGCAACGCCCACTCACATCCTGGGCCATCTGACCTCAGGAATTCGCATGATAAGGTGGGGCTAGGTTTCACAATGAGTGGACTGCCTAACAACAGGACTTAGTGCTGCTGAATCTTTGATTCTATTTATTTTTTGCAGTGTTTTACTTGCATCTATTTGAAAAAGTGAGTTTAAACAAAAATTATATGCTGGAATATGCAGAAAATAGATTTAAATGTTAAACAAATTTCTTCCATTCAGAGAATGTTGGATATAATTTAGTTTTTGCTTGATACAATGTGCATAAAGTTAAAATATTAAAACTAATAAAATGAGTTTTAAAAAGAGAAATTTTCATTTCATGGAATTTTATATAATGAAATATGCAGAAAAAAAGAGAATTGGACTGAAATGTCTATTGTTTTATAACATATTCAGGTTGTGTATTATGTTTTTAAAAGCAACTAAGTAATAAAGTAACTAATTACTTTTGAAAATAAGCAATCAGAACACTTTATTAAAGGAAATTGTGTAAAGTAACGGGATTTCTTTATAGGAGAAGTAATCAGTATTAGCAACTAATTACTATTTTCAAGTAACTTGACCAACACTGCTCATAGATATTTACAATCTTTATATTTGAAGATATTCCTAAATTAAACGAATGCGCAGAGAAAAATGCTCCTTAATTCATGTTGTATTTATTTATTCATTGTCAAACTAATAATGACATGACAGAGATGACTGTCGATTTTAGAAATCAAATATGTGCTCAAGCTTAAATTAAAAACGGAGTTCAGATTACAGTCAGATGCCCAAAAGCTGCTTTTTTGACTCTATAGGATCACTGGGATCGCTCCGGGGGATTTAAGCTTAACGTCTGTGCGGAGTCGCTGTCCTGCGCGACAAAACCGGGAGACGCGGAGAAGGAGATTTTCTGCGTGTTTTTCTCTGCAGAAAATCTGTGGTCAGCGATGCCATCCCTCATGATGGAAGCCACTGGACATACAGGGGTGGGCATTTTTCTTTCAGTGTGTCTGAATTAGTTTTTAAAGAATTTACTGCATAGTTGTTTTTTTAACCACCTCAAACTGCACTTTCGCGGATGTTGATGCGTGGTGCGTAAAGCGTAGAGACGTTTATTGTGCAACACAAATACTCAACAAATAGCATTTTTGAAAAATAAAAATAAAGTGATTGAAATGAAAATTGGGTTATTACTTGTAGAGGCTAAGCCTACGCTTGAAGCCACTGAGGTGGTCGTTAACGGGGGGTGACGCGATGTCACTGGTATGCATGAATTAAGTTAACAGTCCAATAAATCCAGCAGTATGTATCTTGTCCTTTTTTGGTCTTTATTCCGTATCGACTTAGCATAACAGCGCAACGGTCACAAACTGTTTGCCTTCTTAATGACACACCTGACGCCGATTACGTGCGTCTACCTTAAATACCTTTACATTACATAATCAAAACAGAAAAAGGTGACCTCTAGTGACCACATAAGGTATTAACCCAAGAATGGCTCCTACATTACTGTTTATTCACAAAGATCAAATTCTTTTGACTGCTTGGTGTCCTGGTTTAACGCGCTGTGCGTTATTGGACAAATACCTTTCGTTTAACAGCTGGTTGGCTCTTGTAAAAACCATGGACCATTTGGTGTACAGCGCAGCTGCTGCTACGATTCTGGAAATGAATGTTATTTGAAGACGCAACATTATTCTGCTGAACAAGTCCACTGCGTGCCAGGGAACCAGCAACATGTGAGCTGGGTGGTTAATCCATTTCAAAGAAAGGCTAATGTAAATCAAAAGTTCAAACAGTGTCAGTCTGTACAGATGCACAGAAAGGACCACACCAGTTTTTTCTGCCTGAACTATCAAGCATAAATTTATGTGGAGGTTGAGGTAGAATTTCCATTATTTGAAATCCCCTCATTTATGTATAGTTTCCATGACTGCCATTGCTTTTTGGAAAAGTCACCACTGCATCACATCAACAGCACTGTCAACATTGAAAAGAAATGCCTGCTGCTGAAATAAATGTAGGCCAAGGCTTTACAGCTATGTAAAGTATTCATGATTTGTGATGATATATTTGTGTCACCATCAGTTCAAATCGACCTACCTCCCAGTATGAAAATCACTGAGGGACTCCCAGGAAAGTACACAGTCGTCCAGATGCACCTGCACTGTGGCGGCTGGGACTTGGAGGCCAGTGGAGCAGATCATGCTATAGATGGGATCCGCTACATGGCAGATGTAGGCTTACAAAACACAAAGGTTGTCCACTGCAGTAAAGCCAGGTTTTAAAGAACGTCTGTCTCATGCTCAACAAAACTGGGATCAATTATAGGTGCAGAAGTTTAAAGGGATGATGGGTTTCATCAGAGTGAACTCTTTTAACAAGGAAACCAGAATGACCTGTATCTATTAATCAGCCCTCTTTTTTGAAACCATTTCTAATCTGCACACAAACAAATTTCTTGCTTCCTGTTGAACCGTTTCAAGACTTTCTTTCATTTCTTCAAACAGCTGAAACAATCGAAAGTTAATAAATGCATTTCTATCTCCCGATAGTCTTCAGCTACACGGCAACACAGTGAATGAGTGCTTGTTTCCACCGGGCTGCTCTGGATCTCAGACAGCCTGTAACCTTCAGCTATGAGACGCTTCCTTTCCTTTCCTTTGAGAGGTCATCGCCGCAGCAACACCACAGCTGGCATCCACTGTGGTAGCAGCAAATAATTAAGATGCATCCAAGTGAGAGTTTACATAAAACTGGTACTTTATTTTCACTTCTAAAGCACTTTACTCATAAGTTAATATCTGACATCTATCAAAGAAGGAACATTAAACAGTCAGCATGAATAAAAATTATAACATATCTGTAAAAACACGACTAAAAACGGTCAGATGTGTGTAACCATTACAAGTGACTTATTTTTGGTTTCTAGCTCTTTAGAAAACAGGTTAATAAATCTGGAGTTTTGGTTGTATCAGTGCCTTTTAAGCATGTTAAATACAATTTTATGATAAAGCTTAAAGCAACACAGATCCTAAAAAACTGTAATAATCCTCTAAAGCCTGCATTTATGGGATCAAGTCACAATGATCTCTTTTCACTGAAACTTTAAGCATCAATGTTAACACAGCTTTGTTTTGGGTTTTTTCCAGGATGGCCATTTTGAGAACACCTACTATAGTGATTTTATTGCAAACTTGAAGAAAATCAAGTATGCTGGTGAGTTACTCACTAAAACAAACAATTAAACAAAAGAAAAACCCCACATTGCTCTACTTGGTGTCAGAATCCAAATGTGACCTCTAGCTGAGCCATAACTGACTGGTTTAGTTTAACGTGGTGTTTGTGTAACCTTCACAGGTCAGTCCATGAACATATCCCACCTTGATGTCCGCTCAATGCTCCCTGAGAATCTGAAGCACTTCTTCAGGGCTCCCTCACCACTCCGCCCTGCCACGAGAGCGTCCTCTGGACTGTGTTTGATAACATCCATTGACAACAGTCATTCGGGTGCTTGCTCATCTTAAAAGCTGCCAAACATATCTACATGTAAGGGATGGCTGTATTCACTTTGCAGTGTTTGCTTCTTTCCTTTTTCTTTCCTTTAGGTGGATTTCACAATTCAAGGTCTATCAGATATGGTGGGTGGTTTTAAAATGTGATATTGATCTGCAATTAAAGTTAGATTGGTGCTTCTCCAGCCTGATTCTTTTTTTCTGTTGTCCTCAGAAACTGGCTCTTTGTTTCCTTTGGTGCTCAACTTTCCAGGAGAAAGATTCTGGCAGTTATGCTTTGGCCAGACCAAAACTGAGCATGTACGGAGGGGTGCAGCTGGACAGTCAGTACAGATGTTCCTGATGCTTCTGTTTGTATGAGCTTCAACATGCTGCAACAAGCCAGAATATCATCTGTTGATGTTGGGGATTTGATTGAAGGGTTGGTGAAGGGTTCATGGTATGTTTTACAAAGGACAAAATGCTTTTCAAGGCGCCTACAGACCAATATTAAAAACACGTCACAGCTTGAGCCATGTACTGCATTCATATGTCATCAATAAAAGCTTACAAGAGACCTGCTGTCTGCTCACTGACTCCTTCACACGTCCTTAACGCTGCATCTAGTGCACACAGGGACTCAAAGCAAATCTTAGCCTGCATGAAAATCTACCAACATCTGCAGGCACAAATACAAAGAAAAGGCACACAGAGACATCTAAAATTAAAACACTGTCAAGTCTTCTACCACACACACACTCCCTCGCTCCACACCCGCAGTGAATACTTCCTCTTCTATCAATGTTCTCCTTCTTTCTTCAGAAGGGCGTGGCCTTCTGTGCATCCTGTGGGCTCTCTTTGAGCTCTTTCAGCGGGAGATCGCCGTCACCCAGATTTAACTCCACTTTGTTCCTCTTTGCAAACATCTGGAAGACCTCCAGGAAGGTCTTCTTCTTTGTTTCGGGCACCACCAGCCAGATGTAGATCAGGGTGACCAGACAGATGACGGCAAAAATGATGAAGCTGTAGGGGCCCAGGCCTCGCTGGGGAGAGAAGGAGGAGAGGAAATGTGATTTCTGGGTCCTCGACATGAAATGTAAATATGTCAGGAAGACAAACAGAGCAAACAAGGTGAGGTCAAAAGTGAAACACTGCTCTTTGATATGTTTCTCAAGCATCTTCTTCCCTTGATTACACTTTCAGGTTTAAACATGTAAGAGGAAGTAAACATGAGATGAAGCTTATGTTTATATCTAAGATCACGTCATTCAGTGAAAACTCCTACACATAATGTCTCCTCATTTAAGATTTTACAATATGTTTTCTGGTGTTATAATATTCAAGCTCCGACATTATGTTTCAGGCGTTGTAAATGCAGTAAAAAAAAATTCTGGCGCTCTGCATGTTTGCATTCCTCATGTATCTGCCTCCTCCTCATTCCCTATGTTGGGCCTCTTCTTGTCCTCCTCTCATTTTGTTTCCCTGTCTGTGTTTGTGTACGAGGAGTAGGTGAGCCACTCCCTTTCCAGTTTTTCCTACTTCACTCGACGACCGAAACCAACACTGTTCTCTTGTGCTTAGATCCACCAGCTTCCCACCTGCCTGCCTGTTTTAATCAGCTGATTTGATCACCCCTGGCTCCAGTCTGCCCTGTTTACTGTGAGTCAAACAACAAGCTAGTTTTGCACACAGAAACCGTTCCTGACTAGTTCAGCAGCCAGCAACACTAAGCCATCCACCTAAAATAAACTCCTTCTTTTCTTGACATGCACAATAAATATTCTAAGTGTCACCTAAAGGTGGAGTGTGCATCAGGTAGGTGAGTGATAGGTCCAAACTGCATTCTCTAGCATGACAGCAATCAATATTAAACAGGAGGAACCAACTGATTTTTTTGTTTTGCTCTCAGTTTGATACCTGAATCAAACTTGGTGCTGAACCATTAGGAAAATGTTGTAAAAGGAAAAAATATATCTGAAATCTACTTTTTCTACTTTACCTGAGCACTCGAAGCACTTTATACAAAACACTTAATTTACCCATTCCAATGAAGACTTTTTTCTCTCTGCTGAAGTGCTTTCTATCTGACACTCACACTCCAGTGGATGCATCAGAGGCTTGAGGTTAGTATCTTGCTAAAAGATAAACATGAGGCAGTAATTTTGAGTACAATTCAAATCAGTATAAGTCAGCATTTTGGCCCGCTCACTTTAGGGGTCACTACAGCAACTCATTGGTATCATGTCACCCTATCCCCAGCATCCTCCTGTGTCACACAACCCCTCTTCATTTCCTTCTTTACTAGATCTATGAATCTCCAAAATCCTTTGTCAACTATATCCATATAGGGTCTGCACATGTCCACAGCAGTTCAGTTCCTTAACTTTGGCGGCAAAACCTGAGCCGTTACTCTTATGTACTCATCTCTAATCCTGTCCCTCCATCCTGGTCATGCTGGTTTCTTCAGCTCTGCCACCTCCAGCTCAGCCTCCTGACTTTTTGTTAGCACCACAGTCTCCAAACCATTCATCATAGCAGGTCTCACTACCATCTTGTAATCTTTCCCTTTCACTCTAGCTGCTATCTTGTTATAAATCATCCTTGACACTCATTTCTAGCCACTCCACACTGACTGCAATCTACTGCAATCCTCTCCTCTCTTACGCACTGTTTGTTGCAGCATATTCTTTACTTAATTCTTATATTTGTGTTGCAAGGATGAAATGCAAACGAGCGCACTTAAATCTTTTCTAAACAGGTTAATCCCTGTTTAGAAAAGCAATCCCTTGTTTGCAAATCTATGCAAATTGCAAAGAAAATATCAAAGTAATCCAATTCTAAGTGGCATAAAAGATCACATTACAGTGAGGATGTGGAGGGAACTGCCTTGCTGGTTATGCTCGACAAAACATCTGGAACTAATTCCACTGAAGTCTGAGCCTGCAGAAATTGAGTAACTAACCTCGAGGAAGGGGAAGACAAGGCCAACAACGAAGTTGGAGAGCCAGTGGACGGAGCCGGCCACCATGAACGCCGCAGGCCTGGCTGTTTGCCGGAACATCTCAGTGGCCACCACATAAGGAATGGGACCTGCAGAACAAAAATGCAATTAACCACAACCAAAACACTCGAGACAGACATCATCAGTCTTCACAGTCAGAGAGGATGCTCATGTCTCAAACAAACTGAGTGCTGATGTACAAACTTTGATTATATGCCTGGTTGCATCTAAACAACACTTCAGCTATGGAGCGCCCTGCTGTAATCAGTATGTGTGTAAATAGCAACAGGTCTACTCAGACAGACTCACTCGGTCCTATGGCATGTCCGATGACGTAGATGATGACACAGGCGATGCTGACATAGGGCATCCATGTCACAGTCTCCTGCAAACACAGACAAGCAGCTCTCAGTAACTATTCCTTCTGATGTTTGTAAGCAGGAGCAACAGTAACAGCTCCACATGGAGGCTTTGAGGATCAAAGGCAGATGATTAATGTGCCTACTCTCCATTGTGTCTCTAAATTGTGCCTTTACTGCTGCTGAAAATGACGCCTGTCTGAAAACATTGGCTCCAGGTGAGGTTGCAGGTTTGAAGGAGGGCAACACTGCGTTTGCAGTTCTCTCTAATAGTCAGTGTTTATGTGCAGGTTTCATGGCTCCTGAAAACAAAGGGGCCAAAATATCACTTTATTTTCCAGACCATGATGGGAATCCTAGACGTACAACATGATTACAGGCTGGTAATCTGTAGCACAGTGACACCGTTTGTTATTTTGGCTTTTTACTGGTTGCTTATTGTTTAATTATTTTGCCAATCTGTCATCATGTCAGATTCTGCTGTTCCTTAGCTGTCCTGCAGGAGTTCTCACTGTGGCTTTTCAGAAATGGCCAAAACATAGGGATAAAGTGCAGGTGAAATAAAATCAAACATAAAGAGATGTGGGTCTCCACACCCACCTGAATCCAATTTCCGGTTATTCATCATGTGCCAGATGTTTGGTTTAGCTTTTTTTTGTAAAAAAAACAACAACAAAAAAACAAAACAAAACACCAGAAGCCTTCTTGACACAATCCCAAAGGGATTTGGGTCTCCTCCCTATACTGAACTGGGATCTTTTGCCTGTTAGTCAGATGTATAAACCACTACACTATGGAGACAGAGATGTTTTTATATATAATCTCTCATTTTTAGGAAACACAAAAGTAATTAGGCAGCTGACAAACAGTTACATAGTTAAGTGTGGCCTGTACCCTTTTACAAATTAAACTGATAACATATAAGCTTGATTTACTGTCAACAGCCACTAATCCTTTCAAAAAAATCCATATCATCGTTGTGCATATCAGTTTCAACATCTACAATCTGGAGACACCTTCATGAATGGAAATAGAGGATTTATAATATCACCCTGGTGATAACCCTGGCAGGTTTTAGATCTCACCCTGGGTCAACACACCTGAATCAAATGATTAGTTCATTACCAGTCCTCTGGAGGGCTTCAAGACATGTTGAGGAGGTAATTTAGCCATTTAAATCAGCTGTGTTGGATCATCTAAAACCTGTAGGACACTGGCCTTTGAGGCCTGGAGTTCCCGTCCCCTGTTTTATAACAAGGTGCGAACTACTGGTTACACCAGGGGTGGGCAATCTCAGTCCACGAGGGCCGGTGTCCCTGCAGGTTTTAGATGTGTCCTCGAACCAACACAGCTGATTTAAATGGCTAAATTAGCACCTCAACATGTCCTGAAGTTCTCCAGAGGCCTGGTAACGAAATAATCATGTGATTCAGGTATGTTGACCCAAGGTGAGATCTAAAACCTGCAGGGACACCGGCCCTCGTGGACTGAGATTCAAGAACAGGAAGGCCAGATTAGACTAAACTCTAAAAGGCCTGCACAGATCTGGAAAAAAAATCTTGGGATAAATGAAAGCAAGATGAACCAGAATGACAGAAGAAAAAAAAAATATGGAGAAGCAGAGAAACAGTTCTGGATCTGAAGCATACTGCACCATCTGTGAAACATGGTGGAGGCAATGCTATGGCATGGGCATGAATGACTTGAACCAAACCACTGGCGTTTGTTGCTGACATGGCTGCTGATAGAAGTAACAGGACAAACTGTAAAGTGTACAGGGCTATACTCTGTGCTCAGATTTGAAGTCCTCAGACAATGTTTCAGTGTATGTTTAGTTTGATGGCCAGATCTCAACCCAAGCACAGCGGCTTTGCAGTTTTATATGTACAACTATGTATAAAACGTATGTAACTTCTGAACAGCGATTGGACAAGTTTTCGTAAAACCACTTGAGTAAAATCTGAAAATTTGTATTTCATTCATATGTCATTTACAAACATGTAAAGAGAGTAGAGGCCTTTGCAACAGTGCAGGTTCAAACTGGGACCCAAGTTCTGGACTCTAAGTAAGCCAAAAGTCTGTCCACTCTGAGTTAAATGCATGAAAAATGAGTGGGGGAAAAAGCCATAATCAGTGGTGGTCTCAACAGTAGAGTGCCTCTATTTTAATGCAGTGGGGTTAAAACTATGGAGTGGACTGACACCTTCATAATGTTAAATTTTATTCATTGCTCTTAATTAATTAATTATTCAACAGAGCTGTAACCCAGTGGGGACAAAGTATAGGTGAGAGCAGAAAATTAAAATCACACAGATTAAGATGAAAATTTTAAAGGCCTGTTGCTGTAGCCTTGTAGGAATGAGGATTTTGGTGGCTGCTGTTGGAAAAAAACGAGTGTCCTGGTTATCCAAAAATATGCTGAACAATGTCAAATGACTTAAATTCAGTAACATGGAAACATAACATGTGAAATGCTGTTAAAATTACAAGCAGCTCACATTTACGAACTCACCTCTAACTATAATTAGTACATTTTTAGACTATAGCTGCAAATAAATCAATCTCATGAGGCGTTACTCTCTGATCCACTGATCCTGAGATCATAAACAGGATCTTGCAAATCTCCTCTGATTCTTTCCAGGTTGGGAAACTAATAACTGAACCACTAGAGGGCAGCAGAGTGACAGGTTGCAGGCATAAGTAGCGCTGACAGGTCTGTACGATACCTGCAAGTTGAGTGCGACAGTGAGCAGCACACAGGCTCCGCAGCAGATCCCAAAACCACAGAGGAGGAGCAGGCGGCGACCTGAGGCTTCCACGATGAACACCTGGGATGACAAAACCCCCGTTCAAAGTGGTTATCTCCATCTCACATGATCAAACAACAGACAGACAAACAGCTCCTCCCCTCAGCTTTGCCGGGTACCTACAGCAGTTACGGTCATAAAGACATTCACTGCTCCCGTTCCCACTGTGACATACTGGATGTCACTCTCCCTGACTCCTGCAGAGCCGTATATGCTGTCGGCATAGTAGTAGATCTGAGAGAAAAGAGAGAAATGCATGATGGTTATAACACGACAGCCTGTGAATAAGCAAGAACATAGATGTTGTCATGCATCCTGAAACTGTGTAATGGTGAGAGGGACGAGGACAACTGGATGGGCACGTCTCACCGCATTGACACCCGACAGCTGCTGGCCCATGTTCATGACGACTATGGAGATCAGCTGCCAGCGAAGAGAGCGCTGGGACAGCAGGGAGAACACACTCAGGTGACCTTCGGCCTTCTCGGACTGGTCCTCCTGACGCATCTCCAACAGCTCGCTGTCCACGTCGTCCCACCCACGCAGGCGCTGCAGTGCTAAGAGTGGAAATGCATACAGTACCACAATGCTCAGTTTATCTTCGATGTGTAGTGTAGTTATGTGTGAAATGTGAATGATGGTGGTGATGATGATGGTCCGCACGGCACCGCCAACCACGGCTCACCACAGAGATTTTTCATCAACCCTGCTCAACAAAGATACCGGGGAACTGGTGACACTTGTTGGAGATGTGGGGGAGATGGAGCAAACCATTTCCATATCTTTTGGGATTGCCAAGTTATTCGCCAGTACTGGTCTCTAATCCATGAACATCTACAAAATGTTTTTTCATTTGTTTTCCCTTTAACCTTTGAGATTTTTGTGTAACACACCAGTGGATAAATTGAATTCTAATGATAGAAGACTTTTGTATATCCTACTGGCTGCGAGTAAAAAGCCCCTTACGAGGAGATGGATTAAGCCTGAACCACCAACGATGGAAGATTGGATACATTCTGTACAAGAGACATATACGATGGAAAAATTGTCATTTTCTCTTAAACTTCAGAGGGATACCTTCTACAGAATATGGTCTAAATGGACAGAATATGTTAAGCCTGTTAGGTGTGATTTTTTTATGAACCATGCTTTTTTTATGTTGATGACATCGCACTTTCTTACCTTTCGTTGCTTTCTTCTCGTCTCCATTCTGGATGAGCATGTACCTGGGGCTCTCAGGGAAGAAGGGGAGCAGCAGGAGCTGAATCGCGGCGGGAATACCAGTAAGGCCAAGCAGGAGGGTCCAGCCTGGACACACACAGGCAACACAGACACGCTTTTAAACCTATTCTTAAGACCATGTCTCAGCATCTGATGAATAAATGATCAAACATGTAAAAACTTAACTACCTGTGCTGTTTCCCAGTATGTTTCTAATGCCCAGCACTTGGGCACAGAGGATCCCAACAGTGATGAAGAGTTGCGGAACAATGCCAAGAGCTCCCCTCAGGTTTTTGGGAGCGATCTCACCCAGATACATGGGCACCACATTGGAAGAGAGACCTGCAGATGGGAAAGCATGCACGGGTGAAGCTAAACCGCCTGATCACGCCTGATCCTTAACCTGGGCTGTTGTTAAATTCGGGAGCTGACCTGCACAGATGCCTACTATAAACCTGGCCACAATGATGATCTCGTAGGACTTGGCGATCTCACTGACTCCCATCATTAAAGCAGGGACGATGGAGAAGATGTTGTTGAAGAGGAGGGTGCCCTTCCTGTAGCAGGGATGAAGCATTAGTTGCAAGAAACATGCAGAGCATAATAAACCACACGTGGAATAAAGCAGATTCTCACCTCCCAAATTTGTTGGCCAGAGGTGCCACCATCAGAGAGCCGAAGAAGCCTCCGAGAGGGAACATGGACACGGAGAGAGACCACAGCAGAGTCAGGACGTTCTCCTCCATCGGGCTGTGGTAACGCTCCATGTAGGTTGTATTATAAAACTGCTGCATGAACTGAAAAGAGCAGGAGAGCACTGATAGGAACAAATTATCTTCCCAGCGAGTTCCATTCAAGCTTTTCTTTCTTTAATCAGCTTACCTGCGATGGAGAGTTGACCACAGAGACATTATAGCCGTACTGGAAGGACGAACCAAAGGCAGCTATGAGTGTTGCCAGCACCAGGACTACAGTTAGCCTCTGTTTTTTGTTGGAGAGAGGGGGACAACATCAGAGCGCTATTTGAAAAGTCAGAAAAGAAAATTGTGACCATGGTTGTGATCACACGTGGACTGTAACTCACCCCTTTCCTCTCCACAGGCTTTCCCCATTCCTCGGTGTCCGCCATGGCCGTGTTTGGGCTCGCTGTCACTTTCAGCAGTAATAACAGCACACTTTATTATTACTGCCCACTGGATCCTGCCTGCCCTTTGGACACCAGATTAGAAAGCGTGGCATTGGTTTATGGTTATCGCACTCATGTTGCTGACTGTGCTCTCAGGTTAATTTTTTTTTTTAATGTAATACACCTGAAAGATTAAAAGCTTACTTGAATGTTGATATCTAACTCTTATATTGCACTGTATCCTTGACTAAACAGGATCAGTGGATGCAGGTGTCATTAAAGAAAAAAATGATAAGGATAATGCATCTCTATTGCTGATCCACGCGCAGGCTGCACTGCATCAGATGGATTTATTAAAATATTACAACAGCAACAACTTCAGCATTTACTGTCAAACCGTTTGAAAGGTTTATCTGCTTGCACCTCTCATCGATGACACTAAAAAACTGTTTGTTTGTTCGCCCTTGCACAAATACCACAGCTGTAAACATTTCTTTTTCCAAATGTTTGCTTTGTCAGAAATCTGTCATGCACACCATCATCTCTTATCTCTAAAGCCGAGCCTGCTTGTCGATACAACGTCCCTGAGGCTATTTGCTCCTGGAGCTGGATGTTACTTGCTTCAAAGCACAAACAAACAAACCAAAGAAAAAAAAGCAAACAATTACATTTCAGAAATACTTCTGCTCAGAGTAAAATATTACTGAGGCAGTCTTGGAAGAATAAACTGAGTTTTACTGAAATAAAATGAATGAAACCAGAGTTTGTTTTTATATATGAAGGTAATAAAAAGACCAGTAAATGTTTACTACACAGTTGTGCTATTTTAAATTTGCTGTTTTAGAGAAAACTCTTTTTATTTTAAATAGAATTATTTACATAAAGTAACAGGTTTCATCAACAGGTTCATTTTAGATTTTAAAACTTGCAAATGATGCCTTTTACTCCTTTGGATACAAAGAGGTTTGGCTTGGATGGCAGTCAAAGAGTTTGAAACTTTAACAAATCTGGCATAAGATGTGATAAAAAGAATTCCAGCTACTCAGAGGAGCAAAAATTATGGAGACTGTTACCAACCTCCCTCAATTCGTATCAAGATGCTGACATTTTCTACATTGTTCACATTATCAGTGTAAAACTACAGCAAAAAGCTGTGGTCTGGAAGTGAAAGGTTAAGGCCTTGAAGTAAGGTTGGAGCAGGGTTATGGTGGACTTATTTAGTGGGCATCTCCTTTGATAGCATAAATTTTAACATTATGGGGGTTTACATATAGAACCAAGTGTAACCTTTATTAGGTTACACTTGGTTACATGTCACTTCTTTTGCTCATATCACGGTGAAAGAAGCTAGTGGACCTATTGTTGCTGCTGGTAGCATCCCACCAAGGTGGTAAAGTGCAGGTTCACTTCCAGTTTAACATCTTACTCCCATGTTTAAAAAAAGATTTACAGTCAGTTCAAGGGGTTAACATGCACATATCAGCACAGAAACATGCACACAACACTGCCGTAATAAAATGCTATCATGATAATGACAGTGTTGTGGAGATATGTGAAGGTGTTACTGTGAGGGTTGCAACAACAACAAAAAAATCTCTTGCTTTGGTTTGCTGACAATTCCAGGAGGTTTTCTAAGAGGGGAGTGATGAAGGGAGACCAAAAACCAGTTTTCTTAGAAGTGGCCTGGAAATCACTGAGCTCCATTCCAGGTTTTGTGCAATACCTTGTGCTTTAACACAGAGGCCGCATTACATAAGAAGTCATATAAAGCTAAAGCTACTTCCAGCTGCTCCCTTATTCACAATGAGTCACCAGAGTGACTGAAGGAACTACTGAGTGTCAATAAACAAGAAAAAACGGCGTCCAGTGGACGGTCTGTGTATTCAACCCCACCTCTGGCGCCGGTGCCCACCTCTCAAGTTTAAATCCATGTAGACATTGAGGGTTCTCGGGAGGGGCCGTGCTAACACCTGCTGCTCTCTGGCAGCAGCTGGGCGTTCAGGTATGTACCAGCTCACTCCCGGTGACTACTTGGCGGGGCCTGGTGCCTGTTGCTCGGTCAGGCCTCTTCCGGGGCAAAGGGGGCCCTCGGGCCTCCGGCCTCTGGGCCTGCGGCTCGGTTCACTCTGGTACAGCTGGCTGCCGGCAGAGCCACTGCAGCCCCCTCTGGCTTCTGCTCCGTGGCTATTGGGTGACCCCTCATCTGGGGCTCTCCTCAGCTCTTCCCAGGAGGGTGGCACGGATGCCCCTCCGGTGGTCCTCCTTGGGCTCTCGCACTCTGGGGCCTCTGGATGTCTGGGACCTGGATCTCCTCCATGCCTGCTTCATGCCCTGGGGGACGGGGCTATGGCTCTCTACATCCTCTAGCAGACCATTACATGGGGAAACCTTTTGAATACTAGCGCGCTGATCCACACAGGTGTGCACACGGGTGTTCACTGTTCATAGACATAAACTATACCTCTATTGGCTGCTATTTCCAAGCACATTGTGCGCTGTCGGTCCTGCTTGCTACACAACAACATTCAATATTTAGTATTTACTGCTGTTTACACTTAGCTAGATTAACGTGATGGTGTTGTGTTTAGTATGTTGCTCTGTTTTTTTTTTTCTCTTCTTTTTCTCTCAACAGGTGATCCAGGAGATTTTTTTTTCCTCTTCTTTCTCTTTTTAAGTGCCCTTTCTCACTGTCCCTCTTCCCTTCTGTTTTTCTTTTCCTTCATCTTTCTTTCTCCCTTTCCTATCCCTCAGTCATGTCTGTCCCATCTGTAACAACTGAAAATAAAATAAAATAAATAATAACAACAAAGGTTGATCGAATGGACCAATACGGCAAGGCCGTGATGATCCATTTGGCAAAGTAAATCCATTGGGTATCCTTGTTGGTCTTCAGACTAGTGATGGGATTTTCGGCTCTTTTTAGAAAACCGGCTCTTCAGGTTGTTTTGTTGCTTTAATGAATTTATTATTAACAATAATATAAAATTATGCTCAAAAATTGGTTTTATTTATATATGTTTATATATAAATATATGCGGTGGCCCCTAGAGATAAAACACATACAAACTCCAAAACAAATTTCTAGCGTTAACTGAACTTCCAAAACAGAGCTACCTAGATCACTTAAATTACACAATTGAAAGCATATGTGTATTGTTTCTGTATTTATACACAAGCACTCATATATATTCAAATAATTTAAAAAAAAAAAAGTTAATTTACCTGTTATTACCACACACCAAATCCAGTCGTTGGTACTTCCTGGCTTGTGTAGCCACTAGGTAACAAAAGCTCAGCTCAAATCTTCCCTAGCGTGCTATAAAGCAGAATTGTTATACAGTTCAGACTTCATTCATTTCCAAAACAACTTTACAAGCAGTTACAAATACAGCTAATAATTCAACCTTACATGTTATACAATTAAAACATTTACCAATATAAGTAACCAATCCTGGGATGTCCTATTAATAAATAACACTTTTTCACGTCAGTGTGGCTGAAACCTACCTGCTGAGTGAGATCAGTCCAAAAACATTGTGACAGAGCTGATGGACTTTAAAACGGTTATTTTCTTACTCTGATGGCTTCTTTGTTTTCCCTGTGCAAAGAGATCAACAAAAGCAACACAATCACAAAAACAGAGAAATAAATGAATAGCATTACTGTCATGGACTATGGGTCAAAGTATCATCAGAGCATTCTGCATCCTCCTCGTGTTTGTGTTCAAAAAGCTGCTTTTGGTTTTGTAGATACAGCTCCTTCTTTCCTAAACATGCGGCTGCCCCGGTAGCAAAATGGCAGCCGCTTTTTAAAATTAAGCTAAAAAAAAAAAAAAAGCTAATTAAAAATATGCAACAAAACAGTAATTGTGTTTTATTCTTCTGAGGAGTAAAGTGCAAAAAATAAAAATAAAATAGAATAAATGTCTGACCAAACATCGTTTTTAAGTAAATAATTGCAAAGTACTTACTGGACTTCAGCCACCAGTCACACACTTGTAGACATACCCCCACACGACAAACTTCCATATGACTGCGTGGATGTGAGCATGTAGGCAACGGACCAAACCATTGTGAGGCAAATGGGTTGGGGGTGGTTGGGGTATAAGGTGTGGGGTGGGGAAACTTGTCAGATATTAAAATGACTTGTTTGGCTTCTTTAAACAAATAAATAAATCAATAGCAGTCTTGGTTTTCGTGCATATTAATATCAGTACACCGTTCAGCTGTATTACTGCATAGTTATACATACAAATAATGAGGAGACAGAGTTTTCTGGTTTTCACAGGAGAAGGAGCAGGTTAGGACCATCGTGTCGCCATGTAATTTCCATCCATGGTTGCACTGCACTGATAGGACCAAAATTTTCCAGAGGTATGAGGGGGTGTGCACGGTGGTGACACTCCGGACCCCCTCGCCGCCCACCACCTCTCTTTTAGCCACGCCCCTGGTGCTTGAAATCAATTGGGGAGAGAGCACAGATGCAAACCAGGAGTCAACAGCCCCTCGTAGGCCTGCTGACCCAGGAAACAACAGCTGCTGCTCCCCTCCTGCAGTGTTTTATTTGTCTTTTTTTGTTTTTCTCCATCCCCCTCTGCGCATTTTCTTGCAGGTGGCCTACATTATCCAACCTCCACCCCCGGCGGTATTTGAAGCAAGCAACACTTCCACGTGTAGCAGGTCTACCTTGTTTGCTTCGGGCCTTTAACACTGCAGTGCTGTTCCTCTCTATTCCTAAAGACAAACATGATAAAACCCAGTCTAAAAGTTGCTGAGACGAAACAGGTTGCAGACTGTGCTGAAGAGACTGTTTCATATTAAACATGGAAGTTAGAAATGTGGCATGTTTAATGAGAGACTTTTGAATGTAATCTTCTTGGTAGATTTTTGTTCCCCTTATGTTATGAAATGGGAGCTCCACGCAGAAAATTTGCATTGCTAGTAGTCCCAGCAGTAAACAGTTGGTGGCGCTAATGCGACGAGTAATGCCAGAACAAAGTGCAGGTTCACTGGGAACTCAGTAGCCGCCTTTTTGCTCACACACTAAACACTGCCACTGCTAATTTATTGCCTGTGGTGGACAACGTGCTTGAGAATGGGCTCCCGGGACCAATGACACTGCCTGTGTTACCCCCCCTCCAAGTTATAGTTTACTGGTGAATGGTCACCCCTGGTATTGTAGCACAGGCTCTCTTAATGAATTTAAGCAGGCAGAAAGCCAGCAGCGCAAAAAGCAGAAAAGTCTTTCTTAAGCGGCCCCCTCCTGAATCAAGTCACTTCAATGTCAGCCAAATCCCTGAACTGACACAACACATTACTTCCTGCAGGAAATACGGTAAGTGCTGCTCCTCTGTACGCCCTCTTCCATCCACAAGGATAAAAGACAAAAACTATTTATTAGCTGTTTATTTTAGATGTCATTGGCACAAACAACATTCACTACCTGCATTTTCCCAGACATGGTATCTGGTTATTGATGGTCTTAGAGAATGAACTCTGCACTGTGTCCCGTTTCTTTAGAGCTCAGATAAAAATTTGATTGGAGGAAAATATATTTAGGCCTGTGATGTACTGGTGACCCTTCCGAGGTGTACTCTGTGTGCACCCACTGTCAGCTGGGATAGGCTCAAGCCACAGCGCAAGCCTGTTTTGATAAGAAAATGGATGGATGGAAAACTTTTTAGCTCAAAGAAAACTGTTTATTTGTACAGTTTAAAGCGTATAAAAAGTGCAACTAGAAATAATATGTGGGAACTATCCCCACGCTCCTTTGCATGTGCATATTAAAGCACAAAGAAAATAAAAATGCTGGAGCAAGTACGCTGTGAATTTTAAACCAATATTTCGAAACTTTGGGAAGTAGAATCAGGGCACCGGGTTCACCCACTCATCATTAGTAATGCATTCAGCCTGCATTTTTAGTCAGGCGAACAAGAGCCACCAGCTCAAAGGAGAAGTGAGGCTCATGAGTGAAGCCTGAGTTTGAAAGAGGAAGGATGACATGTGATTATAGATCATGCAAAAAAAACAAGAAAAAAAACAACACAAATTTGACCACGGTGATAGTAATCATGCTAATTATGGTGACACAACAGAAGCCGCCAATCTTATGAAACTGGTGTCTGAAAGATGTTGAAACCAATGCCTTGGGAAATAAGTAAGAGTTTTAAAAGTAAAAGGAGAACAGCAGTTAGAGCAAAGCTGATCATGTATTTATTCCTTTAAACAGAAAATGATGATAATCTACCCAAAAATGTAACAATATAGTATCTCCAGTGAAAGAGAAGTCAAGCTAACAGTTAGAATAATGCACAGCTCTTTAGATGTGAGTAAATGCATTGCTCCTGTCTTTGCTTCAGGAGTAGTGTATTCAAAGCTTCTGGTCACATTTGTTGATGATACAAAAAAGAAAAACACAAAAAATTACAGTATAATTGTGACCTAAAGCGACAAAGCTTTACCTGTTTCTCTGTTGTTTGTAACATAACCGGGCCAACAAAAGTTTCTCCCCAAATTCACAATACTCGGATACTAGAAAAACAAACAACAACAAAAATCCTTCACAGTGTTAACCTGAGTACAGTACATGGTGAAATCATCAACACACACCAACCCAAAGAAAAACAAAACAAAACAAAACAAAACACTTTACCCATGTGACCTACAGAACAATAAATGCAAATAATGCTTCACCTTATGTGTAAATAATATAAAATCAGGCAGCAACACCCCATCACCCACAGTGCAGACACATGACACAGAAGTGCATGCTCCTGCAGAATCTCAAGAAGCCATCGCACGAGCACTTTGTGTAATGAGGGCTCGAGGTGAAGTAGAGAACTCCTCCTCCCTTCATGTCAGCCTCTTTGCTTTGCCTTCATCTTCTCATTGCACCAAACAAAGTCTCATCTGTCGGCGTGGCCTCGTTCAGTGCTGTCTTCTCTCCGGGCAGTTGCGTCCTGCTCGGGTAGCAGCCTGTGCGGGCGCTGCGCCTCTGCTCGACATTGGGAGCAGGAGCTGAGCGCGGCGCAGAGGCGTGTGCGGATCGGCTGAGTGAAGAAGACGAACATGACGCAGTTGGCTGCTCCTTGCAAGGTGTTGCCAATCCCCTGTGGGATCAGACGAAAGAGGGGTTTCAGATGGGGGCATCATGATGGCTTATTCCAGAGGAATAAAACGTCTTTATGAGTTTTGATGGCAAATGTTGATTTAAAATGGTTTTATTTTACCATGCTTGTTTTATCGGTCAATAAAACAACACATTTTCATTTATATTATTGTGTTCATAGTGCGTAAAAATGTTTTATGCACACTTACAGTGGCACTATCATGTAATAAAACAGTCCAAACATCATAAAGGCTTCATTTCATTTTCAAGCCATTTAAAAGGAAAATTTACAGTATTTTGAAAATGCTTTGTTACTTTTTAAAAAGGCAAAAAGAGAAAGAAGCTTAAACTCACGTGCAGCGTGACCAGCGCTGGGTTCTGTCTGACATTTGAGTCGGCTAGCAGCAGGATAAAGCGCACCGTGCTCCAAATGCGTAGGACGATGAAGATGATGGGGATGAGCATGAGCTTCACATCAGCCATGGAGGAGAAGGAGTGGGCGGGAGGCCTGTTGGCCAAGATGGGACGGTACTCAGAGAGGGCTGCATGCTGCGTCAGAGCATCAAGAGTGAGACCATTAAAAGGAAATAAAGAAAGAGAGAAAATATGTCATCAAGAACATCAGATAACTTTCACACTACTAGGTAGATATTTGAGAAAAAGAAACTATAACCCCTTTCATTACACTATATCATAAAAACAACAAGCCAAACTGCAGAAACTAAGTACATCCCGCGATTCAGTAGCTTATAGAACCACCTTTAATAGAAGTAAGTTGAAGTAATCATTTTCTGTGTGACTTTATCAGTCTCTAATATCATTGTAGAGGGGTTTTGGCCCAATCTTCTACACAATGGTGCTTCCGCTCATTGAGGTTTGTGGGCATTTGTTCATGCACAGCTCTCTTAAGTAAGGTTGAAATCTAGACTTTGACTGGACCTTTGCAGCTGTTCTGTTGGAGATTTGCCTCTGTGCATGAACCTGTTTGGATCAAGCTTTAGCATCCGGACAGATGGCCTCAGATTTGACCCTAGAATACTTTTATACAGAGGAGTTCATGGTTCACTCGGTGACGTCAAGCTGCCAATATCCTGTGGCTGAAAAACAAGCCCAAATCATTACCCATGCACCACTGTGGTTGGTATAACTCGTTAGTGCTGATATGCTGTGTTTGGTTGCAATTGTTCTAAGCCGTGGTGCCATGTTCTTTTTTAGAGAAAACGTAGCTTTCTCCTGTTAACCCTTCCTGACAAGCCATATTTGTTCAGTCTTTATTTAATTGCGCTGTCATGAACTTTAACATTTAACATGTTAACTGAGGCCTGTAGAGTCTCTTGGGGTTTTTTTTTTGTTGCAGTTTCTCTGAGCATGCACGGTCTGACTTTGGGATGAATATTCTGGGACATTCACTCTTAGGAATACTGGCAGCTGTCATGAGGTGATCCACACCTGCACACTGACAAAACTTCTGCTTTCACAGAGGTGCTCACACTTGATGAAGAACCATTATTCCAGTACATTTGATGAGGAATTCCTGGCTGCTACTTACCCTCCTAATTCTTTATGGACGCGGTAATCGTGTGATTAGATTCTCACGCCATTTCTACATTTTTGGCCAGTTTTTGTTAAATAACGACATGGAGCTGTATGTTATGTGTTGTTGTTCATCTGGGGTTTTGCTTACTTCATTTTAACCTGCTCAGGACCAGATGATTGTCTTAACATGTCCTGATATGTAAAACTGAACTTTCTTTTTCCCATGACTGAAAGTTTCTGTTAGGATAAAAGTGCAATATAACAAAGAATGATTTCATCCACAGTGTGACTACCTCTGTAATGTGTGTCATAATAGTTAGCGTGTTAGGGTTAAAGTTTCCTGTCATCCTCTAGGGGAAACAAATCAGTTCCTTTAATGCTCAACTGCTGAAAGTCTGAGTCACAGATACAGGAACTGGGATGCATTGATATTCTGTGCATACATTCCTATAGAAGATTTCAGGCTGTGATCAGTATGTTGTTTGGTTCGAATGATTTATGAGCCAGAATGTTTTAAACAAACTGTATTTCCACTTTATGCCCAGGTGATGATTTTAGCTTTCCAAGACTAAATGCAAATAATGACAGGCCAATACATTTTGGGTTTTTTCCCTAAAGACAACGGTGTCTCTTTCACTCTCTGACTACGATATTAATCATAATGCAGAAGGCAAGAGGGGAAGTGTGAGATCAGCTTTTTAATGAATAAAGAAACTCGTTCATGATTCACTCTGTCGGCCTGAAAACGACCTGAAACCTGCAGAGCAGCTGATCACCAGCAGATTTCCAATAAAGGTCAAAGGTTCTGGCTGATTACAGATGAATGTAAATAACAGATCAACTGTGGATCGCTCGTACTGAGTACCGGAGAATTAAGAAGGATGATTTTAATGCTTGGCAGGAAAAAGAGTTGTGTATCTGCAGGTTTGTTGTGGTTCTTAATGTGTAAACAGATTTTTGAACACAAAGTGACATATTCAAATAGTCACAAAGCTCTGTGTACACATGACTGATGAATGAGGTCCCTGGTGCCCTCCTCACCGCTATGTGGATGTGCCTCTTGATCAGGATGTAGAGGAAGGGGAGGGTGAGGTATGCCAAGAACTCCCAGATCTTTCCAGTCAGCAGCATCCACAGGACCCGGTCTTGAACGTTGATCCTGACCCAGCACCAGCCCACCGACACCTCTGACGCATCGTAACCAATCTTGTTGAGACTCACAGCTGCAATAGTGATGGTCAGAGGAATTCCCCAGCTGGAACACAAAACAAGGGTCCGGAGAGTAAACACAACAGCTCCAAAGGTCAGAGTCACATTTTTAAACGTTTCCACTGGAGGTTTTTATGTAAATGTTTGACGGGCATGACACCAACACTTGCAGCAAAGACATGTGACAGTGTGTGATAGTAATCTTGTGCTTAAGGCTTTTGTGTGTTACATGGTGCAAACTGCAGAGTCACAGCCAGTTCTGTTGTTGAAGAAGATAAAACCACGAAATGAATTCCGCATTGTTTGCAGCGCTCGTTAGTTTCCCGCCCCCCCATGAAGCACTTCTCCTCTTATAACACCACTTTAAAAGGTTAATAGATTTTCATTGCAGTATATACAGCAGCAGACCTTTATAAATACCAAAAAGACAGTGCATGTGTCTTAGTGTATATAAGCCTCCATAAATGCCTCTGTTGTGTGATCTCCAGTTCATTGCAGTATCTGAGAACTCACAGAGAGATTGTTAGGATGACAACGGCAAACACTGCAGTGAGGCATACCCATGGGTGAAAATGTTCCCGTGTCCAAAAATAGATCAATTAAACGATGGTACATCACAGTGAGTCAACTCGTTAACAATCAGTGAGGACAAATCATTAACGTGCAGAAGGAAAGTGGACAACAAGGATTAAAATGTGCAAAATAAAAAAATAAAACACTACAAGGGGTCGTCACACTCGGAGGCTCCGCATGTTTGATTGCTGTTTTTACAGTGGAAACAGTGAACCACTAAAATAAACACATTTGTTTTAGCTGTTAAATGTTTTACAAAATTGACATGTTAATAAAGAGAAATATATCTGAAGCACAAACATGAGTAATGAAATAACTGCTTGTCAATAAAGTGGAGACACAGTACTGTGTAAAAATCTTGAGTCACCCCTCATTTCTTTGTATTTTACTTCAGAGGAGCCAGATTTTCTTGGAATTTTTAAAGTACTCGTGACCAATAGTTCTCCAGGCTTCCTGAGCATCCTCCAAAGTTTTTTTTATTTTTTTTGGACATTGGCTGTTTTTTCACCAATTTTCAGTCCAGTCCTTGTACCTGACCATTTTCAGAGGAATGCGTTTTTTGTTGTTTTTTCACTTCTTAAGCTACTTAAAAATAACCTACGAGTCATTAAAGCACAAAAAAAGCACGTGACTCAAGGGATGAAAAAGTGTTGTGTCTACATATAACAGACAAGTTGGCAAAAAAACAAACAAACCCATTTTATATCTTATATATTTTATATCTTTAGGGATAAAAAAATTTTTATTTCCCAGAGATTTATTAGTAGAAAACTTGACATGGTGCCCTCTTCCCCCTGACTCTTTGGGCTTGAATTGTACAAAATGAATATTTTAAATGAAAAAAAAAATTTTGGTAGCTCATTGCCCAAACTTTCCTATAACTATAAAAATTCACCATAAATGTCCTATTTTATTTATTTAGAATCCAAAAATGCATGCCCTCTCAGCATGGTGTGCAGTGTGTCCTTCAAAGAAAATGGGGAAACTGGATGAGTGGAGGACAAAAGAAGAAGTGGCAGGCCTAAAACCTATGTACAGCAGAAGGGCAGTGTCTGAAGGTCACATCCTTAAAAACGGGCCTGAGAATGCATCTGGTCCTTCATTTGATTCCTCTACTGTTCACTGAAGCCTCACCAGAAATGGTCTCAATGGAGAGGTGACTGTTAAGAAGACATTTTTAAGGAAGGGAACAAAGTGAAAAAGCCAAAATCCTGTTTCTTGACTTTTCCAGTGCCTTTAATACCATCCGGCCCTGTGTGCTTCAGGAAAAACTAAACAGGATGCAGGTGGACCCCTGCCTGGTCGCTTGGATCTCCGACTACCTCACTGATAGACCACAGTACGTCAGGCTGAAGGACATCACGTCTGACACTGTGGTCAGCAGCACAGGAGCACCACAGGGAACTGTGCTGTCCCCTCTTCTCTTCACCCTGTACACCTCTGACTTCTGCTACAATTCTGAATTATGCCATATTCAGAAGTTTGCAGACGACACAGCCATCATGGGGTGTATCTGGGATGATCAGGAAGAGGAGTACAGATGTCTGGTGAGGAACTTCGTCACATGGAGTCACACAAACCGCCTGCAACTCAACACCTCAAAGACTAAGGAACTGGTTGTGGACTTCGGGAGGTCCAGAGCAGGTCCACTGCCGGTTCAGATAGAGGGAGAGGAGGTGGTCAACAAGTACAAGTACCTCGGGCTGTGGGCGGACAACAAACTGGACTGGTCATGCAACACAGAGCACCTGTATAAAAAAGGCTAAAGCCGACTGTACTTCCTCAGGAGGCTGAGGTCTTTTAACATCTGCAGGAAGCTCCTGAGGATGTTTTACCAGTCGGTGGTTGCTGCAGTACTTTTCTATGCTGTGGTGTGCTGGGGGAGCAGCACAGCAAAGAAGGACTCATCCAGGCTGGAAAAACTGATCAGGAAGGCTGGCTCTGTGGTTGGCATGAAGCTGGACACTCTGGTGACAGTGGCAGAGAAAAGGACACTAAAAAAATTGCTGGACATTATAGACAATGCTGGGCATCCTCTGCACACGGCCATAAACAACCAGAGGAGTCTGTTCAGTGACAGGTTGCTTCTCCCAAAGACAAGAACCAACAGACTT
Organism: Perissodus microlepis; assembly: GCF_051167445.1. NCBI lineage: Eukaryota > Metazoa > Chordata > Actinopteri > Cichliformes > Cichlidae > Perissodus > Perissodus microlepis. Next base: position 4,305,483 of record NC_140480.1, on the reverse strand, counting down.
AAAAACTCCTTTGTCCCACACGCCATAAACTGTTTAACTCCTCTCTGGAGGAGAGGGAGGGGAAACAGGAGGACAAAGGAGGGGGGAACAACTAAGCTGTAGTGCCTTTTCACTGTGCAATACTTTTTGTTAATAACCAACGGTGCAATAGACTTCAATACTTGAAATGTGCAATTCCCTTGTATTCGTATTCCTATTTATTCTATTTATCCCTTTTGTATACTCTTTATTTATATGTCTCTGTATTTATATATGTGTATATATAGTATTCTGCTCACATTCTGTAACTTCTGTTGGTGCTTTGCTATTTGGAAACCGAATTTCCCAGAGGAATCCACCCGAGGGATTAATAAAGTTCTATCTTTATCTTATCTTATATCTGCACAGTACAGACTCAATTTGATTGATTTTAAGGAATTTTGATAAGAAAAAACAAAAAATGTTTTGTTCTACGGAAGAAAAGAGCAGGGTGGACATGTTGGGGATGTTTTTGACCATGAAACCAGAAAACAATGAATGTGAGGAAGAGGAAGAGTGGGATGAATGAAAAGCTTTGAAAATAAAATATTGTCTTTTTGGCTGTTATTGAACTCATTTATCCACAAATAAATCACCAACGTTTCAGTAACAGAAATTCTGACAGCATGACTGAATGTTGTTAGTGATACATTTTAAGTTGGGGTGTTTTCTTTTTTCTGTTTTTGCTGGTAGTGAAAAAAAAAAAAGGCGAGGCACAGTTCAGACGGCGATCTATCGCAGGACAAACACACAGAGACAACCCTTCACACTAATTCAGAATCACCAGTTAGCCTGACTTGTATGTTTGTGGATGGGAAGCTGGAGCACGCTGGCACGCAGAGAACATGCGTACTCCACACAGGACCCTCATTCTGTGAGGCAGCAGTGCTAACCACAGCACAAACATGTAAATACCTTTTCAGTGAAGTATGTGGAAAATCCCCCATACCTAAATGGTGTTAACAAAATATCGCTTTGAAAGTATTTATTGTATCATTATCTCTTCTAAGTAAACATAAACTTTTTAAAAATACAAATGAGGCAAGGCTTTACAGCCCCCCCGTAGATCCGCCCCTGAGTTAGGACGACTCTGTAGGCTTGAAGTGTACAAAATAAATGTTTTAAATGACAGAAAAAGTTCTGGTAGCTCATTGCTCAGACTGTCCTGTAATTATAAAGCTGGAAGTTTTTGTTAATTCACAAAAAAGCCCTATTTTATTCATTTAGAATCCAAAATGTGTGCCCTCCTTCACATACAGTGGGCCAGATTGGATTCTTTGCCTGACCATTTCTGGCCCCCGGGGCCTTATGTTTGACACCCTTGGTGTAATGGATTTGTAGGGAGTCCCTTATTCAGTGTTCCTATCCAGAGAAACACACACGGAGGATCCAGGTTGTCCTGGTAACATCAGCTGGTGAGAAAACAAGTGAGCACGTGTCATGCATCAGCTGATTTATGAACACTCGTCACGTGAACTGATCCAATAACTCCAAGGTTAATATTTGAAAACTCACTAGGTCCCACCGTGATGTCAGCACGTCACCCCGTTATGCGGTGTAACGTCAAGACGTAGCTTGGCAGTAGACTGGAGTTTTGCGCCAACTTTCAGAGTGTTACAAAATAAAGTAGATGCACGTTAAGTGAGCCAAAGCGGGTTGTCTTCGTGGTCTAATTCCCAGTTTAAAGGAGCCGTTTTGAATGTGCAGGTGCCAACTTTTAACAAGTCACTGTTCAAAATCTCAGAAAATGTGACGTAAACTCAACTTTAGGGGGGGGGGGCAACTGCCGAAATCCCAAGATGCTTCAGGCGCAGGTACCACCGGAGCAGGTTTAGTAAACAGATAACACTCCGCGGGTTGCTTACCTGACGAGGTGGAACACCAACACGAGGCTGTCTGCGACTCTTTGGTTGGCCCTCACGATGAACACGTACAGGTAAACGGCGATGGCCACGGTCCAGAAGAAGGAGCTGGTGTTGGCGAAAGTGGAAATCGCTCCCTGAGCGACGCACTCCGCCGAGTTTGTGCGGAAGACGCTCCACACTCCGAAGGCGTAGGAGACGGCGGAGAGCCAGTCAGACACCGAGAGGTAAACCAGCAGTTTCCTCGGAGTTGTCCTCAAATCCGACCAAATAATGTAGGTGAGGATAATCAGAGAGGAGCCCAGGAAAGATAGCGCGCACGAGAACAGCACGATCACCTGCTCGAACAGATACACCTCGGTTTGAGTCTGAGTCGCGTTTGCCATCGTGTAGCGCGATCAGGCACGAGCTGCAGTCGTCTCGCGGACACCGCAGTCTCTGTTTGTTTGTAAACACCTTTCTTTTCCCGGCCGAGCGCACTGGTTTTATTCTGGATGTTCCCAGGGGCTCTCCACATTATTTTCCCTTAAGGCCAGGCGACGGTTTAAAAACACTCCGTCCAGTCGAGCCACATGACTTGAAAAAAAAAAAAAAAAAAACTTCTACTGCTTTTAAGGGAGTCAAGCAAAACTTTTCACCCAGCTTAAAGCCCTCCTTCCCCGCCGCCCCCTCACCAACCGGAACCCAAAGCAGAAGTTAAGTCAGCTGGTAACCTGCAGGCACTCAAAGGGTCTATTTTTGAGTGTAATTGTCTCAGTTTGTGCTGTGCAGCTTTGACATAAAGTGCCACACACAGCACATGACAGCATGATGAAACCGCTTCCCCATTCCTGTCATGGTTCCGCATAAAAGGATTCGCTGCTCAGGTTAGAAAATGACGTCTGATTTTATTTTAATAACTATTTTGTACATGTAAAAAAAAAAGATACACTTCACATAAATATAAGCTGGCGCAAGTGCATTGAATAACAAGACGCATTCATTTTTTATATAAATGTATGTAGAAGTTGATAAAAAGTGACTGAATTTTGGCTTCAGAAAGTGCAGTATTGCAAAGTAGGCAATCAAAACACATGAATAGGTGGTGGCACCAAAGCAGAAGTGTCATCAAAGAGCACAGAGGAACTGAATAAATAAAAGCGAAACAAAACATAATTTAAAAGTACATCAGCTGTGAACATGATGGGCAGCAGAAAATTGAAACATTGAAATGTTTTTATTTTAATTATTTGATGATGTTGTAAACTACAGGACATAGATTGCATCTAACAAATATTGTCATGGTTTCACTTCATTCTTCTTTGCAAGGTAAAAAAAAAAAAAAAAGCATTTAAAATTGTGTATCCAAAACCTCACTGTATTAATCCTCAGGTATACAAAAAAGGGAAAAAGCTGCAATTGTGTGAAAGTGATTAAATCTGAAGCATGGGTTAAATGACTAGTTATTTAAAACACCCAATCATGAATATAAAAGCCTTCATGGGTGAATTTAAATGTAGACAAAGGACCAATTAATTTTTTTAAGAGTGAATTCACAGTAACCTATTCTGCAGTAAGAGTTGGAATCTCAGCTTTCTGGGGCAATAAGTTCATTTTTAAATAAAAGCATAATTTTGCCTGAAATTACATTTCTATTAGCGATGAGTTCACTGTACACAGAAATAAAGGAGAAGCTAACAACTAACATCTGGCTTGCCTCCTGTCCGAGTGCTGTTGATTCTTTGGTGGCCTTGTGATTTGCAGTTTACCAAAGAAGTGTGATGTAAAACGGTTTAGAGCCCTCGGAGCGGTGACCTTGTGTCAGAGCAGGACTTTTACTGCTTCTGCATTACTGCAGCCCAGAAAAACCTGCAACCCCCTTGTTTTAGTGTTTGTAGCAGTGCAGCAGAACATTGGTGGGTTTTTTTTTTCTTTGTCTTTTTTTCCTTGCAGACTGCAGCAAACTCGGCATCTGCATTATCGCCTGAATCACACCATCGACAGACAGTTTAAGACACTGTTTTGTATCGAGCATCAACAATAACGGTGAGAGATTCTGAGATAGAGTAGAGAAAAAATCAGAAGAACATCGTGTGTGTGTGTGTGTGTGTGTGTGTGTAAGCCTAAATTAATGTGCACCTGACTCATCTGCACACATTAGGTCGTCTTTGGTCACACAGAAATATTCTCATCATGCACTAAATAAAAAGTGTTCTTTTTTTAATGTAGTCCAAAGGGCCTTTCTGCAACACTTTTGCATTATTACAAAATTCTTGTGTTAAGTAAGGAAAAAGGAAAATATATAAATCAGTATTTATCTAACTTTATTTATAATGCTCCTTTTCTACAGCAGCAATATGTCACAAATAAAATATCAGGCACATAAATCAAGACTTAATCATATCCACTTTCTTTTTGTTTGTGTGTTACATCCAGAAATATCTGTGGAGCAAATTAAATTAAGGGATCAAAAACATGCATTTGCAACTGAAAAAAGTCATAGTAAGCCAAGCTGTATTTTCTGAATGAAAGGGCTTTCGTTTTGTCTCAATGAAAAGGAAAAAAAAAGGCAAAGGTTTCACAAATTGGCGCAGCAGCGTTTGATCAAAAGCATGCCGGGAGGTTTGCTTTCAGTCACAAGATGGCAGCAGAAGATCATGATAGTGCAACAGACAGTGTGGAAGTTTGACGCTTTGATCCGTTTTCTAAATATTGCGGAGGCCATGCGCTCGGTCGATCTCTCCTCAGTTAATTCTCTTAGGAGGGTCGAAAACTTACAGTGCCAGCTCCCAGTTTCCTCCCTCTCAGCTGTGATCCCGGGGCTTCTTATTGCGAAGAATTTCTGCGGCAGTATACTTGCTGATTGCTTCATTCTCACTCCTCACAACAACCAGCTAAGACACTGCCAGAGAAACACCCACAGCAGCCGCGTCCAACCACCCGACTCCGGGCTTGCTCTCCCCAGCAGGGTCCTGACTGGTCTTTGGTGCATGTGTCCACCTGCGAGCCTGGCACTGCTGACGCTTTCCATTCCCAGCTTCGTGGTGATGGTGTTGTTGGAAGGCAGTGGCCTCACACTGAAAGCCCCCCCCCCTCGCCTCGAGGGTGGCGTGGTACTCTGGCAGCTCTGTAAGAAAGCAGGAGGAAATGTTAGTAGTTGTTCATTAAGTGTATAAGTATAGAGGCCCTTTCTGCTCCCTGACTGAGATTTACACAACTACAACGCACAGACGAGCCCACATTTCGCTTCATGAAGTGAACCCCCGAGCTTGTTTCCAAACTGATTTCTTGATCTCCTCCTAGCCGGTTTGTGCAGCATCACTTTAAGTGCACACAACTTTGGCAAACACAAACACCCCCGAACTAAGAATAGGCTTGCCATGACTCATGATTTTGCAACAAAAAAGCTCGGTTTGATTTAGCTCTCAACTATTTGTGTGGCTGCCAGCCTTGCTTCTGTTTTTTTTTTTTTTTTTTTTTTTTTGGGGGGGGGGATGTCTTTTTTTTTTTTTTTAATGTAATTTTTTCTACCCTAGCTCCATACAGTGCTAGTCCGTGTTTGTGTACCTCAGGGACCACAGCTAAAACGCTATCAGTTGCGTTTGCTCGCTGCAGTGCTATTTTGGGCTGGCTGACCGCTCCATACTGTCGTCTCCCTGTGGACACTGCTTTGCTCGCAGGACAGCATGGATACTAGAGACCGGTAGGCACATGCTCTTAAACGAAGGAAGAGAGGACGTTCCGTAGAGGGAGGAACGTCTGGAAAACAAACAGTTTGAATTACATCAACTATCCGCTGTTATTGCTTCTGAATTCTGCAGCAAGGCTATTTGTGGCCCTCTGCGTCGGCTTCTGGTCTATCTTGTGACGTACTTTTTGGTTGTATAACTGGAAATTCCAGCGTTTTTATTTGTGGTTTAAGCATTTTGATCTTTTTGAAATTCTAAGAAAGCACTTTATGACGCTCTGAAGCTTCTTGCCTGAAACCAACACAAAATTTGTATTTGTCAGCGTCTGTCTTCACACACACACATGCACAACTGATGTCCACAGACAAACGCAGAGGTCGCACCTTGACCTGCTTTCACCAAGCAGCTGCATCCTTGTCCCTTTGTGCGTTTGCAGCGAGTTAGATGCCGCCTTCGCTGAGCACATGATGACAGGAATTCCTTCTTGTTCAGACCTTGAGGTAATCCTGATACAGGAACAAAGAATGGCAGGGAAAACAAAACCCTGCCTTCTAAATGAATGGCCGGCCGCCCCACCGCCTCTCACAGCAAACAGCAGCGAGCCTCGACTAACAAGCCTTTCCACAAATGCATTTAAAGCCTCAGGCACGGCTCACCTCTCCTCACAGATTTCCCTATTGTAACATTTCCGTAGTATTGTCCAAACCCGGGAAAAAAAAACCTTTTTTACAAATATTAGTCAGAGGTGTGGATGAATACTGCTCGAGCGGACTTAGTAAGGGATAAATAAATGCTGTTTTGGGGTTTAACCTGTTAAGTACATCTTAATTTAGTTGGAGGGGGATGTATCCAGATGATGCGGCTAACACTAAATTTTTGTTATTATCACCACATTTGCACAAGCTAAATGAAAAGATAACAATAACGCTTTTCATCAAGTGTTTTCTTTTTTTTAGCGTTTTGCTTATTGTGCGTTTTATCTTTGTTGTGGCAAATTAATTGCACTCGGTGTGCACAGGGAGGTGGAGGAAGTGCACAACACGAACAAAATTGCATTTTCACGTGTGCGCTGTTAGTGATATCAGTTTTTTTTTCTTTAATCATACTTATTATTTCACACCACTCATATCGCAGTACTAGTTGTTTTCTAAATTAATCGACTGTCATTTAACAAAATAAAACCTTGACAGTAAAGATTTGGGGAAAAAAGTGTTTTGGTATTTTTGGGAAGATCAAAACAAAATCATTAATGTTTAATTATTATAAACAAATTAAAGTCTTTTAAAAAATATTTAAAGTCATATTTTATATTCCCTTAAAAATACCCTTGTTTCTTTTGTAGGAAAAATGAAACTAAACATTTTTATTGTCCTTTTTGATCCAATATGTATTTTCCTGTTGCTAAATTATGATTTTTTTATTATTTTTTTTTTAATTTGAAAAGGAAAAGTGTGAAAGCTAATGTAAATTAACAAGCCTGGTTTAAGATGTTAACGTGTCATCAATGGCTTGTAAGAGAGCATCATTTGGTCCTTTGTGGTGTAACTAAAAGCTTTAAATATCAGATTAAAATTGACTCGTAAAAACACACACACACACACACACAAAAAAAAAAAGATTTGTGTTAGTGTTAGACGTGTGTAATCTGGAGTGTCAAACGTAACATTGCACATGGTGCACATAGCGTTTGCCTCAGAATAGCTTTTGTTTAAATAACCGTGGGACTCTGTAGGTCTACAGTTTCTGACATATTCAACCTCCAGGCAACAATTTTCCCCAGCAACACTTCACCAAAACACACACACACATGTGTACAAACCCCAGGCTGGCCTATACTTCCTGATCATGGTGGATCCCTCTGCTGTCAGGCCTCACGATGTGTAATCCAAACAAGAGAGAGGAAAAAAAAAATCACATTCACCCACTTTACCTCACTTCCCCGTTTCTCCTCATGTCACCCTGCTGCACATTTCTTGGTTGATCAACACTTCCACAAACCTAATCATCTGATGGCAAACAGTGACATCAGTATGTACTGAAGGGCCGTGCTGCTGAGCAGTTTAACACATGCACAACACGCTCACATCGGCATACATGACATGCGAGCTTAGCCTCTCGTAGTCTTTTTTTTTTTTTTTTACTTATGTTTTAAAATTGTTCTAAAAATATATTTGGGTTTGAGCTAAATGAATCTACACGCCAAACTGCAGTGTGTTAATAATTAAATAGAACAGAGTCTCACACTCAGCTTGCACTACCCCTGGTTGCCAGAGAGAGGGGGAAAAAAAAAGAGTTTCCCCAGTAACTATCTTCCTGCTTGACCACACACAACTAAAATACACAGATCATAGTGTGTTGGACACTAAATGATTATCACCTGAGTCCTCGGGTGATTAATGTATGAGTTTTTACCGGCCTGCATGAGTTTTTACAGTAGGGTTTATCAGTGCTGTGTGATAATGTGTGACAGCGTGGACAGACTGGCCTTCGTTTATCTGCTTCTCTGTGTACACTGTTCCTAATCTCATTTCGCTTCCTGACTGACATGCTGATGACACTTGTCTTCTGAGAACCAGGGCCGCTCGAATAGTCTGTCACACCGTCTGTCGTGAGCGCAAACTCGAATCAGATCCCGCTAGATACAAATCACTTCTGAGAAACGAGGACCTGTTATAAAGCCTTTCGCTCTCGGCTCTCTTGGGGCTTTTCAGGAGGGGAAAGATGCGGCCTGCTGGGTCTCCTGTTGGAAAACTGGCTTTCATTATGAATACCAGAGAAAACAATAACAAAAGCAGCTGCCCTTCTCCGTGAGGATCAAGACGAGATGATGAAAGGGTCACTCATCCTGCCACTGTGCAACTGGGTACTGTGTTTGGGTGTATCATAGCTCTCTGCTTTCGCTAACCTTTTGTGTAGTCACCATGGGATTAAGCCAGCATCAAAACTTAAGCTTGGACGCTTCTACTACTTGCAGTGGCTTAAATTATCGTTTTCTAATTTAGATTTACAGGCTGATCTGAAGGCCTCAGCCTGGCATCATTTTAATTCCCCTGAACTAGTTAGTGTTTCTGAAAATTTCACTCAGTTTCAGCAGAAGTGCACAGGTCCCCAGAAGTGTTCAGCTGTAGCATTGTTGTGTATGTCAGAGGCATCTGTTTACACACAGTTTGGACACTCACCAGTTAGCCAGGCAGCAGCAGAGGTCCACCATCCAGCGTGATCTCCAGCGGGTGCACTCAACGTGTTGGCATCAAGAGGAGTCTGTTCACGGGCTCTCCCGATGTGTGGGTCACTTCACTCTGGAAAAACTGTTGACCACCAGCCTCTTGCCTCTCCTCCTGTGGCTGCCTCTCTCTCTGTCTGTTCAGTCAGGCAGTACAACAAGTCAAGGCATGTTCCAACACGCCACCAACAGCCGGGCTGGATGTATGAGCCTGCACAGGGGGAGGAGCAGAGGATCAGAGAAGGGGGAAACCCAGAAAAGACCCAGCATGACTCAGCCTGCTTCGGTCAGTTAGCATAGCTTTCACTCTGAGCACTTTAACACATGAGTTAGTCTTCGAAGGTGCATTATGACTTATTCTGTGTGACGTGCTTAAGTCATTTAAGTCAGAATCAGAGATGAGGAGATGCTCTAATGGGTGACGACCTGCTGAAAATGTGTTAGACAGAGGAGCGCTTTTTAAAAAACTGCTCTGACTTCCTGGCCCACGTCTGGCTGCAGGCGGTGACTGCTTTGTCTTTTCACTTTCTGTGTCCTGCTGGTGGAAGCAGCTCAAAATGTCTCTGTCCCAACCTCCCAGTCTTTGTCAGCTGAAGCTGAATTTAGATTCAAGTAGATGAAATGTCTTTTACAGCGCTGCTGTTCACCCATGCTCTTATTAGCATTAACAGAAGAACAAATAGTTTATAGCATACTAATAAAAGATGCTGATTCATTAAATCTTCGTTGGGTTTTTTGTTTTGTTTTTTCCAGTAACTCAGCGGGTCACATCAATTACAGATGAAGTCCGTCGGCATGAATTATGAAACTGCAAAAAATCACAGAGAACGCATCAGCAAAGATATGAAACGCTGTGAAATATTAATTGCTTCCTGGAAAAGTGACATTTTTTAGTGAAATCAAAATTTCTAAACTGTTTTATTAATGCAGCGAGAAAAGAAAAGGTGCAGTATACAAGTGTGCTTTACGTGTCCATTTATCTGCTGACACATTAAACTGCATTAAATGTGCAGAATCATCAGCACCCATGAGTGCTAATTATTCAAACCTGCTTTGCTGTTAGCTGGGGATTTTTTTTTTCGTTACTAGAGCAGGCCTGATGCCGGTTCATCACTGCTGTAGTGGAAGTTGATCACTAGGCAGATTCTGGGAACAGCGGTAGGAGCCAGCTCAGCAAAACTCACCTGCTACTATATGGTCTGAGTTTGGCTGCCTGAGTATCTCTGAAGCTGCACTGTACATCAGTGCTGCTGCTCTTCACTGCAGCCTGTCAACAGACTGATGACCTTATCAATGAAAGAGCAAAGTCACCGCGATGTTACGCCCTGAAAGAGCTCAAAGCACTTTTGGCTCGGCTCGGAGCCTCGTCTTTGCCCACCCCTTAACAGCAACTAGAGAGGCAGCTTTGTAAAAGAGCAGACGAGGTTCATTTTCCTGCCGTTAGCTGCCTTAATTTATTGGAAGTGGTGTTGCGGCACCGCGCAGAAGTATTTTCACAAAGTGCTGGCAGTAGTTTCACCAACTGACTTGGCTGATAATTTATGCAATTTACTCATGAGTGAAATATGGGTAACCGCTGACGTAGCCCCCCTTACTGGAACGTATCCCTGCACTTCAGTACAGAACTGTAGTTATTCATCCTCCTACCTGCAACAGACTGCAGCTGAAGCCTGAGATTTGCATCTGTGTCAGTTTGGGATGGGGGGGTGGGAGAAGGAACCCCTAGCCCAGCAAGTTCAAAGCTTGCTGCATTGATTACATCATCGGAACTGGAGTGCTGGAACGGGACAATGCACCATCAGAGGGGAGGGAGGGGGGGCAATCGGCTAATCTCACCAGTGCCTCCCTGTGGTGCTCCATGAGCAGTGTGTGGGGGTAGGGGAGGTGGTGGGGGGGGGGTCTTTCCCTCTCGCTCTCTCTGCCTCTGTCTCTAAGCTCAGCACAGTCCAGCACATTGCAGGACGGCCTGCTCTGCCATGCAGGGTCATGTGACATCAGGACTGTCTGAGATTTTCTGAGAGGGAATGATGCTCTTTGGTGTATTTCCTCCTGTGTGTGTGTGTGTGTGTGTGTGTGTGTGTGTGCGCGCACTCTTGCATGTGTGCCATTACAGGCCAGCACTGCAGGAACTCAGCTGCTGCAGGACACTGCAGGATTGCTGTTCTGCTGCTGGCTCTCTGTCTCCTGCTTCTCTCTCTCTCTCTCTCTCTCCTTTCTCTATTCACTCAAGCAAATTGCTCAAGGAGGATGGTGAGAGCATGTGCTGCATACTTTTTCAGCAGGGACGGAGGGGTGGGGGGTGCGTGGCTGAGAGAGAGGAGGAGGAGGGGGCAGAATCACAGAGGTGCAAAGCATGCCGGTGAGGCGCTCTGCTGGGCAACTGTACCTCTGAGAGAGACTACAGTAGAGAAATTGGAGATGAGGAAAGAGGAGGAGGAGAAGGAGAGAAGGTGGGAGGTGGGGGGAGGGCAGAAGCGAGGTGCAAGAAACATCAGGTGAGTGCGGCAGTTCCCTTCGCTGGCAGTGTAGCACCCACCCTCAGAGAAAGTGTGAGCAGGAGAACTGCAGATGTTCCGAGATGATGTCAAGCTCAGGATGTAGCACAGACCCTTTAGTACAGTTTGTGATCATCATTGTGCCCGTCTGCCTGCAGTGGGGAGAAACACAAAGTCCAGAGAAACGCCTTGGACTCCAGCCTCACCAAACTGACGATGCAGGGCCGGCTTTTTCAAGGTCTTAGCACAGTTACCCGAGGTGAACTCAGAGCTGACCGTGTAGCCAAGTGAATTCACCATTCACACCATCCATACTGGTTTCCAAGCATTTGTAATACTTTGACTTTTATAAGAAGCTTTAACCCCCCATAAACAATTTCTACATTGTTTCTGAAACAGAGATGCTGCAATGAAACAAAAGTAGCAACGTCTTTTTTTAGAGCAAAGTTGCTGAAATATTGCTGCTGCAACAATAGAAAAGACTGGTCCTGCTCTAGGACGTCTTTTAAAAGACTAAAACTTAATATCTAAATGAAACAGAAAGCATTCATCTTCCACAGTTAAGTGCCAAAGTCTCTACAGAGTAGCACTCTGATGTGAAATCCCCTTATAGGATGGCAGAAAAGTCCCAGTAACTACAGCACAACTTCATGACTGCACCACAGCTCCCCTGTCCCAAACAGGCCACTGTAGCCTCATTCTCATTTCCCCATTTAGCACTCAGACACTCACACAGTCCAAGATCCCTGAAAAATCCTTCTCACCAGTTCCCAGCATCATACTTGCAATGAAAACACGCTGGTTAACATAAATGCACAGCTAGCCGAGAAAAGTAGAGCTCAGGCTGCCTGTCGTCTTCTTAAAAGCTAGGTCAGCAAAGATGAAACTCTCCACTGGTGTGGAGAACTCTGAATCCTGGTGAGTTTTTTTGTCCTTGTGTCAAATAGCGGGTCCTCTGGACCAGCCGCTATCTGACACGCTGGCTGCTATTTCCAGCCTGTACCATGTGTTAAACATGGATGAGGGAGCAGTGGAGCCTGACTGCTAACTGACTGGTTTTCTGGCAGACTGCTGCCTGGTTTAATGCTGGTGCAGAGGAGGCTGAAACTGATGAGACAGAAGCCGCCAGGAGCTCTAACACTGCAGGCATGCACACCGACATACACATATCAACTCCTGCAAGGCTCATTTATTATTATAATAATAAAAAAAGTATACAATCCTACAGAAAGAAGAGCCCATCATAGAAGAAGGCAAACAAGTTAAATAAGACTAGAGAGGAAAGGAAGGTATACCTACGGACGAGCCTCTGACCGCATCTCTCACACAGGAAGGAGAGGAGGAAAACTTCTCTGCACTCACTCTGAGCCTCCTGGTTGCTGGTGATGTGCTTTCATGGCGCGGCAAACTTGACTGCAGCATTGCCTCCTGAACAGAATGACATTGTTTGCTCTCTCTCTCTCCCTCTCTCTCTCTCTCTTCCTTTCTCCTCCTCCTCTTCCTCCTCCTGTACACGCTTGCTCCCCCTCCTCTTCTTTGCACGCTTGCTGGCAGCATAAACTGCACAGCTCAGCAGTGTTCCCCCACTGCCGCAGCAGATCCTGCATGAGCTCTGCGTATCTGAGTGGGATGGGACTTTTAAAGGGGAACGCAACCTCCAGGGTCAGTGTGTGTGTTTGTGTTTGTGTGTGTGTGTGCGCTTATCCTCAGTCCGCCCTCCTCTCCTCCATGTACCCCCTCAGCAAACCTTCCTCCTCGTCGACACCCCCGGGAATCATCAGTGTAAAGGACTCCTCACAGGAGAGACCCCCCCACCCCCACCCACACACCTCCCCACCACCCCCTCCGCCGCACACATAACTCGCCATCCTCTTTTATTCGTTTTCACACCACAGCAAAAGCTGCTTTGAGATATGAGGGTGCTCAAAACCTCAATGAGGAACTGTCCCTGCTCCACGCAGAGGCCATCTCCCCCTTGTCACAGTATCCAAAATCACTGAAATCCAATTTCCTCATAAACACACACACACAAAAATAAAAATAAAAACCTGGGAGGATGTCCTCAGGTATGGTTTGAAAAATGATGACGTTTAAAGAATGTTTAATTAATCTGAGATCACTAAATGTGAAGCCGTTTGAGTGAATTAGGAAAATCAGTGCTTTTAAATCAAATTTGTCATCTGGTTTTATTGGGGGAAAAGTTGTGTGATTTATTATAATCTAACCAGTAACTAAGAGCAATTTTTCAAGCCAGTACATAAACAAACACAAAGAACACCAAATGCGTATGGGAAACGGTATCTCCAGGCATTATGATGAATGAGTAATAATCACACAGGCAGTAAATTAATGCATTCATTTCAGAGCTCCCCCCCTCTCTCAAAGTTGTACAGTTCTCCTAGGTACAACATTTCCTTCGGTAAAATGTCCTTAATCTGCAATCCCTAATACCTACCTTTCATTACCCAAGATGCACTGCTCCACTGGTGCTATTCTGCAGTGCGCTAAAATATAGAAATATCTTGACCAACCGAATTTGTCTCTTGTGCGTTGCACAACTCTGTGAGAGTGAGATCATCCATCATTCAGTCAGACATTGAGGTTGAACTTCTCTTTTTGCACTCCTTATGGAAACGCGCCTGGTGTTACACTTCCCGGCTTTCAGCGATGACATTTGCAGCGCGCTGCACGGGCAGTGTACAGATAATGGTGCTTCTGTTTGAAAGCGTTTCGAGGCATCAGCGTCTTGGCTGTTCTCTGCAGCAGTGCAGCGCTGTCTGCTTCCAACTGCAGCAGCAAGTTTTTTTTTCCTCTCTCTTCCAATATGACTTGGGCCCCAAGTTGCACCCCGTGATCCCACATTATGTGGAGGAGAATGAGGAGAACTGCATACATCTCACGTTAACCTTGACTCTGTGCACTCAAAGGTTATGTGTAGCAGTTTTAAGCATATTAGAGTGTGTGTGTATTATATGAAAGGATTCTCGTTAATTTGCCTGTATCCTCTGCTTTTATTAAGAGACAGTTATTTGCACAGATTGCTGAATCAGCAAAATTCATGTAATGCAATATTGGGAATCAGCTGCCGATATCAGTAAGTGTCCATATCTGTAGGTGTGCATCAGACGAGCACTGTTATCCATCAGCTATGGGCAAGCACTCTCTGCATGTACCATCTGCATTCAGTGCTGCAGCTGCATCAGTCTGCTGATCCTCGCAGCATCCATCCTCTCGTCTGTACTCACTGACACCGGGGAAAATGCCCCTGCTGGCATATCTCTCACATACCCCACGCCATTTTCAGTAATGGCATCCCCTATAATGAATAAGCCATGAGGAGGGGCCCTTTTACATGTCCTATTAGATTACCTCTGTATGCTTTACCTGGCTACTGTCACTTCATCGCCTTTGCTTCTCCACTTGACTTAATATTCTCTGACGCTGTCCCAGTCAAGGACACAGTGGGTAAATATTTGTAAAGCCTCACAGATTATGTGAGCGTATAAATTCAAAGTTGTTTCATCTATTCGGTATGCTTAGTTCAGTCGACGTGTGAATACACTCTTGCAGAAGACTTAATCAATTTTAGCAACTAATTGCCTTTTTGGTTCTTTGTGCCACAGCAGCCGGTCGTCTTTTAGTAATTCTTTGACTAAACTGAGGTTAATGCTAAACCGTGAGAATAAAGGTTATCTGTCAAGTATCTTGACTCCCGCAAATAATGGAGCAGGCTGTAACGCTTGCCTGGTGAGTTTACATGCGTTTTTTTTTTTCTTTCTTTTTGCCATTCATAGCTCATTCCTCAGCTTCATTGATCTGCCCGGAAAAGATAATAGACACATTGATTCACAAGCTCAGCAGCCTGCTTGGTTTACACATCAGTTCAGAGTAATTCTCAGTAGTCCTTAGTCAAAAAGCAGAATTGCCTTGACTGAGGACAGACTTCTTTTGAAGGTGTAGATTTACCATCTTTTCTGTGAACACCTTGTTTCTTTTGGTTTTTACAGCACAGCAAAATTCTGAGCATCTGACAAGATGCAGCAAAAAATAAATAAAAAATACAGAAATCTGGAGCGTAGTTGGAGTTGAATGCTATGTTAGAGGGTTTTAAGGTGGCGCAGGAAACGTGACATTGCTGATGAAAACTGGACTCAGGAAGGAGGTTGAGGCGAGCTGGCAAAAATCTCTGCTCACTTCAGTCAGTCAGTCTTACGGAGATGGACTGAATGCAGCGTTCCTGACTTCGTAGAATAAGGTGGTGTGTTTGACTGCACCAGTGCTTCTTTGCTGACCTCATTTTGTAAAGCTGATGAGATTCCTCCCAAGGCCAAGTCGAGTGAAAAAGACACTGTTAATGACACAACAGATCAAATGTGGTTATACTGGAAGGACTGTAAGCACGCAGAGGGACAAACACACTGTGAAGTGTGAATTCCCGGCGAGTGGAGCGGTCCAAGATATCTTTTATTTCCTGATACGGATTTTGAAAGAATCTCTTATAGTATTACTAACCCTCTGATATTAAAGATCCCAATTTGAAGGCCGAGCTTGATATGTGAAACGTATGAAGTGCAGGGTGTCATCAGTTTCTCCCTCAGTATGAGAGAGATGGTAGTACAGGGCTGTGATGGATTGATATAATAGCGAGAGGCTGAACTTGTGACAGCTGGCTGCTCTGTTGTGAATGAGCGGCAGCTCTGTCAGCTGTCAGTGTCAGCACCAGCCAGTCGGCTCTCTACACTGGCGCTGGAGCAAAGCATAATGCCCACATCAGCCTTAAGAGGGAGAGACTGCAGCTGGAAAGTCTCGATTAAGCTCTCATACAGCTATAATAATTTCAAGCATGCCCGTGAACAACCCAGTTTCCGTAAGATCTGGCATGCCAAGCAGAATGTAAATAATATTCTCATTGAGAATGAAGGTGAATTCACAAGAATACAATCAGCAGGCACAAACAAGAGAACAGAAGAATAAAGAATGAAGAAAACCATCAGTAATATAGTTTTAAGATCTCAAAATTGGTCCCTATTTTGAAGCCAGTTTGGAGATTGTGTGAAATATAGTAACTGTATCAAGGTTAGTGTAAACAAGTTAAGCATTTACTGGATTATGAGCTGAGTTTAGTTTATTTAGCTTGAAAAAGACAAGAGATGCGAGGTAGTTTGGAAGCTTCAAAGGCTTCATAATGTGACAATAAGGCGTCTGTTTACTCTTTGCTGTAAGGAAACACGCCCATCCTCTTGATACAGTAAAAAACAAGGAGTGTGAAATTTGTGGTTAGTGATTAAGAAAAAAAAAGGGTTTAACTGCTAGAGTGTGGATGGGGCAGCAGGATGACACAGAACACGTCCTTAACTTCCAAACGAATCTTATTTGATACGTGAGTTTTTGAGACTTCTACACCGTCAGACCTATCAAACCTAAATAAATTGCACAATACATTTTAAGCAAATACCAGTTGTAGCAAATACGGTACAAATTAAAACTCATGTATACTAATTCAGATCTATTTTTTTTAAACCTTTGTTGGAAGGTCCAATAAACACTCCATTAAGAAAAAAAATCTGGAATTTGTTTCATGGTTCAGGCTTTAAAGGGTTAAGATCCAGCACTCCATCGAAGAGTGTGTGGGCAAATCATGCTTCTCAGTGTGAAATTGCTAATAACTTGGGGATTTCATCATCTTTGTTACACGTAATTTAAAAAAAAAATCCAAAGAAGCTTTTCTCTCTCTATCCACTGAACGAATGGCAGTGAAAGCTCTACTGGGGGCACAGGTTTGGGGACACACAAGGTGTTGAGTCATGTGATGAAATAAGAGCAGGTCTTGCTTATTTCAGCACGAAAATACCAGACCTGAGTCTGCACACCAGCGTAACACAATGTGCTGTTTAAAGAAGAGCCAATGCCTCTTAAGTAGTATTAAACATGCCCCTGTCCCCAGATGTTAATCAGACTATCTCATTATTATTATTATTTTTTATTTTTTTACTAACTTCAATTAAATACAGTGTCTGAACTTTTTAAGTTTCTGTTTGATTGCCATATGTTTAAGACAAACAAAAATAAAATACATGGATTTTTTTTTGTCTTTGAGAAAAAAAATAAAACAAAAAAAAGCAATGTCATGTAGATGCCTAAAATTCATACCTGTAAATATAACATTTCACAACTAAATTTCTATATTTCTTTATGGGAAGAAATTAAAGAAGCTGACACAAAAACATCACCTTGAAATCATCCTAACATCCTGTGTTAGTGACGTTATGATTGTCCTCTTTAAGACACTGTTGTCTTCATGTTTTTGAACAAAACCAATGGGTGTCCATAATTATGTGTGCGTGTCCTGTTCATCTTGCCTGCAGCCTGTTGGTGTGGTCTTTTTTTGTTTTGTGCTGGACTGTATTCTGCCTTCCTGGTTTTTGGAGGAGCGCTCCATATCCTCCATAACAAGTGCGTCATATAGAGATCTGTGCTGTCTCTTGGCCTACATTCACTATTGCCATTTGTTACTGCCACAAACAAGTAACACAAAGGGACAAAGATATATAATGTATAGCTTCCTCCAGAGTGGCCTGTTGATGTGTTTATCTGCCTGCGACCCATTTTAGCAGCAGAAGCAGGGGCAGAGGCTCCGGGGTGATTCTTCACATTTTCACTGTCTTCACCAAAAGAAATCCACGGCTAAACGAGTGAGTGTTAAACAGAAAAGGCCTGACTCAAAATCAGAGGTAGTCTAGGAGAAAGAAAGGTTAACATTATTTTTACTGATGGCTTTCATTTATACTGCTTTTAGTCTGCTTTTCTTTTTTGTTAAATTTTATAGCTACACCGAATTAAATCGACATTATACACTATTTTAATTACAGCGCATTACTCCCACTTCATGTGTACTATTGATAAAAACTCCACACTCATTTCAAGTCTGCAACAGTTAGTGTTCTTTAAAGTGTACACAAATTAAATAAACGAATTGAAAAACAACCAAAAATTCATTGCTTGCTTGTCTGCTTTCCCAGTTCTTCCCATTTCTGAGCCTGCTTGTAGTGCTCAGCTGCAATCCCTGATGAAAATCTTCAAAATGAATTATGGACATATAGTTGTTTTTTTTGTTTTTTTAATAATAAAATTGGATCAGCAATTTTCTGAAACAGATGGGACTGTAGTTTTTTACTCAAACAGGAGTAAGCACCGGATATTTGGAAACTATTTTCATCCACAGATTAATTAACATTTGGTATTTCTGGCAGCCTAACACTGCATGTGCGTCTGAATTCATTTCTTTGGTTTTTTTGTGACCATTGTAGAGACAATAAAAGTGTGGCTCGTGTTTTATGACAATGAACGCCTATGGCTCAGAGGAACGCTGGACCCTCTTAACACACATGCAGTAGTTGGATTAAATTGTTGCCTTTTCCCCCCTTCAACAGTAAGGAAATTTAAAATATCCCCAACAATGATTTAAATACGGAGCATCACATTAATATTGTCTTTAAGAATTTCCCGGAAACTCGTCATTATTGTCTTCGCTTAATGAGTCAGTATCTTGCGTTACAGTGAACACAGCTTTGATATTTAATTGTATATTTTTATCTACAACTATTGCACACTGCTAACAACCTGACAGCATAAGGGTGTTATAACACCTTCATCCACTGTAGGCTTTATTCATGCCATCCATTATTTTATGCACCTGATGAGCCAGATTAGAAAATATGGTTTTCATTCCACTGATTCGTGTTTATAATTTCTTGCCATGTAGATGTCTGCCTGTCAGGAAAGAGTTGCTGCTGCAGATTTCCAAATTGGATGGATACCATGCTGAGCTCGTGGATGCACGCTTGCCTTATGGAGGCAGCCAGGAGAGCCTTAACCACGCGAGAGTCTGCTCCTGCCATCTGCCGAACCGCTGTGTGACTGATGAGAAGGGCTGGTGCGTGTCCTGGATACTTTTTAATGAGCAGTGTGAGCTGATGCCGGCCTACACCTCATCAGACACCGGTCACCTGCAGGCTTTATCTCCAGTTGGGATGCGCACGGTGAGCTTTGCATCTAGCACCAAACATGCACAGCAAATATTTCTGAGATTAATTTCTGATGAATACACTAATCAGTTATTCAAATATCCCCTAGGATGAAATGGTTACCTTAGAATAATGCAGATCTGTCTGCAGTTACTGCAGTAACCCTCTGGCTGAGCTTATTTTGTTGAGAAAAACACCATTTAATCTGCAGATCACCCAGGAAGGCTATCATCCACCTGGGACCCCTCCCCGGAGGTGTGCCGTTCCACTGCTGATTGCCTCTCTGTGTTTTAGCAGCAATGCACCATTCAAGTCTGCAGGCAACTTGACAAATGAGCAGCGACCTGAGCAGAGGGGATGCTTATACTGCACCACACATCCTGTCCCATCCACATCCCTGCGTCCCGCAGTGGTTCACCTTTCCCAGCCGATGCCCTTTCCTTATTGTAACGCTATAAGTCACACATGTAGAGTACATGCTTAAATTCATGCTTGCTGATCCACGTACACACAAAGACGCTGCTTAAAGAGCGTGTAAGTGATCAGAAGCCTATGTATTTTCTATTCTTTCTTCTTCATATATGGTAGGCTGCCCAAATTGATCGTGTAATTTTTCATAATTTGGCAGAAAATGATAAACTGGAACTGGAACGTAAGCACATAAAAATAAAACATTTTCCCCAAACTTTAAAATGTGCCGCTTTTCTTTCTTTATATTTTTCTTTTACATAATTTTAAAGTCACTTTCTTTTAGTTTTGGACCTTTAGTTTGACAAGAAAAGGCATCTGAATTATAGCTGCAGTGATGGGAAAAACAGCAGCAGGCATTTCTGACAGTTTATGTCATCTTCTAAATAAAGTGAATATCCAATTAGGAGATGAATCTGTTGGAAATACAAGTGCGATTAGAAGCTTGTATAGCTTAACATAAAAAAGGGAGACCATCGTTGTTAAAAACTTGGGGGGGGGGGTCTACTTTTACTAGCCAGACATCACTATTCACAGACTGAATTATGTTCTAAACCTCACTGTCTAAGCTCATTTCTTTAATAACCGATACAGATAATTTTTTTTATTGCTGTGTAAGGATTTCTGCTTTACAAAAATGGACTCTGCTGGTTTTAAATTGCAAGCAGTCCTCTGAAACTTGAGTAGTCTTCTCACCTACAGCCATGAATCTATTTAAGTTCTCAACCTCCAGTACACTGAAAGAGGTGTAAGCAAAAAAGCCATCAGGAGAGCTTCATCAGTTGCAAATCTTTATTTACTCTCTGTGCACTTTTGTGAGCCGGCTAGGAGATAGATTTTTCTGCATGAAGTATTTAATAGCTACAGAAGCTTCATCAGTATGTAGTCTGCAACTGCATCCAAATGCTTTAAGACAGCATCCACCCACCGGTCCTCCTCAGAAACTGCACCTCGGAGCGAGTGAGGAGCAGTGTCTGACGCAGCATGCGATCATTCACCTTGACTGCGTGAGCCACTCGCTCGGACTTGCCTCGGCGCAGCTGTCCGCACACACAGAGGCAGAGCACTCTGGCAGCCATGGTTTGAGTGGGACGTACTATCGATCCTGCTGAAATGATGGTTTCTAAAAGGGAGGCAGTAAGCATGTCTGCACGCCCCTCCTCCACTTTGGAGGGGCCCTGAGATATCACCGAGCTCAGCACATTGCACCATCACCGTATGGGGAAAATGGGATTTTCACAGGGAGACGAGCTGAGGGGAAGGTAATTCAAGTCGCCACGCTATGCTCCTCACCAAGGATGTAAAATGAGCCATGTTACCTTCAGACGCCTCACAGAGTGGACAAACAAGGTCATTTTAAAAAGTCCTATTAATTCCAGGCCTTGACATATGCACAAGTTCTGAAGTTAACAAGGAAGTGAAGAAAAAGAAGATGGTTAATTAGCACTTTCATCCACGCAGCTTTTAGTGTGCAATCAGGACAAGCGCCTCTGTGTGAATTATTATTCTGAATAAGGTGTAACTGATGTGGAGTTTTGTGCAGACTGTGCGATGCTCTAAACCTCATCCAGAAGGTGAGTATTCAGAGGATCCACTAGATGGCAACACTGTCCTTGTGTTTCCCAACATTTACTCATATCTGGCGCATATGTTTGCTCTGACTTTCACATTATTAGGAAATTCTGTGCAGGCTGTTATCGCAGGTCCGCTTCCACTCCTTTAATAGGTGGCATGCACTGTACAGGAGCTTTTCAGAGATGTGAAGCTACTGCACCGTTTGCGTAGCAGATGATGGTTGTATGAAGAGCATACATGTCATGTTTGGTACAAATCAGTCATCAGTCGACACGCACGACTTTCCTTGGGGGGGTCAGTGTGTCAGTGAGTTGAGTATGATTTGCGACCTACTGAGCGACACTGACTGATGGCTCTGAGGACCGCAGCTTACCTCAAAATTATTAGCTCCTTTTTAAAGCTGTCCAAGTGAAAGACTGAACAGCCTGAAGGTCAAGGTGAAGAAGAAAATGCATCAGTATCGTCATGACGGTCATATGGTGTCTGTGCATACTTACTAACTGCGTTAATCTGCATCACTGTTACATATGCACGCATAAGGACGAAATATTACATCATAATTAAGTTCAACGATACACAAATGAATACAAAAGCAGAAATATCCTATTATTCGTGTTTGGTGTAGCCATTATAAAGAAGTATTTAGACTGAATATAAAACCTCCAGCACATACATGTGAAAAATATGCCTTTCTTTTTCTGAAAAGTCTATAACAGCAAATATAAACTCTGAATTAACAATAAAGGACTTGTCTACCCTCCTTTTTTTCACTCTCTGTTTCTGTCTCCTCTTTATGTCGTTAATGCTGCTGGTCTCTTTTTCCAACCTGGAACTCATAGCATGCCAGCTCCGGCACCGTATAACTTCACAGATAATAATGTGGATAATAACATAAAATGAAAAGAAAAGAAAAAAAATAAAAGACTAAGAAGACGAGCCTATAGAGAGTCTACAGCGCTCCTCTTGGCAAAGTAAATGTGTTTGGCACAACAAAGCATTCAGACTGTGATTCTGCTTAATAAAACGCCCAAACAGGACAAGAAAAAACAATGAAAGTGAATAAACAGTTGATGTGTGGGGTCCTATTTGACTTCTTTAACACTGAAGGGTGAACTATACTGAAGTTAGCTTTATACTGGAACATTTCAGTAGGTTTTCCATTTACAGCAATGTGTAAATTTTGTTTTCAAGTCCATGATGAGGTGTATGATTGTTTAGTATCTACATATGGACTCACTGCCACTTTGTTAGGTACATGTTATTAGTACTGGATTGTTCTTCAGAACTGCTTTACACCTGGTTTATGCTTCAGCAGGAAATCTACCTCATAAACTTCCATGTGTGATCACAATCAACTGTTGTCTACTTTTGGGAAACCTACTGAATTGTTGCTTCAGTTTTCTGTTCTTAGCTGACAGGATCTGCACCCGGTGTGGTGTTCTACTGCTGTAGCCCATCTGCTTTAAAGTCTGATGTGTTGCGTAAGATGCACTTCTGCACACCTTGGTTGTAATGAGTGGTTATATGATTTAATTTTCCCTTGCTATCATCTCAAACCAGTCTGACTATTGTACTCAACAAATATAGTTGCAAAGCTCGTGATGAGTGTAAATGCATTTGATAAATATTTTTATATTTGTACACATCTTTGACCACATACACAAAAATTTTAAAAATAATTTAACCCATGATACTGAACTGTAGGGCCATTTTAAAAACTACATATATCTTCGGATTTATCTTATGAAAAATACACCTTTTCACTATCTTAAGACGCCAGAAATAGCGAAAATGTGTTTTAAAAACAAATTAGGTTAGCATAATAAAACAGTTCTCTAGAAAGTGTTCATATCAGCAGTGAAATGTATTAAGATCTGATATTATAATTGGGTTTACATCTTCACTTCGGATTAAATATCGGCACCGCATATTATTTTAGATTTTTCGTGAATACATTTATGGCCTAAAGAAAATCAGCATAAACTGCATTACCAACACGAAGCCATCTTTGCTGTAGCTGCAGCCGCTCTGTGGGGAGGTCCTAATCTGGTCTAGCAGCTGGGAGCGTTTGACCACGTGACGCGAGAGCTGCTAGAGAGCAGCCATCACCATTTCACCTAATTCATGCCCAGCCTGGGAAAAAAGGTGAGAGCACAAGGAAGAGGAAAACTACGATGGAGTAGCTGAAGCCGTGCCTGGTCTCATCCCCTCTGCTGCCGCCTCACAACTTAACAAGGTGTGTTTGCCGTGTGCTTTTTCTCTTGTGTGTTTTTGTGCTTACTGTGTCGAAACGTTTGTTTCGCTTCTAGTGTTCCTCTTTACATCACGTTTAAAAATCTGATATAAAAAATAAAACAACAACGCCTGCAAAGCCTCCTCCCCCAGTTTAGACATAGTAACCACTAAATCGTGTCGCTATCTTCGTCCCCCCCTCCTCGCTTTTATTAACATTAGCCATATTGTGTAGCTGCTTCAGCTAACGCCGACGGTTTTTGCTGTTTGTCGGATAACAAATGTTTCGCAGGCGGTCGAGTTTCAGGTAAACAAAGAAAAAAAAAAAACCGAAGCTAAAGAAAGGCCAACGGTAAGAAACGGTTGACTCACGCGCTTCTTCTGTTTGTAGTTGCGCGTGGACGGTTCCACGAGCTCGGACCACACGGTCGCCAGGTCCATTTAAAACTATTAAGCCCAGGCTGCTTTTACGGTAGCTAGCATGGCAAAACTCGGAGGAATAAGTGTCCAGAAGGCCTACATACGCTCATTCACACCCTGCTGCTTCAGCTGCCAGCACGCTTTACTTTCACACAGTAAGTTTAGTTTTTATTCAGGCTGTTGTAGATGCGTGTTGGTACCAG
Organism: Perissodus microlepis; assembly: GCF_051167445.1. Classification (NCBI taxonomy): domain Eukaryota; kingdom Metazoa; phylum Chordata; class Actinopteri; order Cichliformes; family Cichlidae; genus Perissodus; species Perissodus microlepis. Next base: position 4,281,295 of record NC_140480.1, on the reverse strand, counting down.
TTTAGTCAAGGCCTGGAGGTAGTGGCACTATTGTTATACCTGGCTTCTCTTATGCTAATAGTCTGTCCTCAGTTTCAGAACGTGTGTGCTGTCTATTTAAAGCTGTTTAGTTAGACATAAACCAGTCAACAAAACCTGGATATTCTAACTTGAAAGGCGATCTTCATATGCTTATGTAAGGTAACGTTGTATTAGTTATAGCGTTGTGCTAAATCGTGGTGATGACAAACTACAAAAAGTTAAAACACAGAACAAAGCAGACCATATTAAATTCTTGAATGCACTCCTGTGCGACACACTGACTGTCTTTATTAAAGCTTGACCTGTATGTATTCAGGAAATCAGAAAAACAGGCTGTGGTTTAAGTTCAGGTGGGCCTGGTCTAAATTGAGCCTTACAATAGAAACAAGTGTCTTGATGCATGTTCAGTGATGTCCAGATGAACAGAATCAACTTTCCCGGATAGAAACAAATGTTTCCTTGGTTCAGGAATCCCGGCGAGGCCTTTCCTTCTGCATTTTAATCAGCTTCAAACCAATTGGGGGGCCCAGGAACCCTAAACAAACCCAGGCTAGGATCCCAGCCCAAATACACCCTTCCACAAGCCGTCTTTTATACTCCCTGTGGGTATGTTTGTTTTGAAGTCCAAATGAAATCAGGGACGACTTCTTATTGTTCTTGCATTTTTGATTTGCCTGCTAATGTTGCATGCGTTGTAAGGTGGCCCTGTGTGGTGGGAAGGGGGGGGGGGATGGTAAACTCCTGGCACAGAGAGTGTGCAAATTAACACGTTTCACTCTCCATGAATGCTGGACAGCCATCGAAAAAGAGATTGTTTACATTCAGGTGCTGGCCACCCACTGCTTGCTTTTTCTTCCCTCCTTGCTTTCCAATCACTAAAGAGACATGACCCATTTAAATGGTTGTTTACTTGCATTAGAAGAAAGGCCAAAGCACTGCTCAATGAACTCTTGTCTACAATTCAATTAGAGTGGCCTTCCCTGCAGCACCATTTTCCACATTACACAATGCTCTCTACAGCCTTGCTGCAACATGGGCAGAAACGGGAAGCCCAGAAAGCTGCAGCTGTGACACCTGGGCCCACAAAAGTCACATATGTCTTTGGGATATTATTTCCAAACTAATCTTGCTACTGATTGCTTCTGGGCTAATTAAGGGAAACATGCTTCATGCTGTAAAAAGAAAAACCAGCATGAAAATTAAATTTGAAGACATAAATTCTTCATTTTTCTTCAACAGTAATGAGAAGGTAGTCCATCAGGCTTTTATTGTCCAGTTTCTCTGCTGAAACTATTTCTGCCTCAAAAGAGCTCCTGTCCAGCTGTGCTTCTCTAAAACTTTTTTTTTTAAAACCAGACATTTTGTTACAGCTTTTCCTGTTGCCCTCTGACTAGACAGCCATATAATAGGAAATGGCTGGAGTTTTTCCTGTCTTTTTTCCCCCTATTTTTGGAGGTTGTGGGAATATTTCACTTTCACATTTGATGCGTCATGTTATCCCGTGGAGAATGCTGCTTTTATGCTCTTTTAACATTTCCAAAGCCAGCACTATTAGAAGATTTAATCACATTTGTAATGCCGCAGAGCAAAAACTCCTGTTGATTTTATTACATACATTTTGTTGCATTCAGGGTTGGCCTATCAGCTACTTGATAAATGGTCGAAATTGGCAGCGTCAAGTTTTCGTGAGTTCTCAGATGTACTTGGCTTTTTCAAGAAATGTTGGTAAAGTAATGCATGAAATTGAGGACAGCTAATCAAATAAGACTTGAATGTTTTTCATGTTGTTTGTGCGACATAATGCCAAATTAAATTACTTAGCCAAAAGGAGAACACAATAACATGGGTGTTTACCACTTACACATGCAGACCTATGTACACTGCATGGATCTGGAGCTATATTTTATCCAGACGTTTTCATTTATGTGAAAAAATCATGTTTTGTCAGTCTGCACAACCTAATCGAGCCACAAAAATTAAGCATGTTTTTTTGGGGGGGGGGGCATAGTCGGATTATGTGGTTGTTTTTCTACATCTATAATAAATGAATTCAGTTAAGCAAAAATTCAAAGCTGATTATCACAGTTTATCTGCTGCAGTGTGATGAACGTTGACTTCTGGGTAAAATAAAACTGAAGCATACATTTGTGCTCATATCAAAGAGTTTTAAGCAGACACATTCCTAATAGTATAAAGGGATAACACCAATAGGATAAATTTCCTGTCATGGATTTTATGGGATGCTGCCATCTCGCCCAAACCTATATAGCCATTTGTTTTATAAGACCCTGAAGATGGCATCTATAATCTGTCGGTTATTAAATGTTGAGCTGTAGCTGTCCAAACTGCCACTTTAACTAGGTCAGCCTATTCTCTGTGACGAGTCTAATCCATTATAGAAAATCGTTTCAATCTAGCAAATACACTGTTGACTAAGTGATGAGAACTCGTTGGTCTTGTCTTTCTTGGCTGGCTCAGCATAATAACTGAAACTGTTAAACTGGTTTAAATGGGGGGGGGAGGGGGGACTCTGCCTTGGTCTCACTGTATGAAAGCTGAAGAGTTTTAAGTTAAAGATAAATGAATGGCAGTGATCCTAAATGTCTTTTGTTAAAGTTGTAGAAATGTGGCTGTGGTCAACAGATGCATGCTTCCTGTTGTATGATGATGTTATCATGTACTTGGTTTTATATCTTTGGTCATATGACAGTGCCTTCTTTATGTTAAATGCATTCAGAGTCATGAGAGCAAAGTCACTCTTGAGGATACATAAGACTTGCTGTTTTCCTTACATGGATCCTGATGATGTTTTGTTTTATCTAATGCTGTCATTGTCTTAAACAGATTAGTTTGTGAACTTTGTTCTGCTTTCATCTCCTCTGACCTCATCAGGTTGGCTTCCAGCTCGTCATCTGGCCTTGGCTGTCTGCATCTAACAAAGCAAAAGGACAAACCTGCATCTTAGGTGACCGCAGGACACTGGAATAGAGGGTCTGTGGCTGATTACTCCCCCCATTAGTCTTTGAGGAAGCGGGGGGAGGAAGAGGAGGAAGAACGAGCTGCTATATCTACCTGTAGCATGGGGCAGAAAGTCCCAGGTGGCATTAAAACCATCGATATGCGGGATCCAGCATTCAGCCCCCTGAAGTTGGAGCTACAGGCCCTGAATCACACTAAGCCATCACGACTGGATCTGCTGCTGGACATGCCACCCGCGAGCCTGGACATCCAGGTCCAACACTCGTGGAACAATGATGACCGCTCCCTCAACGTCTTCGTCAAAGATGACAACAAGCTGGTGTTCCACCGGCACCCTGTTGCGCAGAGCACGGACGCCATCCGGGGCCGTGTTGGCTACACAAGGGGACTGCATGTGTGGGAGATAAGCTGGGCCATGCGCCAAAGGGGTACACACGCTGTGGTCGGAGTGGCTACAAGTGATGCACCTCTACACTCAGTGGGCTACACAGCTTTGGTAGGAAGTAATGCTGAATCCTGGGGCTGGGACCTGTGCAGGAGTAAACTCTACCACGATGGCAAAAATCACCCAGCAAAACCCTACCCGGCCTTCCTTGAACCAGACGACACCTTCATAATACCAGACTCTCTCTTAGTAGTCTTGGACATGGATGAGGGGACTCTTGGTTATATAGTAGATGGACATTATTTAGGGGTGGCATTCAGAGGACTTAAAGGCAGGAAGCTGTACCCTGTGGTGAGTGCTGTGTGGGGACACTGTGAAATACGAATCCGGTACATAAATGGACTTGATCGTAAGTATGAATTTTAAATTAAATATTACTCCCGTTCAGATTGTCTGTCATGTTCAGCTGTGTCATTGTGATCTCTTGTTTACTGAGCTCACCTAACCAGTGGGAGGATTTATTGATGCAATAAAAAGAGGTTTAACAGTTAGGGCTTGTCCCAGTGTCTAAACAGGCCATGTTACCAAAGAGTAGCATTACTGTATTTGTGTGGCTACCTCTCTAAATGTTATGTAAAACAGTACATATCATCATTGCACAGTGTGTTATCTTGCTGTTCAGTCCAGATTACTTAGAAATTTATATATAGATGCCTCTCTGGCTTAATTTGCCTGATATCAGACATAAAATGGAAGTTAAATCACTATTAAAGTCTGACATTGCATCCACTCTGGCAGCAATAGGAAATGTCTCAGTTTTGATAAACAATTTTGGATCACTCTAAAGTAGAAATGTAATATATTTATATATAAGTATGTGGTGTCTCTCTCTCTCTCTCTCAGTCTACTTCAGAAGAGGTAGCACTAGCGCAGGTTGTCTTCAAATCACAGGGCTGGTGTTTCAATCCCTGGTCCCTTTTGTAGAAATACAGAATCATCCTTAGACAAGCCACCAATGTCAAGCTGCTCAAAGTATCAGGCCCTGCATGGCAGCTTCTCGACCATTAGTGTGATTAAAAAGTAGTTACCAGTAGTCAGCTATCACTAAAAAGGTGTGGTATATGCTTAGTTCATTCATTTATTGACTCTTTTTTTGTTTGTTCAAGAAGGAGAAAGATTTGTAAACACAAAGTGCAAACAAAAGCAGTCAAAGGTAACATTTAAAACAAAAAAAAAAAGCAAAGACAGAGTGAGGACTTGTGAGACAACAAATAAAAAGTTTCAAAAGTTCACTTTAAGCAGTTCTTTGTTTCAAATGAACTTTGACCAAAATTAATTTTGTGACAAGTAAACTACATTTTTTTTCCCTCTTCATGGCCAGATTTTAAAGAGACGGGCAAATAAAAACCTAATTCCAAGTTTATCATAAGCTACATGTTGCATTGTAAGAGGAAATCTGTTTTATGTTAAAATTGCAGGTTTCTCAGGTTAATAGAGTGCGTAGCAAACTCCTGTCAAGTCCCAGAGCTCTCTCCATCAAGTTAACTTCTGTCTGAGGTTGCCTTTGTCTTACTTTCAGTTTTTAATCCTCCCTCTTTGCCAGCTCAGCATGGGGATTTTTTTTTTTCAATGTTTTTGGTTTGGTACATTTTCTGTAGGTATTCTAGTTGTTCCGCTGTCTGCCATTTCACCTACATGGGGAAACCTACTAATGGGTATCGGGGAAAATGACAGCACTGTCTTCGTGTTTTGGTTGTTCTGTCTACTTCACTTTCTTGGTAAAGGTACCCTGTGTTAGGCTTTGCAGATGTAGTCATTTTTCTAATCCACATTTCTCAATGGTGGATTAATGGTTATGCCTGAATGAGCGAATGGTATCATATTTGACAAAATCAGTTGATCTTATGTATCCCTTGTCTGAGGTGTTGTCTTGAGATTACCTCAGACAGCTGTGTCCTGTGCTGAACTAGTGCATGAACAGACATGTTGTAAACTTCCCTTTCTTGTCATTGCCTGTACTTTGGCTTGCTTTTAATCAGAACCAGGTGATCCTTTATGTAAGTGTACAAACAACATGCTAGTTGTCCCATCAGACAAATAATGAGAAATGACTCCAGTTGGATTAATCCCAGTTATTCCTCGGCTCATGAGGTTTCAGTGAGGAAAGATGGTGCTTATTGAAACATGTTGTACTACCCCGATGTCCCAAGTGTTCTGTGCTCATTAGATTTTTATGTTGAGCTCAGATCTCTTGACCTAGTTTCAGCCTGAATAAAAGAAACTGTCATATACATAAAAGCCTCTTTGAAGTTGATGATTTTTTTTTTTTTTAACTGTTGTATTTGGAGCAGGGAGATCTCTAATCTTAAGTAGTCTTGTTAAACGCACTTGGCATCATTATATGTAGTTAATCTTGTGACTTGATCCAATATGCAGAGCTGCCACAGCAGCTGAAGTCCACACTTTTTGTTGTCTCAAACAAGTCCAAACCTGGAGAAAATATGTATACTAGAGTTGCAAAGTTAACATCTGTTCTGCACAGACACATTTTATGTTCTACATTTTAAAATATGACAAAAACTGTAGTGTACCAGTATTTGGCACTGAAGACTTTTGTCTTTTAAATAAACTGAGATGGTGTATATGTTGTTGCTCACGAAGTGAAATGTAGGCAGTAAAGTTAAATAACCTAGAATCTACAAACGCATCAGGTTGCATCTCTCTAGTCAGCAACAGTGTTGAGCAGATGTTGGTGAATGTAATTTAGGATTTTGAGGAAACATTGGTCAATCTACTGTTTGGAGTTGGCGACCTACTGTCTGGTTTACTTATCGGAGCTTCCTTTGTCAGAGTCTTTGCTAGAATTTTTTTAAAGTGAAAGAAATGTCAGGTTTTTTTGTTTGTTCCTGGGGGGGGCGGAATGGGGGGTGGTTTCTGACACTGATGCATTTATGCGCTTTGCGCAGCAGTAGCAGTAACTGAATTATCTGCAGATTAGTCAGGATTTGGTGGTAATCTGTGCGCTTTTGGATAGCCACCAGCTCTGCTTTTTCAGATGGCAACTTTATACAGTGGATAAGCACCTCTTCCTCTGGTTGAAAGCTGTACTTTATTTGAGTTCTATCCTGTGGGGCGTGGGCAGGCAGGCTGGGGCTGTCCGCACATCCAAGACCCGACACAGCACCCCTCATGTTTGAGGGTTTTGTCTTTGTATCAGAAACTTCATTCTCCTGCTGCTACCGCCATTACTCTTAAAAAAACAAAACAAAAACAAATAAACAAAAAAAACTGCCTGTATTACCAGATGACTCTTATGGGACAGGCATGGTTGTGCATTGGTCATATGCAGTTTTGCATGCACTTATATATTGTAGCTGCTTATTGTCGTCAGAGTGCAGTGTCATAAATGTGGAACAACTTGTCTGTGGGCAACTCTTGTTTGCATCAGGCTTGCTGACAGATTCTTGACTTCTGCCTTCTAGCCCTACAAAAGCCAAATATGTGATCAATAGATTTTTTTTTTTTTTTTAAAGGAATATTTTAGATGCATTATGGTGTACTCTACTATTTAACTTGTGTAAGCTGTCATATAAACATGGGCTGAACTGCATTTGCAGTTTTCTTTTATCCACAGGGCATGTGTAGATCCCAGATGTGTTAATACTGTTAGAAATCATCATTTTATTTCAGAGTGCATGTTTTAATGGTGTGAAGTGCCTTTGAATATCTCAAGCCTAAAAAACTTAAAAGCTCAAATGTGGAACATCATAATGACTGATGTATGGAGACATAATTCGTTTTTGAGGGGGCAGGGGAGAGCTCAAAATTTGGCTACAGTACACTGAACCTGCTGCCTTCTCTAGAGCAGCAGCCTACGGTTAAAACAATGTTATTGGACATGACACATTATGCACGCTGCCTTTTTGCTCGACTTATACATGCTCCTGAAATTAGCTTCTGTCTCTGCAAATGCATAACTTTAACTTTATCACCCTCTTTCTCTCCCCCAGCTGAACCGCTCTCTCTGATGGACCTGTGTAGGCGTTCAGTGAGGGTGGCGTTAGGAAGAGAGCGTCTGAGTGAAATCCATAGACTACCCCTGCCAGCCTCTCTCAAGAACTACCTGCTCTACCAATGACGCCGCCGACAGTCACAACACTCTGAGCACACCCTAATTTCTTTATGTTTCTCTGGGATCATTCTCGGGTTAAACCTGTTTGACAGCATTGCTCAAGCCTCCAGGACTGAATCAGCCTCGTGATTCTATGAGTACGCTTCCATGTCAGTGGCTGGACTCCTTTTCAGTTTCTTATCTTGTTTTTAATGACTCTTTCTCAATTGTATTATCTAACTTTATCAAATCAGGAATCACTGAGCACTATGCACACGCTGATCCAGTCGATGCCCTGGCAGTCACCAGTTTGTAGGTTGCTGTGGTCAAGGTAGTTAAGTGGTCAGTACCTCTGCTGTGACCTCCAGACTTTCTGATTTATGCATTAATGGCTTGCAGGCTCAGAAATGTGATACGCTGTAGTACTAAAACACCTAGTGATGAATTGGCTCAGCAATGCATTGCCTGTATCTGACCACAAGGTGGCAGCACATATCAATCTGTAAAACAACTTAAATTGAGCATTATAACAGAATTGTTTTTAGAAATCAGTAGAAGATTTTAAAAGTGGTAGTGGATTTGAAAAATGAAAAACAAGTGCTCCAGACACAACACAGAAAAGAGATGCTTACCACTCCATAGAGAGCGTCTGTAGTGCAGTGCGGTTAGTGCACTGTGAGGCCCCTGAGCTGCTCTGACCTCTCACTGTGCTATCAGGTTTCTGTGATCTAAAAGGGCCGCATTACTAGCCATCAGGCATCCGACAGGAATGCGATCAGCAGTAATTTTAACAGAAATATGTCACTGTGATTATTTGTAGCATGCATCTGCAGGAATTATTTTCTCAATAGAGTCATGTCTTTTTATCATTTATCACTCCTGCTTTCTTGTAGTGCAGTAGTTTTCAACCACATGCTGTTGAGGCCCAAGAGTTTTTTTTGTTTTGTTTTGTTAAATCGGTCTCTTCATCAGATGACTTCACTGGTTTGCACAAATTAAGCCAGGTAATGGGGAAAACAAATGAAATAGCTACTTTAGTGTAACAGCTGACTGACTCTTGGGTCCCACTGGCTCATAGCTGAGAACCATTGATGTAGTGTTTGTGTTTATTACATTAAAAAAGGGGGGCAAGGGGAGTTTGAGGTAATGGGCTATGTAGATGCCTGAATTGACAAGCTAAAGTTTTAAGGCACTGTACTGGGATAAAATGACAATCTTCAACGTGCTGCACAAATGTAATAAAAGGTCAAATTGCCAACGCAAATATCATAGACCTGTTGTCGCTAGTATTTTTAAATGTGCAAATGTGACACACATTCAGGATGCAGCTGAACGTGGACACACACTTCACTTTTCCTTGCTTGCAGCTTCCCTTTTTATTTGTATTTCTTGTTGTAGATTTGTTTGTAAGTATCTATTAAAGATGATTTCAAATTATATAGTGTGCATTGTTTTAACTGCAGCCAAAGCAGTACAATCTCCTGTACTCTACAAACTCCCTGGCTGTGTTCACAGTATGGAAACTATATTAGAAGTAACTAATGGTCATTATTAGGTCTCTCTTTACTTTAATAATTAGTCGAAGATTTTTTAATTTTATTATTATTTTTTTTTTAAGAATGAAACCGTTTTAACCCTTAGATGACAGAGTAGTGAGATTTGCTGTTGCAGATAAGTGACTGAAAACAACTCATTTGATGGAGATTAACCATTAAAATAAAGGGAGCAGAGATGGTGTCATTATAAACGGAAGTAGAGTTGTTTAGTTATTCCTACCTAAAATATAATGGATTTGTAAATAAATCATTCAGTCATTTTGGAATAGCTTTGTCACTGGGCGCTTAAGGGAAGAATAGGAAACAAACGGATGCTACATTACCATGATCCTCCCACACAGGTGTTTTCACTGTTTGGTGTCAGTGTGTGGAGCAGTGCGTGGGTGTGTCCACTGAGTCTATGTTTGGACCTGTTTTTCTGACATGAAACGGGTAATTGTGTTACTAATCACAATAATTAATGTTTTGTTCCTAAACAACAGAACCTTCATTTATGTCATTAATTAGGGTTTCTCTGTTTAATGTTAACATAGCTGCTGTGAATCCAATTACTGAAATGACTTGCAGATATGAAAGAACACTTATGTCCTCCCAGTTAGATTTGAGTATTCCATTGATGCTATACTTTTTATGCCTAGTAGGTAAAAATACTACAAGCGGCAAATTTGATTGTATTCTTATGTGCTGGCTTTCAGATGGGACTGATTTTAGTGAACAGGTAGGAAAACATGAGTGTATATAATGACATTAATAATGGCTGAATTCCATTTCGCTGATTCAGAGGGAAGTAGTTATGTGTGTTGAGCTAATGTCACACTGCGATGGCTTCCTGGGAGACATGGATATCACAAGCCTATATTAATGATATTAATTACAAATGACTGCATCAAGGCCAAAGATTAAGAGTATTTTTGTTTGTGTATTTCTTTGTTTTTGTCCTTGTTTTTGTGGCAGGAAGTGTTGCACTCTAGTACTAAGTAAACAGACTTTTGTGACCTCACTGGACCAGATGTGAAGTCTTATCAGCTGGATAAATGGAAAGCACCTGTGAGGAACAACAAGAAAAACAAGTTTACTTGTGTAAGCTTTCAACAACGAGGCAATTCAAGATATGAGCTAAGATAGAAAAGAGTGTTTAAAAAGTTTTTAATCTTGAAGTTAAACTGAAGATTAATGGTTAAATTAACATTGTACACTATGACAATGCGATGCTAGATAAGAAGAAGAAGAAGGTTTGTTCTGCATAACCTGAGAGATCCAGAAAGTAACTCATGGATTGTCTAAATTCTTAGAAAACAGGATGCCATTATAAGGATCTGAGACACTGGCTCATGTGATCCACTGTCCTGTCTTTAGTGAGAATGCTGCCACAGCTCAACACTGGAATTTTGGTAGAATCCAGCTCATCCACACACACACACACACACATACTGTATATGATAAACCATGGGAGACATCTTAAGCCTCTCCTAAAATTTGCATTTAAAGCTAAGTTACTGAGCTGAATTATACTTGAAAGATTTTAGCCATACTACACAAAGACCATGGGGAACATTAGCTTTTACAAACTGGATCCTTTGACCCACAACTTTTAGGTACATAAATAGCACGAGGTCTTCTGAATGTCAGTGAGATGCAGAGCCACATTTTGTGGCTCCTGACACTGCATGTCCTACCACATTTCACAGCCTTTATTTTATTCCTCATATAATAAATACCAATTAATATATTCCATTTATTTTAAATTATTGATTAGGCCTTTTATGTTTTAAGACATTTCACAGTTAAAACCATGAGAACACAGTTAATGACCAAAAACTACCAAAATTCAGGTTAAGAATGACAGTATCTTAGAACATTATAATGAAAGTGTTAGGATATGCTAAATGACAAGAAAATAAATAATACTCTGATTCTCACAATTTTCTTTAATATTATTATATTTGACTTCTGTTACTTTAAGAAATATTTAGGTGCTGGTTTACAAGTTTTTTTTTTAAAAAAAAGGTAAACAAACACACTGGGAGTGCTTTAAATGGTAATGGGTAAAACCAGTAAAGTCGGGAGCAGGCAGTGGTTGGATGGGTGTGGGTGGGATTTAACTTTCAAGACTGCATCAGTCTCAGAGGCCTGTGACCGTTTCTTTGACGCACAAACCAAGACCCTCCAGTGCATGTAGAGGTTTTAATTTAATTTAATTTTTTTATACAGAACATACCTTATTAAGCAGCTCTTTTAGCAACAAAAGAAGACTGATTTGTGCTTAGAATGCTTAGAAATGTTAGTGTGATAGTGAACAACCTGTTTTAAAGATTAAAGTAAAATTGATTAGAAAAACCTGAAATAAAGAAATCAAAGCAAACATGGCTTTTATAGCTATGAACAACCACACCAGATATGCATTTATCGCAACTGGTCACTTGATGTCAGCATTCGCAGTACTTAAATAACCATAAAAACAGTTGGTGGTTTTGATTTAAAAAAAAAAAACTTCTCTAATGAGACTCATTCTAATTCAAAGTATCGGATTGCACAACCCTTTTAAAACTCTACCTGTCAAAGTGGGTAGGCCAGAAGATGATTTATAGGACATGAAAGAGGAAAAACAAAACGTTCCTACGCAAATGTGTTCCTGTGTTCCTGCACTTTGGACTGAATCTATGCTTATGCAATGAAAACTGATTAATCTAACTTCTCTGGGCCCCAACTGTGAAACGGTAACAGACCTCAAAAAACTAAGGCTTTCCAATAAATTCAGCATAGTAAAAAAATATATTTGTCTGTGAAATTAGATGTAGCAAGTGACGTGATCTCCAGGGCACCTTGTGCCAGAGGCTGCCTCATTTGCTTCCAATCAAAGTTACCATGATTTGTTGATAACCCAAATGAAATAATAATACATATAAGTAAATAATAAGAAGAAGACTAAAAAACATGGAAATAGCAAGTATAAGCTAAGTTCCAGTGTCAGTGCTCTCATGTCAATAACAAAAACATGTCAATACAGGTTTGCAAAAGCAATTTAAAACATGACAAAATGTGCCAGTGAGTCTGGTTTGACGACGTTGCGGCAGAGAGACAAATGTTGTTGCACAGACAAACAGCCCGCAAGGTGCAAAACAAGGTTACAAACTCTCTCTGCTACCTAGATGTCCTCAGTGTAAGAACAGCTGCAGTAAAGTATTACTGCACACTATAACATGGGTGGATGGCTCATGCCACAATGCTGCATATCTATAGTGTACAGCCATTAAGTGATATTTTGTCTTGAGTTAACTCAGAGGTCTTCCTGTGGATAAAGACTTGGTGTTTTTACTTTTTATCTCCCTCTTTCCAGGCTCGTTACAGGCACAAGTGCAGAAGCTTGAGGTAGCAAATGTTAGATAATTGGTCTGTGATATGTTTACAGATCAGCATGTTCGGTATTTCTGTCTTATGCCTTGCTTCTATACTGACTTTGATTCCTCTTTTTTTTCAGAGCATACCTCCACCTATGCACCCACTACAGAGTGACAATCATATTGGTTTGAGTCATAAACTATAATTCCCCAGTGAAGAGCAAAAATAACACAAAAGTGTTTTTGTTTGAGTCAGGAGGCATCGACTTCTGCTGTTGATGCCAGTAGTAGGACCAGTACTTATGTAATAACTTGAATAATAATAACTTGAAACAAGCAAAGGCGCAGGGAGGGCGAACACATGGGCCTACGTCACGGACAACACCCACCAGCCCGCCCTCTGACGTCAGCACGATCGGCTCTTCAGGTCACCCTGTCGCTCCACCAAGCCGGTAGAGGGACGCAGGAAGACGGACAGGAACAGACCGGGATCATAAAACCATAGCAGTGTGTTCTCCTCGGTACAAGCGCGACTTTGTTAGAAAAAGTGATAAAAAATATGTTGGACTTCTGAAAACAAAAAACAAAGAAAAAGATGGCACAAAAAGACACGCTGCTGCATCTCTTCGCCGGGGGGTAAGTCTCATTAATGCTTTCGCTTCAAGTTCACGGTATTAATAGCTCGCATGTTAATACAACACGAGAAGCTTGGGCAACGTGTTACTTAATAGCTATATAACTACTTTTAACATGATTAATTTAAGGTATTTGTTATAGGTGAGAGCCCACAGCCACAACATGCTGAAACAGAAACGGGAGCTAGCTCGTGTCGGTACTTCGCGACCATTTAATTATAGTCGGACACGTTTCTATTTTCACTTCAGCAGTGGGGCTTTTTGTGTCTTTTAGTAACTACATAAAAAAGGCGAGAAACGTTTGTGTTACCAATCCATATCTTAGACTAATAATCCAGGTAACGCCGCGGTGAACAATGAAAACCTCGGCTTTTATTCCCGTGGGTGAGCTAGCGTGCAGAAGTTTGCTAATGCCGGTTAGCTACCGTTAGTTAGCATTAGGATGTTAAAACGTTTGGAATTGTGGGATGTCGTAATATTTTTGGGGATGACAACATCGTGTTTAAAATTTTACACTGTGTAAAAACTAACATTGTGAAGCGTGTGTCGATATTGTGAAGTTGCGGCGATATGTAAGCGTGTCGTCGCGTTTGTGACGCCTGTGGTGCAGTCACGAGAGGAGAGCCTTTAGCTCTGTCATGTCCTTCTGTGTTATGTAATCCTGAAAAGCTTTACATACGCGATGCCACCACCAGCTGTTCAAATTCTGAGTATTTTTTTGTAATTAGGCTGATAATATTTAATATTGAGAAGCCGTGTAGCATCGGCTTAGTGTTAAGGTCGCGTGTAACATCATTGGCTTGTTTTTTAATGACGCCATTTTACCCTTGAAATTGTTATGGCTGGCCTTAAGGGTATTTACTGATCTTGGCTTGTGAAATGCCCAGTGATACACATGTGGTCTTGAAAACACAATGAAAATTGAATTTACATTAGACATTATACATTAAAGTGGGGATGCCGGCTGAGCCTTCAAGCCAGCCTTTTCTCGATGTTTAAAGTCGAGCTGGTAATACCAACTGTGCGCACTGTTGTATCCATTTCCCTGGGTGGCTCATCTTTGTGGTTATGATCGAAGCAGTTCTCCAACGCTTTATTTCTACAGGGTTGCCTGTATGTGTGTGTTTGTTGATTACGTAACGTCTATCTATGCAAGAGTAGATTTTTCTGTGCAACCACAACAGGGGAGGATGAATGATTAGTGAACAGAGAATGCACAACTGGGTCAGGGGTTACTTTTGCTAAGATGTTTGACTCTGTCCTTCAGACATAGAGAAGCTTAATCTAATCTCTTCTAGACTTCTAAGCTTGTCAATGACAAGGTTACACGTTTAATAAAGCTGCACCAGAGAGTGCTATAAAGACCCAAATAAATAGTTTGCGCAGAAATTAATGAGAATACTGTGTGCACTTTTCCAAGTGTAATTAAACAGTCTGAGCTGTAAAACTCCTTTGCCAGATGTGTCGGGTTAACACACAGTGTTTCCACAGCAGACTAAATGACCTGTTCTTTGACCGTAAATGTTCATTGCATTTGGCCCAGTAAGCTCTTAAGCTGTTTTTATTACAAAAACACTCTACTCAGTCAAAGTATGACCAAAAAAAATAGACTCTCACTACTCTAAGCAGGTTAGCTGTCATTTAATAGATGGACTGAGGACGCATCACCTTCTCTGCTCTGCAAAATATTAAACGTCCTAAGGCCAATAATCCTGATTTTTCTATGTGCAGGTGTAGTGGTACAATGGGAGCCATCGTGACCTGTCCCCTGGAGGTGTTGAAGACACGGCTGCAGTCCTCAGGCCTCACCCTCCGGCCTGTCTTCCAGGTTCAACTTGGCACCCTGAGTGGCACGGGGGTTATCCGACCAGGGGGTGTCACACCTGGACTGCTGCAGGTCCTAAGGTAAGATGTTTGTGTTGTTGTCAGGCAAATGGAGCTGCAGCAACCTGTCTGAGCCATTCCCTGCAGCATTTGAATTTCCCTACCTGCAAATTAGGACAGTGTGTTCCTTTGTGACGCGTTGGGTACTTTATTATTATTTGTGTTGGCACACAACTGTTGTGTATTTAGGCTTGCCTGATCTGTCGATGTAAAGTGTTTGTGTGGTAATGTTTGAGTCAAATAGTTGTATAAACTCCTGTGAGGTTCTTATGTGGTCTGTGGAAGTGGGTTGGGAGGCTGTCATTTGCTTTCTGCTTTCGTAGTCTTAAAACGATGCCTCTAATCCTGTCCTATATTAAGTGGGGATTAGGGGCACTGTATCCTGCTCCTATCAACTCCATTTTATCAGCTTTTTGAAGAGACAGAACCGTCCTTTTCTATGAAGCTTTAAGATATGGATAAAACCAGTCTTTATGGCGTCCATTAAAGTGGTCCTTTAATGAATATGCTTGAGGCTGGGAAAGACTAGAAGCAGTTCCAGTGGGGAGGTTTTAACCACAGTGCCATCAGCTTTATATAACACTCCGAGGACTGAACAGGTCGAGACTGGTGTCGGCCTCAGCAGTTGGCTATAAAAACTGCGTATGCTGTAAGACATAAACATCTCTTCTCACTGAGTAGAGGTTTTGAGTTACAGAAAGTAACCCACACTGAAGTTGTAGCCCCCCTCTTTGGTCAGTCGCACACAGAGTAGACTGTCACATAGAGATCAAATGTCATTTCCTTCAAAGAGTTTAAAAAAACCCACTGGGAACACTGTCAACGTGACAAGTGAAACGCTGTCAGATGGACTGGGTTCAGTACCAGCTCAAGTGAACTGGGCTGGTGTAACACTCAGAGCGATTGCAGGATCACGATTGCAGCTATCAGATTAAATCCCCTAATAGAACCTGGAACAACCCTGCACAGACACTTGCTGCAGCAAATATGGAGACAGTTTAACACGTGTGGCAGTGCAAGTTGTTTTTTTTTTGTTTTAAAGGTCATTCAATAAATCTGTCTTTAATGTCTGGTGGTCCTTTGCTTCTGTTTTAGATCCATTCTTGAAAAAGAGGGACCAAGATCTCTTTTCCGTGGACTGGGTCCAAACCTTGTGGGTGTTGCCCCTTCAAGGTACAATGAATTCAATGTTAACCGTTCACATGTTAGTGGCTCTTTTTCTTTTTTTCTTTTTTTTCTTTTTCATCTGTCACCTCATTCTTCATTCTTTCCATTTTTAATTTTATTTTAAAGTCTCAACAAAAAGTTTCTGTATTAGTGATACTTCCTGTTGGCAGCTAAACGCACAATGAGATGTTTTCTTTTTCAGAAACAATAAACAAAGCAGAGGAAGTGAAATGGAGCAATTATTTCTGAGTTTGCAGTTTTTAATGAGCCTAGACACTTCAGAGTGTTTTAAACCACAACTTCTAACCAAAAAAACAAAAAAAAGGAGGAGACCCTGCTTATGTTTCTCTTCTCGTGGTTGAGAACAAAGTGTCTATAAACAGGAAGCCATTATCATGCCAACAGCTTCCAAGTCTGTCTGCCCCCCTGCCTCAGTTTCGTGACTGAGCTGTTTTGCTCATCTGGGCGGGCTGCCTATACATTAGTAATTGTTTAAACTCAAGATAAATGGGCTTCTGTGAATGAGGTTTGGTATTAACAGATGCTGTGGCGAGAATATGTTGATATTGTTGGCTGTGAAACAACATGCCATTTGTTCTATTTTTAGTGTCAGCAAAGAGTCAGTACTTCTTCCTGTTTCCCCGGAGCTGATAGTGTTGAATGTAAACTTTGCTACACAACAGCAATAAAAGTGTGAAATGAATTGTCATAATACGTATGCCCTAAAAAGCCGATTAGACTTTGGGACTATGTTAAAGTGAAAAAGGTTATTGATTAGTACAGATACTTTTCCCTGTTGGTTAATTAGTAACCACAGGATTATCCTTTGGTCAGTAGTTCCACTGTCTCTCCACTCTTTGGGCCAGCTGATATTCAGAGCAGCTCTGTGGGCATATGTTGTGCCTAGTGCTTATTCAGCTCGTTCTGGTGCAATGACTGTCTGTTCCAGAAGCCAAGCAGAGAGGGCAGGGAACAGATTGCTCTGGATGCGCACTGTCAAAGGCTCACAGCAGCCTGAATGGAGTCATTACATAATTGTTATGAAACCACATTTACTTTTCTAAAAAAAAGGCATCCATAAATAAGTACGTTGATGCCTCTGTGCAGAGTTCTTAACAGTCTGTGTTTCTGTGTTTTTTAGAGCCATCTACTTTGCTGCATACTCGAAATCTAAAGAGCTGTTCAATGGGCTGTTTGTCCCTAATAGTGGATTGGTACACATGTCATCTGCTGGTGTTGCAGGTGAGACGTCTAAATTTGACATGCGTGTCATTAACATTAGTAAAATGTAACGCACTTCAGTTCTGTGCAAAAATGTTATCACTTATATTTGTATATCATGTGGACAGCTTCATCATTGGCTACTGTTATGGGATCACTTTCATATATTATTGTCCAGGGATAATACTGAATATCCTAATTTTGCTCCTATTTTCAGCTTTTGTTACCAACTCTCTGATGAACCCCATCTGGATGGTCAAGACCAGGATGCAGCTGGAGAAAAAGTAGGTGTACAGTTCATTTCTTCTATCTCGTATGTATAAAATTTAGTTTTTCTTTAGACACCGTAGTGTTCAGTTTCAGATCTGTGTAAAACAGTCTGGCCTATTTCAGAGTCTCAGTGGGTATGAATGTACTCCATATACAGTGACCTTAACAGAAACCTTTAAATTGAGCCTACCTTCTTGGTACTGTCCTTGGGTTCTGCAGTGCACGAGGCTGAGCGTGTGACCCAGCTCCATAAATACACACTGCTGATGCACTGACCTGCACGCAGAAGAGGAGTCCATATTTGCATTGCCAAGTACAGGGCAGTAGTATCATGTGAGGTCACAGGAGCAGGTCTGTTCAGGCTGTCTTTGAAGAGAAAACTCATATCTTGTAACACAAAGAGCAGCTTGTTGAAGGAGGGTTTAATAACTTAAAGCAACATTCAGTCAAGGTTAGACCAGCTGCTTATTCATCCCAATAAGGAAACTCGATGATGCTTCAGTGTGCAGTTGACTAAGCATTCACACAATAAGAAAATTGTTCTTTTGTAACTTGACATTATGACTTCAACTTTTTATTTATTCCATTTCTTGGCCTCTGGTGTCTTGTGATACTTGTAACGGATGACTAAAAAACCAGGATTGTTCCATTAACCCCTTCACCACATGTGATTTTTGTCACTAATGAGCATGTCTTATTTTAACTTTTCAGAGCCAGAGGAGAGAAGAAGATGAATGCACTGCAGTGTGCTCGATATGTTTACAAAACAGAGGGAGTCCGGGGCTTCTACCGTGGCCTGACTGCGTCCTACGCTGGCATTTCGGAAACAATGATCTGCTTCCTCATCTATGAGACACTAAAGAAACAACTCGCCAAGAGGCAGTTCAGCTCGCCTAACGGTGAAAAGGAGAAAGGAGCGTCAGACTTCCTCAGCCTCATGATGGCAGCTGCTTTTTCAAAGGGTTGTGCATCCTGCATAGCCTACCCACACGGTAAACACACACACCCACACCCATTGTTTACCTATTACAACATAACTAACGTCAGAGAAGAGGAAACTTAATAGTTAACTTTTTCCAATTCTTCTTGTGTGTCCCCACAGAGGTCATTCGGACAAGGCTGCGCGAGGAAGGCAGCAAGTACAAGTATTTTTTCCAGACAGGGAGGTTAATAGCAGTGGAAGAAGGCTATGCAGCTTTTTATAGAGGACTCGTTCCACAGCTAATTAGGCAAATCCCTAACACAGCCATCGTCCTCTCCACATATGAACTCATTGTCCATCTGCTGGGAGACTCCAAGTAAAGACATGTTTGAAACTGGGGATTTTCCTGACGAACTGTAGATGTCATGCAGAACCCAAAGCACACTGGGCCTATAGACTTTTGAAAATGCAGCACATAGTTTTTTGATGTGGTGCTACAAAGACTCAAGATGGAACTAAAGCAGGTTGTACTGTCGTCCAAAGAGCTAAACACAACATTTTATTGACATATTGTTAGCTTGTTAAAAATACACAAGAGGTCATGGTACTCATTGAACCTCCAAACCTGTGGAAAAAGGTCATCTTCTCTGAGGACTAACTTTAAGTTAATTAAATTATTTTTGTTCTGTTATTGTTTTTGGATCGTGTTCGTTTCCTTGTATCAGTGGAAATTCTACCAGCATGCACGGTTTGAAGGAATATTATTGAGAAGCACTGAAAAGTGCAGTGCTAGATTATTTTCGGTTCTTGTTATACTTTGCCACAATCTGCTGGGTTTAAAGTTTAAGTTAACAGAGAAATGTATCATATTTTTTCATTAATATATTACACATATACAGACTTAACTGTATGTTTTCTTTTGTGGAAAAGAGAAAATAGGCACCTTTTGCAATATAATGAAAACTTGGATGGTTAGTTGACCAGTGGCTCAATAAAATGCATCAGTTGGCTGACAAAATAGTTGTGTTGTAAAAATCTGCCTTATCTGTTAACGAGGATAAAGCATGAAGTATGAGCATTTTTCTGTGCAACGATACAAAAAATCCCTCAAACAAACTAAACGGACTGAACGAGGCACTGAGCCGACTACGAGTAAACACCAAAGTGTCGCTTTATTTAGTCTACCCTGTGTGTGATCATCTTGTGTTTTATTGTCTACGTGTCTGAGTAAAGCCTGATGTTGTGTATGTGTTCATCCATAACAATGGCCAAAAAAGCATCACTGGTGTTGACTAATCAGCCAGTGAGACTGTTCTGTGTGATGATAGATCTGAGCAGTGGTTCTCAAACTGTGATGGGGAACAAATGCGAGTGGGTACACAGAGAACCTGGGGAGAAATAAACAAGTTTGTTTTTATGCGTCAAGTTAAATTTAATCTGGGCAGTTTTTACATTTTATTGTTTTTTTAATTGTTATTGGCTGCCAAAAATTCTAGTGTGTGAACAGAACAAGTTTGAGAACCACCAGTTTAGGGGAAGTCTGCATGCATGTGGTTTTTGGGTTTTTTTTGTTTTGTTTTTAGTTCTAGTTTAGTTCCCAGAGTGTGTTTGCTTGTTTCACTTTTGAAAGTGCTTAGTTTTATTTATTTTTATATTATAAAAAGGAGAGCTTTTAACGAGCATGTTAAAGACATTCAGAATAGATGTTGAAACACAAATAAAGCACTACTTAAAGGCAGTGAAGTTTAAGTCATGTACACATCAAGCTGTTTACCACAGCCTCATAAATAAATTGACCAAAGAGAGAAATTCATGTCATCAAACTATAGCTTTTATTTAATTTCAGAGAACTCAAATTGGTTTTTTACATGCAGTTTTTAGTAAAAGTACCTTTAGTGTAAAAGCAGAGCAGATGTTTGTGGGTTCAGGCTGATCACTGCTCCAGGGAATGGCAAATATCCAGTAGAAAACATGGGTAACGTGTTAGCTGCAGGTGTACGACTACCTACTTTGGAAACTGCAGTGTAACAGAAATGGCCGCCATTTTTGTAAACAGGATACAGATCAGAGAAGTTGTGAAATACTTAATAGCCATCAGCTGTGTGCAGCCTGCTTGTTACGGCTGGTATGATGATGGTACTGCACTCTGGTCACAGAATTATCAGTGACTGCGAAGTTCAAGCCTAGTGCCTAAAAGAGTTTTTACTTTTAATTGAAAAATAACTATCAGGGTTAGTTTAAGGCCAGAATGACTGAGCTGGTGGGTGCTGCAGTCCCTCTATATATGTGAGAGACAGACATTTCCAGCAGAGCTTTTACGACTATTGACTTTTTTAGAGTCAGCTTAATGTGTGAAACGTGTGTGCTCCTTCCCCATACATCACCCATTATCATGAGATATCATTTCCAAAAAATGGCATGTTTATTATTGAATAATAACAGGCTTTTATATCTCTTTATCAACATAGACAAAGGGTATTGTGTTTCAAAATGAAAGCAAATATTGACTTACCTTACCTTTTTATTTTTAGAGTGCACACAGGCTTCAAAAATAATTGAGTAAGGTGGCCTTGACTGCCATGTTGCATTTGGACCACATGACAACTGCCATCGCAAATTCTTGATTGGATGAAGTTCACTTCAAGGTCATTTTAAGCCCTCTACAAGTAGTTTTGGATCTGCTTTGGCTTTAGCTCTATGTTTATATCTGCATGTGCTGGGATGGGGTTGTCATGTGTGGGGGGAAAAAAACCACAGCCTCATCATCTAAGACATCTCGTGAAATGAAAGAAAAATGCCATAAAAGCAGGTATTTGTTAGTCACACGTTTTGGGAAACCATCTGAGTGCTCAGTGGTGAATCATCAAGAACTCCTCCTTTCTGCTGCATTTTGCTTTAGTTGATTCACTCACATGGCCCTCTCCAACCAGTACAAACAGGTTTCTGACCAAAGGACTGCGGCTAAGGCTGTCATGTGGAATTCCCATTCTAGGAAACGTATACAGGGTGTGACTTCCTGATAGGTCACCCTTTATAAAGGCTTTAGAAACTGTTTTTATATTTACTAGTAAAGGCCTTGGTAACTCATGATTATTTAAGTTAATATTTAAATATGAGAGAGAGGGAGTTGCTCTAGCTCTCTTTTGCATTTTATCTTTCAAATATACAGTGCAATGAAAAAGTATTTTCTCCCTTCCTGATTTCTTTAAAAATATTTCTCACAATTAACAAATTTTAATATTAGTAAAAAATAAGCAGAGTAAATAGAAAACGTAGTGTGCAACCTGACAACGTGATGTAGATCTCACAAAGCAACATATCATATATCATATAAAAATAATAAAATCTGATTGAGTTGCTTTGCAATGACCTTAAACAGGTCTTCATGCTCGAAAACTGTCCAGTGAGGCTGAATTAAAACAACTGTGCAAAGATCCACAGTGATGTGAAAAACAAATACTTGATGCAGTTCTTGCTCCCATGGGTGCCAAACCGTTATTAGACTTAGGGAACAATTATTTTTATTTCACACAGGGCCAGGTAGGTTTGCATTTCTTTTTTTCCCTCCTTAATAAATGAAATCATCATCTAAAAACTACATTTTGGATTTACTCTGGTTATCTTTGTCTAATACTACAATTTGTTTCGTGATCTGAAACAAGAGGCCAAATACTGTTTCACATCACTATACAGGGAGTGCAGAATTATTAGGCAAATGAGTATTTTGTCCACACCATCCTCTTCATGCATGTTGTCTTACTCCAAGCTGTATAGGCTCGAAAGCCTACTACCAATTAAGCATATTAGGTGATGTGCATCTCTGTAATGAGAAGGGGTGTGGTCTAATGACATCAACACCCTATATCAGGTGTGCATAATTATTAGGCAACGTCCTTTCCTTTGGCAAAATGGGTCAAAAGAAGGACTTGACAGGCTCAGAAAAGTCAAAAATAGTGAGATATCTTGCAGAGGGATGCAGCAGTCTCAAAATTGCAAAGCTTCTGAAGCGTGATCATCGAACAATCAAGCGTTTCATTCAAAATAGTCAACAGGGTTGCAAGAAGCGTGTGGAAAAACCAAGGCGCAAAATAACTGCCCATGAACTGAGAAAAGTCAAGCGTGCAGCTGCCAAGATGCCACTTGCCACCAGTTTGGCCATATTTCAGAGCTGCAACATCACTGGAGTGCCCAAAAGCACAAGGTGTGCAATACTCAGAGACATGGCCAAGGTAAGAAAGGCTGAAAGACGACCACCACTGAACAAGACACACAAGCTGAAACGTCAAGACTGGGCCAAGAAATATCTCAAGACTGATTTTTCTAAGGTTTTATGGACTGGTGAAATGAGAGTGAGTCTTGATGGGCCAGATGGATGGGCCCGTGGCTGGATTGGTAAAAGGCAGAGAGCTCCAGTCCGACTCAGACACCAGCAAGGTGGAGGTGGAGTACTGGTTTGGGCTGGTATCATCAAAGATGAGCTTGTGGGGCCTTTTCGGGTTGAGGATGGAGTCAAGCTCAACTCCCAGTCCTACTGCCAGTTTCTGGAAGACACCTTCTTCAAGCAGTGGTACAGGAAGAAGTCTGCATCCTTCAAGAAAAACATGATTTTCATGCAGGACAATGCTCCATCACACGCGTCCAAGTACTCCACAGCGTGGCTGGCAAGAAAGGGTATAAAAGAAGAAAAACTAATGACATGGCCTCCTTGTTCACCTGATCTGAACCCCATTGAGAACCTGTGGTCCATCATCAAATGTGAGATTTACAAGGAGGGAAAACAGTACACCTCTCTGAACAGTGTCTGGGAGGCTGTGGTTACTGCTGCACGCAATGTTGATGGTGAACAGATCAAAACACTGACAGAATCCATGGATGGCAGGCTTTTGAGTGTCCTTGCAAAGAAAGGTGGCTATATTGGTCGCTGATTTGTTTTTGTTTTGTTTTTGAATGTCAGAAATGTATATTTGTGAATGTGGAGATGTTATATTTGTTTCATAGGTAAAAATAAATAATTGAAATGGGTATATATTTGTTTTTTGTTAAGTTGCCTAATAATTATGCACAGTAATAGTCACCTGCACACACAGATATCCCCCTAAAATAGCTAAAACTAAAAACAAACTAAAAACTACTTCCAAAAACATTCAGCTTTGATATTAATGAGTTTTTTGGGTTCATTGAGAACATGGTTGTTGTTCAATAATAAAATTATTCCTCAAAAATACAACTTGCCTAATAATTCTGCACTCCCTGTATATACACACAAGAGGTAAGAGACTGTCAACAACATGTCAAACTTAGAAGCAGATGAGCTACAGCAGCAGAAGACCACACTGGGTGCCACTCCTGTCAGCTAATTAACAGGAAACTAAGGCTACAGTTTGCATGGACTCTCCAAATTGGTACAACAGAAGACTGGAAACCTGAAAATCTGCTGTCACATTCAACATAGTTGACCAAAGTGCTTTTCAGTTAAAAGACAGCAATAAAATACAAAACACATATTAAACAAAAAATAAAAAACAGTAAAACATGGAAAATAGAAATAAAATAAATGATAAAAAGCTGTATTGTGGTAACCGTCAGAAAAAGCTAATAAAATCTCTGCAGTTTCTGTTCCTCATCTGTAGAGCTTTGTGAGTCTGAAGCTCTTGTATCACATGACAGTGTCCCGGCACACAATGTACCCAGAATCTGAAAATAGACAACTTTAAAAATTGATGTTTTTATTTGATCAATTAAGCTGGTGTTTCTCCTCCTCTGGCAAGTCAAAAATATCTGCTGTGACAGATAACCTTCCACTGTGACATACTAAAGTCCTATATTGCTGGAGTTCTCTTTTAAATAGCCCCAAATTACAAATGGTAATCATAAAGCTTGATTTTGGTGCTAGCAAGGGAAAGGCAACTGCATCTTTAACAGAGTGTAATTTTTTTACTTCTGTAAAACAAATACTGGATAAACCAAATTTTGTGTTTTGTATGTACTGTGATAGTACAGAGCCTGGTATTTCCAGGTATCTCTATGGCTATGAGTGGGTGGTTTGATCCAAATATCCATAGTATCAATATCAACATGGGCATTGCAACTAGATCGTTACACATTCACACACACTTCAATTTCAAAATGAAGGGAGATGCCTGCTGTGCTCTATTGTGTTTTGTAGTGTGCGATCATATGACTCAACAGTGCTGAGCAGACAGTGAGTGAGAGCATGATGGCAGGAAAAAAAGGAGACTCCGGTGGAATTATTTTGTGGCTGTAAATGAAAACACTGCAGACAGTGATGCGTGCTGGAAGGATTTTATCTGCTATGACAACATTTTATACAAACATATGAAAAACTGTGAAAATAAGAACTCGGAGCAGAAAACAGAAAATGAAGAGACGAGGAGGAAAAATACCCAGAGCACACTGGCACTGTTCTTCCAGAGAAGAAAAGAAGATCCAGGAAACTTGTGGAAAGCTGTGGTCAGAAGTTTGCATATTCTCATGAGCATGAATATCATGTTAATTTTGGGCTTTTAATGATTTCTTTGAACTGTTTTTTCCAGGGTGGAATGATTGTACAGCAAACATCTTTAATGACTTTAAAAAACAAGAACTGTGTGCAAAGTACAAATTAATTTGGAATTTTCTCCAAAGTATACATACAGGCTCAAGTATATACATACATTCCCACTAATATTTAGTTGACATGTTGCACCTTAACCAGATTCATTTTGTAGTCACCAACAGCTTCTGCCATACTTTTGGCTTGATAATTGACTGCTCTTATTGGCAGAATTGGTAGAGTTTATTTGAACTGGTTGGATTCCTGGAACAGACTCTACTTTTAAGTGTAGTCCATAAATTCTTTAACAAGGTTGAGGTCGAAGCTCGGGAAGGTCAATCTAAAAGCTTCATGTTAACCTGCGTCAGCCTTTCCAAAACCAGTTTTGATGTGTGTTTGTGAATTTGGAGGTAGTCCTCCTCCATCATTCTATCCACATTGTCCAATTTACCAGTCCCACTGGCAGCAAAACAGCCGCAGAGCACGATGCTACCACCACCGTGCTTGACAAATGATACAATGTTCTTATGTTTGAAAGCCTCACCTTTACCTTACATATTTTTTTAATTGTGGCCAAATAATTTTTGTCTGCAAATTTCAGTGGAGCTTGAAGGCATCAATTTGGAGCAGGCAATCCTTTTTTCTTCTCTCAGCAAAGTGAAACTTTCTTCACTGTGGACAGAGACTTCTGGTGTTCCAGCAATTTCCAGTTCATGGCAGGATTGAGCTTTGGTTGTTCCTGAACATCCTAACCAATTTCCTCTCATCTGAGGGTGACAGTTAGGGCCTTCTTCCAGAACTTGGCAACGTGGTGACACATCTGAATAACTTGTACTTATGCACAGTTTTTTTGAACTGATGACCTTAGAATCTGCAGTTGTTTGGAAATGACTCCAAGAGACCTTCCCAACATATGTAAATCTATAATTCCTTGGACTTTGTCATTGTTCTCAATATTGGTCAGTCCAGTGACTGACCATTTGAAGTAAATCCTAATCACTAACAATAATATAATAACGCTTGGTCTTGTCAATTCAAAAGACACTGTAGAACCTTCAGCACCACTTATTAAAAGACTTAAGTGAGTAATGTATATATTAAAATCTGCTTGTACACTTTGGACCCTTAAAGATGAAAGAAAATCCAAAATAAAATCAAACGTGTGCACTCAATTCTGGTTTTTAAAGTAAAGTCATGCTGTATGCTGCACAATCAATCCATCCTGGAAAAAAGAACAGGGATGAATGCCCATGATGAGTGTTAAATCAATGGGAAAGCAAAAATCCAAATATGTAGTGGTCACTAAAACGTATTGCTTTTTAGCATATTAGTGATGCATTCATGCTATAAACCATGACACCGTGCTTTCACCTACAAATTCCGCCTGCATAAGTTTAAAGTATCGGTATCTGTACTTGGTGATAATGGTTTTTGCAGTCCTGCTGCACATCACCACCTCCAAAGACGAAAGGCGAGACCAGCGTAGGACTGCGGCTGGATGGTGACCCCTGTCTGTGGTAGAGAGAAGGAGCCGAGGCTGGGAGCAGGAGAGCAGCTGTGCTGTGATTCGTTAGTAAGGTCTGGATAGGTTGGAGGATTGGTTGTTAGGAATTTGTTTGGGCGGGTCGCAGCAGAGCTGATCCAATCTAGCAGGGCCTAGCACGAGCGAAGAACTCAGCACCTGGCTGGCTAATGTCACCGTTGACGTGAGTACGGCAGCCAGAAGGCACGTAGGTAGCTATGGACGTTGCAACGCTGTTTGCAACACCTGGATTCGTCACAATGAACAGCAGGAGACTCACTTGATCTGTGCGCAGGAATCCACTGTTCACCACTCCATTGTCTGCCACTGCTCATATCTCGATAATGTTTTTATCTACGGCCGCTGCTGCCCCACTGTTAGCTGTTTACACTCGGTTAGCCGTTAGCCCTTTCTTCCTCGTGAGTTTCTGCTTGGTTCAGTAGCCCACCCGAGTCTTCTTAGCCGATGTGTTTCAGCGGCTGTCTGCACCAACAGCAAGACAACGGGCTCCCTGCACAGCCGATGGAAGGCTGAGGAGAAGATGCTGATGGGATTCCTTTATATCCTTTTAACAGGTAAGCTAAAAATGCCTAGCTTGGCCTGTTTTCCAGCTGTATGTGAATTAGGTTTCTCTGAGGTTGGTGGCTCATATTCTGGTGATTATAAGATAACCAGGCAGGACTTTATCGTTGGTTACACATTATATATGTATTCACCCACGTGAAACTAAAAAAACTAACAAAAAATCTGCTTAAAATCATATAAGTGGGCAAACTGATTTTACTTTTACTTTTTAACTTTTACTGCGAATTGCATTGGAATTGCTTAGCTAAAATGTTTTTCAATATGACCTTCATGAAGGTCTTAGTGAATGCTAATTTAAAATGGACAGTTATTGCAACTTTGATGAATTGTTGGGTGACATCTGAGGCATCATTTAGTCCACTGAAATCAGGTAGAAAGCCTATCCGGCACATCTTTACGGCTTCACAAACCATTAACGGATCACAAGGTTGTAGCTGTAGTTTCCCACTCCCACCAAAACTGGACTCTCTAATAATGAACAAGCAAGAAAATGGCTACTATTCTTTTGTTTTTGTTATTTCCTTTCAGGCCTGCTGGGTGCTCTGTGGGATGGAGTGACTGCTTTCGGTAAGCCTAGAACTGATTTAAACCTCCTGCATTCACTGGCTTGCACTTTGTATGTCTAAGTAGTTTCCTCCTGATCCTCAGGTGGGGTCAGACTAGTGGATGGGGACAACAATTGTTCTGGCAGAGTTGAGGTGCTCCGCCACAAGGAATGGGGAACTGTCTGCGACTACGGATGGGATTTCCGGGCCGCTGATGTAGTGTGCTTGGAGCTAGGTTGTGGCTTGGCTGAAAATGTCCATAATGGTCTAAGATTTCGTAAAGCCAGTGGACCTATCTGGCTGCATCAAGTCCAGTGCTCCGGACAGGAGAGCAGTTTATTACACTGCAGTGTTGTCCTCAACAGCAACCTGCACTGCACCCATGAGAACGATGCAAGCGTGAAGTGCTCAGGTGAGATCGCACACTGCTGAGAACCAGTGCTGAGTCATTTCTGCTTTGTTGATACATAACGACTCTGGACTGAGTGTCAGTGTCATAACTGAAAAATGTAATGTAATGTTGTGGTTATATTTTTTTTCTATTCTCTCAGGTACTCTTTTAACACCCATCCTCACCCTGATGTCACCCCACACTGTGTTCTTCCCCGGGGAGTCTGTTCGCTTTGTCTGCAGGGTTCTGTTGGGTCATCACCTCAGTGACTTTCACCTGTACAAAAATGGAGTGTCCACACCGCTGGTTACACAGAGGGCAGACCAGACCCAGAATATGATGGAGCTCACCCTGTCCGATGTAGAGACTTTCCACCAAGGCAGCTACAGTTGTGGGTACAGGATCAAGAGTGGCTTTCCTACAAGGCTTCTCAGTTCCCCACCCAGCAACGCAATCAACATCACTGTAGGTGAGTCACTGCTGCTTTGACAGTAACACTATTGCGCCATTGCCCTTTTCAGTTGCACATTATGTTTTGTGCAATCTGCTGTGGTGTGAATCTGAAAACTCAAGAACACTTCAGATGTCTTTTGAGTCTTTTTTTTTTTTAATCATAAGAGCTTATGCAAAAGGATCGGCATGAACAGACTCACAAAATATTTTCTGCAGTCACAGAGTGCACAGAGGCACCTCGGTGAGAGACATCTTGATAAGGAAAACTGACCTTGAAGATGTACAGAGTGTTAGCAGGCAGACTGGTTCAGACTGGTTAGTCACACCCAGCATGTCTGCCATAAACAGATGGGTGCTCACACAGCAAAAATAGCATTTTAGAAGCGTCTGTGCAGATTTCTGTTTCCATTGTACGACATCTGTCTGTTTATTAATGTGTGTCAGATTATTAAAATGTTATTGATGACTGAGAATGAGCTCGACCTCAGTTCCCTCAACTGGCTAGAAATGATCAGATTAGATAAGAAAATACACTATATTGCCAAAGTATTCACTCATCTGTTTACACACACTTAAAAAATTGAGTGACATCCCATTTAAACCCTCTATAGGTTTTAATATGATATCAGCCCACCCTTTGCGGCTATAATGGCTATTCTGGCAAGGCTTTCCATAAGGTCTAGGAGTGTGTTTATGGGAATTTTTGATCATTCTTCCAGAAGGGCATTTGTAGGTCAGACACTGATGTTGGACAAGAAGCCCTGGCTCGCAGTCTCTGCGCTAATTCATGCCAAAGGCATTCCTTTAGGTTGAGGTCAGGGCTCTGTGCATGTCAGTCAAGTTCTTCCACACCAAACTTCCTCCTCCATGTCTTTATGGACCTTGCTTTATGCTATGGTGTACAGTCATGTTAGAACAGGAAGGGGCATCTGGGGGCCACTGTTCCCACAAAGTTGGAGCATGAAATTGTTCAACTTGTCTCTGTATGCTGAAGCATTAAGAGTTCCCCATAATCTCCCTCCATAAAACTTTACACTTAGCACAATGCAGTCAGACAAGTACTGTTCTCCTGGCAACCGCCAAACCCAGACTCATCCATCAGATTGCCAGACAGAGAAGCGTGATTTGTCACTCCAGAGAACTTGTCTACATTGATCTAGAGGCTAGTGGCGGTGCGCTTAACACCACTGCATCCAACGCTTTGCATTGTGCTTGGTGACGTGAGGCTTCGATGCAGCTGCTCAGCCATGGAAACCCATTCCATGAAGCTGTCTACATACTGTTCTTGAGCTAATCTGAAGGCCACATGAAGTTTGGAGGTCTGTAGTGCATGACTGCAGAAAGTTGGTGGCCTCTGCGAACTCTGCGCTCAGCATCCGCTGTCACTCTGTGACTTTTTACACGACCTACCAGTTTGTGGCTGAGTTACTGTCTTTCCCAATTCCTTTAATTTTTTATAATACCACTAACAGCTGAATTTGGAATATTTAGCAGTGAGGAAATTGCAGGACTAGACTTGTTGCTCAGGTAAAAAGTCCAGTCATGGTACCACACTGAAATTCACTGAGCTCCTGAGAGCGACCCATTGTTTTACAGCTGTTTGTAAAAGCAGTGCCTAGGGGCTTGATTTTACACACCTGTGGATGTTGAAGTGATTGAAACACCCAAATTCAGTGATTGGAATTGGTGAGTGAATTCTTTGGGGAATTTTGTTTTTTTAAAGTGTTTTGGCCAAAACTGAAACCATGTTGGATTTTTCTCCATTTGTCCATCTTTTTTGACATTATTTTAAAATTCTGACATTGATTAACCAGTTTCACCATTTCATTTTTATTGGCTGGTCTACAGTGGAGCTCTTGACTCCCCAGCACTGGTACAACACGTCCGCTGAGGCCCCGGCTGGTTCTGTCATCAAAGGCCAAAGTTTTAATATCACCTGCTCCACCCTACAACAGTACCCCGGGGGTTCCTTCCAGCTGCGTTTGATCCGCTCTAATGGCACAGTGCGCCAGACTCTGCCCGCACTCACCCCGTCCGTCACTTTCACCTTTCCTAACGCCCAGAGCTCCAACGAGGGCTACTATTACTGCCTGTACCGGGTCCAGCTAGGCGGGCGTACCTTCGTCTCCAGAGAGAGCCAGCCCCTGCCTATAGCCGTCAGAGGTGAGACTTTATGTTGCATGTCGATATGAAAAAACATGTTTTTTGTTTTGTTTTTTTAAATATTCATTTTATTTAGATATACAAGTTACACATACCTACAGAAAAGTCCTCTCGTTCTCAGATCCAGATCCCATCCTGAGTCCAATGGGTATCAGCTGGCTCGTGTCTGGTCTGACATTTGTGGTGGCTCTCATCATCATAGTCATTGTGGCCAAGGTACTGTGTAATAAGGAGAGGAAGCCCTCAGAGCTGGAGAGAGAGACCAGAACCTGTGAGTTCCTTTCACCTGCAGCAGAGATTTGAATAACTCTCTTTTCTGAAAGCATCCTGTGTATGTACCCAAGGGTAAGAAGTGTGCTTCTGTTGGCAGGTGTGGACAACACTTATATTGCTTTATCGACAAACAAGCTGTGATCTGGAATGCAGGCAGCAGATACCTGAAGGTATTTCAGTACATAATTCTTGCACGAACCACAAGGCGCACCGGATTATAAAGCGCACTGTCGATGAATGGGTCTGTTTTCATACATACGGCGCACCGGATGCTAACATAGCTGTGTCGCTAGCGATCACGTAGAACATCATTATATACCAGCTAGCCCAACTTCAGTAACCCTACAAATATCACTGTTGTTAAGTTTTCTGTCTTCATTTATGTTGGAAGTGATAGCAGAGCTGTAAGTTTTAAGTTTTTCAGAAATCTCTCAGTCAGAACATGCTATATGATGTTTAGGAGGAAACTAGCGAGCTAACTTCCTGCTAACTTCTAACTCCATTAAATTTTATACATTCTGTTTTCATGGATGCCTGGATGTTAAACTTAATTGTTACACCCGGTAAAGCAGCAACGCTGATCATTTTATTAAAGATGAAAGAATTTAGACAGTTTTTAACTCTCAGTGATGCTGCAGTGTTTTGGACCTGAAAGGGACGGAGTTTTGGACCCAGATTACTGTGCGAGGCTCCTGACTACGGTAGCCGTAATGCTCCGACAATCCACCAAGCAGTGCGGCTTCGTAGCTTACCAAAGACATACTAAAACATTTTTTGACAGATTTTTGAGCACCGTGTACCACATAAAATCGGTTCAAGGTCAGTACGCACAACCAGAATTCATACATAAGGTGCACGGGATTATAAGGCGCATTGTCGATTTTTGAGAAAATTAAAGGATTTTAAGTGTGCCTTATAGTGCGGAAAAATATGGTAACAATTTACCTTTTGACAGGGATAGAAGTTCATTAATTTTTGCCATTATTTGTTTTAAAAAACAGTTTAATGTGGTGTTTTTTAGTATATAAACTAGCGCTGTCGAAATTAACGCGTTAACGCAAACTAATCCGCCATTATGATCAACGAGATTGAATTTTTAATGCAATTAACGCATCTGGAGTGCGGAATGACTCAAAATCCCTGAAATTTTTCTGTCAATGCATTTTGGGCAATTTGTCCAAGTGGAGGTACCCTCGCACATGTGCAAATGGGGAGTTGTTCTGAAAGTGACGGGCAGCTGAACCAATCAACTCAATATTGAAAATGATAAACGCACATTGGCTCGCTCAATGGGAAATTTGAGTATTAAAAAAATAACAAGACGGAACAGTCAACCGACATAAAGTCTTATGCACATTGTGCAAGAAGGAATTTTCTTTTCACCGAAGCGCTTCCCGCTTGAAATATCTCATTGACGTGAAGCATACATTAGCTGGGGATGCTGCTAGGACTTTGGCTAACGCGTCACCCAGCTTGCGACAGTACACTCACGCAGCATCGGGGACTCAGTAAGTCTACCTCGGAAATATTGACTGACACAATTGCCAAGTGGATTGCAACAAACTGCAGACCTATTAATATCGTTGAGAACACGCGCTTTACATAGCTTTGGTTCCTCGTTTCAAAGACTTGAAGTGGCTCCTCAAGAGTGACAGAGAGAGAGAGTGGATAAATGTTTTTTGTTAACACGAATGTTCAAGATGTTCAATAAACGTGTTAAGTGTGTATATTTCCCCTTTTTTTTCGAGTCTGTTTGCACATGCAAATTGAAATGCAATTAATATGAATAAAAATGAATGATATTTAATCGTGATTATTCAAAATTAATCCACAGTAACCCTGTGATGAATCTGATTAACCATTTTAATTGTTTGACAGCACTAATATATATATATATATATTATATATTAATGTATGTTGAAGAAAACTATTCAAATTCTCTTTGAATTTAAGCATACATTATTTGTGTTTACTCTGCATTTACGTCATTATATTGCATAAATGTCAGTTACAAGCTTAAATACAAAGTTGGAAAAAAAAATGTAATTGCAATAAAGTAAATAAAATACAAACATGAATTTCATGTGCATTATAGCCACTCCAGTAGTTTAATTTATTGCCTATATGCTTTTGTAGAATTTGTGTCTTGACTGACTTATTGGAGAGTAATATATATTTCCCTTTTTCAAGCCAATTTTCAGGGCTCTCCGTGTGTCCTTCATGGATCTAGATGGCAGGAGATGTAAAAACAGAACCAACCAGCTTGGCTCCTAATCTACCACACCTTTTGGAAAAGGTGCCAGCTGGAACCATTTCACTAAATCCTGGATGAGACAGTCTTTACTTGTGATTACCATCGACCAATCTAAGGCTGCGTTACTTCTTTCGTCTGGCAGAACAAAAGACCTGAGTGACCATTGCATCATTGTGACACTACCACAGAAGACTGTGTCTGAAATCCCTCACTATAAAATGTATGGGATCACTACATGCTATTTAGTGGACTCATTCAACCCCACAATGCATTGCAAACAAGCCCAACACGGAAGAAGAAAAATGGCTAATATGAGAAAGGAAACAAACTGCCACAGAAGTATATGTATTAATCATTAGGAAAAAAAAATCCTTGGTGTAATATATATTTATCACAAAAATGCATGCCTGTATTTATTTAGTCGACACCTACCCATCATATTTGAGTAGCATAATCCTCTACACAGGACTCAATGAAAATGTAACAAAGCGTAGTGAATGATTTCAGACACAGTCTAACAGACTGTAGAAACTATTTCTGGATCCAAGTCGATAAAGACTCAGAGTAGCTGTGAGATTCACTCAGACATGAGTTGATTGCTACTAAAAGCTAAACTGGGGAAACTGTGACATAGGTATCTATGTATATGTAGTTTTAAAAAAAAAAAGTGACGCTAATGAGAGGCATTACAGGCTCGATACATGCCTACAGATCAATGATCCTTAAAGGATAAATTGCCATTTTTGTATGTAAAGTTTAACACTACTATGCATCTTATGTCATTAACAATGTAATGAAGAGGTTGCTGTTTCAGAATAAACCGTATTCTGTTTTGGATAATACTGTGCACTTCTAGTTAGCCCTCTGCACTTTTACTGCATTCTTTAACATTTGCACACTAGAAATCATAAAGTTGCACATGACAACTTTTACAAATTTGCTGGTTGTTTGAACGTTTTGACGGTTTATGTGTGTGACTGTCTTGCAGGCGCTTGAGCAACTGCTTAGATAATGATAGCCCACGATGATTACCATGCAGCTTAGAAAGTGTGTGTAAATGTATTTGTGCATTTTTTTTTTGTAGTAAGTGGGAGTGCTAATTTTAGTGCAAAGTGGATTTGTGGGGGCAGGGGTGTGGTTGAATAGTCCACACAATTACCTCCTACCTTATTTCACGGAACACTTTTCCTTGAGTTTGTTGGAAAAAGTCAGGAGGTAAAGGAAAGGTGTGAAGGAGATTGAAGGAGGACTTCTAGCAGTACTGTCTGCAGTGCTGAAACTACAATATCCAAAATGCACTTCTTAATTCACCCGCATGTGTTCTTTACCATGTCGTTTCATGCAGGACTTATAACCTAAAAAAATGAGACTACATCTTATTTTCTTATTTCATTGCTGGATGGAGATGCAACACTCCAAACCTTCCAGCTCCCTGTTCACTTATCCCGGCTGACATAAAGCTCCATGATGATCCAAAAGTGTGGCAGTACAGACACTGCTAATGCAAATCGAACTGTTGTGTTCCTTAAAGACCTAAACAGCTCAATCTTATATAAATAAACCTGTTCTTCATGTCAGGTAATTCCCACCAAAACATACCTAGAAGCAGATTTTATCACAGTAGCAATCTTATTAGTTTGGGAGTGATAAACAGCCTGTTGTTGAAAATTCAAAAGAAACTGGTTATGGAAATGGACATATTTTAATATTTACATGATCTGTGCCAGGTTGTCACTTTTCTTAACTGTTTTCATGATGGTCGTACGATGCATCCCTATGAGATTAACTCAGAAGCTTGGTCTAATCTATCCTATGCCAAACACATGAAGCACTGAAGCACCTTTGCTTAGTATTCAGAGAATTTGAGTAGCTCTTATTAAAAGCTGCCTCACAGATGCAGATACGTCTGGGTCACTTCCCTCATGCAAGAGCGTTGCTAAGCAAATCTGACTATTCAGCTGCACCCTAGCATTCATGCACCTGTTTTTCTTTTCCTTGGTCCTTTTCAGTGTGCTCTGCGTATGTGTCCCCTGGGGGTCTGAACACTAAAGTTTTCAGTCAGCCACTATGCTATTGATTAAGCAACTCTTCCACACCATTGTTTCTTTTTGGTTTTTTCAGTGGCCTAACTGGGATTTCGGGATTATGTTTTTTATTATAGTACAAAAAATTTATTTGCCATAGTACTAGAAAAGAGGAGCAGGAGCAGCGACGTGTAAAAGCCTGGCTGATGCCCAGTTAGAGTATTGTGCTGGTGTAGCCAAAGGTGCTTCTATTGAATTGAGTTCTGGTGATTGTGGAAACCAAATAAGTACACTAAACTCATGTTCAAGAAACCAGCTGGAGATGATCTGAGCTTTGTGCCATGGTACAAGATTATTATATGCTCATGTTACTTGAGCCAAATTCTGACCGTACCACCCAAATACTGAAGCAGAAAATTGAGAGTTGTGCTTTTCCGGTCTTCTTTTGTTGAATTTTAGCGAGCCTTTGTGAATTCCAGTCTCAGCTTGCTGTTCTTAGCTGATGGGAGTGGCACCCAGTGTGGTCTGCTGCTGCTGCAGTCCATCTGCTATGCATTCAAAGTTGCTTATCTACATACCTTGGTTGTAATGAGTGGCAATTTGAGTTATTCTTGCCCGACTATTAGCTCAAAGCAGACTGACCATACTCCTTTTACCTCTGGCGTCAACAAAGAAAACTGCTGCTCACTGGATATTTTCTCCTTTTTGCACAATTCTCTGTAAACCCCAGAGATGGCTGTGTGTGAAAATCCCAGATCAGCAGTTTCTGAAATATTCAGACTAGCCCATCTGGCACCAACAACCACACAGTGTTAGAAGTCATTCAAATAATCTTTCTTCTCCCATTCTGATGGTCAGTTTGAACTTCAGCAGGTCGACGTCTACCTACCATGTTATGGGCTGATAAGATATTTGCTTTACCAAGCAGGTGAATAGGTGTACCCAATAAAGTGACTTCAATAAAAAACAAAATACCTAAAGTTTTAAATGTTTACATATATAAGCTTCGTTTTTTAATACTTACAATTTTGAAACAGGAATACAAAACAAATCACAACAAACCCGGCTGATGTTAAAGTTGGATTATGTAGTACAAAAATATGATATCCAGCTTAATTATACTGAATCAAATCATAACACTGGGGGCAACAGCTCGTCTAGTGCACCTTTTACATTTTTAACCCCACCCAAACTTTTTTTTTTAAAATCTCCAAATACACCGAGGCACTTGCATTACAGCTGGTTTGAAAATGTCCAAAATATACTTGAAAAATGGAAACATTGTTGGACCCGTAAACTACAAATATTTAAAAATACACAATGAATTCAAAACACCTGCATTACTAGCAGTATGATGAGGGAAAAAGGTACATATTGAATAACTAAGTGGATATGCGGGTTGGCTTGACGCAGTGCCACGAGTTTTTGTTTTGAGGGAAATAGCCTGTCAAAAAATATTGAGAGAAATGTATGCATGTTGTACAAGTTTGATGTTTATTTAAGGAAAAAAAAAACCCTGCCACCCAAATTTTGGTCATGCAGACAGATTCACTGTGAACTGCAGAGGCTAAAAGAGACAATCAGCTGAAGCTTTAAAATATGAGCTTCAAAATCTTGCGTGATAATCTTTGGATGTTTTATGGTCAACTGCGGCCATATTTGGACTAAGCTGTGGACGATCATCTCTTAAAACCTCGACAGATCACTTGAAACTGTGCAGATGGAGGGACAGCTTGTGTCCAGATAAAAAAGAGGAAGATTTTAGTGTGTTTTAAAGTGGCGGGCTGGTTGATTCGAGTAGTGATAATGTACTGAAGCTCAGTGACAAATAAACATTTTGCCTAAAAGCATAAGCAGAGAATGTACTGCTGTTAAAAACACAATCTTGCATAAAATGTCTAAAATGCATGCATTTAATCATGTGCATTCCTTAAAATTCAATATAAGGAAATAATGGTTTTAAAAAAATCATTTTATCCCTTTGGGGGTTTCATTTGTCTCCATAGTGGAAAAAACTAAGTAGAGGAAGGCTGCCACAGCCAGGAAGAACACAAACTGAACCCACAGTGGGATCAGACGTGATGACTTTGGTGCATCTGGAACATCTTGACCCGATTTCATGGGTGGCGATTTAGCGTAGGTGCTTCTGTAAGTGGACGGAGTGTCATACATGTCGGGTCTGGAAAGGAAATCGGGGGAAATCATGCATCAGCACATAGTTAAAATTCTGCATCTCAAACTAGTATGATATCACTTGTTTTTATCTGGCATGAAAATTGCTCCCACAAACTTTCAGTTTGATAAGAGGTCAGTGCAAAAATAATTAGAGCCTCCTAAAATAATACTGGTGTGCTTTTGGACTGATGGTAAGACAGAATAAGATGCTATGCATATTCTAAATTAATGCTAAAGGAAATGCTAGATAATTTTCTGACTGTATTACAAGTTATTACTCTGCATCAAAGATTAAAATTCAACTTTAGTAACATGTGTGAACTTAAAGTTTCAAATTAAAATGAATTGTATTACCAGTGCATCAAAATGTTACATTGTAGCCTGTCTAATTACACTTTCTTTTAATTGGTTCACATCATTAAACACCATATCCGCCTCTGAACGAGGAGGAGGTGAAAGCGTAAAATAGCAAGAACACTCAAAGAACAAATAACCAAAATCATAGAAATAAAGTTTGCCCTGAATATACGCTTCTTTCTAAATAATAATATATGATCCAAGAGTTTTGATGCGTGTGGGTAGTTTCTAGAAGGGTTGGGCATTAAATGCAGCTCAATACTGTACACTATGGTGGCCTTATAAACACAAGTCAACCTCTGGATTTAACTAAGTGAATAGCAGGAACCTTTCACTAGATAATTACTGCAGTTATTAATGTGTTTCTGCTGGGAGCAGGTTATTTAGTCCTGACTGAAGCACACCCATGTCAGACAACATATCCTGTGCTTGTGAGAAAAAACAAGATGGACCAGATGGGCCAAATTATTAGCCCTGGAGCAAGCAAAGAGAACAACTAAAGAGACTGCTGAAACTATTAAAGTTGGGTTAAAATTAGTCAGAACATTATTTAAACCTGGAAGTTTTGCTTGGGAGCATAATTTGCATAATTTTATCCATGATTTGTAATCGTGGATAAAGGTCAAGTGGTTTGATGACTCCAGGTCTAACCTGCTCTCGAGGGATTGCTCATCAGGAAGAGAAGAGAGGAAGCAATGCACCCATCATGCCTAGTGCCTGCTGTACAAGCCTGTGGGGGCATTGTTATGATCTGGGGTCTAGGATCAGCACAGTTATGTGCCCAAATTAAGAGGTCAGCTGACTATCTGAATAAGTGTTATGACCAGATTTTTCCATCAGTGGATTTCCCCTCCCCTGATGACAATTCCAGTTCATCACACTGAAACTAAAAGAGTAGTTCAGGGAGCACAAGGCATCATGAATCCTGACATTAACCCCACTGAGACTCTTTGAGCTATGCAGAGAAGACTTTACGCTGTGCTCCAACAATACTGTCATCAATACAGGATGTTGGCAAAAAATTAAAGCAACTCTGGATGGAAATAAATGTTGTGGGACTGCATAAGCGTATTGAAATGATGACACATCCTCACAAGGGAGCTGCCATATTAGACCATGCAGGAGGCACAGCATGAGATAACCACTCACTCCCTGTGAGCCCACGGGACAATTACCTGTGCTATTCTCATAAAAGCGCAATGGGACATCATACAGACTTTGCACTAGAGAGCTCTCAGTCTAAATGATTCTTTAATGTGACATGGATATTTTGATTTCACAACTTCAGAGCTGCAGATTCTTAAAACTAAAACCAAAGCATATCCTTGTTTTTAAAGAAGATGAAAAAAAGTAATGATTTGAAATTCATTTAAACTCTTAAGGAGATAATGTATTTTGAATGAAAAAGCATTCCGTTGCTATTTGCATTTTACCCGGTGGCTTAGCATTTTGAGGTTGAAGTTTGTCTGCAAAAAAAAAAAAAAAAAAAGGTGTGACCATAGATTCAAAAATACTTACTCGTTACCATAACTGCTTCTGTTGTATTCAGGCTTGGACTTTGGGTAGCTCGAGTAGGATGTCCTGTAGAGGGAGAAAAAGGTTAAAAAACAATTGTTCATGAAGGGTTTTTGTGTTTCTCCCCAAAACAGCAGTTTGTAAGACTTTCACTCACTCGTGCTGATAATCTCTCTCATTCCACTCTGGTCTGGCCCTCGCGTAAGCCCCCCTGGATAGAGACACGCAGCAGTTACTAACTTAAGATTGTTTTGGTTTATTTAAATGACTGAACAACAGGGAGGATAAAAGCAGGAGAAAGGGAGTTCACAGGATGGTGGAGGATTTGTGAGAAAACTGACCTGTCACCTGAGACTTCACTTTTGGTCTGCAAAATAGAAACAAGAAAATGATGAAATGAAATGAGTACTGTTCCAGGTCAGACAGGTATGGCATTTTGCTACGTGTAAGTACAACTAACATATTTCTGCTAGAATCAAAATGTGTCTTTTCACTCCAGAGTAATGCAAAACAATTGAGGCCCCACCTGAGGCCTGTACTACGAAGCAGCATTTCATCTTATCTACCCAACCTCAGGGTTAACTTAGCAAGCTGATAACTAGCTTTGTGTGACTGGTTCTCCTGGCTGCTGATGTTAGCCTAAATGAAGTCCAGATAATGGGAAGACAAGCATAATATCTTGAACTCGCTTTTGCAGTACAGACCTCTGGAAGGAGTGCGGAAAAGATACTTACGGGTGTCCTGTAAACATAGGTGACTTCCTCCTCTGAAAGAAAACACAAATATCATGTTCACTACACTGTTTCCTGCACATTCTTAACTCTGACTGTAGTGAATGACATGATCAACAACCTCTCATTTGAAACAGAACAGTAAGAAGCCTAGCCAGCTGCTTGGCTTGGCTAGGTGTTTCTTTGTGTGGAAGACAAAAAACAAAAACAACTTAAATATAAATACTAAAATGAATTATTAAATGCACTAAAACCCTACAGATAAATAGATTTTTGTACTGAAAAAGACCCCACTCTTACTATCTAAAATTAATTATGTCGATACTGTCAATCATTACCTTTTTATTTGTTTATGTCTATATGTTCAATTGCTTTAAACGAGCTTAGGACATTGTATCTTACTGGCCTGCCTTTAAATAATAAATAATATTAATAATTACACAGAAATTACTACAATGTAATTCCTTTACTAATTTATAGGCTTTGTAATTACGATAGTATAGAGTTTCCACGCCTTTTAAAGGACACGAGACAAATTTGACACATATATATGAAAATGTGAATCGCACCCTCTTCTCTGTAGTAGGTTTTGTCAGGTGATGGTTTGGCTCTTTTGCCTTTGGCCATGGCCTCTTTCAGTTTCTTCTCATACAGGTTTCTCGTAGATTCTGTGAACAAACAGGACACGGGGAACCTTTATTACAGGTAAAACTGTTCCTCTAGGAAAGAGCTGTAAAGTTAGCTGACACGGCTACTGATTCAAAAACGGGCGCATAAGAAACAGTTGTATCTGTGCCACTCACCGACCACAGGTCCGTGCTTTATTCCGTATTCATCGAGCAGGTCGATGATTTCCTGCGCAGATTTGTCACTCAGGGAAGACATTTTTGCTTTGGCTTACTTAAAAATGTGTTATTTATCTCTCTCTGGACTCTCCTTTCGGTTATGTTTTGCTTGTAGTTAGTTTCAGTTACCAAAAAAAGAAAATAGATAGACCTCCTCCCAACGATTATGGCTGAGCGCTCGTTTTGTTGCACGATTTGGCGGGAAGAGCCTCAGTAGAGCGTGCGGAGTCGAATGTTGGCGTGGGAAGACGGAACACCTCAAACCCCGCCCTCGTTTATTGAGCCAAATGTTTTAAAAAAATCGCACCTTAACTAAACTTTTACATGTTTCCGTTTCCGTTTGAGGAACTCTTCTTTGTTTATTTTTTTCTTCCTTTTAGTCGATTTTCTTTCCAGAACCGAAACAGCGCCACTACTGGGCTAATGTTAATAAGACTACTGAGACCGAAGTTTCTGATATAAAATGTCGACTTTTTGTTACACGAAACAGTTCACAAAAATAGAAAATGATAAAAATCTAATGATAAATAAATAAATAACATCCTAATATTTAAATATTTAAACTAGTCATGTCCACATGAATTATTGAGGAAAATCTAAACGAAATCTAAAATCTTAACACTGACAGACACCAATTAGAAACTATATTCATGAATACGAATCAGCCCAATTTTTAGGATACAAAGAAAATATAATGTATATGATGTGCCTTAAGGTACCTTAAATATATCTAAATGTTTTATCTTGTGAACTATAAACATGTAGGATTATAACTTCCACCTGTGTAAAAAAACAAACAAAAACAACACTTTCTTCCACTGTGAAAAACAACAATGAAACAATTATCAAACGCAAAATCATGTTTAAGTTCTTGAGCAGCACCACTTTACAGATAAGAATCTCCAACAGGACTCACATGAACCGGAAACCATAGTCAGAGCCCAACTTTAGCTTTTGCCTACTCTCTAACATATCTTTGTACTTCGTTCTTTTCTGGTTTATATTTGTAAACTAGAAACCATTGTTATGGAGTAAAAGGTCCCACAGGATTTCTCTCTGAGATGTTGTGGAGTGAAGTTCTTTCTACTAAACTTAATTTATTCCAGGCATGGTTGTCTTCACGAAAAAAATGGAGGACTGTGTAACCTCAGCTCAGAAAACACCACTGTGAGCATACCTTATCTAGAATTCATGCAATTTAGCATCATTTTGAACAAACACAGCTCTTTATTAAGCAAAATATCTGCACAACGACACATACTTAACTTTACACTGCATTCTTTACAAACATGTGCGAGCACATAAATGACCAAGGACATTCCATAGCCCTAAAAGAAGAAAACCTGGTTGAGCCATTCTCCTTGATCCGTAGCCAACCAGAACATCAGCAGTCCCATTCCGGTCAGCACACCCATCTTCAGTATCAGCTTCATGATGCTGCCACCCTGTGGGACCAAAGTTTAAGCAGGTGAACTGAAAATAACCAAATCACACAGAGCAGACATTCAGTAATGAGCTGTGATTTCACACCTTGTGTTTTTCTGTGCAGGTTTGTGTGTTGCCGAGGTCTGGCTCACTCTCTGCTAGCTGAGCTTTGGGAGGATCACAAGCAGGTTTCATTTGCAGGGTGTTGTCAGGCTCCCTTGGTTCCTGACCACAAACGAAACAATTAAGTCATGTGTTTATTTATGTGTATGCGTGCATGTCTCCACAGGCAAAAAAAAAAAAAAAGATTTTCTTACATCCGATGACTCTGTGGAGCTCAGGTCCTCCCTCCCGCCGTCTGTGGAGCTGCTGAGTGACTCTTCATCACTGCAGGGAACAAGAGGAAGCAGCGTTTTGGTTGGGACGGGAAAAATGAGGTTTACACATCAGGAATTCTCCTTACCTGTCACTTTCATAGCGAATGACTTGAGACAATGGCTCTGCACAAAACTGAACTTTTATCTGCCTCCCTGAAAAATACACAGGGGAAAACAGGTTAATTTATGAAAACGCTTTCAAAATGTTACAGAACTTATTCTGATTACATTTAGAGACTTGTCCTCAGCACTCACCTTCTCTTTCATTCTCCTCATCGCCGTAAAAATCGTTGAAAGCTTTGATTCTCTTCTCTTCTTGCTCCCAGTTCCTTTCTTCTTCATAGTTCTCCCCTTCCAGCTTTCCCTGCTGAGGGATGCCAGAGGCCTCAACATTGTCGAAGAAGAAGCTGTCATCAAGGGATCCCTGGTAGGAGGGGCTTTTAATTTTGAGAACTTCAGAGTAGCTGATGTATTCTGGGTGGTCCTGGTTAACACCTGTGGGAGTTGTTTCTGTCATGTCTCCTGTGGTTAACAGGTATTCAGTCAGAAGGCTATCAGTATTTAATACATCAAATTCCCAGTTGAGGATATCTGCTTGATCTGCTCTGCTCGTGCCATATATCTGACTGTCGGCCGGCTGCTTGTTGTTTTCAAGCTCTTGGAGGCACCTACGAGCCCCGTCGTCATCACTGGAGCTGTAGTCGCTCTCAGATGTGTCTTCTTCATCGTCAGACTTGGTCGCGGCTGTGCTGCCTCTGTCTCCAGCTGCTACGTCCATGCTCATCAGATTCTCAGCATCCATCTCTAGATCTCTGCTGTACAGATACCCATCTTCCTTCTCATCGCTGTGCTCGGCGTGGTCCATCTGTGTAATATCTTCCACAGGTCCTTCCATGAAAGCATCCTGCTGCGTGTATGAACTGCATTCAGATGTACCGGGCCCAAAATGTGGCCTGCTTTCCTGATTTTTTGTCCCATCGTCTGCATATTCACAGGAAGAAAAGTCTGAGGGGTAATCTGCAAAGCTCTCGCCTGCCTCTTGGTGCTCATCCCCCGAGAAATCTTTCATTTTCTCTGCATATTCCCCTTTCTCACTTTCACCAGTGAGCTCCTGCAGATTTTGCAAGGATATGCAAGGAAACTCTGAACTAGCTTCCTCAGGATCATCCCCGTAAATGTTTTCCACCTCTTCCTCCTCCTCAAGAGGCTGTCCGATAACATTTTCCTCCTGTTCGATTTTCATGCCCTCACACTCAGAATCAGATGATGTGCCCTCTTCTTCTTCTTCTTCTTCTTCTTCTTCTTCTTCTTCTTCTTCTTCTTCTTCTTCGCTTTCTCCCTCGTCCTCTCCTACCTCTGCAGCTTTTATCACAGTCTCATCGCCTCGGTCAGGGAATCTTTCCAAATAGGACACGTCCCTGTCGCACTCAGCCTCACCTTGCTCCTCATTTCTAACTTGAGGGTTTTCAGCATCCTCCGGGGCCAGAGGTTGTCCCTCAGCAAAGATCTCGTCCTCCTTATCGCTGTCGTTGAACTCATCACTGCAGCGCACTGACATCAACAAATCCCCTGATGTCTCTGCCACTCCTATGTCCTCTTCCACACCCTCATCATCTTCTCCAGAGACGGAGCCTTCGTGCGCAGAATCTCCATCTGAGCTCATGTAATCCTCCTCTGCTGTTTTGCCACCGTCCACGGCACTGATCCCCTCACCTTTAAAATCCTCCTCATCTGTTTCATTGTCCGACTGCTCTTCGTAAACATTTTCAACCGTCTCTTTGGTTTCAAACAGAGCTGCCGCTTCACCTGTTGCTTCCTGGAGCAGTGCCGCCTCTTTATTGTTTG
This sequence comes from Perissodus microlepis, assembly GCF_051167445.1. Lineage (NCBI taxonomy): Eukaryota > Metazoa > Chordata > Actinopteri > Cichliformes > Cichlidae > Perissodus > Perissodus microlepis. The sequence continues at coordinate 4,236,773 of NC_140480.1, read as the reverse complement.
TTGTTAGGTTTTCTGTCCCGTCTTCATCAGACTTTTCTCCAAAAGTTAAATTCTCAAAGTCCAAACCTTCGTCCGGGAATGGAGGAACAGATGTCTCTGTAAAAACAGCATAATCTGAATATTAATCTTAAAAACAAACAAACAAAAAAATGCAAAAAAAGTAATATATGTGCATCTATAAATGCCAGAAATAACCACACATCTTACCTGAAAATACATCTGTTAGGAGATCAGCAAAACCTTCCATCTTTACAAAGACAAAATCAATAACTTATCTTAGAAGTTATATCGAGACAAAAAATTAATGCATTGGCACAGATAATCTCTCGTCTCAGAAAGGAAGAGCGCACGAAGTAACTCTCATCTGTTGTAGCTACAAGCAGCTTCCTGTCAAACAGACCGTGCAGAGGTTACATATTTAAACTGAAACATTCAGTGAAATGCACGACACAGAGTCTCCACGTGATGTTTACCTACCATCAAGGATGAAGATTTAATATGATTTTCTCAGGTTCCTCTGGAAAGCAAAGTCCAAAAGTGATGTTTTGTGTTTTCGCGTTGCTGCAGGAACGTACCTTCATGAGCTCATGAAATGATGTCAGCTTTGATGTGGTTTTGGTTTCAGGGGCAGAATATAAACTCCAGCAGTGAAGCACGCAGTTCTTACTTGCTGAAAAAACTTGAGTTTATTGGTGCAACTGAGAGGAGTGCAGTGCCAGTTTAGGATCATTATAAAAAACAAAAAAACAAAAACATAGCTCTGTATTTTGTTGGCTCACATCATCCACTCATTAAAATCAAGCAAAACACTGCAAAAACATTAGTGATTGGTTTACAGCTCATGGCGGAGGAAGTAGCGGTGGTTGGCCTTCAGGTCAACTTCTACAGGAAAATGGTCACTGACCTCAAGAGCCTAAAGTGTCATCAAAAGAACAGAATAAAGGTTGAAGTTAAGTCAGAAAATGAACTTGAGGGAGGGGTTTCTTTTGAGAGGTTTACCTCTGCCTCAGTTAGATGGAAATGCTCTTTAAAGTTGAAGGGCTGAGCTGAAGCTGGGACTACACTGGAAACAACCTCCGGTCCGTGCACGATGATCCTGTTTCACAATGAGGAAACTTTATAGTTGGGCATAAGAAACTCCAATATATGTGCACCAAGTCACTGTAGAAACCGACCTGTCGTAGGCACAGTGTGTCTTCTCCCTGACGGTGGTGTCTTGCTCGTCTCCGATTAGCCAGTGAAATTTGGGGTCACTCCTCAGGCGCATGGCTCTCCATCCTTTGGTGGTGATGTAGCTGCACCCAGCGTTCAGGTCACCTAAGATGATCGCATTCTGAAAGCACGCCAGTAAAGGGAAGTTAAAAAAAAATCATGAAAATTATTACAAACAACATGATGAGGAACCAAGATCTTGCTAAAGAAAGCAAAAGGGATTAAACGATGTGTTTCAACCTACATCTGTCTTCCACTTCTTGTAAATCCTTTTGAAGACAGCGTACAGTTCATCGAGCTCCTTCATGGCAGTTTTCGGACTGGTGTGCTGCCCTATCAGGACAAAATCCTTCACCACTGAAAACAAAAAACATCACAAAGCGCCGCGGTCCAGTCTGACTGTGTGTCTCTCATTCAGACCTCCAAATTCAACAAAGGTGCAATTTCTCTGTGACGTTGACGGCTGCGTGAACTTTGCTGGATCTTTATTCACCTTTGATCAAGGTGAGCTTTAGTAGCAGCACAATTGTTTACAGTGTAACAAGATTCAATGAAGATTAACCTACAAGGTTATAACCCAACACTAACAGTCTGTGACACCTCTGGAACAGTGGCTCATCATTAACATTGTTGTGAAGCAAATAATTAGAAAGCAAAAATCATTTAGAAGCCAGAGAACCGAATCATAAATCATTAAGTCATTTAGATTTGCCCAGAGAAAACGATTCTGGATGACAAGTCAGAATCATTTTTTATTTTTGCCAGCACAAAGCTCTTTGAAGTTTCATGTTTCCCCCCCTTTTAACCTTACATGTAGTGGGGGAGTGAAAGTGGATGATGAAGGGCCCTCTGGAGAAAACATCAGTTTCATTGGTCCCCTTTCCTTCGAGTTTAGGGTACTGATAATGCTCTTTGACCTTCAGCACATTGCTCCTGTAAGTCATGGGAGAGGAAAGCACACTAGGTTTAGCATGATCATATAAGGAAATGGCTCAAATGCAATGGGAAATACAGCATGAATTACCTGTAAATGTAGACATATTGCTCCTTATAGGCCTTCCTCCCGAGCCTTTCGCTTTCCACGTAAGAGTAGGGGTTGTATTTGTCAAACCTGGTTAGAAAATAACATCAAAATTAAAGTTGGTCAGTGTTATTAAATGGCACAGAAGATTTACCACACAAGCCTTGTACCTGTTAAGATCCTTAACCAAAGCTTGTATTACTTCTCCTTTAGAGTCTCGGACCTCCTGAATGAGACACAAGTCACACCGAGAAAGAATCTTGGGAGCAAAAGCAGAAAAAACAAAGCTCCATCAGCTGTCCACTTTGTTCAGCTATCAATCTAGGTGTTTTTGTAGACACATAGTACCTTTAGCAGAATCCCCATAACCTTCTTGTTGTTTGCCTTGGATTCTCCAAAGCTCTGAATATTAAAAGCACAGATTTTAAGGGACGACGTGACATCCAGCAAACACAGCCCAACAACAAACAGCAGCCCTGCGGTCCTCATCGTGCTCTGCAAGCACAAAGAAAGTTTGCAAGAGCCCCACTTGTCATGTTTTAAAGTACGCTACAGAAATCTTCAGCCCCTTACCTTCAGTGCGTTTGTCACCGGGAGACTGATCTCAGGCCAGCAAAGAGCCATCTCTTCAGTGACCACGGGAACATACAGGTAAATGTGGGCGGGGGAGTCAGGGGCTGCAGATGTGTGGTGGATATGCTGTGTCAGCGCCTACTGAGAATGGAGCTGTATCTGGAACAGTTAAAAGCACCATAATGAACAATGACTCCATCCAACTCAGAGAGCTCAGCTCTGAGTGCGTTTTGTCTCTAAGTTTGAGCGTAATCAGACAATAGATGCAGTCATGTGTCATGTCCGCCCGCTTCATGAACATGTGTGTAGAACAAATCCTCCTGTCAGTTAGGCAGCTGGTAATTACCACACGGTGCTGTTAAAAAGAACATTCTGATGACTGGTGCAGTTTTTACTGTGATGGCTTTGCCAGTGTGAGGCAGAGTGTGTCACCTGTGTGTCACCTATAAGAGTGCTCTTGCACTCTTATAGGTGTAAGATAGACAGTGTTTTTCTTTTTCTTTTTGGGACTACAGATGAAATCCGCATGGAGGGACGTTAAAATGGGATAAGCATTCTTAAAAATAGCACAAAGAAAACAGTTTATGTATTTTTTGTGTGTATGTGTTGTTATATTTTAACATTGTTTTGTCTTTTGTGGCTTTTCTTATTGTTGTTGCTTTAGTACCTTCCAGTAATTGTTCTATATTACACAGCAAAGCATTTAATATGATGCAATTAACATTTACATGTATAAAATGGGCCAGCACAGTGCAGTGGTTAGCACTGATACGTCCCACCATGTAAATTCCTGATTCAAGCCTCCTGGTCGCCTGAGGCCTTTCTGCATGGAGGTTGTTCCAGTGACTCGGGCTTCCTCCTGCAGTCTAACGAACATTAGGTTATATGTGATTCTAAATTGGCTGTGGATTTGAGAAATGTTAGTTTTTCTGTATCTGTGGGATCTGTTCAGGGTTTTCCTCCCCCATCGTCCCCATGAGCTTTACTGGATAAGTAGCTAAGAAAATTAGCCACAGATTTATAAAATCATTTTTTTTGCCTAATATGATGCCTTTTATAAATTAAACAAGCTGAGAATCTGAAATAGTTTTACAGCATTACACATCAATAATGATGACCCAGTGTTTTATATAAATAATGTAACTGGGAGGATTCATTTTGCTGCAGAGTGAATACTTACATACTTGCACTCTCTGGCCACTTTATTAGGTACACATTGCTAATACTGGGTTGGGCCTTCTTTTCTGTTTAGATCTGTAGTAATTCACGGCACAGACTCAACAAGGTGCTGGAAACATTCCTCAGAAACATGATGACATCTACATTTGTTGGCTGTACACGCATGATGTGAATCACAAGTTCCACCACGTCCCAGTGGTGACTGTGGAGCGTGGTGATGCTGACATCTCGTATGTTCAGAGATGCTCTCCTGTATACCTTGGTTGTGTGCAGAAAAATCCCAGTAGATAAATGGTTTCTGAAGTACTCAGACCAGCCCATCTCGCACCAACAACCATGCCACAAAGTCACTTAATGCCCTTTCTTTGACATTGTGATGCTCGGTTTGAACTTCAGCTGGTTGCCTTGACCGTGCCTACATTCCTGAATGCATTCAGTGGCTACCATGTGACTGATGTATTACCACACGTGACTTGGAAGATTAGATATTTGAATTAATGTGCAGTGGAACAAGTGTATCTAATAAAGTGGCCAGTGAGAGTATATAACTAATGAATGAATATGCTCTTAATTAAGATGTGGTGGTGTTACTCTCAGTAAACTGAAGGACCTTAATATGTCCTGCTGAATATATTAATTTAAAAAATAAACTTTAATGAAAATTATAGTTTACCTACAAAGTAGCTCATTGCTGTCAAAATAGAAATGACGCTCATTCCACTGACACACAGGTATGAAACTGACACTCCTTTCATCCTCTATGATCTCAAACTGGTTATAATCTGGCACCAGTGACTCCATCAAAAATAGCTTACATTCTGGTTAACCACCTCTTCTCTCTCAAACCTCCCAAATACAAAAAATCTTGTGCGTTCTCTGAACAATAAAGAATAATATATATATATATATATATACTAGTGTAAAACACTGTTTAAGGTCGTGACCTGAGATCAGTTTAATGTATCGTGATTTACATTTGCCCTTTCTTGGTGTTGTTTTGTAGCACACTGCATCTCACTCTATATATGCTGTGACATGTTTCAGTAATTCAAGACTAAATAAATCAGTCATTTACAGTATAAAAGACACTTTTATTTTCCACTGTTCTCATAGTTAAACTCACAGTTTCTTAAAATGCCATCAACATTTTCCAACAGTTTGGGCAAATTTAAAACAAGCATTGCCGAGTTTCTTTACTCGTACTGGAACTTTTTGCTCACTTGTCCCCAACACCAACCTGACACAGTCTCACAAACATCACACAAACACTGAGTTCCAAGTCGAAAGAGTTTTTAAATACAAAAATGTCAACAAACTACATTCTATATAAATCTAATCTTGACATAAAGCAACAAAACGTCAACAAAAACAAGATTTGGAGCAATGTCATATTGGTCTGAAGCAGCCCGAGTGTCGAGGAGAGGCCATTTCCATGAGATAATCTTCAATACGTGTCTCTATGTCTGAGTACAGGTCCTCAACTTGCTCCCTGAAAGGCGGATGCCACAGCCACAGCATTACAACCCCTGCTACAGCGAGGAGTAAAAGGAAGAACAAGCACAGCTTCCACCAGGATCCACAGGGTGTCTAAACAGGAAGAAAAGAAATAATTTAGTCAGGTGGATATTAAATCATCAGCAGGCAATGATAACTCATGTGCATGAGCAGCTGCTCAGCTGGTTACTGCAGGGCAGCTGAAGCAAACTGATAGTGTTGAAAAGCATAGTGGGGCAGTGTTAGAATTATGTAGTGGTTTAATTACTGGCTGATAATATAAAGGCAATGAGAGCTTTTGAGTGCTGCAAGGGCATTAAGTCTCCCTTAAATGATCTCACACACACTCTACTCACTGGTCCCCTGCGGCGGTGGCTGAGCTGCCGGAGTTCGTCTCTGCACTGCGACAGCCGGGCCTGGCTGGACTGACACTCCTGCTCCATAGCGTGCAGCTCTGCCTGCAGCTCCTCACACTGCACGCACACAATAAAGAGCGTGAACATGCAGAAATGCTCAAAATACACTCTAAATGCTGGTGATCCTCAGACAGGCACTGTCACAAAATGTACTTGCATGTGTGTTAGCACTGTGGTTGGAATGCAAACATACTGCAGAAGATTACCTTGTATATAAGACAAAAACAAATAATAGGGGTAATATTTTTACCTGCGCCTGTTAGGGACTTTGTGAAACACCTAGCTGGGACATTCCTTGTGTGGCAAGCTTGGATTAAAGAGTCAGACTTGTGAATGAGCTACAGTTTACTGTAATGTCCATGTTTTACCTCTCTCTCTTTGAGCTGGAGTTTCTCCTGAGTGTGGCGGAGCTGGTCCTCCAGCTGAGAGTCTCTCCTCACCGCCAGCCGAGGCTCAGGTTCCTGTGACGCCAGACACTCCTGCATCATGAAGTCTTGACTATCCTCTTCGCCATCTAGGGCACCGAAAATATTATAAACATATTGAATGTGCACTATTTAACAATAATCATAAAAAACACCAAACGTGATGTCTTGCCTCTGAGTTGCTGGATTTCTTCTCTTAGGGTCTGGTTGTCTTCCTCCAGCAGACAAATGTTGTACTGTAGGTCCTGCTTTTCTTGTCTCAATGAAAGCATCTCATCTCTCAGCTCACGCTCTCTGGCTCTGCACAGCTGATAATTCAAGAAATAAATTCACATTTCTAACATTTATAATTAAACTTTTGACCGCGCACTCATGCACGTTGTCACAACCTAACATACCTCCACTTGGCTGTGCAGCTGTTGCAGCTGCTCATTACTGAGGTGCTGGCTCTCCCTGAGTTTTCCAGAGCTCAGCTTCAGCTCCTCATGAAGGCTTTGCCACTTCAGGGCCTCTGCCTTTGCTGTAATTAGCGCTTCCTGTTGACACAAAATGCAATGTTTTTAAAAAGAAAAATCATCTGCAAATACTCAAATTAGGAAACTTGCTTCCAGGTCACCAGATGCTGAGTCTATCAACTAAAAGGCAAACAAACTGAAACCTCAGTGACATTTGTTTCTTTTCTGCGTGGTAAAACAGAGAAAAAAAAGATGTTTGACCTGCAGAGTCTCAGCCTTGCTGAGGGCCTCAGTTTTCTCCTGTGTGGCCTTCTGCAGGGCAATCAAGGCCTTCTCTTCATATACCATCCTCTGCTTTTCCATCTGTACCACAAGTTTCTTTACACCATCTTTTGGAAACTTCTGCAGGGACACAACACTGCTGAGTTAGTTGTTAACACCCAGTGAGATCCAGATCAAAACCACAGAGACTCACACTTAAGATGCTACACTATCACCCTGTGACAGAATAATGCCAGAGCAAGGCTAGTTACTGGAAAGAGTAAATGTCTGACTTCTTGGACAGCAAATAAATAATAACAACAGCAACAAATCACCACCAAGATATTGTAAAAATAAGTGTGGTTGCTTTTTTACAGACTAAATTACACTCACCTGCAGACAAGCTTGCAACTGCGCCTCCAAAGCCTTGATCTTGTTTCTCAGCAGATCTTCACTGCAGCGAGACTGTGTGGGTTAGAGAGGAAATGAATGACTGTCACGCTCTAACCTGCAGATGGAAAATTAATGGTTCATGTGCCAAAAAGCTGTGACAGCGCGTTGTTTCTCCGAACGCAGGTGCATAAGGGGAACTCGAAGCAACAGTGAGCCTCAAGGGAGATCACAATATCTGCGTGTGATGCAACGCACTTTGTTATAAGTGCAAAAAAGACCCCTCATGATAACATACCTCAGTGAGAAACAACAGGTGGAAGACCTAAATAAATGAGACTGAATAAACTGTAGATCAGCTTAGCTGCTAAAACAAAATCTAAAGAGGAAACAAAACTAAAAACAACATCAATATTTTCCTTTCATTCATTGCAACCAGAGTAGCCAAAAGAGATGTAAAGAGGATGCATAGCACCTTTAACAGCTACTGAGTGGCACACCCTTCCTGTATAAGAACGACAGCTTGCACTCGTCCTATGCAGTATAGAATTGCGCGGAAGCAGGAAGCTCCAAACCACAGACTGCACAGGCCTTCCTGACACCGCCGTAATATCAGCCAGTGCACCAGAGCAGAAAGAAAAACAGTGTGGCCTTATAAAGTGCGAAATGTGTGTTATTCGATGCGTGTAAACAGAGGGAGAGCCTTACTGTCCATATTTTGTTGGATGAGTTCACGAGGTTTGTCGTGCTCTCCTGGAGTTCAGCCAGCTTCTTCTTCATCACATCTTCTCTCCACAGAGCCTCCTGCCAGAAACCCAGCAGCAGCAGAAAGAGTTACACTAACGCACAAAGACAGTTTTCATCTGCTTTGGACTGCACAGGTCATCAGGTCCTTAAGTAGCATCAGAGCACATTAATTACTTAATACTGAAAGCAGTAGTGATGAAAGATCAAATGTGATGAGAACTTAACCATTTAAAACCAAGCGTATTATATCTGATTAGTGAGTTTTGTGAGTTTTTGACTTCTACATCATCAACGTGATTATTTTTCTTCCCCCCAAAAAATAAAATAAATTGCACTGTACAGTTTTAAGGAATAAATTGCAAAAATAAGCCTAATGTAGCTAATATGATACAACTTTAATCTCATATATACAAATTATTATTTCTTATTTCAGAAGGGCCACTAAACACAAAAAATGTGACTTTTCTGGCATCTATTCCTAGGTTCAGGCTTTAAAACCTTAAAGGATTCATGAATCACAGGATGATTTTAGGATAAATATTGTTTGCTTACCTGTAGGTAGTCAGCTAATTTCTGAATATCCTATTAGGAGAGAGATAAGAGACAGTAAAAACAGTAGAGCTTTATAATTAAAGAAAAAACCTTTGCATCAGATTATAGAGCATCTGTTTCCCCTCAGATTAGCCTAAACTTTATTTCGACTAATCATGTCATGTGACGCTTACCTGACTCGACCCTAGCCCTCACCTGTGGCCTGTGCTCCCACACCTTTTAATCTGTCACCTAATTCTAAAACAGCAGGACTGTGAAACTTACTGATTCTTTAACGGTGATGAGTCCGGACCTGCACAGAGGACAGTTTCTCATTAGAGAGAGAGGAGATCCGAGATGCCTTTTGCAGTAAAATCACGGTTTAAAGATTAAACTAGAATTAAATGAGACTCACTCTGTCTGCACGCCGGTCTCTCTCAGTATCTTTTTCTGAAGAATGCTTTCAGTTTGTACAGATGATTTCTGGTAAATCTTCTCTGTTTTGATGAGTGTTTTTGTGGTTGTCTTTTGTGCTGTATGTGGAGAAAAACAAGGCATGATTCAACAGTCCCTGGTCAAAATGTTTTGCGCTTGGCATGATGATTTATTCTTTTTACCGTTTACACTCGTGTCCTTTTTATAAATACTTTTCACCCTGTGCTGCTCTGATTCCTTCACAGATGGCGTGGAGGTAGGTGATTGCTTCTTTGCATGACTTTTGTCCTGCTTCATCACTGTTATCTGTTCTGACCACAGTGAGGCCTGAGGGAATGAGAGGAGAGCAACGGGGCAGGTATTATTCACAGCAGACCTATGAAGACATAAATCTGATCTGGTGATAAATGTGCCGAATTGACGCAATCTTTTACCCATGTGCTGGTGCTTGGATCACTGCTTATGCTGCTGTTTGGTGTCAAAACCATGGGCGGATATCCTTTAGCATTCTCGGTGTTTGTTGAGCTTGAACTGTAATACTTCATTGAAAATATCTGTGAGGGAGAATTTCTTCTCGATGAGCCTTCACGCCACACTGGGCTCACCGATCTCCTCCTCAGAAACTCCAACTGCCTCTTCTCTTTCAGTTCTTTCTTTATCTGCCAGGTGGTACTGTCTCTCGGAGGGCTGCGGCATGAAGTCACATTGTTACGTCCTCGCAGGTACTCACGCTTCTCTGCTCTGATGTCCAATATTCGGTCAAAGTGTTTCTCCGAGAGTTGGAATCCACTGATGGCCAGGGCGTCCATGGCAGCTCCCCTGGCTGTTATGTCGCCTCAAGCCTGCGAGGACAGCGTAGCTTATCAGGAAACTGGTTACAGTCATTCACAAAGATCAAATTCATGGCATGTTATTAGCTGAGTACTATCAAGTGATGTTGTGAGTAGCTAAAAAACAGCTTTCTTTTAAGTTGCAGAAACATTGTGATGGCTAAAGGTTATAAATGAAGAAACTCAAACTGCTACTTACTTTAAAGAAAAGGTCTGAAATGTAGCTTCCTACCAGGGTTGGTGTAAATGAGAATTTTTCAAGTATTTATGATATTTTTATTCTGGAGAGACTTAAACAAAGAAAAGTTATGTGTATGATGAGGTCATGCTGCAAACTGATGTGAGCCGTATACGCATTAAAAGTAAACTGCCAAAAGTGCCTGATGTTTAGAAAGCTGTGTGTGTGGAGCAGAAGCGGTTGCAATAGTAGCTCAGAAATACTAATGCAGAAGCTGAAACTTACAGGAGAAGCCCCTTAATTACAGGGTGAAGCACTTCTCATCGATAGACTAGGCCCTGGCACCTGCAAGATGATAAAGCGAGGACAAACTGCTGCTTATTAAGCAGGAAACCATGGTTGAGCCTTACCTACTGGGCCATCTCATTCAGTGGGGAGAGCTCTTCATGAGGTTGTTGATAAGTCATCCATTTTCTCACTCTTCTGAAATAGTGCCGGGTTTTTTTCTTGCCTGTGTTTCACATGTAGCTGTTTCTGTTGAGCACAGTTTTTACAGGAAGTGAAGAGAACCACAGCGTCATATGTTCCTCTATCTCACCAGCCACTCACACAAAACTGATGCCATACACGGGTGGGCCTCAAGATTACAGACTACACAACTAATTCCCCCTGTGTGCAGCCTGGGATAAAACACTTGGGAGATTGGTGTGTGTGTGTGTGTGTGTGTGTGTGCTTTATTAGATGAGTATTTTTATTATTAGCAAATGATGCATGTGGGCTTGAACACTTTCATTAGTTAGTTTTCTTGTGCATGCTTGTGTGTATGTAACAGTTAACTTGCATAACAATAACACTAAATAGCAGTTTGGCTTCATATTCTGTGTGGTGCCGTTTTTGTTTAAAGTCAGCAACCTTTCAAGATGAATTGATCCAGAAAACTTGATCTTATCATAAAAAATTACCCCAAATTCTCTGCATTAACTCCTTAATCACTTCTATTAATCCGAATTCAATTTCAGGGCAGTGTGTGTGTGTGTCTTTGCACGCAGTGCCCACTAGAGGGCGTTGACTCCACAAGCGCTTCTGTACTCTCGCGTTGTTTCACGAGGATTTCTCCTGCGTCCGCCATCCTTGCGGTTCTTTGCAGAGAAGGGCACAGAGAGGCCGAAACAAGAGTGCCCCGGTGTTGTAGGAACTTGGTACTTCATCCTTCAGACATGCTGTCCAGGCTCGTTTTTGTCTCAGGTATGCATCAGAACAGCTTTTAAAATGATAATAATGGCCACTTACTGCTGGTGCCAGCAGACTGTCAAGCAGGAGGCAGGAAAGTTTAAAGTGAGCTGAAGGGTAAAGTGAAGGCCGCACATTGAATGAGACATGCTAATGCTAACTGTCAGCATAGCTTCAAGCTCCTCGGAAATGGTAGAAATTTTATTGGCTGCAGATTTATATCAGACGTTATCAAAGGTAATCCTGGATATTTCAGTGCTTCTGTATTTTGTTGTTTTAATTATTTGGTCACAGGCAAGTTAATCGACGCTACGTTAGCTAACGTTAGCTCTGCACGCCTAAATGTCACCTTATTGACAGCTAGCATCGGTCGGCTTTCTGCCCTTTCTGCGATGTTTTATGGAAAAGTTTGTGTTAATTTTGATGACCTCACAAACTGATCGCCCGAAGCCCATCAAATAGCTACCAATACTAAGTGTTATAGTTCTGTGTTGGACTGCTTGATGTGCGTTTAAGGTGTACACAATTTGACCGTTAATGTTTTCAGAAGTTTGTTGTTAATGGTGTTTATTGAGAAAACAGTAATTAACACTTGTACTTTTTTGTGGGTTTCAGCTAGTGCCCTGAAAAGCAGTGGCCCCATTGGAGCTGGGTATGTGTCATTGTAGTGTTAAATGTGTGTGTTTTAATACCAATATCCAATAACATCAGAAAGAAATGCTTAGTAATCGTGGTTTTCTCCCTCAGTGTGGTCCATGCATCTCGCTGTCTGCACACATCATCCCAGAGTCTGGCTCCGGTGCCCCCTCTGCCAGAGAAGGGAGGGAAGGTCCGCCATGGCTTCATCCCAGAGGAGTTATTCCAGCTGCTGTACCCCAAAACTGGAGTAACAGGTGTAGTCTTTAATCAAAAATGATCATTTAATATTATTCACGTTGTCTTAAAGAAAGTAAGTGAAAAGTCACAGAAAATTGATTGTGTGGACACAGTATTTTCACTGAATCAACTGGATTCTTCAACTTCTCTTTTTGCAAGGACTACTTAAAGACTGGTATGTGATTATGAGCAAACAGCAATTTGCTTCCACTGAAAGCATCCAGATGATTGGTGAACGTACTTCATTTGACAGAAACAGAACTTTTGAAAACTCCTGTTTTTGTGAACGCATTCACAATAAGTATTTGTTTAAAAAAAAAAAACCTGCAGCGTGAATGTTTTTTTTTCTTCATACCTTTACAAAAAGAAATGAATAAGCTAATCAAAAGCAAGTAAGAACAAAAGTGAAAAATAAGTCTAACAATTAAGATTTTTTTCATAGATGGTTCTTAAGATTCTGTTTAAATATATCAACAGTCTCCAAAGATCTTAAGTGCAATGGTAGTTACACATCTCACTTTTATTTTGTATTTCCCCTCTTCTCTCAATAGGACCCTACATGCTGGGTGCTGGCCTCCTCCTGTACATGCTTTCTAAGGAAATCTATGTCATCAACCATGAGACATTTGCTGCAGCCTCCATAGGAGCTGTGATCATCTATGGTGTGAAGAAATTTGGGCCAAGTGTTGGAGCTTTTGCTGACAAACTGAACGAGGTAGGCTGATAACCACTGCTTTTGTTTCTTTCTTTTTTTTGTGGTTTCATATCCCTTTTTGTTAAGTTTTATTTATTTATTTTGTTTGGACACAGTGGAGAGAGTACTGTACCAACGGACTTTTCTCTTGTGCACAACCTTTCCAATGACCCCAATATTTTCTGCTGCTTTTGTCTTCAGGAAAAAGTGGCCAAGGCTCAGGAGGTGAAGGACGTCGCCATGTCCAGCTTGGTTCAAGCCACTGAGGATGAGAAGAAGGAGCAGTGGCGAGTAGAAGGGAGGGCGATGCTCTTTGATGCCAAGAGGGTAAGCATCACCATCCTTTCATTTCAGTTTTTATATTCCAGTATCTTAACTTAAGTATTCCAGTTAACATCATTTTGACAGCTGCCACCTTCAGCTCCAAGAGCAGAAGAATTATAACCTTGTGTGGGTCTGTAGTGTAGTGGTTAACACATTAGCCCTAAGCAGTCACCACAGCTGGTAGCTCTGTATGTTTGATTTAGCAGATATTTTTACACCTGATGCCGTTTCTGATACAATTCAAAGTGAAATCTCTCCTACTGGGATCAAACCAGGGAGATTCTGCTTCTTAGGCAAATTCATAAACAAGTACACCGTGCAGCAACTTTTCCATTAGTACCTACTCACGCCGGCTTGGCTCTGTGCGGTTTTTAGGGTTTTTCCATTAGGTCATAGTACCTGATACCTGATACCGGGACCATTAGTCCTTAGTACCTAGTTGGCCGGGGTTACAAGCGATCTGAAAATGTTCGTCATCAACTGGCTAGTCCTTTACAAAAATCAAAACTGACATCTTTGAAACTCACAATGCCGGGTTCCCCGAGTCTGACGAAAAGCCACTGACCAAGCAGCAGGTATCACATCACTTTGACGTACACCTTTGTTGTGGCGTTCGTGTTGCGTACAAATGATGTTACGGGACGTTTAGCCGTGTTGCAATACCAACACGGTGCATATAGGTGGTACTAGACAAGTACTAATGAGTAAAGAGGCTTTAATCTGCCAGTGTCTACAACAGAGACTACGCCTAGTGATAAAATAAATGATTACATCAATATTTATTTATTTTTTGATCCTTGGTGAACTTGATGATCGTGGCTTGACACATGACTAATGGTCATTTGTAACATTACTCTCGTCTTATTATACAGTGCTCCATTTTCTTTTCAATGTCAGTTTAAAAAAAATTTTTCCATCAGTTTCTCTGATAATTTCTCTGATTGAAGCAGGCAGTGCTCAGATGGATTTATTGTGGCTGAAGTAAACACCCGTTTGTGAGCGCATGTTGATCCTGAAGCTGAAAACCTGGGTTAACAAAGAGTTGATACCAATGATCTGTGACTGGGTTTTAGGTTTTATCAAGCAAGCTAACACAATGACGGCCTGGCTGTGTTGAACTTGCTTTGTAGTGTACCCCACAGTACTCTGTGGGAACCAAACGGTCTGTGGCGAGACTTATTTTTTTGTTAATGTGAGTTGCTCATCACTCTGGGTGGCTATACCAGTGTTGATAATAACTGGGTACTTTCAAAATGACATTTTTCAGTCTAATGATACCACTGTTTGAAATATGCTGAATAATATGTAGGTTAGACTCGTTCTCCACCTTTTACTCTCATGCAATTTTAGTGTAATTAATTTGGCAACAAAAGGAAAAATAATTTGAGGCCATTCCTGGTTTATTATTCCATCCATCCATTTTCTGCCGCTTATTCAGTTTTGGGATGTGGGGGCAGCAGTCTGACAGAGATGCCCAGATTTCCTCTTCCAGCTCATCTGGTAGGATGGTGAGATGTGTCCAAACTCTTTGAGAGACATCTCTCTGATGTGTCTTGGGTCTTTCCTGGAGCCTCCTCACTGCCGGACATGCTTGAAACACCTCACTTAGGAGGGTCCAGCAGGCGTTCTAGTCACATGCCTGAATCATCTAAGTTCAGAGGACGCTCATTCTTTCAGTCACTGTCCAAGTCTATTAGCCACGGGTGGGTGTAGGAACATGGACTGACCGGTAAATCAACCGTGTCACGTTAAGATGCTGGAACAGTAACCGTTAGTCCTGGGCCTAGCCTAATATTTATCTAATTTTAAACAATTTTTCAGCATGATTATTTATTTATTTATGTATTTATTTATTTGTTTGCCTCCTCCAGGAGTAGTCTGTGAAAAGAAAATGTGTAACTTGCTGAATCCAACCACATGATGGTGCTCATTCTCACACTAATGGAGAATTTCCACTCAAAATAAACTGTCAGTATACAAATGTTGCCAGATTTTGGACTGACAGTACCATTTTAACATATATAGCTAAACTATCTTGTATAGATGTCACAATAGAATGAATTTAATTCTTTAGTCTGTATATAAATGCATTACAAATCTGACAGCCCTAATTTGTTTGGGACACAGCACTACGTGATTGAATGTCTGAACATGTCCTGACGGAAAACACATTTTTTACTTCAGTTATATCTTTTGTTAAAAGTTTTTTTTTTTTTTTAATTATTTTGAAAAAGTATCCCTAGAGCTGGAATTTCACATTAAAGCTGTTACAGTTAAACATACCTATCTCCTGTTTTCCTCTCAGAACAACGTGGCCATGCTGTTGGAGACCAACTACAGGGAGAGGCTACATATGGTGACCAATGAGGTGAAGAGGCGCTTGGACTATCAGATTGCGCTGCAGGACCTCAACCGTAGGCTGGAGCAAGAGCACATGATTAACTGGGTGGAGAAGAGCGTCATCAGCAGCATCACACCCCAGCAGGTCAGTCTTTATTTTTCTTATTTCTTTTCTAGCTTAGGGTGCTGACATCCAATAAATAAAAGTTATTAATAAAAAACAAACTACTGTGCCCCATTCTTCAAAATATTTAGACGAAAACCTTTTTATTTATTTTTCATGAAATGTCAAAAAAACCAAACAACAGAAATCTTTAAGGATTTAAAAAAATAAAAGTCTCATATTTGGGCCGTGATGGTTTAGTTTGTCAGATATTTCATGTTTACTGATTTGCTTGTGTTTGTTTTATATAGGCAAAGCTCGTGTTGGCAGAAAAAGTCTCGGTGGAAGATTTAAAAAATGTCAATGTTTTTTCTTTAATTTGTTATATGCATATGTATTTTTACTGTCTAATCATTTCACTTCGAGACCAACTCCTTGTATGTTTCAAAGTTTTAATATCGTTTTTGTTTTGTTTTTTTAGGAGAAGGAGAGCATTGCCAAATGCATCACAGACCTGAAGGTGTTGGCCAAGGCCACTCAGGCCAAAGCTACAGCCTAAACTGTCATCGCTCTACAGAAGCCTCCTCTAGTCCCGGACTCATCGCCCGAAGACGAGACGTCACTTTTCTTTGCAGAATAAACTATTCTTTCTTTATAGATTGTCTCTGTCAGCGTTATGGGTGTGTACAGTATTTACACGTCGGCAGATGGTAAAATAAATGGTTCTCTTATCATCTTCAGCTGGTTGTGTCTTTCTTATTCAGAGTTTGCTCTATTTTGTGAGTGACATCACAGTTTTATATCCATGGTAGAGTATGCTTGAGATAGTGGCACAAGAATAGGAACACTTGAGACCTTTGATCCCCCTGTAGGAAGAGGAGGAGGTGCTATGAATAATTTCAAAACCTTTGGCCTCATAATGTGCCACTACCTTTTTTCCATACTTCAAATACTTATCCTCAAGTGACAAATTGGGCCAACCCTTGCAATCTGTCACTCCTATCACGTAGTTGCACTTTGATCCTGCTGCTTTCACGAGGAAGTTAAGGAAATTTTTCTCGAAGCTGTTTGTGAGGATCACACCGGCTATGAGACCTGTTGGTGCCAAATTCGTTTGAAAGAAGGGAACGATGACACCGGAGCAGAGCTGAGGCTACAAGGTAAAACGACATGCAGCAGTTATGTAAAGGTCAAGTGACAGGTTATATAGGAAGTGGTTTAAAAAGGGAAAAGCTGCTGAGAACAGCACTGTGTCCTGCTCTGAAATGTGACGTTGCTTTTACAGAAAGTGTGTAGTTGTTGCCATGAAAGCTCCTCACCTTCAGTTATAGCTTAAATATACATAACCAAATAAACTAGTCTTAACCACTCGATGTGTTTAGAAAATGTATATGTAGCCGTAATAACAACCTGTCATTTATACCAATATCTAACAAACACTGAGGCTGGTTTGTGTATTCATGGGTCTTCAAGATAAATTATTATTGAGACTGTTTGCTAATTTAGTCCTTGGACTTAAAGCAGTTCTTGTAATTGATTTACTTTATATTAACCTCTAAGTGCTTGATTAGTAACTCTGCGTATATTCATATTTAATCTGTGTTTAATTTTTAATGGAAAAAAAAAAAAGCACTACCCATGATAACATGGTTATAAATAACAAGAAAACAGGCCTCGGTGGTGTCACTCGTATGGAAAAGCCTTGTTGTAGTTTTCTATGCTGAACTTGTGAGGAGCAATAAAAGCACGCTGAACTGAGGAAGTGTTTCTTTGCTTATCAAATCAATTTGAACTCTAAGAAGAAATCTTTTGCTCCAAGCTGTGAGAATCTGAAAACGTTCCAACTGAGTAAACAAATCATTTTGTGTTTCTTACAGGTTCAAGTGGTTTCTGTGTGATTCCTCCCAGTCTAAAGTTTAAAGCCGGGGTAGACTGAAGATGTTTGGGAACAGTGCCCCCTTCTCCTATTTCCCAAAGTTGGTCGATTTAATTTTCCTTTTCAAGTTCACTAGTTATATTTAATATGCTATAAGACGCTGATTTGCGGTGTTTCTGATACATACCCGTTCACACCCTTGCATAATAAAACGGCACAGTGCCATAGTAACCCTGAAGCTTACTTGAGCTGTGGACTGCGGATAGCTTATCTTCATATCGCTGAGCTTTGACTGAGACGATTTTATGGAGGTGGAAGGAAACTGAATGTTAAGGAATCGTTTCTTCTTCTTCAGGGGCTTCACATCGGAGGACCTCCCTCCGAGGCGGACTTTCCAACAAGATGAAATTAGGGAGAGTCCGCTGAGGAGAAGTGACTCAACCAGACCCAGTGGAAGATCTATTTACAGTATGTCCAGGCATTACAACACCTCATATCTAGGTATACATATTTTATGATGATATTGCACAAAATCGAATGTTCTTTACATCAGTGCAGAGAAAGGAGTACTCGGAGACACTGAACAAAAATCCTGACAGCATCAATGTCAGAGTGGAGGTAAATGAGTATAAACTCTACATCATCATGGACACATACACATTACTAACAGCACAACATTTAGCTCTCATCATCACTGACCCTCCTAATTGAACCCACAGCATCTTTTCACCTGTGAGATTGATGGCCAGGAGGTGAAGACCGTGGACGACTGCGTGGCTAAGCTCAAGAACCTGGATGCCAAAGGTCGTCTGTGGCCTCAGGAGATGATCATGGAGGTTCAGGGACCATATCTTCTGCTCAATGACATTGAGACCAAAGTAGGTTCATCACTTCTAGAAGAACAATGAAATGTCTGGAAGGGACATTATAGTACGATTGTTGGACAGAGTTTTGAGTCAGCACACCACCACAGTGGATTTGAAACCCTCAAAATGTGGCTGAAGTGAGGACTTTCAGTTTTAATTCAGGGGGTTTAAAAAAATTGCACTGATATTATTGACATATATGTGTGTATGTATATATATATATATATATATATATATATATATATATATATATACACATATATATGGACAGGTGATTCCCTAAAGTGTAGAACTCATGGACATCATCAAACGCTGTGTTTCACCTTCAGCTGCTGCTTGTTTGTGGGTCTCTGCCTTCAGTTTTGACTTTAGTGACTGAAAAGCTGGTCGGTTGAAGTAAAGAACATTATTTATTTTCCTCTCTTGGTTTTCTTTGGGTCTTTATCCATTTGCACTGTGAAGTGCTGTCCAATTAACAGTTTTGCAGGATTTGGCTGAATCTGAATCTGAAAGCACTTCACAGTCCATCCTGATACTTCTATCAGCAGTCACATCATCAATAAACACTAGTCTATTGGTGAGGGATCCACTGGCAGCCATACATGTTCACGCCATAGCATTGCCTCCATTGTGTTTAACAGATGTGTTATGCTGCGATCACGAGCTGTTTCTCTGTTTTTCTCTGTTTCATCATTCCAAAGATTTTTCAGAGCTGTGTAAGCTCTTTAAGATGTTTTCTGGCAACGTTTAATCTGACCTTCCTGTTCTTAAATATAACCAGTGGTTTTGTATGCCTAACTTGTGGGGATAGGTTAATTGGATAATCCAAATTGCCACTAGGTGTGAATGTGCGAGTGAATGTGAGTGCGAATGGTTGTCTGTCCCTGTGTGTTGGCCCTGTGACAGACTGGCGACCTGTCCAGGGTGTACCCCGCCTCTCGCCCTTTGACAGCTGGGATAGGCTCCAGCGCCCCCCGCGACCCTGCTAAAATAATTAAGACATCAATTAACCGATGCTAAACCAGATTGTTGTGGCCACTACTAAAGTTGTTGCTGTCTCTGATTATTGGTTTACTTTGTTTTGTGAGCTTAATGATGGCTTCCAACATTTACATTGACTCATAATTAAAATGACAGTAAAAAGCTATAAAACACAAATTCATCCCTTTGAATTAACTTGAGATATTAAGTCTGCTTCATTTGTCATTAACTAACATGGGAGCAGGCCTCACCTGTTAGCTGTCCAATTAACTTTGGGCCTCTGCACATGGGGCACTGTGTGTCTGTAATTCCTAAATAGTTTATGCAGCACTTTTGTTAAACCTCTTGAATTCTGCACTTCAATCACGACTTTATTGATTTAAAATCCGCTGTGGTGGTATACAGCAGCAATAATGCAAAATTGTGTCTGTGCAGGAAGTGAAATGGTATAGTAATGTCTCAGTAACATTACTATACCATTCTCTTATACCATAATGTTATTGTTCCACTTCATCCCAAAGGGTCCTGATGGGTTTGAGATTAAGGCTCACAGATTAAGGTCACTTTCTTCAACAAAACTAAATATAATTCTGTGCTGTAGCAGTAACATTTCCCATACCAAAGAGTATATAAAAGTGCAACCAGGTGAAGCAAAACCGTTACACAACCATAACTGTTTAAATTGCTAAGCTGTGTGTGGGAAAAATTCTCTAATTATGAAATGGAAACATCTGAAAAACATGTAAAATATGTATGAGCAAATAAAATCCCCCTTTTCCCTCTTTTTAAAGACTTTCAGTGTTGGCTATTAACGTTCGATCAATCTGATTTTGACAGACAGAACTGGACTTGGTACCTTTGAGCTGTATCATGCAAATCAAAGCTGTGCTGGACAGCTGCGACTTCAACTCTCTGCTGGCGATAACTGTGCAGGAACGCAGCAAACGCAACCGCCGGTGCTTCATGTTCCAGTGTGAGGAGACTTGGGTGAGTTAACTTTGACCTCCTTAAAGTCGCCAGAGAGCTGATGATAATTGTAATGTCGATTTTTCTTCCTGTTTGCTCTATCAGGCCGATCTGATCAAGAGCGACCTGGATAAGGCAGTCCAAAGAGGAGGTGGTAATCTGGACCAACACAGAGAGCCTCCGGATGTCAGGTAGGGTGTTAAAAAAAACTAAAAACCTAAAACATGGGTAAGATTTAATTCCAGGGAAGCAGGAAGGACAAATGTGGAAAGTACAGTACATTCATTAATCATTTCTTTCCAGGAATGAATTTGAACCCATGACACAACATAGGCCGGGAAGTTTCCGTCAGACTGCGCCCCCCTTTATGCAGGAAGAGTGGAGACCTCCAACCCCAGACTTCATGGCCCCATCGTGGCGAGAGCCGGGTACAGTAGAAACATAAAGAAATTATCATTATTATCCAAGAGAAATTCAATTTATTTAATGAATTCACTGCGACTTAAATGCACTTTTTACATTTCTTCTCTGCAAATAAGAAATAAACTCAGAATCCTTAGTATTCCGAGTTTAAGTCACACCAGCTTCTGTTGAAATTTTTTTCTCTCTTTGTTGCAATGCAGATCATATGCCTTCCTCACGTCCCTATAGTCCACAAGTAGAACCAATGAACCATTTAGACCCGTATGACATGCAGAGCAACCCAGAGATGGACCGTGATAAGACAGCGTCACAGAGGAACACGGTTAGTGCTGTGAAAACTTCTGTATTTTCTATGAATTATTGAATCTTCTTGTGGAATTATCTGTCTTATCTTGAGAGTTTCATATGATGCTTTCTTTTAGGACATTTTGAACCATGTTCTAAATGATCTGGAGATCTTCGTGGGCAAAGTTACAGCTGCAGTAAACACACCTGGACAGCAGGGGGACATGGGCAAGAAGAAGAAGACAAAGAAGAAGAAAAGCAAGAAAAATGGTAATAGCCTTCATCAGTCTATGTTTTTCACAAACAAGTAACCTATGAAGGATAACCTCCTACAGATACAGGCAGTTTAATAAGTGCTTAATGTGACTGCTTATCAGAGCCCTTGGGACCACCCCTCAGTCTGCCTTCTTTGGATGAATATGCCTTCTGTCTTCAGAAAGTCAAATATGGATTCAATCTGCTGGTAAGTCCTTCAGTTCAGTCTCTGCACATTACAAACTAACGTGAGGAGTTTTACAACAAACTTGTCTAAATGCTTACAGTTGTGACTAAAAGCACTGGTGTGTGACTGAAAGAGTCGTTATCATATTACAGGCCCAACTGGACGGCATACTGGTCAATCCTTCTGCTCCTGAGTTTGTCCATGTGCTCTTCTCGATTTTAAACATGGTAAGCTCACTACTGCTACGACTGCTGCTATATTATGCACAGTGATGGGAATAACGGCGTGTGTCAGAACAATGAGGCGACTTCTGTCTCCAGGTAAAAAAACAGGAGTGATACACCTGCTGTTGTCAGACCTGCAGGTATCAGGTTGTGATGTTCTCCTTTATAGTGGACAGAAATTATTTTTTTGGAGTGGCACAAAGAATTTGTGTGGCATCTTATTAAATGCAGAACAGCTGATTGTTCTGTAAATAGTTTTAAATTATTATTTTAAAAAAAAGGTAAATGGCTGCAAATAACTTTGTTGTTTGCAAAACTTGTGCATAGGATTTTAAAATTGACAATTGCATTTAAAGTTATGAAAGTTTGAAATATGAAATATGATTCAATAAACATGTTTGTGGTTGTTACAGTAAAAAATATAACTTTTTCTACTCAGATTTTATGTTTTCTGTCTGAGTTTAGATCAATTGTGTTAATACAGTCTGTCAAAATAAAAACATGACTGTAAATTCAGACACGTGAGTTTGTGCTGAAAAGAATGATACCAAACTTATCTTGTAAATAGTTTTTAAAGGTGAAATGTGGAGGGAAAATCAAAAGTAGTAAAAAATGGCCAATTATACCCTGGACCCCAGAGGGTTAAACATTTTTTTTAAAGTAACGCAATAGTTACTTTTCAAGTAATTAATTACTAAGCTTGTAACTCAGTTACTAACTCAGTTACTTTTTTGAAGAAGTAACTAGTAACTATAATTAATTACTTTTTCAAAGTAACTTGCCCAACACTGATAATGCATAGTGCTTGTTTGGTTATAACTAGATTCTTTCTTTTTTCCACAGATAGTTCATCAGTATCCGTTTGACCTGCCTCCCAATGTGATCTCCCCCTTGCTGACAGACCCCGCTATAGGCCTGCTAAAGCAAAATGTCAGCCCGGAGGAGAACCAGCTGTGGATGTCTCTGGGAGAGTGTTGGAACATCTCCAGGTGAGGCAGCTTTAACAGTCCTCTAACAATTTTACTAGTCTTTTTATCAAGCTTTGAAAGTTCTCATATATAGCCCTTTAACTTTAACTACACTTATACCTTCCCTGGCACGCCCTAACTTGTTGTGGGCCGTGTCTGTTTGCATGTGCTGTATTCAAATTGATACCTGTGTAAAAAGTGTGCAAAAAGTGTTTAATTTGGAATAACCAATGTAAAACATAGAAATACTAAGAAATAATCATTCCTTGTTTAAGAGAAATTCCTTGTTTATGAGAAATGGTTTACAAATATTTAAAGATTACTATTAGTCTGACTACACTTAGCCAAATGCCTCACACACAACCCAAAGGTTCTCTATTATTTATTTATTTACTGCTGATTTATGCACTGTGAATAAATGAGTAATAATTAATATAAATAATTTTATATTATGGTAAACAAGGAGAACACAGTATAAAAAAAGAACATGAAGCTGTATTTTAAAACATGGATTTGAGCTTTACAGTTGTTGATGGAGCTAAAAGCGAAAAGTTATCAACTTCATCTATAAACTAAGACAAACACCTGCTAGTTAGTGGTGATCAATATCCAGCTATAACACTAACATTTTAATTCACCTAAACTGGAGCACAGACTTCTTGAAGTACAAATAAACAAACAAAAACATTTCATTTGTCAGCTAATTGTAATGAAAATTATTTAAAAGGCACCAACAGCACAAACATGTTTGAGAGGCCCGGTTCAGTTGAAACTGGCTGACAATTGACAGAGTTGTCTAGCAGATTTATTTTAAATTTTAAACAGATGGTTAATAAAAATAAAATAAATAAGCCCTGTATCAAAAAGTAGCTTGTGCAACCTATTTTTTTTTTTTTTACCAGGTTGTATAAGTGTTATTTTCATGGATGAAGTTGTGCATTTTATAATTCCTGCCCTCTGTTTCACTTGCAGGTCTCGATGGCCGGACGATAACGTCCCAGATTACATCCCAGAGTTCTATGATGGCTGGCAGCCCCCTCCTGTACCATCCCCGTCGCCTTTTCAGAACGGTCCAATGAGCAGAAGCAACAGCCAACGCTTCCCAGGCAGATCGACGCTGCGGCAGCCAGACGAGGTACGAACTTATTACGACCCCCTGGTTCATTCTTAACAAAGAAGCTCATCAAACAGTATAGCATACCTGGGTGTGAACTCAAAGTATTGCAGCAGTCATGCCCTTTAAAGCTTTTTGTTTCCGTGCTGATGCTTAATTGTTATGCTGTAGCTCCATCTGCTTTAGGAATTAGTTTGGTAATGTGTTTGTAGCCTAGTAGATTAGCAGATTGCTTTGAACTGTTGATTTGCTTACCTGAGTTGCTATCTCTCCTAAACCAACTGCAGAATCTCCACTAAGTGGTTGTTTGAATTGTAGTCACTGCTGCCATCTGGCACTCAGCACCTTTAAATCTAAATTTTCATGGCAACAGAAAAACAATATCACCAATGAGGCCATCATCAAGAGGTTTTTCAGTTAATCGTGGTGTATTTTATGACTTTTACAGCCTATGGGCAACAATCCATGGGGTCCATCACCTCCACCAGCACCGTAAGTGTTGTTACACAGCAGTAAATATGGCTTAATGATCACATTTCTTCAGTATACCCAGCACTTTTTCCTCCAATTTTATGCACTGCCAATATGAAGTGTATTTCGTCTGCTGCTCTTTCAGCTCCAATGAACCACCCCAGAGCATGCGTGTCATTTACAACTTCATGGCCAGAAACAACCAAGAGCTGAGTGTTATGAAGGGTGAGGTGGTTGAGGTGAGATCACAAATATTATTCAACAACTGCAAATACAAGATTTATTCTTACCTTGTCCAACACAGTATAAGGATTGTCTCTAGCTTTAAATAAAAGCAGGATCTGTAGTGTTTATCCGATGTAGACTGTTTTACATCATCGAAATTTAAGAAAATAGAGTAAAAAGCAAACCTTCATTTACCGTAAACTGGATGAGGATTTTGTTTTAGGAATATACCATCACTCTGAGGGGATCTGGATTATCAGATATGATTAGCAATGCAATGTAACAGTAATTTGGGGCATTGTAAACTTAAATAAAACTTAAATTAAAAATGTGCTGTAGATAACATTTTCCAGCTCCAAAAGAAGAAAAAGGGGAACTGCAGATCTTTTCAATTCCTTCCAGCCTTTCAGCCACTGTGTCACATCATGTGTTTATATTTTCCAACCAGTATTGTAACTATTGTGAACCTTATACAGGAAATTAAAATGCAAAACTAGAATCTGAAATAACTCTAGCAAACACTGCAGCTGCAGCACAGAATGACTGACAGATAACATTAATATTTCTTTAAACTTGTAGTTTCATTGCCAAAATCCAAAGTATTTGAGATATTTGGATTTGGATCTTTCACAGGTGATCCAGAAAGCAAAGCAGTGGTGGCTTGTTCGTAACACGCGTAACCAGGAAGGACATATTCCTCTGAATGTTTTGGAGTCGTTAGGGAACCCCGGACCCATGGACGATCTACCGGTGAGCTGAGCCGCAAGCAACCTGGGAACCCATCAACAATTATCTGATGGTTTCCAGCAGGACGACTTTTCATAACTGTTCTGCTTTTCTTTTCTTACGAATAGGGATGAATGTTAAATGTGGAAGAAGTTTAATGTCATGTGGTTTCAAGATTTTGGCAAATGCTTTTACTCTTTGAATCTCCACACTGTTTACTTGCCTGCAGTCAAACAGCTGCTCAAATAGACAGACAGATACTTTATTGATCCCACAAGGGAAACAGATTTGTTACAGCAGCATAATAAAGAGTAGAAATGTTACAGTCTACAATAAACAACACAGTTAAAAATAAAAGTGCGACAGGCGGCTGGTAAGGGCCTTATACTATGAGATAGTGCAGAAATTTATAAATTCACAACAGTGGTAAACAAGAAAGAAAAGTCAAATTAAGTCAGTTAAAAAGGTCTGAGGGAGAAGGAGCTGATTCTGTCCCACCCACCAGATAACAGCAAAACAGATGGCACTTGAAAGGATCTCCAACATGTTGCTGCAAACATTAAATGATCTGAGCTTCCCTAGAAATCGAGCAATGTGGTTTTCCATCATTGTTTAAATACTACCCGCCAAACAGAAACCAGAAAGCCTCATGTCAAAAATACTTTGTGCCTTGCGTTCAGATTGGGCATATTCATAAGCGTGTACATAAATAAATATGTTTGCTCATAAACAGCCTTCACATTTGATATTTCAGTCTTCCTTCCAGCGAGATCCTCGCGCCCCTGTCACCCTGGACAGGTCCTCCTCACCTGCAGAGGTGCAAGCCTGGCTTGAGTACAAAGGCTTCTCCAAAATGTGAGTGGCATTCTCCACGGAGTAACAGACAAGTTCATGTTTGCAATCTATATAACACTTGCATTTAATATCATTTTATTTGTTCTCTTGTACAGCACTGTCAGGAGCCTCGGGGTGCTGAGTGGACAACAGCTTCTGGGAATGAATAAACAAGAAATAAGGACTGTGTGTCCAGAGGAGGGAGGCAAAGTCTTCTTCCAGCTGCAGGCTGTTAAGTCAGCAATTGCAGTAAGTAAATTTGTTATAATACACACACACTCACAGTTAAATGTTAGCATGTAAGTAATAATTTATCCTGTTTCCTGCAGCTGGCCAGTGAACCGTCAGGCATGTACAACGGCCGCTACTAACGACCTGCGTCACTGCGCCGGCCCTTCAGATGTTTCTCATGTGTGCAATTAAGGGTGTTGAATTTTAACTGTCTGAAATGATTTAGCTACTTTTCCATAAATTAAACTGTAACGAATGTTGATTTGTCGTTTGAAGTGGCAAACTCGAAGATTTTAATTTTCAATGAACATGTGCAGTGCTCGCCATCAAAGGTAAAAGTCCATTGATGGAGTGGTGGGAACAGAACTCAGAAGCAAAGGTGGATGTCAGAGACATGGGGGGTTATCTGCAAACTGTTATCTGAACCGGTGACATCATTCTGAGGCATTGGAGGAATGTGATATCATCTGTGTGGTTACTGTTTGCCTAGCAACAAGTCCAAAGTAGACTGGAAAAAATGCTTGTGGACACAAATGAAGAACAGAGGTTTGGAGTTGTCTTTTCAGGAAACTGGACAATGCAATGGAGAATTTAGCCCATGATGAGCCTGCTGATTAAAACAATGCAACATTAATATATTTGCAGAATTAAAAACATTGTTTTTGGTGGTAATCTTCCTTAATAGAACATTGTATTAAATTACTATTAATTTTAATTAAGCATTTTCTACTGCAGCTTGGCATGAAAAGAATTTAACTGGTAAAACAGTCAGTCAACAATTTTCTGCTACTATTCACCCAAAAAACAAACCAAAAAAAGCCAAGAAGGAATTTTCATCCACATCAAACTGTTAAATGAGCTGCACAGCTCTTCAGTGAGGATACTATTTGCTTTCACTGCACCCTGCTGTTCACAGACTCGTACTGTGCAGCATAAAGTCAGATCACAGCTACTTACAAAATGATGGACCAATTTATTCAGTTATTTCCTGACCAGTAAGCACAACTGCTGCCTGAGGTATACGAGTTTGCCACTTTCAAAGGAAGCGTCTATATATATATATAAAACGTATCAATGACAGCAATTAATTGTCAGTTACTCAAATATTAGTTTATACCGTAATCTTGCCTTTTTGTGCTTCCAGTAATTTCGACTTTGTATAGTTTTCCCTGATGAAATAAAACGAGTACGTATGTAAACAATGGCTTCATCCAGCATTTGCCTCATTGACTGTGTCGTGTGTGATCAACAAAAACATGAGAAACAATCGTGTGTTTTGTATTTTCTGCTCATGTGCTGCATAAAATTATATCTGCTATATTTTTGCATTGCTTGCTATACGTGAAAAAACTGAATCGCCAAAACAGAAAAGTCAGAACAACAGTTTCTTTAATCTGTTTAAAAAAATGTGTTCAGTTATAACAATCAGTGCTTTCACTGGAAAATCCTTTCACTTCAACTTCCTCATGATGTCAGTGCAAATTATTATTTTTCCCCCACAAACTTAAAACCATTACTGAGTTTAGGAATGGCTTGAAAATATTTTTGGCAGTGCAATGTGATTAAAACAGGGTACAAGCAAAGTTAACATTGATGTTATTTCAGCAGTTGCATTAATTAACATTTTTCAGGACTTTCTCGGCTATGAAAGCACCCTGTTACTTTCCCCACTGGGCCATCCTGTTGTTTATCGGACCCTTCATGAATCTTGGTGACTTCATGTAGGCAGCAATCCTCTCCAGAGCCTACAATGATATAGGAAGACATCTGGTTAAAAAACAAAGAAAAAACTACCTAGCGGTGAGTTTCAGTAATGTCATTGACATGGGGAGTCCGGGAAAGAAGCCACAGTGACTGAATAACTTTGTAGTATATATTTGAGAAAATACAAAGTGTAAGTTGCACTGATGGTATCTGATGAACACTGAAGTCTTCTCACCTCAAAACGTTTCATTAGATCATTGAGGTTCTTGAAGTTCTCCAGGCATTTAGGCTCGAGGGCCCTGTGTTCATCCAACAGCTCGTACATAACGAAGTCCACAAAAGTGAT
This sequence comes from Perissodus microlepis, assembly GCF_051167445.1. Classification (NCBI taxonomy): domain Eukaryota; kingdom Metazoa; phylum Chordata; class Actinopteri; order Cichliformes; family Cichlidae; genus Perissodus; species Perissodus microlepis. Next base: position 4,208,377 of record NC_140480.1, on the reverse strand, counting down.
CTGTTGAAGGCAGCAGAATTTATAGTATAATCAAACAATAATTCATGAGCAGCATTAAACTTAAAGAAGGCCAGTCCTCTCATCTCTGCGAAATTTTATAACCTATCAAAGTTCAACATTTTGTTTTCCATCCACAGACTTACTGTCTGGTTCGCTTTCATCTCTCTAATCATCTCTAAACAGCCCAGGTGTTATCAAGAACCGGTATTTATGGAAGTTTGTTTCTACCACTTAAAAAAAAACATTTTTGCCATTTACAAATACAAACTTTGGCTTATTAACTCAAACTCCAACTTTTGGACTATTGAAATAATAACCTGACTTTTGATAGATGGCATTTTCTCCCAGTGGTTTTAACAAGCTTCCATAGTAGTCTTGGCTCAGGCAATAAAATGTGTTAACGGCTAATTGCAGAGTCATCAGTTTGATTTTTGCAATGCAAACATCCCCCCTGACTCCTGTCCCACAGACACAGGTGACAGCTTAGACTTGCATCCACAATGATGAGCACTTCAGAGTGGAAAAAACAGCCTACACAGAAAATCATTTTCTTTTCTTTTCAAATTCTGCCCCCTAGTGTGGACACTGAATACAAAGCAAATACAAGCACAGCTTCATAAAAAGACTCTCCTTTCTTGTTTATGGAGTAGCATACCTTGTCACCAACAAACCACTTTCTTCCCCCGAGGAAATCCGAGAACTGCTTCAGTGTACACTGCAGATTCTTCAGGTACTCTGGCTTCTGATCCTGATGTCAGAAAAATTAAATTGGCTTTAGTAGAAATTAGCAGTTATAAAAATGAATATTTTTTCTTTCTATTTAAAATTTAACACGCACAATGTTTAAGTAGGTCAGCTTAATAAAGGCAAGCCTGAGGTCCATGGCCTGATTCTCCAGGACGTCCACTCGGATCTTTTCATCCTCAGTCTCTCCACCTGTTATCAAACGACACCTTAGAGGTCCGAGTTACTTAAAAGCATTGGCAGTATTAGTTTGTCAATTAATATAATGTAAAAGTCTACAAAGAAATCGCCTCTTTTGAACAAAGTATTCATTTGTTATAAATTTTTAAAACTTACACATGTTGTGCTTACGAGCAATGTATCTCATGATAGCATTGCTCTGCGGTATTTTCCTGTTTCCATCGACCAAGTAGGGTAGCTATGGTGAGATGTGAATTGCAGCATTAGTGTTAGCCGATGGTTTAAATTTGCAAACTTTCCAAATAATTTTATATTTACAGGTTAAACTCTCTTACGTTGGGAAAGTCCATTCCAAGTTTGAATTTAACGTCAGTCCATTGGCTCTTGTCGTAGTCGGGAGCTGCGTAAGAAAACGTGACGTGAGTAAACCCGATGTTCAGCCCGAATTATGACAGATTTGTATCACTGGGTTAAAATGCTTAGTTACCTTCCCCACAGACGTATTGCTTTTCCTCATACTTGTCTCCGGTGTACTCCAGCAGGAGGCGGATGTGCTGGCCAAGCTGCAAATGTCCAATAATCAGGTGAGACACACGTATCTGTGTTTTTTTAGGCTTGCGGCCGCTGCTGCTAGTATACTGCTAGAGTATTTGAAAGTGTGCAATTGGATAGCAACTGGAATCTTGCAGTACTGACTTAAATAATTGTAGTCTCACATGGAACGCAAGAAAAAGATTATTTGCGCAGTTACGCAGGTGGCACAGTAGCAGTAACTTCAATAACTTACAGATTTGCGTTGTTCTGCACATCCATTTTTAGACAAATTTCTTATTTATAAGGTAGAATAAGGCACCTGGGCTGTATTGGTCCAGAGATCACACATACTGAACCACAGTCAAACTACTCTAGCTTCTAACGGAGGTTTCATCAATTCTCCTTCAGACGTTTGCCATTAGTGATGGGATTTCCGGCTCTTTTTAGAGAACCGGCTCTTTCGGCTCGCCTCACTAAAAAGACCGGCTCTAAGAACCATTTCGTTCACGACCGACACATCACTATTTGCCATGCCAAACACGCGTGTAAAACCTACACTGTGTTATGTGTAGATACGTCATTGGTTCTCTTCGTTTTGGAGGACATAACTTGTGCTGCTCTTGGCAGAATGCAGTTTTCATTATTAAAAATGAATTGTGTGATGAGAAATTAGGAGGTTGGTCACCTGCAAAACTTTTGATCCACATCAATCCATTTTTGCAAATTTCAGCTGATTACATCAAAGTGTTCATAGAGTCAACTCTAACATGAAATAACATGAAAGAAAACCGCCTTGCAACCATCTTAAAGGGTTGGTTACTTTAATGCGTAAAAATAAAAGGCAACAAAATAACCTCATTATATCTTTTGGACCTGTTAAAAAGGTCAAAATTAGGAACAGTTGTTTTATTGACAGTACATTTATTTACCTCAGCTGCTGAAGATAATCTAGATTTTTTTATTAGCTCTGTTTGATATAATAACTAAACAGCAGTGCTACAACAATCAGTCAGCCTCCTTTGACCCTGCACGCTTAGGGTGACTTTATTACACTGTAAATACAAACTCAACATTTCCTGGATTTGTTTCAAATTAGGAGCTCTTTAATTCAACAATGAAAGTAGAACTTACCCCGCGAGTATCCCAGTAACCCAGTATCATTGTCATTTTGAATCCCTTTTCCAAATGTAGCTGAGGGAGACCTGGGCAGCTGCGGTGGTGCAAAGTGTGGTTGGTGAGCTGGTGTTTGCAGCCTATAAAAGGGGACAACAGGTGGGCCGTGCTTCTCTTATCTTTTGGTTCACGGATACAATAAATCTGGACTGTGAAGACATTCATGCGTGTGTGTGTGTGTGTGTGTGTGTGTGTGTGTGTGTTGCTCTCAATGTCTTCCTTTCATGTAAACGCTTCATCTACACATCTGCATGCTTTATGATAACGTAATATATGATAACAAATATCCTCCACTAAGAATCTGCCCTGCATGAGACTCGTCAGTGATTGACACAGACTATGTATGAATCTGTCTTTGTTATCAAAGAGATAGCTGAGTCACGGTGAGTCTGCAAATTGGGATTCGCAGACATCTAAAGAACAAGAGGAAGACCGATATGAAGTTCATTTTTGCCAAGTCACAGTCCAGTTGCCAGATTTACAGTACTGTCTTTATCAGAGGACAGACTTTGCACAAGCTAGTCTACAGGCTTGTAATCTTGATGTAATTTCTCGTGCCAGATAAAACCTTCGATAAAACAAAGGGTCGTTTTGTTAAACGCGAAACGTAACTTAAATATAAATCCTGTCTTCATTGTGTCCAATACATGCTGACAGGTCAGGTCATATTTTCTACTCATTCTTATTAACAATGAAAGTCAAACATAAGAAAAGGCACTTAGAAGTCCCAGTAATGTGTATTTTTAACAAACACAACCAGGATTACCGAACCTTTTACAAACAGCACGTACATGTCTCTGGGTGGACACACAATGCTTTGAACAATCAGTCATACTGATGACACCAGGACCCAAACTGAAAGGAGGAGTTTGTAGAGTTGGCTCACTTTCAGTTCCCTAAAAAACAAACAAACAAACAAAAAAATTGTGGATTTGACGCTGGTTTAACTTGTGCAAGGACTGAACACGGAGGGAGAGGATCAGCATCCGTCACTGACTGTACCATTACTCAGAGATACGTTACTCAAAATTTGATGCATTTCTTAATTCTTTAATTTTGAAGAGATTGAGGTTTATAATTGGTTTGAGCTTGCTGCAGAATGTGACCCACATCAGGGGTGGAGATGAGCTGGACATGAAAACAAAGCAGTCTTTGTTTCACATCTTTTTACTCGCTCTGTCTTATTTCCACAGAGCTCCAATGATTATCAGCTACTAGCACAAGTGGTTCTTACTCCCTGTGTTCTTAATCAATAATGCCCTCTATGCTTGTTACTTTAGAAACCACTTCTAAATGCATTTGCTCTGAGAGTAAGAATACTTGAAGAATACTGAAGATGGAGAATTTTCGGGGCCTCCTCCAGGTCCCACAACTATTCAACCACGATCTCCATTTTGACTATGGACATTATTAAATGGCCGTTATATCGCATTTTAAACCAGTTTGGCTGCTTTCCACCTCATCCATCATTTTTGCAGCACCAAAAATTTATTACGTTAAAAAGTTCAGGACTGGGTGTGTTAGCATTTTAAGTTTCTGTCTGTTCGCTGTAAATTTATTTGCTACATGTAAACAAAAATGTTAATGGAGCAGGTTAAAATTGCTTTATCAAAACCTTTTAATGAACTTGAAGAGACTCACTATAGACAGATAATATAAACAGAAAAGCCAATAAAATTATATTTGAATATCTCATTTTGTAGTCTTAGATTTACTAAGTCAGGCTGTATGTGATTGTAATTTTAAACTGTCTCAAACAATCAGTGGAGACTTTGTTAATGTTCATAATAAACACTGAAAATCAGTCACCTCTGTATAAACAGGATGTTACTGCTGCATCCCAAACTGTTACACAAACTATCAAAAATGGTTTTGGGAGGCCTTACAATATCTTAAACTAAACCACCATTTTTAAACTATGCACTAAAGTACCAGGCCCTTCAAAATGAGTGGAAAATAACCAACGTTACGCTTACATCTGTTTGAGTCTGTCTTAGAACGTTATCTGTTTCTTTAGTGCTGAGATGTCCTTTTAAACAATAAAACATGCTGGTGTTTAATTAATGGTTTACACCTGACTGTAAATTAAGCTTCTTATTTATCTTTAGAGATAGCTGAGTCATGGTGAAGCTCCACGTTTTGCCTAGTCGTGTCCCAGTTACTAGACAGTTTTTTTTAACATTGTCTTAATCTGACTTATAAAACCTGCAAGGAAATGATCAGCGAGTAACTGACATGGAAAATAAAATGTAAAATACTAAAAGTAGTAAAAGAGTTAAGAGTAAAAAAAATGTCAAATGTTAATGTCACATTTATGGCCAGTTATTTGTTTTGCGCAGTCATGATGATTTCGATCTTTGACCGCTGCATGCTAATCAGTTTGTCCTTGAGTCCACGTTAGTGTTTGTGCCCAATCTGAATATATTTTTTTAAGCCTTTACTGAGATATTACTGCTAGTGCAGAGGCATAAGTGTGTATTTTGTTGATCTAAAAGTAATCTGACCCTAATGGCTTCATGCTGTAGCTTGCTTTCCTTGTTTTTCTTTGCTTATTTTCAGATAGGTGGCCAAACCTGTCATGTTATTTCAAGTTATAAAAGCCTGCTATCTCAGTCTACTCTATCTCTCTGGCAGCCTTCTACTCGTATATGGTCTCTACAACCTTTATTTGCTTGGCACTCTTATGGAACACTTTCATGTAACATCTCAGTCATCCATATATGCCCTGCACTCCTGGTGCCTTGAACTTCCACCCTCCATCCTACCTTTACAAAATTATTAATCAACATTGCTAAAATTGCAAGAAATCCTCTCTTTGTACAGTTGATGCAGATGTCTTCCATCTTTGATCAGTCAGTGTTGGAGCCAGTGTACATGCAAACTTTATTATCTGTTAACATTATGAAAGCTTGTAAAGAAATATGACACAATGTGGTTGCAAACTGTGAAAATACAGAAAAACAGACAGTTCAATATTCTAATCACCCTCTTCTTCCATGGTATCCTTTTGTTTCACACCAACCGTCTTCATGTCCTCCTTCACTGCAACCATGAATCTTCTATGTAGTCTTCATCTTCTCCTCCTGCCTGGTTGCTCCATCTTCAACATCCCTTGTTCAATATATCCACGATACCCTCTCTGCACATGTCCAAACCATCTCAGCCTTGCTTCTCTAACTTTGTTTCCAAACTGCTCAACCTGAGCTGTCCCTCTGACGTACTCATTTCAGATGTTAATGATGGTGTTAATGAGAGCTGGGCAGAGATGTAGGATTTACTATGCAAAATGTAGAGAATGTTTAGTTCAACATTTGTCACACGACAAACAAAAGAAATGTCAGAATTATGGTAACCATTTTGACACAAAAAGATCAAATTCTTGGAAATATTTTAGAGCTTTTTTGTAATTTTGCTTGTCTTCAGGAACAGTTCTCCAGGCTTCTTAAAAGAGCACTTATTTCAATATTGGCTGCCTTTTGTCCTCTTCTCTATTGAGACATTGTTTTTAACAATGCCTCATAAATTTTGACAAGATCTCCAACACCACTGGCTGAGATGCAGCCCCAAACCATGACAGAGCTTCCACTGTTTTACAGATGGCTATAGGCACTCATTGTTATACCTCTCAGAACTGCCTCCATACATTTTTTTTTCCTAAATCCCCCCTTCCTTAAAAAATGACTCCCTGACAGCCACAATTCCACAGAAACCATTTCTGAAGAGGCTTCAGTGGACAGTAGATGGCTCAGATCAAGAATCGGATGCATTTTCTGCTCTTGTGCTGCATTAAACTACATCAGATACATTTTGATGCGACTTGCTGTGCAGGACATTACGCTAAGATTGAAACACCAACAAAGAGTCAGAACAAAATTCACTTTAATGTGCCAAAAAAAAGTTATAAATTCTAACAATAAGTGCTTTCATTAGAAATGTTTCAGTACAAATTAGTCCCGACCACCCCAAATCTGAAATCATTAATGGTTTTACAAACGGCATGTTACGTAATTAAACACCATCAAATCTACCCGTCAGAGAGCAAAATGACACTTTTTTTTCCAGTCATGACTTTGGTGTTAATTTGACAGTTTCATTAATTAACATTTTTCATGAATTTTCTAGGGCATAAAAGGCACTGTTATTTACTATTTGTTTCCAAATTTGGCCATCTTGTTGTTTATCGGAGCCTTCATGAATCTTGGTGACTTCATGTATGTGGCAATCTTCTCCAGAGCCTGCAATGACATAATGGCCGTTGATTAAAATAAAAACACTGGAGTTTTAAGAAACGAAAGGAAATCAACTCCAGAGCCAACACCAGACAAAGAAAGGTAAAAAAATAAAGGTTAAATTACTTCATTAATGCAAAGACTTTGACTGTTCTCACCTCAAAACGGTTTAAATAGTCTGTGAGGTTCTTGCAGTCATCCAGGCATTTGGAATCAAAGAGCCTGTGTTGGTCCAACAGCTCGTACATGATGAAGTCCACAAAAGTTATCTGTTGTGAAGAAAAGTTGCATAAACATGTTAGAAGTAACAGAATCTGTAGTATAAATCAAACAATAAGTCACCAGCCACGTTAAACGTGCAGAGAATCAGACACTTCTGCAGCTTTATGAAGCTCTAGAACACTAAAGTTCAACACTTTGATTTTCTATCCACAAACTTACTGCCAGCTTCACCTTCTCCTCCAATTATTTATAAATCAGTTTAAGAACCAGTATTAAATTTAGGCTGCATCCTGACTAATACTGATGAGCTAGCACAGCATAAAAAGCACAAGTTGTTCTCTGCACAACTAACAAAATAATTTATGTTCATATCAATAACCATGCATAATTTAGAGTGAGAAAAAGAGCCTTGAATTGTCAAATTCTGCACCCAGTTTGTCTATTAAATTTAAATCTGTAAACGCAGCTTTAAAACAAGACTCTTCTCATATTTATGGACAGGTATACCTTGTCACCGGCAAACCACTTCCGATCTCCGAGGAAATCTGAGAACTGCTTTAGTGTATTTGGAAGCATCTTTAGGTAATCAGGCTTCATCTCATCCTGAAGAAGCCAGAGAGATGACACTAGCGTTAGTGGAGTTTTAGGGAATTCAAAGAATATTTATGGATATTTTTATTTTTAATTAAACACTCACAAAGTTGGTGTAGCACAGCCTCACAAACCCATTTCTAAAGTCCATTGACTGGTTCTCAATGATGTCCACTCGAACCTTTTCATCCTCAGTCTCTCCACCTGTTGTCAAAGTTTACAAGATTCACATAAATAATAAAGAAACTAACAGTAATATTAGTTTAACATTGATTTACAATATAACTTGGAAAAAAAATCTTCTCAAACAAAATGCTCATGTGGTATAAATGCACGCTACTGTACTTACACATGTTGTGCTTACGACCAATGTATCTCATGATAGCATTGCTTTGTGTTATCTTCCTGTCTCCATCCAGCAAGTAGGGTAGCTATAGTGAGATATAAATTCCAATAATAATGTTAGCTGATTGTTGCATTCTTCACAATTGAATTTTTAGTCGCACTTTAAAAAACTCTTACATTGGGAAAGTCCAGTCCAAGTTTGTTTTTTACATCAGTCCAGCAGGTCTTGTCATAGTTTGGAGCTGTGAGACATGAATTAATTAATTAGAAAGTTATGAGTTTTTTTCCCCCCTTTAAATCAGTAGGCTGAAATGATAAGTTACCTTCCCCACAGACATAGTATTTGTCCTCGTACTCTTCCCCAGTATACTCCAGCAGGAGGCGTATGGGCTGGGCAAGCTGCAAAAAGCCAAAAATCAGAGTTAAGAGATTTTTTTAAATGTACATTAGCACCTCTGAACTGTAAAGTCTGCATAAGAATGTGGGCAGAGGACATGCATCGGACTTAACTTACGTAATTTACAGATTTACTGTGGTACAAGCAAAATGGGCCAGTGTACACGTTTCATGAATCTTATCCCAAATTTACAGAGGGCAAGAATGTTTCCATGCACATTTTCGTAAATGAAGGACATAATTTCAGAAGTCTTGTGGTTTGTTTAGCTATAACCTGGAAGATTTAAGCCCTACTGTGATGATGCTTTTGGAGAGAAAAGATTTTCTCCTGTCAGCCCTTCCAAACAAGACACATTTGTTCAGTCTTTTTCCCATTTATACTCTCATGAACTTTAATATTCAACATGTTCACTGAAGCCTGCAGAATCTTGAAGATGTAGCTCTAAGGCTTTTTGCAGTTTCTCTGAGAATGGCACGGTGTGACCTTGGGGTGAATTTACTGGGACATTCACCCTTGGGAAGTTTAGCTTTTACAGTACTGCACCTGGCCCTGTGAAAACTCTTCACATGCTTGTACATGCCCAGGACACTATAGTTTGGCTCGTGTCACGCCAGCTTCAAAACATCACCCAGGTTTAAAGCTGCAATTGGATCCCTAATTCACTCAATTCTTTGCCATATTAAAGAAAAGAAATAAAATAAAAATATGAAATTAGAGATCATTATGGCTCAACACTTCTCTATGATTACACTAGTAGCCATTAGTTAATTCCACCTAGAGTTACTCACAGAAAAGACAAAAGACTTGCCAAGACAGTTTAGGCTATTAGAAAAAGCACATGTTCAGATGGGTATTTTCTGGGTCAATTTTGGGATTTTGTTTGTATTATTTCTGTTATGTTATTTTGTCTGCCTCCTTAGCAGCTTAACTTTGTACATAATTAACTTTCAAGTCAATTGCTTCCAACTGCTTCTTTTGGTGTTGAACTAGAAGTGAACGTTGAACACAGACACTGACAGAGCCCTCCTAAGTGTGAATAGTGAACCTGATTGTAGAGCAAAGCACAAATGTGGAAGTTCTGTCCAGCTTAAACCAAAATAAAATTAAACCTCTTTTTAAAAAGGTTTTTTAAAATAGTTTTACTCATATACATAGGTAATATATGGCTGTTAAACTATACTGCACCACCTTGTCCTGAGGTAACTTTTAATGGAGCATGTAGAATTGGATTGATCCAAGATTGAGACGATTATAGCTAATTGAAGCACAGGTAAAAGACTTCTTGAACTCCACTTGTGGTGCAGGAAAGACTACTGCAAATATAAACCATGATACATGAAAATGATTCCAATAATCAAAACCCGAAGTAAAATATTTGAAGTAAATCTTCAGGTCAGCTACATTGACTTTTACTCTACTCTTTAAAATTACAGCATTATACAAGTTTGTCTAACAAACAAAAGATCCCTGGTTCGGCCCTAGGAGGAGACACAAATCCCTTCTGGGGTTGTGCCAAAGAGTGCCCCAGGTGCAAAAACTGCAGAACAACATGTGCTCAGCTACCTGCTCAAACAACCCCCCTGTGAATAAAGAAGCTCTATAGCTGTATCATCAGCTTTAGCTCTAGATTAATTACGAAAAATATTTAAAGCGGCCACAAAGAGACAGAGTTTGCAGAGCCTTCTGTAATGCAAACTGCACAAAATTCCCATGCCTTATGAAAAAACGTGAACATAACTAATAATTATCTTTATTTTTTAAACGAGAGGCTGTAAGATTAAGCTCTCGTGGCTTGTTCAGATGACTTCATATGCCAGTAAGTCTAGATTAATGGGAAGAGCAGAAATTCATGAGATTTTGCAGACAGCTGAAACCATTTAGACACTTGAACTCTGCCCACACGAGCAGCCCTGGCACTGTGTGCACACGTCCCTGTGCTTTGACAATGTAAGAGGTTTAGAAATGAATATGTCCCACATAACTAACCCTACACTAGTTTTGCATAAAGTCTGACTCGTTGAATAATGTAACCTCAAATGTTACTAGCATCTCGGCTCTAAATAGCGTAACACGTCAGCTATCAGGCTACACTGCCAAAGATAACAGTTTGTGTAAAGGGACGCCGAGCCGGCTGTTTTGCAGTTACATAATAACTTAGCGAGCTTCAAACAGTTTCTATACACAGTTACACATCTTAAAAATTAAACACGCTAACGCTATCCGCTAAAGGTTAGACGCCACCGAGGTTTAAAAACAGAAAAATGGCCATGATAAGACGGGAAATCGGTATTTTTGTCGATTAGATGGAGGTTCAGCCGTTTGCGGGCTGCACACACGGAGTTTTTTAGCTCCACTTACCCCACGAATATCCCAGTAAGCCAGTGTCATTGGCATTTTGAATCACTTTCTGAGACCAAATGGAGCCGAAAGACACAGTAGCTTCTGCAGCGGAGCGGAGGTCTGCACGAAGGCGGGAGATGAGCCGGTGGAGGGGGACAGGCGGAGCAAGTGGGCGGGGCGAACCGGGCGGTCACACGCTGTTGCTCTGATCCGGTTCTTCGGTTTATGCATACACAACTACTGCACGCTATGTGATTCTGTGAATCTCGTGCTAATCTCAGGCTTCTTTGTTGTCTTTAACAGGTTCTTCCTCTTTTACAAACAACATCTTCAATTCTGCACAGTGCAGGGCCGTGCACAGATGTTTGAAGGGGTAGGTGCTCAATGTTAACAAAGGGCACATAGAACCAGGCTGAATACCAACAACGCACATTCATCAGGAATATAATATGGAATCGCATCATACTATATCACTGTCATCAGGTGGGGGAATGTAGCCTGTGTTTTACTGATAGGGTTCAATGTTGGTGTTGAGGGGTTGCTGCTGCTCCTGATAGTGCTGGAGGGCAGGGCTGTGTTGATCTGAGACTGTAGACATGGTGGCTGATTAAACAAGTGTTATGGGATAATAATAAAATGCAAAGATCGGTAACAGTGCTTGGAACCTTAATGCAACATATTTTAAAAACGGTGGGAAATAAACTAGGCTCTGTCTGTTACTCACTCTTTGCCTCTCTCCCTACTTCCATCTCCACATCTGATCTGTCACTCTCAACTTGCTGTCCATCTGAGAACAAGGCACGATTTGCTGTTGCATTAATGTATTATTTAATTATCCACACTTAACAACTCTGGCACCTAATCCATAATAGAGTAATGATAGAAAAACGTTAAAGAACCAAACCATTACAATTGTGTTTATTACTCTTTAAATACTTGAGTAATAATTATATATCCATAAAAGATGCCCACACACATGCACAATGACATTTACATCTTCTCCATACTGTATATACTATGGCCACAAGTTTGCACCATCGTGCTGATCCCTTATTATTTATTCCTGTCATGGTCTTGAGTCTGACGACTCAGTGTTTTGTGTTTCCTTATATTATTCTATGTTCTTATTTATTCTGGTTATGTCTTTTGTTAGGGTTTGCCATTTGTTAGGTTTCTGTTCTGTGCCTGCCTGCTCACACTTCTCTGTGTTCCCTCTGTCTGTCCATGGTGTCCCTGTGTCTGCTCGTGAATCTGTCTGTTAAGTTCAGTGTCTTGTCTGGTCCTCTGTGTCTGTGAGTTTCCTGTTTTATTCTGAAGGTCTCTGCCTCATGTGAGTGTGTTCAGGTTACATTTCCCCTGTCTTGTCAGCTCTGATTTCTCCCCGGTGTGTTCCCCTCCTGTCTCCCATCCCTTGATTACTGCTGTGAGTATTTAAGCCCTGTGTGTTCTCCTGCCTGTTGTTGGTTCGTCTGCGTTATCTCCCTCCGTCATCCTGTGTGGTTCCCCTGCATCTGTCTACATCTCCCTGCATCTCCGTTTGTGTCTCTAGGTTTCAGATTTGTTTTATTCTTAGTTTTAGTTAGGTTTTGTCGGTTCTGTTCTCGCCATCCTTTGCCTTTTGTTGTACGTCATCCTCCTCAATAAAAGCCCACTCACATCACTAGTGCCTGCATCTTGGGTCCTTTAATAAATTACACACGGCTCGCCCCACTAGCTGTGACAATTCCTAGTGCTAAAATAACAAAGTAATAAGAACAACAACAAAAAAAGTAATACATATAAAATAATGTATTTATGATGATTCAATTTGTTTGGCTATCCATTCTGCGCAAGGCAGAAAGCTTATTAAATGTTTAAATCGTAGAGATACAATAATGTTGCTGCTGTAAAATCAGCCTTTTGACTCTTTTGAAATATGAATCTAATATAATCTGTTTCTTAATGTATTTTCTTTAAAATACAGTGTGTGTGTGTTTTTAATATCATAATTATAATAATCCATGATTATTATAATGCCATGAACCATTGAGCAAAGCATATTACTTGATAGATTCTATTAGGAGTGCTTCCAAAAAGCATCAACAGCACAGATACAGTGGCTATTATTCACAGAACAAAGTTTTTAACCAGGCTGTAAACATATTTATTTCTGCTGTTAATTTATTGTAATGGACACGAACATTTTAAATACTCTTTAAATAAAACAAAATTAAATGTTCACACTTCAGATGTTTTGGTAATCGAATTTTTTTACTTGATTGGTCGATGGTAATTTTTTATGGGTGAGATTTTTTATGGGTAAGAGAATCTTGCTGATTTTCCTGGAGTGTCTCGTTTTGATCTGGTTTGTTAACACTGGCCTCTTTTTCTGAACTTGACTGCTGTACTGTCTCATACCGGGCTTGAGAATTGTCTTGTTTGGCAATGTTGGACTAATTTTCTTGTTTCTTTCTTGTGTCTTGCAGAGCCTGCAAAGACTCCTGAAGTAAGATATTTTCTTTTTCTGTTTTCTGGAGTTGGTTTTTGATGTTTGTGTTCTCCTGGTTTTGCTTCGATGTGAAGCTTTGGTTTTTTCCAACCCATATTTTAGGTTTTGGACCTTCAAATCCTTTTTCTTGGAAAGAGCCTCGCTGGCGCAGAGTTTTGCTTTGAGCTCTGCAAACTCACAGTGGGCTCTTTGTTCTTATTTTTGTGTTTTCCAACTTCTTCTTCTAGATTTGAGTTTTGAGGAGCTGTTGTTCGAGCTCCTCCTGCTGTTTTTTACATTGGACCTCCAAATCAGCTTCTCTAGTGGTTTTCAAGTCTGAAGAGTGTGTGTGGAGCCTCTGTGGTTTGTGTCGAAACCTTCACACTAAGCTCTGCAGCTGTGACAGCTGTGTTGCTGTCTTCAACAGTAGTGTGACTCACCTCAGGGGTGAAGTTCTCCTCTGTATTGCAAAGATCGGTGACAGCACTTGGAACCATAAGAGGAAAGGGGCAGGTGCTCAAGCCCCCTCCGCCCCTGCCTCTGCACATGCCTGGCACAGTGCATCCATGAATATGGATGGGCTAAATTATGATTTATAAATCCACTTGATGTAAGCCAACTTTGAACCTTGTATGTGAGACTTTTCGTTTTATTCAGACACAGCTGAGTCATGGTGAGTCGACATATGTCACGGCTGCGATGGCAGACGTGTGGGGTTGTGGTAAGGACCCAACGCAGGCACTGACGCAGATGCAGTGAGTGAGCTTTACCTAGTGAGGTAAAGAGGATACATGAAGAACAGAGAATGGCATACAGGGAAACTAGGAAAAACCTAAACTGAGAAAACTAACAAAACTGACCTGAAACCTACATATGGCGGAAACACGGGGAGACAACACAGATGGACCAGCAACAAGCAGCAGAAAACACAGGGCTTATATACTCACAGGGGCAATCAGGGAATGGGATACAGGAGGGCAACAGCTGTGAGAAATCAGAGCTGACGAGACAGGGGAAACGTAAACTGAACACACTGACATAAGACAAGGACCTTCAAAGTAAAACAGGAAATACAACAGGTATGCACAGACACGAGCTTAACACAAGACATGGCAACAGGGAGGGAACACAAAGACGTGGGACCAGGGCAGGCACAGAGACACAGAACAAAAGGAGCTCGAAATACGAAACAGAAACAAAACCTGAGACCAAGAAATTCCCAACAAGAATGAACCTAAAACATAAGATAATAATCAAAACCAAAACCACTGAGTCCACAGACTCGGGACCATGACAACATATTTGGACTCATTACACAGAGCAGAGCCAGTCCAATGGTTTTACAGCCTTAAGCAGAATTTGAATTATGAATTAGCACCCCCAACCTCAGCTAAAGCCATCCACCATCAGTATTGACTATATATTGCCCATGATTGTTTATTTCTGTATTATAAATCTAGCACAGGGATGTCAAACCCCCTTTTTGTTTCATGTTGTGGGCCACACAACAGCCCACTTTGACCTTGTGTGGGCCGAACCAGTGAAACTGCCCTTTCTATCAGTGTAAACTTTAATCCCTGAGATATTTTAATACAGGCTTAGTCTGTAGTCTGCTTAGTCTGCTTATGCCTCTTGCCGGCTCTGATACAGAGAAGTCTGAAGATCAGAAAGCTAATTCATGCATAATTTACCGTGGACATAAAGCAACAGTGATGTTCTGCTTTTAGAAAAGTTCAGTGTAAATTTATGATACAACTTGAAAAAGAAGGATATGGTGCTGTCCAACTCGTCACACTGGAGACTCTTTCTTGGATGCCTTTGCTCACTTTGTCATCATAGGGTGTTGTGTCCAGAATTTTAAAGTGAAAAATAAAATTGAATCCATTTTAAAATAAGGCTGTAACATGACAAAATGTGGAACAAGAGATACGTTGTGAATACTTTCAGGATGCACTGTATCTGCTGTGGGCACCCCTTATGAATAAGGAAGCAGTTCAAAGTAGCTTTCTTTATGTAAATTTCATTTTCAAAAGGTTATGGTCTAGTAACTACATTTTCAAGAGCTTTCTGTTGTTGTCTTCATCAGAAGACATGATTTGAACATCACTCCTTTGTTAAACTAAAATACCTTATTATCAGACATATTTTGATTGTATGATAAACAAGCTATTTGCATATCTTCAAATCATGTGGATTTTCACATGCAAAATGTCCGAAAGCAAAATATAGCGATACAGAGAGTTTTGTGCTGAACTTGCTGCTCACTCTGACTCACAGGAGGGGGGACGAGCTGGACATGAAAACAAAGTGCTCTTTGTTTCATGTCTTTTACTCATGATTATCAGCTACTGACACAAGCACTTCTTACTCCCATGTTCTTAATCAAGTGACGTGCTGCATGTTTGTTACTTTTGAGAACCTTTCCAAATGCATTTGCTCTGCCTGTTGAAAAGAGGAAATCACTCCAATGCAAATAAGATTTATTTTTTACAGACACAAACAGCTTTACTGAACACAAACCACACACACGTTTCTGTGGGAGGACACACAGTGCTTTTGAAATAGCAACAAGCAGCCTTTTGATGACACCAGGACCTAAACTGAAGGCAGGAGTTTGTCAAGTTAGCAGATTTTCAGTTCTGTATAAAAATTACTTTTTGTTGATTTGGCAATGGTTGAACTTGTGCAAGGAGGGAACACCGAGGGAGGGGATCAGCATGCACCACTCACTGTACTATTACTCAGAAATAACTTAATGTAAAGGACAGATGGTACCATAATTAAGTTTAGACTGCCAGAAACAATGTCACAAACTAGGACTATAATACAAATGAGAAGCGTCACTGCACACTAATGCTTATGTGCCCTCACTGCACTGAGTCATTGAAACGACTGCTAAAATAACAGTAAAACTATCTGAAGACTGAGACTTTTTAAGCTAGTTACCCTGCATAAGGTCCTGTGGGAAATTATAGCAGAAATGTCAACCATATACCCACAACAATTCAACCACCTTCGTCATTTTTACTATGGACATTATTAAAAGGCTGTTGTACCAGATGCTGAACCGATTCACTACAAATGTCATGATTTAGTAAATGTCACGATTTCAGAATTAAACAATAAGTAATATTTGTAATTTATTTGGCTGTTAATTTAGGAATGGGTGTGTTAGCATTTTAAGTTCCTGTCTGCTCGGGGTGAATTCCTTTTCTACAAGGAAACAAAAATGTTACTGAAGCAGATTAAACTTTTAATAAACTCTGACAGACTCGCTATAAACAGATTAAACCCCCCTGACTAGACTAGCAACTACAAAATCATTTGCCAAGAAACACTCAAGTTAAAATTATATTTGAACATCTAAGTCTCAAATAACCCAATAATAATTAAGTTAGTGTGACTGGAAACGCGTGTGACCCCATTCAGTCAAAATCAATCAGCTGTTCATAAAAAGGGCATGACTGCTGCAGCTCAACTTGTTACACAAACCACAATCTGTAGATGCAAATTTGCATTTACTAATACTGTGGATGTGTGGATTTTGAAGTAATTTAAAGTAAGTACCAAGGACCAGTGCCACCAGTCTGACGAAAACATGAATTTGTGAAGTCACGATGACTTTAATCTTTGACCACTGAATTCTAATCAGTTTGTCCTTGAGTCCACGCTAGTGTTTAACTCTTTCCTCAGGTTTCACTGTGACTGCAAGGCGTAGTTTATTTTGTTGGTCTAAAAGTAATATGAATTCTTGCTGTATCCTGCTTTGCTTAAGTTTAAGGTTCAGGTTATTTCAGGTTATAAAATCCTGGGAGTTCATCTGCTCCATTTCTCTGGCAGCCTTCCACGTCTATATAGTCAACTTTAGTTAACTCTCCATGGGACTCTTACGCAACACTCTTCAGTACATTTCCAGTCATCCACGTATCCTCTGTATGGCCTGCATTACTGGTGCCTTGAACACCCGCCTTACTTTTGAGACATAGTTGAATAGTTTCTATGCCCTCTCCTTTCTTAATAGTTTAAGCCTTTTATGGATTCTCAAGACAGTTGATCTTGGTTCACTTAAATTGCACGAAAGGCCTAAAAGAGACCTGCATGGCGTTACGCTGGAGTCTTAATTCTTTGTTGGATCCAGTGTATTTTTTATGAGTTGATTAAAATTTTGAATGTGAATGTTACTCAAATCTGATACAGGAAGAATTACATTGTACAAACATGTAAATATGACACGATATGGTCACAAACCATTAAAAAAACAAAACAAAATAAAGAACAAAAGATGTTATGAAATTCTAATTACTGTGATAAAATAAAGAAAGAGTGACTCAAAAAACGAAGCAAACACCTTGGGTGCACAGACTTTAAATTCTCTCCCTGATATTGGCTCTCATTATCTTCCTATAGCGTAGCTTTTCTCTTTTTACATGATGTGATATGTTTATATGTAAATCTGTGCAATGTCCTGATGTAAAAACAGGGAATGTGGTGAGAATTTTGTTTGTGTTGTGCAGCATGGTCACTTCTCCGCCTGCATAGCTCCCATACAAAGACTTCCCTCCTCTCTGATGGTCTCCAGCTCATCTGTGTGAATGGCCTGTGTGATTAAATTTAGCTCCTCACACATGGTCTCGTACCGGTACGCCACACGGATGTCAGGAACGTTGGTTCGCCTGATGTCATTGCCTTCCTGTCCCTCTTTAATGTAGTTTGGGCCCAGCCAGTAACGCTTTGCCTGATTTAAAAAAAACAACAACCCACAAATGTCATATTAAACACTCTGTGAACACCAGAATTTGTGATATGCAACAAAAAATGTATACCTTATGAGAAAATCCACTCATCAGTACACTGTTTCTGGCAAGCTCACACATGTCACAGGAGCTCAGTTTCCACACTTGAGCAGCAATGCTGTACTCTTCCATCAATGGCTCCTAAAAAAAATACATGCGGACAATTATATAAAAGCATTTTGTAGTGAAAATGCAAAGTTAAATTTGAAAATTTAATTTAGTTGAAAGATTTTGTCTGAAGAGCTTAAAATTTATTTGAAATAGCCAAAGCTGAATTTGGTGAACCAGCTCAATTACATTAGAACACAAAAATATAAACGAGGTTAAACGTAGAAGTAGAAAAGGAGTGAACACTGAGGGAGGGTAGAATTACCAAAAACTGAATATTGTAATAAATAAACCCCAAAAAGTATCTAAAATAAACATCACTTGTTGAAATTGCCTTGTTTTAAAAAGTAGTTAAAAAAAAAAGCAAAACCTGGAGCCGAAGTGCATCAGAATGAAGAACACGCACACACACACGCACACGCACACGCACACACACACACACACACACACACGGGAGCAATATAGTGATATAGCGGGTGTGTTTTTTATGCCAAACTGAAATAACAAGTCTGAATTTGTTGAATATGAATCTACCAATCATGAGTAGCTTGTTTCTGATTGGTTCCCGTGTCTGCAAAGCACAGAGCTTTTCCAACAGTGGCTCCCAGGCTCGGTGATTCTCTCCCTCCGAGCTGGAGATCTGTGGACTCAGTGGTCTCTTTCTTTTTAGACTTGTGCTTGCTCTTTTTAAAAATTATTTTGTTGTGAGGTTTATCTCAAAATGTGCTATAGAGATACATTTTGACTTAGTTACTTTACTTACTTAGGATTTTACAGTGGATTTATGACTTAGTGAAGGTGGAGGTTTAACGCATGTTATTAAATGTTTGACTTACCTTGGTAAAGTGAAATTGCAGAGGGTCATCTGTAGACAGAGAGACCATGAGGCCTCTGGACAGGTACTCTGGTAGTGGGTTACGATGGTAGCTGAGAAACAGGCTGTTATTGCTGAGAGGAGACATGGCGATGCCTACCTGGGCTAGGTAGTATAGATACTGCAGCACAGGAGCCTGGAAAGAAAACATGGCACAATGATGACCAAAGCATCAGAAATACATCAGGTCTAAATTTCCAAGATCTTATAAGGAAGAAACATAATACATAATAAATAAAATCTAATAATAATAATCTATAATCTGAGGCCCTCATAAACTCTTGGAAAAATAAGCTCCCCTGTATGTGAGGTAAACAGCTGCTCAACAGCTGTTGAAGGTCACACCTTCCTGAGCAGCAGCCCATGGGAGATATTCTCGGTCAGCATGAAACCAGAAACCAGGTGATGGATCGGCCCTGCCTCGCCACAGTGAGGACGCAGGACGAGTGTGTGGAACCCCAGCTGCCTAAAACAATAAAGCCACACAATAGTGAGAGCTGAGTTCAGCTGTGTTAGGGCTCAGCGCAAATGAACAGTCTTTGCTGCTTCCCAGTGACTCATATACAAAGAAGATGACAGATAAAAGCAAAGTGCGAATCTCCAGTGTGTATTATTTGGTCTGTAACCTTAAGCACTGTCGAAACAGAATTTGCATTTGTTATCAAAGTTTTTTGAGCTTAATTCACATGAGATAAATCCAGGCCTTTTTATCCAATAATGTTATTAATCTTTATTATTGATGTGCTGCATGTACTTTACAAAAACTGTCTTTTTGTGGTTAAAACAAAGGTTGACAAACTGTACAGCAGATTTTGCAAGCGGGCATTTTTTGCAAGGAAAGTAATTTTTTAACACTTCCTTTTACAAATGCATTAAAAATCTTCACCTATTCCTATCAGAGACCAAGATACTAATAACTATAACAAAAAACCCCGTTAATAACTGATGTTAAAACTGATGTTAAAAACACAAAAAATATACAATCATGGATCAAAAATCTCAGGCAGTCAGATCAAGTAAAGTCTGATTTATGTACCTGCGCAGGTGATTCAGCACAGTCATGTTTGCATACATGTAGTAGAGGTAGTAGGAATAGGGCGGGTTGTCCTCTTCTGTCCAGTTGACTGGGAGCGGACTGTCCAGGTTGAAGATATGTTGCTCAGGTTTTGATTCATCATCCACGCTGTCGAACCCCACAACCTGTTTGAGGGATGAAGAGCAGATCAATAAAACGACTACCCAAAAAGTGACTGCAGTAAAAGCAAATGACCAAAAAAGCTTAGATGTCGTACGTGCTGAAGGAAGAGGTGCAGCTCTGGGTGACTGCTGGGGTCGACCGTAACCTCAAACAGAGGCATGAAGATATTCTCCAGCATTTCTTGGAAGTTGCACAGCTGCTTCTTCGTGTGGTAGACGTCACTTTGAAGAAACAAGAAAAACAATTCAAGAAGCCCACAGGGGAGATAACTAAAGAATGGATTGAGGAAATAATAGATATCAAATCTTTATTTTACTCATGTATTCAATAGATATTTACAGAAGGATCATTCATAATATTGACTTGGATTTGTGTCAGAGTTGCTAGATACATGGAAATGCTTAGTTTTCAGTATAAGTTATATAAATGACACAAAAACAAACAACAAAAACTAAACACGGTAAAAATCGAAACAGTGTCTCTTTTCAGGCATTTTCCAGTTTAAAAAAAAGAAGAAGCCAAAACCGTTTAATATAGAACTACTGTCTACTTCTGCAGTAGTTCTGCGGTAAAATACAAAACATTTTGTTAATGGAGAAGATGCATGACAACTTAGTTACGTTGCTACTCTTCTTTTTATCACTCAATTTTTGTCACATGATATATCACAACACCACATTTATATTTAAAAATCTCACGTAACTTCGAGTAGCTTAGCAATAAGGGAGTGCAAGTATCATCAGTTTTTATTAGCTTACTTAAAATCTGCTCTAAAGAGAGAGGGGACTGCTTTTTCATTGTTGTTTATTTAATTCAGTTTGCTACTTTTTTTAAGCTCACAAGAGTCGTGGCACTTGGACAAGCCAGCGCACGTTGTCGGAGTAGACCTGATGTTTGACTGCCCATCTGGCCAGTTTGTCCCACTCGTTTCTGGAGCGGCCGTAGATTGACAGCCTGAGCTCCACGTTCTGGTACTTGCTCTCCTCCAAGTCGGCCATCACCTCCTGAGAAGAATAGACACACCAAGTCAGCCAGAGGGCGCCAAAGCCCAGAGAGTCCGCCTCCAGGTACCAGAAACGACTGGTCTGTGTAAGAAACAAGTGTTTGCAACTTCAAGTGTTTGTGCATACAGTGAGCACCTTAATAATGTGACCAAAGTATTTCCCCTCAATGTAGTTGTCCGTTTTGATGAAGATCTCTCTCAGGATGGACTCGCCAATGGGATTATATTTGGCATTGAATTTGTCAAATCGGTGGAAAGTGTTACGATCCTGCAATAAAAAGGTGAAATACGGAGTCACAATCTCTGACCAGGCAGCACCTCTGAAGACCTTTTTTTTTAAAGTCTCCTTTATGGGCACTACTCACTGCATGCATGTCCAGTGTGTCAACACTCAGGTCAAAGGCTGTAAGGTGCATGCTCTCAAACACCTCCATCAGTGTCTGACCCCTGCCTCTTTCCACGTGTACAATCTCTTTGGGATACTTCTTCATGGCTCTTTTGATAAAACGTAGAAGGTGCTTCTGGTTCATACAAGAGGAAGCATGAATGTGCGTGTCAACCTGTGGAACAAGTCAGACAAACAGGGAACATAAACCCTCTAAGATACTGCAGTCTGCTTCTGGATTTAACAACACTAACCTTGACTGGGTGAAACAGAAAAGCTCTCAAGTTCACCTTACGGATATTATAAAAGTCTCGATGTGGGACTTTCTTCTGTGCTGCCAGCTCCTTCATCTCATTGAGCAGGATGTGCATTTGGAATTTGGAGCTGAGGTATTGCAGACGTCTATAGCAGAAGGACTTTCTGTGGCAAAGCCAAAAGAAAGACAAATGAGGGACTCTTTCTGTGACAGTCTGAAAATAAACTTCTGTTGATCCTTTTTGAGAATCTATTTTTTTTAACTATAAGGTTAAATTAATAATTTATTAAAAATGTGGGAAACCTACACTGGCCCGTTTATAATGAGAGCCATCATGACGTTCATATCAGCGATGTACTCCTGCAGGTCTGGATACGGCAGATCCAGCTCTGTGGTCCTGTAGGCAACATAACAACTAAAACACTCTTTCCTCAAGCAAAATGTGTGAACTCAAGTCTAAAAACAGACATGAATCTAGTCACAGTGAGGACGAAGCATGTGTGCAGAAAGTAAAAGATTCCCGACAGATATCTCACTTATCCATAGTGTTCCTCGTCGTGTACAAGTGCATAACACCATCCACCATCTTACAGCCGTAACCCATATCAGGGGGCATGCTGGTGGGGTCCACGTTCTCATAGGGGTGTGTTTCAGAAACAGGTGGGTGCACTGTGGCATCTAAGAGGAGACAGAATGATCCAGTGTGTCACGACTTTGATCAAGGTGGGCAAGCAAGTGCAGCTATGGTCTGACTTTAACTGCCTACATGCTGTGACAGCCTTCGACAGATGGATCGTGAGATCTGTGGGTGTCCCTGGTTATGTTTTAATATGAGAGAATTGCACAGATTACCAAATATTTCTGAGCAAGAATAGCCTAAATACAGCACTCAAGAACACAGGTGCAAAAAACTGTTGGTAATTATGATTGTCTTCAAGACTGAGCTGAAATGATCCTGCAGTTAAATCTCCTGGGTCAAATTTGTTATGAAATAAATAACAGCTTTGATTTGTATTGAAATATTTAAAAAACTGAAAAAACACATACATTTCTTTTTTTTAGTCTAATAACCCAGATAACCTAAATTTACAAAGACAGACATTTACATTAAATAACACATTGACATACAAAGACTCCTAACATTTTTTAACCTTTTGAACCGTAACATGTTCCTTATTTACTTGATAAAATCTAGTTTGATCATGGGTTTAAAAAAGATCTGTTCATCCATCCCTCCCTCCCTCCCTCCCTCCCTCCCTCCCTCCTTCCTTCCTTCCTTCCTTCCTTCCTTCTCCTTATCAGAAGTTAGGTCACAATTTGCTCCCAGGCCAGAGATATATATGATCTTCAGGTAAGGTTCTGGGTCTTAAAACCCACATCTAGGGGGGCACCCTAACAAGATATCCAAATGACCCCAACTGGCTCATTTTAACATAAAGCTTATAGTTAGGGCTGGACCAGGTGACCCTGAATCCTCCCTTAGTTATGCTGCAATAGACGTAGGCTGCCGGGGGATTCCCAAGATGCATTGAGTTTTTCCTTTCCAGTCACCTTTCTCACTCACTATGTATTAATAGACCTCTCTGCATTGAATCATATCTGTTATTAACCT
The DNA here is from genome assembly GCF_051167445.1 of Perissodus microlepis. Lineage (NCBI taxonomy): Eukaryota > Metazoa > Chordata > Actinopteri > Cichliformes > Cichlidae > Perissodus > Perissodus microlepis. Next base: position 4,184,926 of record NC_140480.1, on the reverse strand, counting down.
CTGTCTCTCTTCCACAGCATGTCTTTTATCCTGTCTTCCTTCTCTCACCCCAACCGGTCACAGCAGATGGCCGCCCCTCCCTGAGCCTGGTTCTGCCGGAGGTTTCTTCCTGTTAAAAGGGAGTTTTTCCTTCCCACTGTCGCCAAAGTGCTTGCTCATAGGGGGTCATATGATTGTTGGGTTTTTCTCTGTATCTATGAAGCGCCTTGAGGCGACTTTTGTTGTGATTTGGCGCTATATAAATAAAATTGAATTGAATTGAATTGTGAAATAGTAATTCAACACCAAACTCCCTCTGGACGTCCAAGTACCTCTCCCTATCTCTATATATCTATATGACCTTACTCTTCCAGTAATTACCCAGGATGCACGACCATATGCTTTTTTTTTTCTTTTTTTTTGGGGGGGGGGGGGGGGGGGGGGGGGGGGGGTTGTCTGGTAAATCGTTTTTCCTTTTCAGGCCAGTCCCTTCCTCAACTCTGAGCTCTGCACTATTTTCCACTAAAGAACCGTGCCCTGCATTTTGGAGGTTCTGACTCTCATCCTGTCCCTTTCACACTTGGCTGAAAACCACTCCAGTGCACGCTGAAGGTCATGCTCCAATGAAGCCAACAAAACCACATCAACTGCAAAAAGCAGGATGCTTTTCTCAGGTTTCCAAAGCAGACACCCTCCTTACCCCAGCTACAGAATCTGAGACAAGGGGAAAACCAGGCAGAGTCCAACACGGACTGAAAACGTGCCTGACTTTGTGCCGATACTAAATAAATATTGTTTTGACTAATTTAGATTACAGTATAAAATGATGTAAGAGCAATGGTGCAGATGAGGACATTCATACTTGCAGTGACTGTGGTTTCTGGGATCTCTTCCTCATAGATATCTAAGTCTAGGGGTCTCTCACTCAGCTCCTGCAGGTAACGAGCAGTGGTTCTGCAGAAGCTCTGCAGCGACAGGCCCATGTACTTTTGCCTGATGAACAGAGCCTTCACTACACATTTGGCAGCATCCAGCAGATCTGTAAATGGAACCTTGATAAAGGACAGAAAAACAGATGTCTTCATGAAAGATTTGACTGTAAGAGAAAAAAACACACACACACAGTCTTCCTGCAGTGACCACTCTGACTTACCCCACATTTCTCTTCTCCAGAAATAGTGACTCGCTGGTACTCCCTCTCAGGGACCGGTTCTCTCTCCTGCAGGTCAGGAATTTGGCTCTGCTCCTTCATGTATCTTAAGATAGGCAAATAAACATATGAGATCACCATTCTGGCAGTTTAAGATGAGCATTGAGGGGTTCATGTGACTACGGTTGACTCACTCAAGATCTGTGGCACTGTCAGTCTTCATGAACTCTTGCTTGGCTCGTAGGAGTATGTCAGGTTCAAACCTGAGATCACAAACACAAAGGCCGAGTTGAGTTCATAGTCTGACTGCAAAGTCAAGTACCTGTTTTGCCGCTCGCGCTTACTTGACATCCTGGCTGATCTGTCGCTCAAGGCGATGACGTTTCTCCTCCAACTGTTCAATGGGGCTGTCCTCTGGAAATTCATAGGGGGCGCTCCGCATCTCGCTCTCTGCCAGGCTGCGTGAGAACAGCTCCTTCAGACAGAGACAAAGAAAAATGAAAGCCACGGCGTAACTTTGAACATGACTGGTTAATTATTTGCACAGTGGCTGAACACTGACTTCGGCAATCTCCTTGTATTTTCCATCCATGGAAGTACGTAGGTCAATGGATTGTTTCAAGGCCACAGGGATCCCAGGCAAGGAATGCTGGGAAGTGAGGAGGTGGCGGGTACCACGGAGATCAACTGCAGATAAATAGGGAAAGAAAGTAGGCGCTGAGCAGTTTCTCTTCTGTGATAACATATTCTCAGGAGTCTTACTTCAGTAAATAATGGTCTAGTTACAGTATGAAGAGAAGAAACAACCCACTGAGTGGAGCACATGGGGGCTAATGTTTGCTGTTTATCTTTATATCATGTCTTTGCCTGTGCTGCATTTTTAATAACCTGTAGGAAATAATTTGTCATTGGTGTGCATGATAATAGCAACTTGCTTCCATTTAGGGTAATATTTTATAATACAGCCCATGACTAATGGCGTAATTAAATTTAATTGTATTTTATTCGAAATTGCAATGTGATTATATTTACTTACAAATAATTAATATCCTGGTAACTTATTGGAAAAAACAACAAATATTTCGCCATCTTACATCATAAGTACACTGTACTCTTGGGCACACGGGCTGTATTATGGAGTAGCTTAACCTTACCCAACTTCTGGATATTTTGCAGGAAAGGAGGCACATATTATAATGTAAGTAATTTTAAGTACATCATAAGTAAAAAAGAACAAATGAACAATAGAAACTTCATAATGCATCATAAATGTAGGATTGGAAATATTGTTTTCCTTCGAAATTACTAAGAAACATAAAATTTTAAAATGAGTTATGTTGTACTTAAATTTACCTACATTAAAGTTTTTGTCTCCCATTCTGTAAAATACCTGAAAGTTAGGCAAGGTTATGCTACTCCATAATACAGCCTGCACCCCAAAAAGATGGCGCAATAATTTTTGGTTTTCGCTAAATTACCGGGAAATTACGAAGTACTAAAAATGACATGCGCACTACTTAAATTTATTTACAGTATAATTATTTCTTTGTTTACAGTAAAACTGTAAAACTTCTTTGTTATTATGCAAATATAATTACATTTTGACTTCAAATGAAACACACTGAATGTCCATTTAATTACATGGGAATTTTAGCCTTAGTTGCGGGCTGTTATAAAGTGTTGCTCACTTTGATTTAAAGATTTACTGTCAGAGTCTAAGACGTTTACTTTTTTCTAGGCTCCTCAGAATTATCAAATTATAATGGTTTCGGTGGCTTTCGTGGTTCGTTAAAAAGCTTTTGAGCATGAGGTAATGCATTGTTACAAATTGAAAAATGCACATCTCAGTCAGGGAAGCTCCACTGCTAAAAGCTTTTTATTCACTCAGCAAAAGTATCGATTCAGTGTAATTTACTCTTAATATTGCATGTTAGGACCGATAAGATTGCTTGTAAAACTTTTTCAAAGTCACTAAAACAATCTGCAGAAGCTTGTTGTTCCTCTTCACACAGCAGTGGAGGTCTGAGCTCAGTGGCTGTTTGTGCCTTAAGACACAATGAGCCATTCAGGTGGAGAGCCCATCAGCACATACACCGACTGATGCAAGCCATTGTTGCCATTGCAAGGCTTGAGTTTTATACAAACCCTGTTGTCATGGGAAGCTGAAGAGGGGAAAATAAAGGAGGCTGGTTCTTGACATTCAAAGACTTAGGACATGAGAGGTATGAGTGGAAACTGATTTTTTATAGCACAAAAGAAAACAGAGATCGCACTTTCCCCTCTCGGCGTATATTTAGACAGATATTAATCTTCCCCTTGAAACGATGCACCTGCCACTGAAATATTCATCATCCTGCTAAATATTTCATCCTGTGCATGCTAGGCTGTCACTGAGACTGTTGTCCGTCAGCATTTATAGACCATACACACAAGAAGGTCAAAGAGGGCGCACTGTTTGATACTTAAAGTCTGCACTCAAGTTTGACTTATTTAACGCAGCATGTCTGAGCATGCCTGCTCCTTGGAGAAAGCAAAGGAGACCAGAGAGGCCAATTAACTGGGCCGATTAGCACTTCACAAAAAGCTTCATTAAAATTTATTTAATAAAAAAAACACTCAGTGAAGTAGGCGAAATGGCTGCTATAAAGAGAGACGGTGGTAAAATAATTGGCTGGACCACAACTCACCACCAGTTTATCACCTTCTGCTTAACACCGTCCAATCAGCACTTCCCACTCCCACTCACATGGACTACAAGGGAGTAAAGTCAAAACAAGCACAGTATTTCTGGCTAAAAGGTTTTTCAGATCATTATGAGAAATGCAAACTTTTTTCTTAATTATTTGAGTATGATAATGTTTTGCCCTGTAATAGTTGAATGAGGAGCGAATTTTAAAGTTTAACTCAATTTCCCTTTATAAAAAATATCATTTTTTACTGAACTGTGTTGAAAAATGATCTTTGATATTTGATATATATTTACTAAAAAGCAGTTACATTTGATTTAGGAGATGCACAGAATCATCTTGTATAGCTTCCTCTCTGAAATACACATCAGTGCTGGGAAAGTCTAAACATAAATGGTTGTAAAATCTTCTTTTCTATGTCATTTTGAAGATTTTTTTTCTGCTTACACACTCAGCAGGTTCAGTCCAGTTTAAGTTTTCATCATAGTGCTATCGACAAACATGGCAAAATTTGCCTCAAGTGAAAGTTGCAAAGCTGTTTTTTGTTTTTGCATATTTATTTACAATTTGTTTGGTTAGAGTCACTATGCATAACTATAAACTCACCAGACACTTTATTAGGAACACCGATTTAACTGCTTGTTAATGCAAATATCTAATCGGCCAACTCAAAGCGTTTAGGCATGCAAGCAGAAAGTGATGACCATAATGTTTCTTTTCATTAATTGATTGGAATGACTATGGAGGTAGCACAGTTGATGGTGCCAGACTGCCTGAGTATTACAGAAACTGCTGATCTATTGAAATTTTCCCACACAACCATCTCAAGTGTTTAAAGAGAATTATTCAAAAAAGATAAAACATCCAGTGAGCTGCAGTTCTCTGAGTGAGATGCCTTGTTGATGGCAGAAATCAGAGGTGAATGGCAGGAAGCTTCAAGCTCATCTCTGAAGAGTATTTCCAGCACCCTTTTGCATTAAGCACAAAGAATTGGGTCGGGGGGGGGGGGCCTGGAGCATATCCCAACTACCATGGGGCAAGAGGCAGGGTGCGCCCTGGACTGGTCACCAGTTTGGTACAAGGCTAACAGAGACATAACCCCATGCTTAACTTTGGACTATGGGAATAATATCCAGAGAGGCCGCACACAGACACAGGGAAAACATAAAAATGCCACACAGAACTGGATATTTTAATATTCATAAAATATTTATACTTCAATATTGGAAAGCTAATATTTTAAGTACTTTATACTCACTTCAGGTTAAGTTTGGAAGCCATAATTATCATTTCCCACTATTTTGACAGGTTTTAGTGCACACTAACTGCTGATACAAATAGTTGTTAGTAGCAGCTCTGGTCATAATGGAAATATAAATATATAATAAATCATTTATATAAATAAGAAATTATACTGATGCTCATATAAGTCAGCTTCCTCTTTCCAAAAGCAGGGCTGAGTCAGTAAAAAAATGCTGCGATGCTCCAATCTCAGCTGAAAACTGAAGTCACACATAGACGCTTCTCTGCTATTAAGAAAGGGCAAGTCTGTCAAACGTAGCGGTTGCCTAAGATATTTCTCCGCTGTTATTCTGGGAGACATCAAAATCATCATGATTACAGCGGACACTTGTGCGGAGGGCGGGAGGTGACCAGTGGCAAAGACATGCATGCTGGGCCACAATAGAGCAGAGCCTAGCCAAGCCTACCAGACCCCAAGCTAATCCCCTAATGGCTGCTATATTTGGATCAGTAGCATCAATGGTTGCATAACAACTCATCCCCCAACAGAAGAGCAAACCACTCAAAAATTAAAGTCAGCCATAATTCATTTGCCTTTAAACTATATATAATCTGGCAGGCTGAAGCTTTTAATGCACTATGAGGCAGGTGCATGAGGGTCCAATTAAAACACAATTTAAAGTGTTTCCAGGCTCTACCACATGTGTTAGAGCAAAAAACACTTTGAACATGAGACAACGCAGCAACATGCTCTCTCACAGCTCGTCACTACATATTGCCTCAAAACAAGGTCAGATACTATCAGCTTGCAGAGAGACTTCCACCACATGAATATTTCAGTAGCAATACAGAGCATGGAGAGGTCCCAGCTCCAGCTCAAGTCTTACAGCATGGTGTAAAAAGTCACCACAGATGCAACGATAACTGGGAAGTCAACCTACTCCTGGAGCTGCTTTTTTCTCAACCTTGTACAGGAATAAAACTTTCCAAAGAGCGTTAATATTCCCTGACCGATCAGAGTTAAGATTACAGGATGGTTATATTTGTATATTGACTGTCTTTTACCTCTACACCCTCCCCTCTTTGTGTCTACAACCACACAGGCCACGGTTCACCAAATGCTTTCTACCTTCTTCCACTGACTGTGCAGCTTTCAGCTCACAAAAAATGTCAGTGACTCACAGCCTCTGTAGCAAATCTCTCTCAGTGGAAGCCGTATGTTCTCACAGCGCACATGTGTCAGCACTGCTGAGATGGCAGGATTACTGGTGATGGACAAGTATGATTAATAAGTCAGGGGAGTAAATGTGGATAGTCTCGGAACCACTGTTTCAGTTGTTTTTCATCGATGGGTGCAGATTATCACTTCAGCGTAACTAAATTACCAAATTTGGTGACTCACCACTTGTATGGGCAGTCTCCTGGTCATATTAAAAAAAAAGAAGGATGCTATCCAGCTATGCATCAATCAGCCGCCATCTCTCATTACTGAAAGTTCTTCTATGCCAAGTGATGGTTTAGTCTCTGCAGCTGCACAAACTGCATGTTCACAAATCTCCTCTCTGTATTTATTTTACTGTTGTCAGACTTCTCAGTTGAACCATAAAGAAAAGCAATACCAAAACTATAAAAAGCTCAATGCCCACTAGACTTGAAAAAAAATTTTCTGCAGGGTCTTGCGGTTGGAGGCGTAGCTCAATTTATCGATCCTGGCTGCTTCTCTTTGCACGGTTGCACCTTTAGAGCACTCTCAAAAGACGCGAGAAAAGCAGTTTTTGGGACAATCAATCGACACACATTCTTCTCAGCGCACTAAAGACAGCACTGCTCAGGGCTGTTACACAAAGCCATCAAGGGACAGGCAGAGGAGAGTGGCAGTGATTGGGAAAAAGAGAAAGGAAAAAAGGAGGCGAGCGAAAGGGTTATTTGGGCTTTTTTTTTGTTGCAAGGGATGAGGGTAGTGGAGCGTACCTGCCTCCTCAGAACCTGTCTTAACCAGCAGCTAGCAGGGCCAAGGGAGGAAAGAGAGACAGAGAGAGGGAGAGAGAAGCTGTCCTGGCAGGGAGATGGAGCATGCCAAACAGCAAATGGCCCAGGATGGCGTCTGCTGTCCTTTTAAGATGGGTTAAATGTGATGGCAAGGACAGAGGGATGGCAAGAAACAAGAAAGAAACACTTCAAACAGTCAAATGTCAAAACTGGCAAAATAAATGAAAACCCCCCCACACGCATACGTATGCTTTCACATCAATGCACTCACAGACTCACACAGTCATACCCTCTGCTCGCTTAATCTGTCCCTGTCATACATACAAAGAGCTGGTCCAGCAGATCCATGAACTCCCCTTCACATCCCAGTATGTGACCCCCCACCCTCTGCTCTGTCTGCCTCCTGGTTCAGGCCAGCTGTCGTTGCACTAGCTGCCTCTGGAGCTGATCCTCCTCATTTGAATGCCTCTGACATCTATCTGGAAGGTACCACGGGAGGGTAAGGCGGCAGGGGGAGATGGCGCACATTACCAGAGGATGTGCACTACTACTGCTATGAGTTACTGCAACAAGAAACCCCCCGCTCCTGTCTACCTTATAGTCCGTGCTGTATTTTGCTGAGGGGACCATGTGTTCAGGATGTTTGTATCCTCAGTGTGTGTGAGTAAAGCGGTGCTGTCTCAGCAACAAGGTTTGAGACGTCATTGTCTCTCTCTCTCTCTTTTTTTTGCCGCTGAATAGTAGCAGTGTGAGAGAGATGCCTGTCCGATAGATGCAACCTGCCTCCTTCTCTTCTCACATGAATGAAATTAAAGGGCCAGCAATGTTGTCCCCATTACGGTTGCTGCAGCAACATAATATGCTGCAGGTCTGCGACTGCATTCCCAATCACAGAACTATGCATATGCTATTTGAAATTATTCTTCAGTAACACAATGACCTGCATTTCTACAGCCTGATTTCAAAATATTAAACATTTGCAAAACCCTCCATTGAATAAGCTCTTTACTTTTTTCGATATGCTTTTGTAATAAATGTAAATTTGCACTGGATAACAGAAGCAACAATGTGGATCTCACTGTAAAAATGTGGTGAAAATGCAGTGAAGGTGGTGAATGTCCCAGTCCCAGTTTTTATATACGTATATATATATATATATATATATATATACGTATATATATACATATATAGTGCATTATGCTTTTGTTTTGTGTCTGAAACACAATTAAGGCTCATAAACAAAACACTATGTGGCTTGAAACTTGAATCTGTATCATGTTAAAAAGTGAGAGCTTGCGTCAAACATCTTATCTTCTCTTTGCTCAATATTACTCAGCTCAGTTTGTCTAAACTCAGAGCTGAGTAAAAGAAATTCCTACCTTTTCAGTCCCTATCTTAGACTCTTTTTGTATGCTGTCTTTTTATTACAAATGATACAGGAGCCATTATTCTCGCTTGAAACAGATTTAGAACAAATGAAATAATAGCTCACATTTTCTGAACTCTTTTCTGAAGTAAATTGTGCGTTTCTTTACTTTAGCAGCAGAAACATATGTGAGGAATAAACTGTAGCTACCTGTGGAAAAAAATAAGACATTCATTGGAACAGTCCCAGGTACCATAAGGTGAGGAGCGGGGTACACCATGGACAGGTCGCCAGCCGGTCGCAGGGCCAGTCAGAATTTCTTCATAACAAATTACATGTGATGCTGCTCATGCAGGTAATTTGCATAGAGTTTGACTGTGCAGCTGTACTGGACTACAACAAATTACTGATTAAAAGCACTCTGGCCATCATTATACCATACTGCAAAAAAAGTATCCTCTTTTCAAGCTCCAGACTCAAACATGATGCCGTCAAACAAAGTAGAGCACTGAAAAGTCCATATAACTACCAGCAAATTATCACTCTGCCTCTCAAGCTAAAGGGATGCGTTTCTTTTTTCAAGGCACTCAGATTCCAAATTGCTTTCAAGAGGTCTAATCAAATTGTTGAGGCCTCGGAGAAACAACACTTTCTTCAGACCAGGCTCCCTCTGATGGTCGAACACAGAGTCACACACTGATTAATCAAAGCCCTGAAAAGTGTCATTCTACAAAAACTAGCACCGAGGATCAATATGGAAAAAAACATCAGTATGTTGAAGAGTACCTCTCTGATTGTTAATATGCTTTGATAATTATACATTTCATTACAGATTAATCTAGATTAAATGAGACATTGTAACAATTATCTATTCACCATTTTCAATCATAGCAATGCCTCATATTTTTATATAAAGATGTGTTGTCATTCATTCTTCAATCATGAATTAAACCGATGATTTGCAGGGGTTATTTTGACATGATTGGCATGAAAATCCCAACAGTTCAAATCCAAATATACTCAGCTGATCTGGATATTTTCAGAATCAAGAAAATATTTTTGCTTTCCCTGTTGAAGCTTTTACGTTAGGACTATTTTAATTACTGCTAATTACTCACTTATCACTGCTGCTCTAGTAGAAAGCTGTATTAAAAGAAAATACTTAAAATACACAAAGATTCCTCTAAATGTGTCACACAAACCACTGAAAATATTATCTATATTTTAGCAACTAGATGCTTTCTAGTCTTTCTATTGAAGAATATATCTGTAGTAGCCGGCACCATACCTTTCAAACAAGACAACTCTCCACAGATCAATGTGCTGCAAACAGCAGATGACATCAGAGGACTCTGCAGTATACCCCTTGTAGCACCACATTATTAAGTACATGCAAATATCCTTTGAAACGATGGTCCCACCCTTAGGACACAAGTCCATGAGACCCGTATGGGGCCAGATAAGTTGGTTCATGTAAGTAAGAGATATACCAACAGCTAACCTGCAGCACAGGCTGAGGATGGACATAAGGAGTGACTGACTGAAGGTTATCAGCTGAAGGTGTGTTGGGGTGAGCACCATTGTTACAGGATCTCTCTCGGGTCATTACTGTAGCAGTTTATGACACAGACTCTGACTTATGTGACATGCAATGATGACAAGGCGTGGCACATCCGAAGGAGGTGTGATCGAGATGTGGGCGAAGTACAGTGTGTCAAAGATCCATTACTGTATGAACGACCAATCAGAATTTTGTAATACTTGAAATTGTGTTTGATATTTATTTTTTTTATGCTGCTCTGCCTTTCCAAAGTGCTAGAATGCCTTTTCCAGCCCTAACTCTGACCCTTCACTGCGTTTATATGACAGCTGCTGTATTGAAGATAACGATAGCTAATCAATTATTGCGAATCTGTGAATAAACATCCACTGCTACATGTTATTTGCACTGTTTTAAGTGGTTCAACAAGTGGAACACAGCGCACAGCACGGACTAGCCAAACTGGTGAGTGGGTGTCGGTCTAATATCGGCACTGGCTCTTTCACAGCCACAGAAGTGATTCACCTACTGCTTCTCTCTCTGCCGAGGTTCGCTCCACAAATCCTGCACATTTTTGAAGAGTTTCACTGCACAGCATATGCTACACCACAGCCTTTCTGCCTGATGGACATGGTACAGGGTATTATGTGTACAGAGGTTTTACAACCCTTGAAGAAATTTAAGCTGTGAGAGATTCATTTAGTTCTGTTTATTCCGCTCTGCTGGATTTAATAAGATAAAAGCTCTTCCAGCATGGGGAATATCAGCTTAAACAACCATTCAGCAGAGCAGCGAGCACACAATCTTGAATTTATAATCTCTAATAAGCAGCTGCAGCATTATTAAAAACCTTAGTAATTCTTCAAATAGAACATCTAATATAGTCACACTCTCGCTAACCTGCAACCTGTTTTTATTTTTACTCCATCTTATACAGACTGCAGTGTACTATAGTGGTGTGAACTAGAGGGCGTCCTTTTGAAAAAACAAAAAAATGAGTCACTTAAATGTCATATTTGCTTACTCAGAAGGTTCCCTGGATGCTTTAACAACATAAAATGTGATGTTGTCCTAATGCACCTCTGTGGAGACTTTCTAAATCAAACCCCGGAGGCTTCAGTACTGAATCTGTATTGGGCAGAGACAGCCTGCGCTTCCTGTTTCTGCCAGTGCTGCTTCTCTTCAATGATTTCTTCCAACAAGAAGGCAATTTTGGAGCAGCAAATGAGGATAATTACAGGGAGCATTTCGACTGGAAGGAAGGGGGGCTGACAAATCCCTCAGACATCCTGCTGTTGCATTTATTGTCAGGGTTGAAAATCAATCCCTAACTACCTCGCCAATCATCGTAACGTCATAGCATGCTGCTGTCTATCCCCAGTGGTGACATGACCTATCTGAAGGAGCTTTTTTTAAAGATGCAGTATATTTTTTAAGAACATGTTGTGCGTGCATTATGTCATACCAAACTCTCAAATGTATTCCAGTGAGGAAAGACTATATTACTTCCTCCAAATGAAATAACATCGAGACTCGGGTGTCTTCTTCTATTTAAATACAGTTATCTATGGCTCAGTTCATTTTCTTGAATCAAAAACCTGCGGTGGGGTGAAATTATTTAATATTTGCGTATTTTTCTTTCTCTCTGAAAAACAGATGACCAACAAAGACTGACAATAGTTCTGAATGACAATGAGGTGTTTGATTCCTTATAAACAACTCATAAGGTCTAAGTGTGATCTTTCATTATATCACCATTTGCATGACGTAACTGTAACTGAATAAAAACATTTTGCATTTCAAAGAAGACTAATGAACAGAAATAGCTGCTATTTGATCTTTTGGTCATTGTATACTCTTTGTAGTTTCAGTGAAAGCCTGACCAGCGTGTGCATACATCAGAAGGGAGGCTAATCCTCTCATTCAGTGGGGGATCAAGTCCTGAGGTACCAACCTACATATTCTCTGCAGGTTACATACCACCATGGGGCTGAGTGAAAAACACCGCTGTTGCTGTTTATCTAAGCATCCTATCCCGTTTCTTAAAGGAGAAGACTAATTATACATGCTGTACAGGGACTCGAAAGCATGCAACAATATAAAGCACTTCCAACCTGTCAAACACCCTGTAACCCTTTAGGCTAAAACAGGCAAAACATCAGTTTTCACCTAACAACAACAAGTTATGCAACATCAAATTTGCTCCATACAGCAGCAGCCGGTCATACTGTAAATCTACTTTAGATGATCCAGCTGATGCATGTTGTGTGTGTTCTAAAATGAAGCTGGAAAATAAGAGTTGAAGGGCAAAACTAGAAGCCAGAATACTGACATTAAACTGCAAGGTATGAAGGCAAAATCCCCCGCAGAGCATCCAAAGCATCCTCTGCTGCACTGCTCTAATCAACAGGTTTGCATTTCCCAACTACTTACGAAGAAAAAGTAATTACCAAAGATTCTTCTTTCATGAGTTTTTTCTTGTTTTCTAAAATAGAATAATCTAATTTCACCTAAATATATAGTACAGGGCTAATCCCCCTGGCTTCAGATCATATTATTCCTCCTTCTGTTACAAGATCAGGATGCTCAAACCGTCCTCCCTCTGCAGTTCCAGTCTGCCACCACTCACCTGTGCTGGCTGTGTACTGCAGGCTTCCCCTCTTCCTGAAGGGAGACAAGGGCTTGTTTTTGGCCCCAGTGCCCCCGGCTGAGTTCCCGGAGGTCAGGTTGGAGGACATGTTCCCGGGTCTCGCTGGCTCAAATTGGGAAAAGAAGAGCTGAGTGAGTCAGAGCTGCGGCTGACGGAGCGGCGATAAGAGACAGTGAGAGAGGACAAGAGAGGAGACCGGGGACAGACAGGAGAGGAGAGGAAGGATGGAGCACAGATGCTGGGAGTTTGAGGGAGTCGGTGCCAGTCAGCGTGTTCGTGTGTGAGTGTGTGTGTATATGCGCGTGCTGTGTGGATGTGAGCAGGGATTTCCAGAGTGGTTGGTCCAGCGTGGGGCTGCGGAGCAACCCTCTGCATCGGAACAGTCCCCGCCCCCTCAGAAAGACTCCCGTGAGCTGCAGCACTGATGGAGGATGGGGTTGTGATGGAGAGGCCCACCCCCAGCACGCCATGCGCAGACACGCATTTACATGCACACTGAGTACAACAACGCTCAGCACTATTGCGCAGTCCTGCTGTTGCCATAGCAACCACAAATCTAAATGTGGGAAAGCAAGCGAGGAGAAAAGTTGTGGTTATAGCAAAACTGAAGTAGTAAAAGTCAATTCTACTCACTCTGTTTTTGCAAACCACCTGTTATCTTCGCAGTCTCTGCAATTTAGGGCAGAGACTGAACAGTTACCAAGTAATGAATTAAACACTCATTATTATGATGAATACTGGGATTTTTCTTTTCTTTTCACAAAAAATACAAATACTTATTACACTTAGTGTAGGTACGCGGAGAGCATCTGTAACCATAACCGTAAAAACTCTGCTCGGATTTATGTCCTTATTTGCAGACTGCAGGGAGAGAGAGACGCGCGGATTCCGCGCAGTCCTTCAATTGTTTGAGGAAATGGACTCTTCGAAGTAGGTCAAAAAGATCCTCGGATTAGGTAAAACACTCCAAATTTAACTTGTGAGAGTTGACATTTTCTACAACATTATCAGGATGTTGGTATCTCTCATTTTAGGTGAATTGTCATGTAATCTCTGAATGAAAACGGCCATTTTTCATCTACAGTTTAACCCAGACTATCCACACCACACCTGGTGAACCAGCAGGGTGTTGGGAAAAGTGATCCTGGGTCAGCCACAATCTAATGGCAGTGACGCAATAATGTTTTGTAATTTAACCCAGCACAATGGGTATTATGAGAAAGATTAATTGCGCCATTGTTGATTCGCCACAGCACGACTGTTTTACGTTAAGCAATAAATGAGAGTTCATATCTTTGCTGTGAAACAATTTTAAGTGCCTACTTTCATTCAGGAGAATAATATAAAAACTTCAAAACTTAATGTCCTGATGATGGTGACGTCACCAAACAGCTTGAATCCCAGTGTAAGGCTCGCAATGACTCGTTTTCACCAAATAAATTCGATTTACTGTAACATACGCAGCAAATCCTCATTAACTGAAGCTGGAGCCAGGAAAACATTTGGTGTATGAAAATTTATCACCCCATTTATTTTTATCACTTGATTATTGTAACTTTCATCTCTTATAAGCCAGCGAGGCGCGATTAGAGACAGCAGTAACAAAGCACCCTGAGGTGGGGTGAATTATTTTCTTGGAAAACAACTTGCTGGGTTGCTCAAGGGAAGCTTTAAAAAGACCACATTTAGTGAACGCGTTTGATGCATTATACTAAAAAACACATGGGAGGAAAATCGTTGTGTACGATTAAAGAGGGATTTACATGACGTCAGTGTACTATATTTTAATTCACATCATTACACAGAAACAGAAAATGTGTAATGTTCATATTGGTACTGGAATAATAGGATTGAACGTTTTCTGATTATAAAGCACAGTCGGATATGAGGTCTGTCTATAAACACAGCTGGAAAACTCTGACAGCTGGAAGTCTTTTCTGTTTCTCTTTCATCCCTGAGCGTGTAACTACTGCTGACAATAATCAAGACCTTGGTTGAAACAGGGGTGTCATAAGATTTCCTTTTTTTGTGTTGCCGGAAGACAGCTTAGTTTTATCTCTCTGTGGCAAGCCGATATTTGATGCACATTTCTTGACTTGTAAGTGTATAAAATTAGACCTGAATTGATCTGGACGCACAATAATTGATGCCTGCAAGAGGAGGAAGGTGCACTTTGGAGTCAGCGCCCTCCCGTGGTGAAACTGTGAAACTGCTCGAAGTGCAAGAAAAAAACAGCAGACTGTTTTTAATACAGAAACTCGAAAATTGAAAGTATAATTTTTCCCACACACAGACTGAACTAAACACTCACAGAATATTTTTCTTCCAGCTATATTTGCCCACTTTGCTCACGGTGGGAAGGGGGTAGAAATAAACAATGAAAAACTGCATTGAGACATAATTAGTTGCCCAATTTCATATTATTTTGTACAGTCAAATTTAACTGCAGGCATCCCTGTCTACTGGCTTTGCACACATAGCAGTCTTTTATTTGGCTTAAAGTCAGGGCTCTAACAAGCCACTTAGGACATTTAGCTTCACATCCCTAAGCCACTTTGTCCTTTTTGCTGGCGTATTTAGAAACGTCCTGCTCCCATTCAGCTTTCTAATGAGAGCCCAAGAAGCTTTCCTGAAACATTTACTTGTTCTTGTTGGTATCAGCTCTTCTTTCATTATTTTTGTAATGTTGAAAAAACAGCCCACAGCAGACCGTTAACACCGTCATGTATGATGATGTTTTATAGCTAAACAAAGCTGTTGGAGGTGCCACCTTACAAGCCAAGTTTGTTATACAGTTGTCCAGTTTAGGGGAAGTTATTGGTCACACCATGTGTCTTACTAATGCTGTGAAGAGTACTCAGAGAGAAAGCCTTTGCTGTCTTTTTGTATCATTTGCTAATCTATCTGTTATGCACCTGCAATGACACACCTATACAGCTATGAGTTTAAGCAGAGAAACTGGATCACGGTGTTTTTACAGGGTGTCACAGCGAGGCTCAGTATCCCAGCATGCGCCCTGCATGTGCTGCTAATGCATCACATGACATAAACACAGACACACACTAGATATTTACAATAAATTTGATCTCAAAAATACAAAACAAATGTAAACAAAATCTATATAGGCAAGGCAAAACTATAGACTATCTACATATTCAGACAATAAATGTAAACACATGAGCTATGAGCCATAAAAACTGCATAGGATCAGCTGTGTGTGTGTGTGTGTGTGTGTGTGTGTGGGATAGTTAGGAGATGACATTCCTTATTTATACATGCAAGTTTGCAAAAAAAATCTCTCTATGTAAAATATTATAGAGCACACTTAAAAGATAAATTAATACAATTTCTATAGAGATAAAGCTTGCTGCATGATTGCTCATCAGTGAGGATTACTATACCATCTTGTGCATCATGACACGGTTCCCAGTGTCATGAGTGGGAGTTCACTTATTTTTCTTGCAGGCTTGTGAGAAAGCTTGTAGACTCAACCTCATGAGCTCATCAGTGGGTGGAACCTCCTGTAATGGATCCTGCTGAGGATTTCACACTCAGGAGAGTAAAGACGTTATTCATTACAAATGAAATGCTAGTGTGTTCCTATCAGAAGAGCGATCGGATTTTTCCAAGGTTTTAAGAGCACATGGCCAATTTCACAGAGGTCTCTGATCCTGTTAGTTGCCTGCTTATTTAGCAAGTTTGATTGTGTTTGGAACTCTGCAATCCAAAGCTGCAGATTTACCAAGAAGAATCAGAACTTCAGAATCTATGCCATAAAATAATAATAAAATGATCTGCAACTGTTATGTTGGCAAAGTTTCAGTCAGGCAAATTAAAGAGAGGCAAAGCTGCATTATATTTCACCCTTTCTGCACTGTGATGTAACATAGCACACTCCTACTCTCAGGTTGATCTGAGGCTCTGCGAGTAATCTCGTCAACAGATCAGAGATGAAGGTACTGAGCACAAAGCAGGGCTACACCTTCTACAGCTTAATGGGATTGGCCCCCATCGATAGATGTGCCACTGCGATTAGCCTGCTTGGAAGCAGTCATCCATTTGAATCTCAAGCACAGAACTGCAAGCAGTAAGGAGAATAATAATAGTATAATTTTTCAGGACAAAACTGGATGCTGACATGGTGCAGACATGAGTAGCAGTATGTGCTGTTTTTTGATGCACTGATTGAGGATACAGAGTGCATAATTAGCAAAACAACAATATAGAGTCTCTTGTTTCTCAGATGGGATTTAATGCTTAAATTTGACTCTTGTTAGAAAATACTTACTCAAAACAAGACACGAGCATTTTATAAGTATAGCAGGAATTGTGTGTGATGCGTTTGTTTTCAGGATCCTACAAAGAAATCTGCCTGTTCTGCAGGATCATCACTCACAGGTCACACTTTTCCAAATACTCTCTGTCAATCCTTTAGTTGCCTGCTGAGCCTATTTGACCCTGACGTCACTGAACTGGACTTTGCATTGATGGAAGAACATATTTAAGTTCCATTAAACCCGCCCAACTTAGTAGAAACTCAAAAAAGCTGCAAATATACATTTAAAAAATACTGGCAACTTTTACAGCTCAAGGGTAAAATTACGCAGACCTTACAAATCTATTCATGCACATCAAGTTGTCCTTTATATTTATACATATCCATGTATGTATTGTTTTAATGAAAAAGCTTTATGCAGTGATGCAGATGTTGGTGCAGTCTAGCAGGAGTTGGGTGTTGAACAGACTCCGGACTACCTGCTAATGTAATACTAATTTGAACACAGCAAACAAACGCACCTGTAATCGCTCCATCTGGCAGCTTTGTGGTGTTTTACTATCACACACTAGACAAGAATGAGGACATCGTTTATTCTAATTATTGTAAATTGACTACCAGATATTTCTGTGTCATTGTGATTAAGCACTTACATAATACTTTAGCATCACCACACCTGGTGAACCAGCAGGGTGTTGGGAAAAGTGATCCTGGGTCAGCCACAATCTAATGGCAGTGACGCAATAATGTTTTGTAATTTAATATGACTTGGTGCTTGTAACATGAAGTTTTAGTCTTTGTGCGTGTGAAGTTCACACAGGTTTTAGTTTTAATCATTAAATATTAATTTGTTTATTTAATACGAATACAAATACTCTCCAAATTATGACTTCACATGCTTTTTAATTCTTCTGGTTTTGCCGATGGAGGTGTGACAAAAGTTGTGCAGTGCCCGTCAAAGTAGTGCATAATTGACTGATGTAACAGTAAATATAAACATTACTTTATTGTACTTAATTATTTAGAATGCTGCAGGCATAAGGATTTATCATGTTACAGGCTTGTAGGACGAGTTTTGTGCAGCATGTTGCAGGCTGTAGTGTCCATAACTGCAAAAGACACACATCATAGGACTTATATGCAATGGATATGATGTATTTTACAAAATCATATGTCAGATTAGGAAACTGATTATTTTAAAAGTACAAACAAATCGATCGTCAGTAAACTTTCACTTATTACCTGTACTTGTTTTCAGTTAAATGTTACACATTTGAAGTGAAACGTGACCATTTCTTTTTACCCATCATCTCAATATAACACACACACACACACACACACACACACACACACACACACACACACACACACATGTTAGTGACTTCAAAGAGCCTCAGTACACTGAGTAGGTCATAGGGAATAGGTGAATACAGGAAGATTATACCTTTTTTCCTGTCGAAATAAATCCAGTGCCTTTAAACTGATGATGATTATATGATTACATCAACTAAAACATCCACATTAAACTCAGTGTGATCAGCATTTGCATGTAACATATGACTATATTAGAAAGTTATTAAT
The DNA here is from genome assembly GCF_051167445.1 of Perissodus microlepis. Classification (NCBI taxonomy): domain Eukaryota; kingdom Metazoa; phylum Chordata; class Actinopteri; order Cichliformes; family Cichlidae; genus Perissodus; species Perissodus microlepis. The sequence continues at coordinate 4,166,466 of NC_140480.1, read as the reverse complement.
ACTGGCCAAAATGAGGCCTTATGCTACAACATATTGTGACCAGTCACATATACCACATGTTGAAATAGCCCGATAATACACTTTGAAAATGTTTTTTTTCCTGTCTTATTAGAAAACAGAGAAAACATCCACAGTACCAGCACCTCTCTTCTGCATAGACATTAAATTGATGTAGAGTTGTCACTGAGGTTATGACATATGCCATGATATTGATCCTCAAAGTGGGTTTAAAAAGAAAAAATGATGCTAAAAAAGACTTTGAAGTGTGACACTCATAAACGCTACCAGAAGACAGAAAATATTCCTAGTATGAAGGAAAAATTTTACATATGTTCGTTAAATATACTGAAGTTATTCTTTTTTTAAATATCAGAGACTGATTGATCTTTGATGGATTTTATTGAACTAGTGTCACTGTCCCAGCTCACAGTCAGGAAGAGGCAGGGCCTAATTATCGTCACAAGAACGCCATCTGAAAACAAATGATCCAAAGCAAGAAGGTGAAATGAAGCTTTCATGTTTTCTTAGGGCGATAAACTTTAGAAAACCAGTCAACTTTTTAAACACCCTGTTGGTGTCTGAGTCTACACTCTGTCTAGTAACCTCAAATATGGTGTCCCGGTTTAAGTCCTCTAACATGGAGGGTGAGGTTGTAACACGTGCTGAATACTTGGCTCATTGACTTCAAACCATCAGCCCTGCAAGGATCATCAATCAATTCCTCCAATCCTCCAGAAACTGCACCTACAGTATCATTGCAGCTGTTCTTCAGGGTGTCCCACAGGAACATTTCTCAGATTGTTTAAAGCGTTTCAGATCCCCTTTACACACACAGATTATGTATCAAGGAGCGTACATGTTTTCACTGAGACCCCACTGAAGAGCATAGTGCACTGACAGTTGCTGCATTTAGCAGGTACCACACCACCTGGGATTTAAACGTCTTAACTATAAGAAGTTTATAAGACTTTAATGCTCCCCCTCCCTGCTTCTTCCGTGTGACCCAGAGTAAAGAGTCCAACAGGCAGGAAGGACTGCAAGGAGGAAAAGAAATACACATTTAACTACACATTTGTTTAAAAAAAAAAAGCATCGCAGTAAAAGCGTTGTCTACTCAGAGTATTTAAACATAGTTACCACATCAGTAAGTAGATATTACAGATACAACAGAATCTTGTATCTAAGATGAAATATATTATGCACGGCCATAATAACGCCATTGTTGTGGAATCAAGGTAATTTATTTATATAGTGAATTTTACCAATATGCACACAGTTGTTGCGTAGTATGTGAATGTGTTTATTTTCTCATTTTCTTTACATCATTCACCACTGCCCTCATTATACTAAATGGATTGACTGGCCAATCAGGAAGAGATACCTCGTAAGTCAGGCTTTAAGAGCAAGTAACTAAAGGGTGGATCTCTGCTTGCCAGAGCAGGTGAATTCATTTGATCCTTGAGAGAGCCATATCTAATCAAGCAGGGCCCGGAAGCTTCAGACTCCTCCTTCCCAATCCCCTTCCGCTAGAAAATCGCCTTTCACAACGATTAGTTGTCGTACCCAGATTTTCCGGCAGCTGTTCTCAGACAACCATCAAAATTTCCTTCCTTGAGGATCTTGAGTTTGAGGAGGAAGAAAGTATGGGTGCAGGAGCCAGCGCCGAGGACAAAAAGTCCAAGGAGTTGGAAAAACAACTCCAAGAAGATGCTGATAAGGAGTCTAAAACGGTCAAGCTATTACTGCTTGGTAAGTGACCTCCTGAATAGAGTTGTGCTGTGCATCCTAGACTGCAGGAGAGGAGAAGTGCTCAGACCAACAGGGTTTACCTGTTTTCATGGAGGATTCAGTAAAAAGTAATTTTTAACTTTCCATCTTTGGCTGCAAAGGTTTTGGTTTGCAGAGCAGATCCAAAGTGTTAAACAGATGCACAGAAAAAAATGTTTCTTTTAGTTTCAGACTGACTGGTGTGTGAAAGATAATGAATGTAATGTTACAAAAACACCTTAAAATGGAGAAATTAATTTACCTGCAGTCATCAGGTACAGATGAATGTCTTGATGAAGTGTTGCATATAGGAGCCATGTGATGGTGTTAAACTGCTTATTGCATATACTATATACTATATATATATATATATAAACTCTTTATTAAAAGATGCGAGGACTGTTAGAGCTGTTTCATTGGCATGAGGTCAGGGGAGGCGAGAGATAAGAAAGCAGATTGAACTTTTATACCCACAGGTCTGTGATGAAGGACATTTTGGAAATTGCAAGTTCCATAACTGAAAAGTAGAGCAAAAGCAAAAGCTTAGACTAATGTTCGCCTATCTTTACCACCTGCTTATGCTTATTATATTATGTTTAAAATACATTAGTCACAAAAAATGGCAGAATTTCACGTTTATCGAAAAGATCTTCAAAAAGAAAAAAGGAAATCTGTAAATACATATGCATGGAATTTAAAATAACATATTGCATTTAGAAATCTACTGGTGAAAAGAACTAATAATCATCTGACTTTTACTTAAAAATGACTCTTCACTTCTGATGGAAGGACATTGGTGCTTAAAAGATCACAGCCTTTGGTCTAAATGAATCACAGCCTGGCAGTGATATGTCAATCCTATTAACTAACCAGTTTAGTGCAGATCCACTTGGTGAGATCTTTGTTGACTTGCAGCTCGCACAAAATGTATAAAATGTGTTCTATTCTGAGAAATCAGCAAAAATAACTGACAAATTTTTATGCTTTTACAGGGGGAACCTAAGCTGTTCATTTGTACAAATTAGTCTTGAAAGTGGTTTGTGTTTTTCCTGACAACAATTTTTTAAAATTGCTATATCATTTGCGATTGAAAAGCTAGTCAGCGATTTAATATAGACTTGCAAGTGATTTACAGAGATGTTGCTTCTTCTGCTGCACATGGATCAGATTGTAAGGGAAGGTAAGAAGAGAGCCGTCACGTGGTCTCAGGGGGATATTGTGAAAACAGAAGAAAAAAAAAGACCACAGAGGATCCCAAACTCTGTTTTTATTACAACTCCACAGGCTTGCAGCTGATTTCAGTACCGAGCAACTTGTCTGCTAAATGGTGAAAGTAACAGCTGAAGCATTTTAGATGTCTTAATGAACGTTTTTGTGAAAATTTGAAATTTTGTGATGATTCTGCCATCAAGGAAGTAAACAAAAAATACACAAGCAAAAACGTAACATAAAAAACAAAAACAAAAAAAACTCAGTAGCAACAAAATATAGGCCTTGAGTGTAAAATTTTCCAAACAGTTTTGCATATTAGAAATGGCTATGATTTCACTGTTGATATTCTATATTTTCGTGGATTTGTATTTTCTTTAAAAAAAACAAAAAACAAACAACAAACAACAAACTACTTCTTCAAACGCCAAATTCATGCCACTGCAGGGCCTGCATGTGCAATTGCAAGGGCGCATGAGCTGCAGAGAGATCAGGGAGTATCTCATTGCATCCTGGGAGCTAACAAAAATGTATCTTAAAGTCAGTACCTTGTTACAAATTAGCAAAACAATGACTTCCTTGCTAATAACTTTCTTATGGGGGTAAGAAAAAATAAAAAAAAAATTAAAACAAAAAACAACTTCCCTCCTTTAGAGCCGCATGTGTAAAGGTTTTAAATGCTCAGCACTAAGTCTGTCCACGGCTTAAGTGATGTGGCTCAAGTGGGAGCAAGACGGTCAGCTTTGGGTGTCCTGTGACGCATAAACTCCTTCTGGCCTAACTTAGCTTACAGTATTGGAGGGAGCCTGATCTGCAGGGAGGCTTTTCTGCCGTCAATTTTACATAAATGCACGCCACTCATTATGTATGCATGCATGTACTTACTGCAACTTGCTGTCATTTTAGCTGGTTTCAGTGTTTTTATGTCAGACGTCCAACATTTGGTGATGTCTGCCGACAAAAGCTCAGTGCTAATCATTAGTGGGTGAGATTTGAAATGGTAATAATAATAATAATAATAATAATAATAATAATAATAATAATAATAATAATAATAAATAAGGGAGATTTTTTTTTATAGTTTAGCACGGGGGGAAAACTCCTATGAGAGCTGTGGCGTTGCTGCTTCTGTTATCTAAGCTTTGGCTAGTTCGGTGTCCTGTGTTAAGACAAAAAAGCTTTGCAAGAAACTGAGAGTCAGAACACATCAGAGATGTATCAATGCACATTAAAATTCATCTCCTCCACTTTGCATTTCTCATCCTACTTCTATTGTATTTTCTTCACTTACATATCAGTGCACCTGGCATTCTTATGCAATATATTTACATTTAGTGTTTTTATCTGCCCACTGTCTTGTGTTTGCAAAGTAAAATATCTTCATGGTATGAAATTTAGGATGTTAACCTTTGTTCTCTTTTCCACAGGTGCTGGTGAGTCGGGGAAAAGCACCATCGTTAAACAAATGAAGTAAGCGTTAAAATAAGTGCTGATGGTAGCTTTGAGTCATTCACTGTCACAGGTAGACAATGGGAGTTTGGAGTTTTTCGGGAGTTTTTATTAATCCCATCAGTCAGGAACTCGACCATTTGGCTAAAGCTCTTCAATCTATGTCTGTTTCATTTGCAGTGAAGCCCTTTACGAAAGCTTAACAAGGCAAACATCCGCTTACTAATTCGTCAGCACTTCTTTTGTGCACTTGGTTAAACTTTGGCAGTGAAACCAAAGTGAGATCACTAAGACACCACAAGGTGGCACCCTCTCCCTCTCGGCTGTTTTCTTTCTGCCCATCAGCTCAGTTAAAGTAGTTATTGTTGAGAAAGCTTTTTCCTGAGTTAAAACACTTCTGCCCCCACTCTTCTACTCGCTCGCAGGATTTTGCATCAAGGTGGTTACACAAAAGAGGAACAAATGGAGTTCAAAGCGATCATCTATGGCAACATCCTGCAATCTGCTCTGGCTATCATCAGAGGCATGGAGATGCTTGGCATTGATTTTGGCGCATCATCTGGACAGGTCTCAAGTTACACTTAAGAGATAAAAACCAGACATGATAAACTTGTTGAGTTCATTCTCACTGACATTAAATCTTGCACTATAAATATTCCAAGCACTTTGTCCATGCTGATGGAGTTTTATTCTGTGTGCACAAAACCACAGGAGGATTCACAGAAGCTGCAAAACTTGTCAGACTCTATCGAGGAAGGCACAATGCCTCCTGAGCTGGCTGATGTTATCAAGAAGTTGTGGAAAGACTCTGGAGTGCAGGCCGCCTTTGACAGAGCTGCTGAGTACCAGCTAAATGACTCTGCTGGCTAGTGAGTCGATGTCATACGTGTAAATCTAAAGACTCAGCTCATGCAGACTTTATAAATACAGATGATTTCATATACCAAGACTGACTGCTGTACTGTTTGTTCTGGAATCATCAGCTACCTCAATGAAATGGACAGAATCTGCAAGACAGACTACATGCCCACTGAGCAGGATGTGCTGCGATCTCGAGTCAAAACAACTGGTATCATTGAAGAGCAGTTCTCCTGCAAAGAGCTGCACTTCAGGTGAGTCACTGGGAAACTGGCTAAAGCTTACATCTCTGCGGTTCACAGGTACTTAGTGAGTGTGTTCTGACTTTCTGTGGTGAACAGGATGTTTGATGTGGGTGGCCAGAGGTCAGAGAGAAAGAAGTGGATCCATTGTTTCGAAGGTGTGACTTGCATCATCTTTTGCGGAGCTCTCAGTGCATACGACATGGTGCTCGTAGAGGACGATGAAGTGGTGAGTCAAGGAGTCTTAGTCCTAAGTCCTAAGTGACCACAAAGAAACTTGTCAGTGAGTAACTCTATGTTCACTCTAACTTTTATAGAACCGTATGCACGAGTCCCTCCATCTGTTCAACAGTATCTGCAACCACAGATTCTTTGCACTGACCTCCATCGTGCTTTTCCTCAACAAGAAGGATCTCTTTGAAGAGAAGATCAAGAAAGTCCACTTGAGCATCTGCTTCCCAGACTACAACGGTAAGATCGCGTGCTTTGGATGTCAGTTATACCTGTGACATGTGGCAGGCTTGAAGAAGGAGAATTTAGCAGTAGGCCACATCTGTCAGGCAAACAGTGAGATGGACTGGTACATGGCACCAGAACACAAATAGCAATAAAGAAGGAAAATTAACTTATAACGTCAGCTGCGATGCAAATACGTCACCTGTCGCGTCATATAACACAAGTAATTATTCTGAACCTTCTCCCCTGATCAATTGCTTTCTTTTAGGCCCCAACACATACGATGATGCCAGCAACTACATCAAGTCGCAGTTCCTGGAGCTGAACATGAAGAAGGGTGTGAAAGAAATCTACTCTCACTTGACTTGTGCCACAGACACAAAAAACGTGGAAATTGTGTTCAACGCTGTGACAGACATCATCATCAAAGAAAACCTTAAGGATTGCGGTCTCTTCTAAGCAGCTGCAGAGTGGAAAGAAGGTACGTAGCGAGCACGCCACATTGCTCCCAGAGCCTGTGTCAGTGAAGACTAATAGAGTCAAGATCAGATCCCAGCTTTATCAACTTAACCGCATCATGTCTGGCCATCCTGCATTGCCAAGCAACGGCATGAGAAATAATCAGTTTGGACCAATTGAGGCTGTTGAGGATGAGGAAGATAATCAGAAGCAAAAAGCAGTTCCTTAGTGGCTTGATATGATCAGTTTCACATTCCAGAAAAGACTGACAGTAAAATATTTCATGTATGATTTATGAGAATTAGTTCATGTTTATCACTTTCTCCACTTTGCAGAAATTCCTCTCCTACCTTAACCCCTCATATATTGGCATTAACTAAGGAGCGCTAAAGATGGAGCACAAGGGATCCTCAGATTGTTGTGTTTACACCATCGCTTCCATGCTAAGACACGACCCTTGACTGATCCTAGCACCTCATCATCTCCAACAGTTACACACCCCTGCAACACAGTGCATGTCCAGCTGGGTTGAAGCAAGTATCAAGCACCCATATCAACATCGTGGACATACAGCTTTCTACAAGACTCTTTCATTTTTCTAAACTACGCTATTTTTCTCACACCAAAAGCTGAAAGTTTGAAGGTAAGAACTGGAAATAGTTGCTGATTCCATCCTTTGACTTGTGTGTCATGAGTTTTATTTACTATTAAAGCCAAGCTCTGTAAAATAAACTAAATAAAATAAAACAATAACTCTGGGATTTATAAATATTTTGAATAGCAACATCTCAATTTTATTTTATTTCTTTTTTTTTTTTGAGTACAGTAGTCTCTGTGGTCTTGATAATTAAACTGTGTAAGTTGCTGAGCAAATATCCCATTCCCAGTGCAAAAAAATGTACATGTAACTACATAGTGTTGATGTATTCATTTCGCTTAACATTTTAATGTGATGAATAATTTTCAGGACATCAAACATGGTAGAGAAACTTTGTACATAAGAGTAGATAATGCATTATATTTTGAAAGATAATCTATGACAGAGGGAAACACTAGAGGGACGATGCTTTATTATAAAAAGGGATTGAAAAATCTACAGAGTTTGTCCTTTCTTATGAAATGTAGAGGCATGAAATAAAGACGCATTAACTTCACCTTTGTGTCCGTGTCTTCGTTGCAGAACCACACTGTCACTACAGTATATTGAATTAGCGAAACAGACATGCTGACACTGACAGACCAGCTTGGGCTGTTACTTGTAGGGACAATGCTGCTGTTATATAATTTCCCTAATCCAGTCAAAGGGGAAATGGCAGCGTAAGGAAGTTCATTAACAATAACCCTATTGAGAGAGCAAAACAAATTAAAGCGGTAATTAATCTGCTGGGTGAGATTCGCTCTAAGATTGTGCAGGGACGGATACACGAGGCATGACAGCAAGCAAGGGCAAAACACAGTGTAAACAATATCTGGAGCTTAAAAGAGGAGCTATGGTTTGACTTGAGTGAGCGGGATTGCTTCCTTTTTTGTCTCTCCGTGATATATTAGCATTTCCAAATCAATGGAGAGTATGATTCTGTTCAAACAGCCGGAGAATACCAACAGATTGTTACAGATAAATATCACATTATTATCCTCCCTATAAATTAAAAGGTTTTGTCAAAAGTTTTTTTTTTTAACAGAGCAAGGGATTTTCAACATAGCATTTCTAAACATGATAGTTTTCTTTCAAAAGCATAAATTAGGTCTATTTTCACACAATAACACAATTATTTTAGAAAAAAATACCAGGTTCAATATTATTAGCCTGTAAAATCAAGTTAAAACTGAAGATTATTGTCCAGTTTATACACAGTATAAAAACTTCAGCAAGAGTTTTTGCTGTCACAAAGCAGGAGATGGACATGCAAAGTTATTGCAGTTTCCAAGTGTCAAGAATCATAAAAAAAAAGAGAGAGTGGCACCCAAAACAGAACAAGCCTGGCAGAGGTAGGAAGCAAACGATTTCAAAGACTCTGGAAAGAAAACTAGTGAGGAATGTGTCTAAAGACCCCAGAACAACTGCCAACACACTCATGAATGATTTAGTCAAGTTGGGAATTGTAGTCTCAACTAAGACAATCACTAGAGCTCTGCACAGGAATGCACTGCATGTGAGGCTTGTAAGGCTGCAGACCAAAAACAATTCTACTTCTGCAGAAGAGACACTTTCAAGTAAGACTGTAGCATGCTAAGAACAACCTAGAGAAAGATTATAATTTAGACTCTGGTAGTTTTTGGTTTGTGTGAAATAATTTAGTTTCTGTGTGCAAAGTAAAATAATAAACATCTGCAGCTGTATTGGAAACTGTGTTAAAAATTTCCTTGCTCGGGGGGGGGGGGGGTAATAATTCTGTCCTCATCTGTATGTCATTGTCACTAAAGCCAAGGAAAAGATCAAAGTGATGTTCAATTATAAAGCAAAAAAAAAAATTAACTATTAAGAACACACGAGTGAGTCATCGCAAAGCCTTCTTAGAAAATATAACTGATTCTCAATTTTCTTTAAAGATTAACAGCTCTGGCTGGAACAAATGAGGCTGAGTGCTGCAGGCAGTAAACACAAGTGGAGAGATGGACCAATACATTGTTGGCTTTAGTCTGATGTTACCTGCTGACAACATGAAGTTTTAGAATGTCACAACCTATGTCCTGCAAACTGAACACAAAAAATTGCACATTTTGGCTCAAAGAGTCTTTTCCTGTGTGCTGTCATGTTGACTCGTAGCTTGCATCTCATTTGAGTTTATTTCATGGTTTTAATCTCAAGCAGAGACAGCAGAGAAAGACAATTTGAGCTGTTTTGTGTGTGCAGCAGCTGGAACACACTGACCCTCAGCTCCAAACATACAGATGTGTCGCCGAAGTCTAAAAATACTGTTTCCAACCTGAATGACCTCAGTCTCTGCTCTGTTTCGGTGAGAATATGACTATATGGTTTACAGTGGATAGCATCTGGTTAGTGTTGCCTGTTATTTTTGTTTTAAACCAGAAGAACATTCAGACAGCTTTGAGCTATGAGGTTAAAACAGGGCCAGTACAACTGCTCAGATTTCAAGTGAGCTATACGTCCATCAGACACCTGCCTAACAATATACAGCTCTGACACACTGGACATAAGACATCTGCAGATGTATTATGGTGTTCTTTGGGTCCTGTAGACTGCAGGGTGGGTCCTTTTTGAATCAGGCTTATTGTTGTGAACTTCTAAGACGTTTGGAGGCTCAAAGGATAATTTAGGTGGTGCACGCTGGAGGGAGGCTACTTCCTTGATCCTTGGTCTGCAGCAATGTTTTTAGGTAGGCGATACATGTTGACATAGCATCTATATGAATCCCAGGATCCAAGGTTTTACCAGAAAATGTCATCACTTTACCTTCAGTGGTTTTAATCATGTGGCCAATCAGTAATAACCTTTGATGAACTTTGCTTTTGGGACCAGGCTGTGCAGGACTGTGCTCTACTGCAGAATATACAGCAGCAGTCTTCCTAAGTTTTCAGTCCTCATGTACTGTGTGCATCTAAATGCCTGCATCAAACTATTATCCCAGTTTCACAGTTTAGTTTTTATATTTCTTTACTAGTATTCACAAGACGGTACATCGACCTTTTAAAGGCTACATAATATTTATATTGCAAGATCAATGAAAAACAAAACAAAACAGCACATCAAAATCAAATCCCTTCACACACTGATTTCAATAAAGATGTTCAGTACAATGTGTTCATGTTAAAATAAAACAAACAAACAAACAAACAAACACCTATGCAGATATGGATGTGGCTACTGAGTTCCTTAGACTTCAGCTAACTAATCCCTGACCCAACTGCTTAAATTTTATGCTTGACATCAAACTAATCACAAAAAACTTTGTACTATACATAAGATATGTCATTCATGCATCCCCCCAAAAATGGAAATTCTCCATAACTAAAAGTAAAAATTAAAAATAAAATACAACAGATGCAAATATTTAGTAACGTAATGTGCCACAGCTAAGACAAAACGCAACACGATGGTGAACAGAATAAACATTTTAGCCATAAAAACTGAGAAATGAAATGATGGATCTGATGAACAGGCAATCAGTTTTGGTCTTTGTGCAGATGACAGCGAAACTATAAACCCGCCTGAGTGATGCAAAGATCTTAAATATGACAGGGATCATTTCACACGCTTTGCCCACTTTCATCCTCTCAGAGCACGCCACATCTTAAAAATCTATTAAGACAAAAGTGATAACAGTTGCAAGTCCCAAAGTTAATGCAGTTTAGGTCCTGCGGCGTAGTCCTTAGTGACGCCTACTTTTGAATTTTCCCTCTGCAGAAAAGGTCCCAGAAGTCCTGATTGTTCTGAAACCTGCAGGGAAATGAAAGGCTATCATTAATAGTTCAATCAGGAACATTATAGTAAAAATAGGATTGTTGTTCTATCAGCAGTCATTTATATTAGCCAGTATGGCTCTGTTCTGGGACCTCCCTGCAGGTATAAACAAAGACATGGAAAGCACCTGGTGAAAGAGAGAGAGCAGCAACAGCAAACCAGAACAGTTCGAGCATCAGTGACAACAGACATGACATTTATTCAGACAGAAATGGCACGAATAGCACTAAATGTAGGAGGTAGGTTTGCAAAGCGGCTTGCAGAGGCAACAGTAACTGTTTACTGCCTGCCAGAACTAGCATGCTCAAGGCTACAGAACACAGCATGTTTAACTACAAATACCCTAAACCTACTGTAACCTGAGTGGAAAGTTAAATTTGAAGAGTCCTAATGCATGAATTAAAGTTAAAACCTTTTGTATTTTCATTTGTGGAGTAAAACTGTGGAGTATATATATATATATATATATATATATATATATATATATATATATATATATATATATATATATATATATATATATATATATATATATATATATATATATATATATATATATATATATATATATATATATATATACACACACACTCACACAATGTCCAAAATAAAAGGTTATCATCAAAATAATGTAATTTAAATTAACATTTATAAGCTGCTTGTAACAGGCAGGGGTTTGACCCCCGGTTCCTCCAAACTGCTTTACATCCACACGCAGACTGAAGGATCCACTGGAGGAAGATGCTGGACCTTGAATTTATTGACTGCATTTGCATTTGCAGCTGACTTGCACCCAGTGCATCCATCATCATCCATCATCTATGTGAGTGTGTGCATGATAGATGGATATTACCACCAGCATTTTTTTCACATATAAAAACTGTATCGATATAAGGCGTCGGTCTACCAGATCAGTTTTTAAATTGTCTGCTGCGCTCATCTGGAAGGAAACTTATCCAGGTCATGAAGTACAAAGCATGGAAAAGTGAACCGCAAACCTATCTCAGCACAGAATTTTCAAGGTCCTGTATGTTATACTTACGGATGCACTTAGGAACACACCAATCTCAGCCCATCCAAATGTACCAGGAGGATACATATAATCAATAAAGTTACCTCAAATCTTCAAATGATTATCTTCATATTCAAGCATTAATTCAGCATGCTGACCTGAAAGGCAGCCGTAGCTTCAGTAGAGCCCAATCTCCGTCAGGTTGATCTTGATGATGACATCAGTTACTGCGTCAAACACAAACTCCACATTCTTGGTGTCTGTCGCACATGTACGGTGTGTGTAGATATCCTTGATGTCCTTTCGTTTATTCAAGTCTTCGAACTGGCACTGGATATAATCTGCTGCCTCTTTGTATGTGCTCTCACCTACAGTGAAAGACAATAAATTGTCTAAGAAACATCCCCTTAACGATCTCTAGATCACCTAATTATACCTGCTTTTCTTTGTAGAGAACATCATACACAGACTGTCTGATTAGGAACAGTCTAGTTCAATTATGCACTTATTTAAAAGAGTATAGTATATCCAAAGCTTATTTAAGACAACCCACAGCTTAAAACTTTATATATATATATATATATTTATATTTATATAGAGACAGAGCATGTTAAACAGTCCCAGCTCGGATGCTGCAAATACATAAAATACAATAAAAATACAATAAATATTTTCTCAAAACATTAAAGCTTACACCATAAACTAATATACAAGTTTGTCTCACCAGTGTACTCGGGGTAGCAGATAGTAAGGGGACTTCTGGTGATCTTCTCTTCAAACAAGTCTTTCTTATTGAGGAAAAGGATGATGGAGGTGCGGGTGAACCACTTGTTGTTGCAGATGGAGTCGAAAAGCTTCATGCTCTCATGCATCCGGTTCTGAGGAAAGAGCAGATGTGACTGTGACCCTAATTGGCATTTCTTGCAGAGGACATCTTGACCTGACACAAACTGAATATCATCAATCTGCTTTGCTTTTAGGGTCCCGTCGAGCACTGAGAAACCCGACTGGCACAGTGCCGGTTAGTGCCAGCTGGCGTCCACCCCTTGCTAGTTATGTTGACCTGAACCAACAGCTCTGTGTGAGTCATGAACAAAATGTACCACATGTACAAACAGCAGTGAAGTAGGCCAACAATAGCGTACTTTACTGTGCTTGCAGAAAGTGCAGCCAATCACTGACACAGACAAACCACAGAATCTAGTTCACTGTCACACTGTGTCGGCTTACCTGCACATTTTATGTAAGCGGAGCCATTATTAGTGTGGTTAGCAATCTTTCCCTTTCCTTCTATCATAAGATATGTAAAAAAGGCCAACAGTGTGCCAACAAGAAAACCCTATGTTTTATGATTTATAAAGTGGACCAGAATCGGAGTGTACGCTTCACAGTGCACTTACCATTTCCTCATCCTCAGCCAAGACGAGGTCATAGTCACTGAGGGCCACACAGAAAATGATTGCAGTGACTCCCTCAAAACAATGGATCCACTTCTTTCTCTCTGAGCGCTGACCTCCAACATCAAACATCCTGCGTACACATGCGCAAACACAGATTCAGTTACTGCATAAACATTCTCTTTCATGCTCATATTACAGTTGTGATGTCTTTTTGTGTGTTTTCTACAAGGATGTGCACCAACACACACACACACGGGGCACGCTGATGTCTGCACTCTCACATCTCATGTCTGTGCCTCTCCCTCCACCTGAGTCCCTGAGAGGCAAGCCGAATCTATACTACAATTTTCAGCTGAAGCCGAAATGAAATTAGAGAGCACCGCGTTTTTCAACACCAATCGAGTGATTACACATTTTTAGATCCTGAGCATTTTTATGGGATTACAAATGAAGGGAGGCCAGGAAGGCTATTACACTAAATGTTTTACCAATATTTATAAGTACAGGATCTATATAATGTAATAATGTGAAAGGACTGAAGCGATGTAATTCCATTAACAGCCACAAAGGTGGGTCATCTTGAGCTCAACAGCAGCAGCATTTGTGAGTTATGTAAGAGGTCTAAACCAGGTCTATGATTTTGTGAAAACAGCATCCTCTAAGCAATTTTATTTTTCAATCGTGTTTTATCAGCATTTTACTTTTGAGTATTTTTGATGCTGTGACTGCAAAGACGTTTCATTCCCAGGTGAGGCCTGTTCTCTCATTATTCTATAACAAATTAAGCACATAAAAGATGTGTAATTGAATCCAAGTGTTGAACTCGGATTTGATAGCTGTTCCCTGGAACTCTCAATATGTCGATGCAAATGAAAGAGGCCATCGTTAGGCTAAAAACAACAACAACAAAGAATACAGCAGCCTGCGTTCGACTCCAAACTTAGAAGCAAGTCACTTACCCCGCTTTGCTGTATGCTCTCCCTATCTAATCTAGTCCTATCTAATGAATAATCCAAAGAATAATCGAATTAAAACATAATACAAAGCTACTAGAGACATAGTAAAAACTATAAGAATGGTGAAATCCGGGTGGTGGTTTAGTTCAGTTGGATGAGCAGGCAACTATATGCTGCATGTCTGAAAGCAGCCATCCAGGGTTTGAGTCCAACCTGTGGCCCTTTGCTGCATGTCTCCCGCTCTTTCCAGTCAGTCTTCACTGTAGCTGTCTGTATATATATATATATATATATATATGTGTACATATACGTGTGTGTGTGTGTGTGTGTAGGGTATATTCATCAACAAACTTCAACGTGTCCAGAACTCTGCTGCCCGTATTATTACTAGGACTCCCTCTACTCACCACATCACCCCTATCCTGAAGCAGCTTCACTGGCTCCCGGTTCAACTCTGCATTAATTTCAAAATACTCCTCTACACATTTAAGGCTATTCATTCTCTCTCCCCACCATATCTCTCTGACTTGGTACAGATCTCCATCCCATCCCGGTGCCTCAGATCCTCCTCTTCTCTTCTTCTTTCTGTTCCTTCATTTCGTCTTATTACCATGGGGGGCGGGGCTTTTAGTTGCTCTGCCCCTCGACTTTGGAATTACTTACCCCCTGACCTCAGAAACATCAGTTCTTTCCCCCTTTTTAAGTCCACCCTCAAAACCCACCAGTTCAATATTATTGTGCTCATTTCCTGTTTTTATGCTTGTCTTATTTTTATCTTATAATTATTATTATTGTTGTTGTTGTTGTTGTTGTTGTTGTTGTTGTTGTTATTATTATACAGATATAGGATCAAAGCGAGCCTTTTTATTTGTAAAAAGAAAAAGGAGCGGACTGGCCAGCTCAGCGACACCAAAAGACCTGAAACAGGTCACAACTAAAGTGCACAATGACAGAGTTATTTCCATGGTAAAAAAAACCCCAAACATTTGGCAACATCTAAACAGGTCAGCAACACTTTTAACGAGCTAGCTGTCAAGGTCTACAATCGAGAGACACCTTTAAGAATGGAAAAACAGAGGGTTTACAACAAGGTGCAAACCACTGGTTACACTCAAGAACATGAAGGGCAGAACAGACTTTGCCGGCAAACAAATTCTGGACAGAAGAAAACAGGATCAACTTGTCCCAGAATGATGGGAAGAAAAAAGTATGGAGAGAAACATAAAACATGCTCTGTCAAACAGAGTGGAGGCAGTGTTATGGCATGGGCATGTATGGGTGCCGCTGGAACAGGCCCACTAGTGTTTACTGATGATGTGATTGTTGATTGAAATAGCAGGATGAATTGCGAAGTGTACAGGGCATTGCTCTCTTTAATTAACACAAATACTTTTTGTGTTATGTAACTGTTTCACACAGGGAAGTCTTTTTGCACTCGACCATTACAATTTACATAAAAAACATAAACAAGAAAAGCCTAAAAATAGTCATTATTTCCTGAAGTAGAATCAACTCTCTGTGTTGGGAACTGCTCTGTTGAGTCTACAATGAAGACATCTAGGTAAATGTTTATAAATATAGTAAACCAGTGTAGACAAGAGCTGCTCAATAAGTCGCCCAAAGGAGGCCCTTTGTGAGCAATATGAAGCTGTACTAACTTGAAGTTGAGTTCTTTGAACGTGAAGTGAGTTTCAACGATCCCGGTGGTCTTCACACGTGTGCGCAAAACATCCTGCTGAGTTGGGATGTAATCTGTCTGGCAGATTCTCTCCATTTCGTTCAGGTAGCTGAGGGACAGAAAAAAAGTAGTATGCATTCAGCAGGGTGTAAAATACATTTTTAGACTTTCCACAACAAAATATCTGCTGAATACACTGCTGAAAATCTGTACATACATATGATATGTTTGTTTGTTTGTTTTTTATTTTATTGACATAGCCAAATATTTCCAAAATGCTAGTTTAATGCAGAGTAACAAATGTTTGGTCATGTGGAGATCATCCTGCATGCACACATCTGAGGACGCCACAAAATGATACTAAATATGGGCTCATATTTTCGTGGATGATAAACACTGGCTCCTTTTGGGTTGAGTATAAACAGTCTAACTCTACAGGCTCTTCTTTTCTCATAGTGTGGACACAGAGTCACGACAGCCCGCCTGTTTTGACAACAAAGAGAGTGTGTCCTTCACGCTAAGCTACGCTACGTTTTCTTTTCAGGACGAGTGTGATCTAAACGCTACAGAAGCACAAAAGAACCTTGAGCTTTATCCTCGTCTGATTGGTAATTAAAGTCTAAGCTATATTTAGCTCAAACTTCCCATCAGGTGTTCTCATTCTGAGTTTCACTTTAATAACAAACTGTTTTGCCCAAATGCCTTCAAGCGGAGGGCTGCAATTTCCATTTGCCTGTTTCTCCTTCGTTTCTCGCCCTGTTTCAGGAATGCAGTCTGTTGTGCAACAAGCCGACACAGGACGTCGATGAACAAGACACATCTTGCCTTTCTGTGTTTCAAACATGAAGCAGGAGAGCAGCTTTTAGTCAAAGCTGTCGCACTCCAGGTGACGAAGAAAATGCAATGATAAAACTTTTCTTGAGAAACCGATTTATATTGACTGTGTTATGACTGCAGTCGTCTGTGTGTCAGCTCATCTAATATCTATGTGGAGAAGTGAGTGCTCACTATGCAGCCGAGTCGTTGAGCTGGTACTCTCGAGATCGATCGAAGCAGGCCTGAACTCCAGCATCGCTCCACAGCCTCTGGATCACGCTGGTCAGCTCTGCGGACATCACCCCTTCGTCTGCTGAACTCGCCAGGGTAAACAGCTGGCGAGCGTCATCCTGGCAACACGAATAACTGCTCACATCGTAAAATTCTCTCTTTGAACGTCATCTTTTATGTCGACCCAGTGCAGTTAGCTTACCGCTCGCGCCTCGTCTCCGAAATCTATCTTCAACTGGCCCATTGCCCTGATGATGGCCATGATGGACTGGATGGTGTTGCTGTACACGACCACTTTGTACTGCTTGCACTCCTCTTCTGAGTAGCCATCTTCGTGAATGATCCTGACACAGACACAAAATCCAAACAGGATTTTAGAGCTCGTGTAAATATTTGACAGTGTTAACAATGTGGCCTTAACAAATGTGGGGCAAATTGCACATTTGGAAAGTTTAATGCTTGTACTGTCATTAATGCTGGAATTTGAGCTTCACTGAGCATACAGCATGGCTAATGTGGGAACTGGGGGGCTCTATTCAGGCCCTGCCAGGCTACAACCGGCCTCTGAAGCCATTGTTTAAAATGTTATTCACAAAGGCCCTGAGTGGAGCGAAATGAGGCTCCAGATCTGCTTTCCCATAAAAATGTGCTGCAGCTATACGAGGAGCTGGGACTGTCTTTCACCAATGTAGAAAAATAATAAATAAATAAATAAAATAAATAAATAAAGGTTTCTTCCAGGAAGAAGCTTTTGATACACAAGTTGTAACTTACTTCATCTGCTTAACTATTGTGCTTTTCCCAGATTCTCCAGCACCTGAAAAAATGGACAGTATTTACTGAAGGCAAACAAATAAATAAATACAAACATGAAAGCTACTACAGAATGTCTTACAGTCTAGTCCCCTGTCACATGGATCACACCAGCTT
This sequence comes from Perissodus microlepis, assembly GCF_051167445.1. Classification (NCBI taxonomy): domain Eukaryota; kingdom Metazoa; phylum Chordata; class Actinopteri; order Cichliformes; family Cichlidae; genus Perissodus; species Perissodus microlepis. The sequence goes on along the minus strand of NC_140480.1, from coordinate 4,148,580 downwards.
TTCATAACAGCTGAACTTAATCCCATCTCATTTAATCATACATCCCACAGTGTGTGGCATGTTTGCACCAAAACCACCAGGAAAAAAGCTTCTTTGTGATGAATTACAGAAACCAAACTGGACCCTGGGGGGAGTGCAAACAGTCATGTAGTACTCACTTGCTCGAAATCAACTGGCTGCACCACTCAGCAGTTTCTCAGCGTGAGCACGTTCAATTTTCCTTCATCACCGGAAATAGACAGTCACCAACGTCATGTAGAGGAATGAGACGCTAACTGCTTACTGCAAACCGTAATAGCCCAGATAACAGTGTAGGAGCACAGTGAGTCGTTCGATGAGCTGGTGCACTTGATTCAAAATAGTGGGAATCTGCGACAAACAATGAACTGATGGCAGTGGTGATGTCAAAGCCGCACTAAGCTTCCATTATAATAAATGATACCGTAATGATGATGAGTAGGGAGGGATTTCACATGAGCAATCATTATAGTATTTCTACAATAATCACCCAAACAGGAAACAGTTGTCACGCTTCTGGCTGAGACTGTGTTTTTCCACTGGAGAGACAGTCCCAGATATCACGCTGGTCTGGGCGTTTGAGAGCAGTTAGGCCATAAAAATACAGAATATGAATCAAACAGGATGTCAGCAAGTTGACCCCCCCGTCCCCTCCAATAACAAACATAAACTTGTTTTCTGGCTCAAATCCAATGTTGCAGTATGAGAGGGGATGATCCTTTTCTCTTTTTTATATTAGATAGATAGATAGATAGATAGATACATACATACATACATACATACATACATACATACATACATAGACAGACGAACATTATTCAGTCACCTAGATCCACCTTTCCCTGCTTTTTACAGCTGACTGCACCTGTTCTTACACATGTTATGTGTGAGCGGACCTGACAAAAGACACGTAAGGTGCATACAATAATATTTTAGTCAAAACAATTTCATGTGTTACCATAAGTGTTGAGAAAGCTTCCCAATAAGCGTTGCACAGAATATAACAAAGATGAGGGCACGCCAGTGAGAGAGTGAGGGGAGAAGCCAACAGGGAAAATATTGTCATCGTCATCTGAGCTCTGTAGTCACTTCACAAAAGGTTACATTAACGTAAAAAAAGAAAAGAAAAGGAAAGTAAAAAGATTATTGTAAATGTAACTAAATGTTTTGAAATATGGGCGACTGCTTTCTTCCTTAACCTCCTAGGACCTGGCGTCCACATATGTGGACATCACATTTTGGGTTATTTAGACCAAAATACTCGATTTTGCTCTACAGGGGCCTGATATCCACTTACGAGGACATTATACTGCTACTGTTCTATCAAAATTTTAAACTAATATCCTCATTTGTGGCTCTCATTTTTCTTAGAAACAAAAATTAGGTAAAAAAAAAATCTGGTAATTGTTTGTTTTTACATTCATCAGGTCCCAATCAGCCCAAATATCAAAGAGAAATTAAAAATGCATGCAATGGAAGAGTTCGGGTCTTAGGAGGTTAAAACACCCAGTAAGCTACATTGTCTTAACACAATGAATCCCTCAAAATGAGACACATTCCCATTGCCAGTCAGGAATCTACAGCAGATGAAGTTTGTCAAGGAGGCTCAGAATACAGTATCGTGTTCAGATGGACGGCCAGCAAGAATAAAATCCATGAATTCTTTGGTTAAGCTGTCAGCAGCCAGAGAGATGTATGCTCATCGGGCTCATCAGACAGAGGGGAGAAGACAAAGTGTGTTGATCCCACTTCTCAGTTCTGTCAGCAACCAGTTCTCTCATTCATGGCATTTTTGGCTGATTGTCAAGCATGGCCTGCTGCCAATTAAAAAACCAACTTTACACAGGGAGCCAGAAACACAGGCAGGAATTAGGCTCCAAACCAAGCCTCATTTAACAACAATCTGAAATGCAGATTTTTTTTAAAAAAAATGTATGAATCACTGTTTGTGGTCAAATAGGAGACTGTTCATTGGATGGGTTAGCTGGCTCTAAAGTTTTGTGGTTTTGAATAAAGCACAGCAGCTGAAGTCCTCTTTGTTCTTCCCATGAACTCTCCTCTTCCCGTACAGACAGGGAGTGAAGGGCACTGCCTGGAAAAATCTCTGAGGTCAAAATTTGACAATAAATCTTTCCATACAATAAGAGTTTTGCCTGAATTTAGTATTATAGCGCCACATTTTTCCACCTGAAGTCAATCCTCGTATATCTGCTGGTAGGATTTGTGTGTATCCAAAACCCACATATGTGACTTCATGTGGAATCTATTTTTAACCTAGCAGCTTTATTTTTTCCCCAAACAACAGCCATGCTGTAGTCTATTAACCTAACAGTGGAGAAAAAATAAAAGGTAACCTAACACTTGTGGGCAGTAATGGCTCAAAAAATACAGTAAGTAGATTTGCTGGCAGAGTTTAGTTCTGTCTTATCTTTTAAATCAAGGTACAAAAAATCATTGCAGACACAAAGGACAGCGCACTGATGGAAAAGCTGCCTCATTGTGAGAAAAATGCCTCTATCCAGAATGTGACCCAGAACACAAACAAGGGGGGAAAGCAGGAAATCAGATAGAGAAGCATGAAAATCATCTCAGTCTTGATCAACAACCGCAAATGTTCACACAGTGCAGTTCCTGTTAGTGGAAAATATTCATGTTAAGTGAGGTTAAGTGGGTGGTGCCTAAAAAACAAAACGTTATTTCAGGGTATTAAGTTACACTTTGTCTCTCCAAAAAAAAATCACAGACAATATCTTTACCTTTGATTATCTTTCTGATTTACAACCACAGTTACAATAATTGACAAATTCATTTGTTCCTTTGAACTGTCAAAGCTGAATCATGAATAAACACTTTCTACAGTTTTATGAGGAGATTTTCCACCATCGTTAAAAACTGTGTAATTTCCGAACAGCGCTATGTTCTGGCATCCTGCTGCGTGATGAAATTAACACTCACTGGCCACTTTGCTCTTTAACAAAAATATCGAATCAGCTGATCACATGGCAAGAAGTCAATGCATTTAGGCACACAGATATGATCAAAATGACCTGCTGACACTCAAACTGCGAATCGGGATAGAGAAGAAAGGTTGTTTAAGTGACTCTGAACGTCATGCGTGGTTGTTGGTGCCAAACTGGCTGGTCTGAGTGTTTCAGAAACTGCCGATCTACTGGGATTTTCCTTCATGATGATCTCTAGGGTTTACAGAGCATTGCCCAAAAAAGAGAAAATATGCAGTGAGTGGCAGCTCTCTGGGCTAAAATGCTTTGTTGATACAAAAGGTCAGAGGAGAAAGGTCAGACTGTTTAGAGCTGATAAGAAAAGCAACTCAAAAGTAACTCAAATAATCACTGGATACAATCAAGGTATGCAGAAGAGCACGTTTGGATACACAACATGTTGTACCTTGAAGCAGATGGGCTACAGCAGCGTAACACCAATGCGGGTGCCGTTCCTGTCAGCTAAGAACAGGAACTTGAGGCTACGAGTCATACGACCTAACCAAAATTGCACAATAAAAGTTTGGAAAAATGATGATGAGTCTTAATTTGTGCTGCAACATTCAGACAGTAAGGTCAGAATTTGACACACTTTTTTTCACACTTGTTTAAACGCGACAGCCTTCCTGAGTACAGTGGCTGACTCTATCCATGCCATTATGACCACGGTGTACAAATCTTCTGATTGTTCATTCCAGCAGAATAATGCCCCAGGTCATTTCACAAAGCTCAAATCATCTCAAAGTGGTTTCTTGAACATAACAATGACCACTGCACTCGAATGGCCTCCACAGTCTGCGGATCTCAATCCAACAGGGCACCTTTGGGACGTGGAGGAAGATTTACATCATGAATGTGCAGCCATGTGATGCTGTCATGTCAATGTGAACCAAAATCCCTGTGGAGTGTTTTTTTAGCACTTTGTTGAATCTGTGGCATGAAGAATTAAAACAGGAGATTATACCTGCTACTAGCAAAGTGTACCTAAAGAAGTCTTTGTGATATATATACAGCTTTTCTTTTTCAATTCATGATGAAAAGAAAACATTCTCTGAAAGGTTGTTTTGTTATAAGATTTTTCATTTTCTGATAAGCTGTTACTTCGAGGCCACCAGAGTGCGTTGGCTAAAGCTGCTCTAAGTGATATTGTTACGTGAATAAAACTGTGTGTTAGACAGCGGTCTCATATAGTGACAAACAACATCTTCCACCTCTCTCCTTTAGTTTTACGACCCATAACTCTTCTTCTGCCTTCTTCTCGCCTTCTGACTGGCACTAGAAAGCATGCCTCTATCACCCCAGTTCTTATTGAGTTGCATTGGTTACCCATAAAATATCGCATTGAATTTAAAATATTGTTGCTCACCTTTAAAATTATAAACAATTTAGCCCCTCGTTATCTTGTCGATCTTCTTAGTCTATATGTCCCTGGGCGAGCCCTCAGGTCTTCAGCCCAATTACTCCTGGCTCAGCCTAGATCTAGACTTAAATCTAGGGGTGACCGTGCTTTTGCCCTGGTTGCACCGAATCTGTGGAACAACCTTCCTATCGCTATCCGTGCGTCAGACTCCGTTTTATCTTTTAAATCCCATTTAAAAACTAATTTATTCAACATAGCTTTTCCATCTAGTTAGTGTCCCTATTTTATATTTGGTTCAATTTCTTATTTATGTACTTTATCTTTTAGCTATATCTGTTCTTAGTAACTTTGTTCTTATATTCCCTTTTATTGCTGTATAATTAGTGCCCTTACCTTACCATATGTGGTACTTTGTTAATAGTCTTTTATTTATTGTCTTAATTTTCCTGTTTTTATTGTAAAGCACTTTGGTGTACCACTGGTCTTTTAAACGTGCTATACAAATAAAGTTGTATTGTATATAGTTCATTATATTGAAATGACAGAGATTAGCATTCAGTATGAGTGTGAACAGCAAAGTTAATATGTTGCTCATCTGGGAGCGTTTACGATATGATATTTTCTGTTATACTAATACTTTAGGCAAGGTCAAACACAGTAAAGGATGTTTAATTGTCTGGTTGGTTCACTTTCTGCACTGATAAGTCTTTTTTTTTTTAAACAACAGATGGCACAAAAAATATCACGGAGTTGTCTCTCTGCTCAGTTTAGAAACAAAATACCACAAATCTGGGCAGGCCCAGATCAACAGACTATAAACTTTTAATGGAGCTTTTTGATGTTGATGTTCTCCTTCTTTTTCCAGAATGGAAAACAAAAGAATCTACCCTGTTGTCTCAAGTTTAGGCAAGTCTGATGGTATTTACATGAATATTTTAACAGACATCATATTCAATTACAGGATCTTTCTCTGTTCTAACACATTTACACCATGAAATACATCCACAGGCACAGAGAATAAAAACACTAAGCCTTGTTAGACTGGGCTAATTTAATACCCCACACCCACAGTGACAGTGTAACAATACAGCATACAGTTATAGCATGCTGAAATCTGCACACACTGTGAAGATAAGGCCTGACTTTTTGTGTGGTCGGCAGGATCCTCTGCCTGAAATTCACCACAGCAACAAACTGCTTTGGCTAAAGACAAAACGATTCTAAAAGAAGTTAAATTACTACATTTAGAAATGACTAAGGTGAAGAACACTAAAAATATGCAGACCTTAAATAATGAGTGGATTAACTGATTGGGTTGCTCATTCATTTAACTGCATATGCAGGCATATCAGTCTTGGTGTGGCTGCAGGCTGTATGCACAAATTACCAGTGCAGCACAGCTCATCACAGGTGGACACTTTTATCCATGAACTTGTGATAATGTCAAGCTCAGCTCTTTCAGAAGCTCCGATACAATTCATTTTAAATGCACTTGTTCTCAAGTACCAGAACAGACTGACCCCAGACCAGCTTTTACCTGCAGCTCTAAATCTGTAAGCACTGATGTAAAACAGACCCGAGGCAAGTGACAACACTTGTCAGCTCTGGGCAAGTACTCCCAATTTCAGCAATGCAACACAGACAGAAAACCAGTGAGGTGGCTAAGGACTTGCATTTGCCCTCTCACCACCAACATCTGGTTTACTTCTGAAGGAAGAGGAGAAGCGATGAGCCGCAGCTGCTTAAAGCTGACAGGAGGAGGGGGAGGGAGGAGTGTTTGGAGTCAACCTAAAACCTAAAACGATCCCACACTAAAGAAGTGAATATTAAAAGTGGACTTCTCATACAGTCATGTGATGACACAACATCTGCTGTACATAAAAAAAGAGAGAGAGAGACTGTAAATAAAGTTCATACCGAGTAAAAGTAGTTTCACTTCTTTGGAGGATTTGTCTCTGTCTTCTCGCAGGTTTTTATCAATCATTTTACTCCTCTCCACCGCAGCTTTGTCCTCGGCGCTGATCGTGCACCCCATTTTTTCCTTCAAACTAATTCTTAGGTGACGGACTGTGGTTTCAGCAGCTCATAAGTTGAAAACACCGTCCAACGAGCTCTGAGCTCGGCGTGAGCTGAAGTTCCCCAACGCAGGGCGAAGCCGAGAGAGAGAGGGGGGGAAAGGCGTTGGCACAGGAGCCTCAGTCCAACTAAACCCACAGTCTGATGCTGCTGAGCTCGCACAGCTCCAGGCCATTCACTACCAGGAGACTATCAAATATAACTTTTCAAATAATAAAATACTTTAATCCCATTTATCGGCACTTACGGCTAAAATCATATAAATAAAAAGAAAGAAAGTAACTATGAAAACTGTGTGAAAATCAGGAGCCAAATCCAGCGTTTCCGGTAAAAAAAAATTCCAATAAAAACTACCAAATGTTCTTTTTCGCCCCCGAAAAAGTGACTGCAGCACAGCGGAGCGTCCAACCAGCTGATCCAGCTGCGGACCAAGAAAACCCTGCTGAAAAGGGAAAATTGACGCTCACCACGGGGCTGACGGGAAATGTAGTCAACTCCATTCAACCTGCTATGTAGTCTATTTCTGCCTGTGTTCCCAGAAGTAATGCTCGTCTAAATAAATGTAGTCTACTTCTTAAAGCTTTGAGCTGTAATGTTTAGACCACGTGAAGGTTATCTGCAAGTTTTCTCTGTAGCTCATTCTGAAGTACAGGCAGGAGAGTTTTGTGTGGTGTGACTGCGCCCTCTGGGGACTCACGAATGAAGCGCATTGAAATGCGGAATTCAATTAACCTTTATTCAGTCTGTATGATATTGTGCCTGCCCAGAGAGGTTGAGGGGCTTAAAAAACGGTTTCCTCCAGCTATTAGATATTTGACTTTTTGAACAGGAAATAGTTTGGGGGCACACCTTTGTTGGATTCAATGAGCCTGGAGGTTAGTGCGCGTTTATTATCGGAACGGTAAAATGCAGCAGTATTAGCAGAGTTAAGCTAAGTACACAATGTTTAGAATTAAGATTTTACACGTTAAATAAGTGAAATGAGTGACAGAGATGTATCCAGTACTAATCAGTGTTTTATGTTTGTTGGATTGATGTGACAATCCTGGTCATTTTTATCTCCATCTGGATTAGCTCATTGACCCTTTTGTTGTGAAATCTCAGCAGTTAAAAAGTTCACTACATTTGAACATCTGGAAGCAGATAATATTTACTGGTATCAGTAATTTAAAAGAACTGCGGCTCACTTATGTCAGTGGACTAACCTTTTTCTTTCTTTGTCGTGTCCTAATGCAACCAAAGATAATTTGAATTTTATATCTACCATATTTTTAAAAGACTATTAAAAAAACATAGGTGCCATTCTAAGAATAATTTTATATGTGACATGTATTTTAAGAGGGACAATTTAATGTTTGGTTGTTTTTTGTTTTTTTATTTTATAAATGATGCAATAACCTTTTATAAAATATTATCGTTTTTTCCCCAGCTCCTGCTGCCAAACAAACTTCACACCACTGTCATCAGCACAGGTTACCAGGGCAACAGCTGATTTCAGGGAAGTCAGGATTGGGAAGTAAGTGAGAAATTCGTGTGAGCTCTTGTTTGACCTACACTTTGTTTTTTAGTAGCTGTGAGCCTGTTTGTCAGAGCTTAGAGGCTCATAGGCCTCGGTTTAAATGTTTGGTTTATAAGAGGCAATTTGTTACTACACCCACTGACAGTGGGCCACTGGGTGCAGGTGTGGGATGCTGCCATCATGTCACATTGACTTGATGTTGGCATCAGTCCTTGGGCACTTTCACTGGGCGTGTTGTAGCCTATCGAAAGGTCAGGCTGTTTGAACTGTCTCTGTGCACTGCAGGAGGCTCCCGCTGCTGCTCGACATTAAAGCTATGAGTCTCTCTGTCCAATGGGGTGCAGCACAGGAGAGTGTATGAAAATTAAAATAATCAGAAAGCTGTGGTGGAGCCTCAGATGATGCTTGTGTCCTCTGTGTTTTGATATATCTGGTGAATACAGAAAGGGGATATGCTGATATGTATTTGCATATGAAAAAGAAATTAGCTTACAGTAACTAGTGCTGCATGTGGCCTATTAACATATAAACTTACGATAACAATAAACAAAGAGGGGAACTAAGTCCCCTGCCACCTTACGAGCTACGGTGTTGTACACAATGATCATCCATACACAAAGCAATTTAACATTACTAAAACATAGTAGTGGCTTTAGTTTTAGTTTAATATATATCTATATATCTATCTATCTATCTATATATATATTTATTTATTTTATTTTTTTAAAATTTTTATTATTATTATTATTATTATTTTTTATAATTATAACTTGAGTAAACATGCATGTTTTGCATTGGCTGCTGCAATGACTTAGTCTTTACCCCTTGTTAGAATAAATTATTCTATTCTTATTCACATTATTTGTGAAATTTGTGCATTTAATGATAAGGCTGTCAATGCAGAACCCCAAGTTCAGTCAGAAAGTTCACAAATGATTTCATCACAGCAGCAGAATATAGTTTGTGCTGGCCTCTAGACTCCAAAACTATCATTCCCCCCCAAAATTGTTACACATAGATAATGGAAAGTATAATTTAAATACAGTTGGGTCCTTAATTTGTTGGACAAAGAGACAATGACGGTGGATTATAGATCAAACCATTAAGACTGAAGAGCAGATTTTTCAGCTTTAATTCCAGGTTTTTAACAAAAGCTTTGCATTAACTTATCAGGAATTACAGACATTTTATACACAATCCCCATCAGAGATCAGGTGACTCACTCGGCCATGGAAGAATATCCCATTTCTTTGCCTTGAAAAACTCTTCAGTTGCTTTTGCAGTTTGTTTTGGGTCATTATCCATTTGCACCGTGAAGCGCCGTCTGATCAGTTTTGTGGCATTTGGATGTATCTGAGCAGAGAGTGTGAGTGCTTTTAGATGTCTTCTAGTCTCACCTGGTTTTTCTGGTCTTCAGTGTAGACCTTGATTGTAAACCCTCTGCATTTACATTCATAAAGGCATTTCTTGATTGTAGACCTTGACAATGATATGCCAACCTCCCCGAGTGTCTTCTTGACATGGTTAGAAATTGAGAAGCTATTTTTCTTAAACAATGAAAAGAATTTTGGCCTAATGCACTTTAGCTATCTTCTGTGGTCTTTCAGGCTATTTAGTGTTGCTACGCTGATCAGTGAATTCATTCTTTTTAACAATGCATCACATTGTAGGTTTGGCGACTCCTAAAGTTTTTGCTGTCTCTCTGATGGTGTTCTGGGGGGTTTTCAGCCTAATGATGATTTCCTTCACTCTTTAGGTCTCATAATTAACATTAAAGTCAGCTATAAAAAACAAAACAAAGTTAACACTTTGAATCAACTTCAGATGTTATGCCTGCTCCATTTGTCATGAAATAACAAGGGAACAGCCTTCATCTGGGCATGAAAGTACCTGTCAGTCAACTGTCCGGTTAAATTTGAGCCTCTGAAAATGTGGGACTTTGAATAAGAATGGCTGCAATTCCTCAACAGCTCATGCAAGGTCTTTGTAAAATCCACTGATTTTAAGCTGAAAGTCTGCACCACTGCAGTGGTGTACAGAGGTGAAGTTGCAAACAACTCTGTCTTTCTAGAGCAAATAGTGGATCTAACTGTGACCTCCTAAATCCTGCAGGTAGATGTTGGGGTGGTGGAGGGGTCAGCTGTACAGGTCAGCTGCTGCAGTACTGACATCTCAGAGGGATGCTGCAGCTTAAATAGATGCCAAATTGAGAGAGTGTGTTTGGTAAATGACATGAGGAGAATGAGGTCTGTTGTGTGTATGATGCAATATGGCTGCGTTGTCTTACTAGCTCGCAGGTTTTGCTACATTTGTGGTAAAAGTCTGGCATGGGGGCAGTGTTTTGTTGAGGGATAGCAGCATCCCACCTTACTCAAAATGTCACTCCTCTTTCATCCTGTCCTACTGTTTCATTTCACCCCCTACCTACATCACACACACACACACACACACACACACACACACACACGTGTGTGCAAGGACACACGCAGAGGTAGAGAGCAGGAGGTACCTAGAGGGCACAAGAGAAAGGAGATGATTGATGGGGTTGCTCATGCGATTGATGCAGTTATTGATCTGGAAAAAAAAAATGTCTACAACTACAAATTCAACCAGCAACACTCAAGTTAATCTTCTTGCTGCATCTTTAATGATTTCAGTTGAGGGAGGGAGGTACACAGCAAAATCTTAACATGGAGACAAACAAAATCTTAAGAATTAAGAATAGGAGCTGCCTTTGCAGCTGAAGTACAAAAAAGAGAAACACAGAGGAACATGGAAAACATCACCACTGTACTGATGATTTACAGTACAAACAAAACTCTGTTTAATGATGTCCAGAATTCTCCCAAAGGTAAGAATATTATCTGCAGTTCACCTTCAGAACAGGTTATTTCTCTGTCCTCACAATCAACAGATGGTCTCAGAAAGACAGCTTAAAGCATTTAATGAGATTGGTCTGGGCGATTTTGCCGCTAGAGTAATGGAAACCAGATGATTGAGCGTTGGATTGATGTACTCTCGGTATAAGGGGTTTTGTAATGACCCCAGACTGTAGGAAATATCACTGAAGTTATTACAGCATTGTATCATAAAAATAATAAAGTAATACTCCACAGAAAAAAAACAGAGACAATCCAAAGAGATTAAACCCCTGTTCAGCAGTGCAAGTGAAATAAATCGAGTCAGTTTTAAATTATTTTTTTTAATAAATAAATTGTGTAATAGTTTTGCATTTGGAAGGTTTTAGCAGTCTGTCAGCTGGTAATAAATTATTAAAAAATAAATAAACACAGAAGAAATCTGAGGATCATGCCAGTGATTGTATGTCACTCGCTCGTCGCTGCTAAGTTTAAGGTAGGGCTTCACGTTAAAGCTCTTTTTAAGAGAAGCTGATAGGGCAACCCTGCCTGAAAAACAACATGCAGCACAGTCATATCGCAAGATAGTTAAAGAACATTATGCCTTTCCCTGACAAAGAGACCTTTTTTTGTTCTGACTCCCAGCAAGCTATGAACCTTCTCCTGCGCGCCTTGTGTTTAGTGTCTTGTGATCATTGCTGTCCGTCCGGTATGAGGCAGTCCAGAATAGATGAAGGCAGCAATAGATAGGAAGTATTTAAAAAAGAAAAAGAAAGAAAGAAAGAAAGTGTTTAGCAAGAGACTTGTGCCTTGTAATTTGTCTTTGGAACGTTTGTCACTTCTCGTGTGACTTGTGCAAACAGTTTGTATTCCACCTGAGATCAGAAAAAGTATCGCCAGTGTCTTCCATCTGTCGGTTGAATGAGGCCAAAGGCAAAGCTTTCCATGTGTAAGCATTGCCACACCTCTGTGCTCTATGTAGCCACAACAAGCCCTGGTTGTTTATTGCACAAACACGAGAGCACTCACACAGCTCCTTGTGTTTACCTGTAAACAGTGCAGACATTACAGGGTAATTAGTACTGGTGTGCGAATCTGTTCATCCCGAGCCGTATTTCAGCTGTTTTAATGCTGTAGTCAGTTTTTTGTTTTTCCTTCTTTACAGCCTAAATCCTTAACGCCACCTCTATCAAAACAATTAAAGCAATTCTTTGAGTGGGAGGAGGAGGGGTTGCAATCACGAGTCTGCCAATGTGAGATGATTTTGGTGAGGAGGTGATAATCACAAGACTAAGAACAGATAAACACGATAATAACGTTCCTGGAAAATGGTTAAAAATACTCTGTCAGCCTGTTTATTATAAATACCAGCAGCAGTAACAGCTGTGAAATGATCCCTGTTCAGCGCCATGAATATTTTAAACTCTATATGGAGGAACATTTTTGCATTAATTCCTTGGTGTAATGAGATGTGCAAGTGGAATAAATACATGATAAAAACAGATTCTTTACTCACTAAACAAACTGGCAGTGACAGCTACAGGAACTAAGAATCTTTTACTTAAGCAAGCGGGCTGTTCTGCAAACACTTTGTTGGTGCACGTACGAGTGCCCGGGGCGGTGCGCTGTCTTTTAATGATGAAAGTGTTTGTTGGTTAAATCGGTTATAAAGTATCTGTTTGGTTATAGAGACCCAGCAGTAAAACCTTGAACTGATTGCTCTGAATACACAATGATGAGAGAAAATTTTCATCTCTTGATGAATTCATTTTAAACAATAACCAGGAGGGCGAAAATGCAGATGGCAGGGCAGAGGGGCTGATATGATGAACTTTGTATGGTGCATTGTCTTTGCATATTCGGCGGGGAATCCACATTTAAATTAGAGATTTAGTAAATGAATGCATATCAAAACAAAACACTCTGCAAAAAGTTCTTTTGAATGGCTCTAACAGTGCGTAATAAAAACACTGACAACTATGAACATTGCTTTGACAAAGTTTGCACACTTCTTATATTTATGTGACATTTGTCACTTCACTGGACTATGATAAGCACAACAAGGGCTCGGTGTTTGTCCACTGATGTGACACAGAAGCGGCCTCACACCGTATGGCTCTTAAAGCATGTAATGCTACAGTGCATCTGACTGTTGGGCTAAAAGTAAAATGAAGCACAAGATATATTGAAGTCTGTCTTTCACTAAAAAAGCTACATGACTTAAATTCTTCCAAGAAGGTACCGTGTTTACAGTTCACTTTGCTTTAAAGCACTTTGTAGCATCAGCTAGAGATGTATTAATTCAACAAATTGTAAAAAATATGAATAAAACTAAATATATTTATTGGCTTATTGTATGGCAGAAGAGTGAGTACATGAGTCGGCTACAGCTCTGGTACAGTTTTGAAGCAGTTCTCTGATACATGGAGCTCATTGTTCAGCTGTTGCTGCTGTATGAACTCTGAGGTTTCCTCAAGGATCTGCCCTGGGATGTGGAAGTCAGCTGGCATGTGCTGCTGAACAGCTGATTCCTGAAGATCCTCAGTCTCTGGCAACTCTAGGCTGGCTCTGCTGTGAGAGTTGCAGGGCTCCAGATTGCATCCAGTGCCCTGAAGGAACTGCAAAAAGTTTTCCTCAATAGAGGCCTCTCGGCTGGGCAGCTGCTCTCCTTCTCTGGGCCCAGCGCGCTTGAAAAGGCAAGCCAAGTGGCGGCTCAGCTCCTCACGGATCTGACGGTTCAGGCAACCGTAGAAGAAGGGGTTGGATGTGAAGCAGAAGTAGCCAATCCATGTCACCACATCCTCCAGCTGGGCTAATGAAGCAGGGGAGGTAGACACTACAGCCGAGTAAAGGTGGAATGAAAAATATGGCAGCCAGCAGCAGAAGAACTGGCCTCCCACCGCCACCAGAACCACTGCAGCCTTCCCCCCACTGAAGGTCCTTTGAGGGGTGGTGCGGGAACCAGTTCCTCCGAGGCTGGCCGCCATGGTTGAATGGCTGCTCACAGACTCGGATCGTTGTCTTGGAGTGTCCATCCAAGTGGGGAGGGGGCCGTGCTGCATGGCTGCTACTCGTGCCACCTTAAACATGTTGCAGTAGACCACCAGTATGATCAGCATAGGGCACAGAAAATAGATGACTGTAAAGAAAACCATGAAGACCAGGCGTGTGATCCCGCCACCTGTCCAGTGGAGGGAGCAGTGTCTCTGAGTGGGAACGAGGAGGGAAGAAGCCCCCAGACCCTGGTTTCCCTGGAGCAGCCGGCCCAGGAGTGGAAGTACTGACATGACAACAGCTTTAATCCAGATTCCTATTAGTACCATCACCACCACCCCCACTGTCATCTTTACCTCGTGACGCATGGGGTGGACAATGTAGTAATAGCGCTCCACATTGATCGCACATATGGTGAGGATGACAGCGCTCACTAGACATACACTCAAGCAGAGGTAGCTCCGACACAGCGCTTCGTCCACCAGGATTTGATCTGGCAGCATCCCCAGAGGCATCAACACCAGCGCTGCCACCAGATCCACCAGACAGAGGTGGAACACGAAGGCAAACTTACGCAGCTGCGGCGTTTTGGTGATGACAATGATCACAGCCAAGTTGCCCACCACTGCAAGCATGTTCATAATGAGCATAGCACACAGTGCCAAGGAGCGATTCAAATCTATCCCACCTGGGATGCTCGTCGTGGGTGAGGTGACATTAGAGATGTTTGGCTGCAGTGAGGGTGGAAACAGGGAGAAAGAAGTGTTCCAGGAGGGGCTTGGTGTGACAGGACGCTCCATGAGAGGATGGGATAAAGAGGAGACAGTCCGCTGAATTTCACGGGCCCATCACCCATCCTCCCCTTTCGTAGAGTATCGCTGAGAAGCTCAGGCAGTGGTTTCTGTCATGGCAGCTTGAACCCTACAGGTCCTCACCTCCATAGACCTCAGCCCAAAGCTCAGCAGATGATCAAACACGGGCGTAACAGAACTCTTAAGGAAGACGTCCTCTTTCTAACAACACCACAAAAGATCTGAAACAAAATAGAAAGTCCAGCTCAGTCAGGTATTGCTGAAGATAAACATTTGAGACTCATCTTGCCACAATGAATGAAAAAAGGTCAAACTAGTTGTCTGAGACTAATTTAAAAGGTAAATAATATTCTATACAAACTAAACATTTTGACATTCCTACAAATCATGCAATGATATCACTGAGGCATCTGATTGGGCTTGTATTTATTCCACAATGTAAAATTAACCCTAAACAAAGGGCCAGATTTAAATATACTGAGGAGAACTGCTGTTTTAATTGGAGGTCACAACAAATATTACATTTGATTTATTTTCTTTTGTATAACACAGAAGATTTTTTGAAGCATCCTCTCTTGACTTTCAGTGGATAAAACGTGTGCAGTTGATAAGTGATTACAAAATTGCAAAATTATAGATTAAAAGGCAGTAGTTATAGAATTTGATCATTTGATTTTAATATCCTAAAAAAAAATCACTTTTTCCCTTTTTTTTTTGCTCTGTAACTTTTCTAATTTCAAGTTAATTAATTTTTGCTCTTCTACTTAAATGTAAACCTATCAGATTTGATCCAGTCCTGCTTGTAGCCTAGCATATAAGCATAAGTCACCATTTACTACATATTTGAGTTTTTGAATCATCAGATGTGTCTTTTCAGGGCAGCTGAAACCCCAGGGAGAGGCTAAAAGCACAGAGTAAACCGTATGCCCTCCTTAACTGACAGAAGATCCAAACTGAAATAGAAAATAATCTGCAAAACTCACAGATCACCGCTGGGTCGAAAAGATCATCAAGTGCAATCCTGACATGTAAAACAAAGTGTCTGTTTTACTTTCTTTTAATAAAAAAGTTCTGATAGGACTTCTGAACAGTTTCTTAATTATCTACGCTGTATTTTAAGAGTAATGTATTAAATGTGTTTCTGAGTGAAAAAGTATGCATTTTAAAATTGCCTAAAAGGGATGTGAAGTAAAGAAGAGCACCTTCAGCTGTCCGTATTAGTGTTTGCTACTGGAGTAGATCCTGCACTGTTTACTGTCGCAACCTCACCTGCGCTCAACCCCACGCACTATAAAAGCCGTGGAGCGAGCACAAAGCCTTCGGTACATTTCCATATGCTGCACAGCTGCAGGTGCAAGTTTTCCATTTCACAAGTGTGACATCCCTGCAAAGCACCTCTTCTTTTCCTGCCCACGTATGCACATCGAGCACAACAGCCACCAGTCAGACACAGAAGCATAAGTAGGTGGCCTTTGCTGAATCGGTCAAAGGGAAAGAGTCACCTTCAGCTGAATTTTTTTTTAAAAAGCAGCTCATCTGTGATGCAGAGACAAGCGTGGAGCAGTCCTCTGGAGGGTCTTAGTCTAATCAGCCCTGATTGCTTTATGGAAACATTTATCATCAATGTAACTCTCCAAAGTGAAGTGGAATAAACTCTCAAAGGATCTTTAATCTTTATGAAAGTTTTATTGGCAAAAACTGGAGAAAGATTCGAGGACTCTAAACCAGCACAAGCTGTTGTGCGACGTTCAACTCACACTTGCCCAGTTTATGAGCTGCACAAAATTCATACAAAGCTTCAGCCTAAGGTTGTGCGAAATCTCTCTAACTGCTGACTGAAAACCATATGACCCTATCATATGCACATGACACTGTGTTTACCGTGAGCAGAAAACAAGCCTGTTGTTCAAGTGTCCTTTTTCATTACAAAGCACTTTCACTTCTCAGCAGCAACATGCAAGCGAAAAACAGGGTTTTAAATGAGACGAGACATCTATCCTCACACGTCCTTTAATGTGGATACGTTAACGTAATGTGTGATTTGATGAGAGAATACGCTGCCCCTTGAGTCAGTTTCTACCGCCTTCAGCATCCCGTCTTTCACTTAATCACAAATCTCCCCACGTGGCGCAGGTATTCTGGAAATGCGTGTGATGACAATTCAGTGACATACCTCAATCTGGAAAGGGCTGCTTCCTCCTGTGCAGGTTCACAGTCCAGTCTGCTGGAGCATAGCCGACCTGTTTCACTCTCTCTCTCACACACACAGCAAACACGCACACACACCACGTCACAGAGAGAGAGAGAGAGGAAGCGAGAGCAAGAGAGAGAGAGAGAAGGAGAAGGGGGAAAGAGGAAAGGGGCACTCCTGTGTCTCCTCCTCACCTGGCCCCTTTCATCTCGTCATCATCCTGACCACCCCCACTCCCCCTCCTCGTCCCTTCAAAAACACAACGCACACCTCCGTCCTCCTAGATCTCGCGCAGCAAGATTGGAGGTGGAGAGACAGAGCAGAAGCAGAAGGTTGAGATGGAAGGAAAAAAAAAAAGAGTGCAGGGGCTCTGTCTCTCACACTCACACACTCTCCCCACACTCTTGCACACACACACGTGCTATCGCCAGCATGCGACCAAAGAAACTGCAGATTCGTGTAGCGCAGACAGGCAGGCAGCGGGGGGGCACCCGCCTTCCCTCCCCTCCACTGGGTCTTAGTGCCTCACTGGCGCAAGATCCACATGGAGTTGGGGTTCTTATTTTGACTATCCTGACAGTCCCGCTGCAGGTCACATCAGGTCCATCTGATATGCATCCAAAAAATTGCAAATCGGAAAAATCACTTCATCCAGGATTTCTCTAATTCTTTCTCCTTATGCTTAGTTTACCAAAATCTCCCTCGATGCTCAATCTGGCAAAATTCCTGTCACAAAGCTGGATTATTGATTTGTAGAAAAGAAAAGAATTCCAGTGGTTAAAGTTAATGAGGTGAGATTAACATTTACAAGAGCCCAGCCCATGCAATACACACTGGTACATTTGTTGTGGGTGTGAAGCGTTTAATGTCATCATATTATATAAATAATATTATAATTAGTTTTGTTTGTTTGTTTTAAAAAAAAAGAAGATTTAATATTCTCTAATGTTTTTTAATTTTATTTATTATCATTCGGAATGCTACTGATTGTGAGATTTTGCACAAGAAAAGCAATTAAATAGTAATGGAATTAAGTGCAAGTGTTACAAAAGCAATTACAACATCAGATGTTGAATAATTAAAATGTCCAGAAACCCAGAAAGTTTTTTTTAGCAGTTTAACTTTTAACAGACGTAATGCGCAAGACAAAATGGAAACTTCTGCTTAGTGAAGAGAATAAAGACATTACTACATGCGTCTGGAAAATAAGTAATTGCTTGACTAAACTTGGCTTATGCTTGTGTATTTGTGTTTTGTTCTTTTAGATCTCACATCAGTATTATTTGCCATGTTCTTTAAACTGGAAAGTCTTTGCACTCATGTTGGGTTGAATTTGTGGGTACAGTTTAATGACCTAGTTTCATGAGCGTGCAGCACTCTCATGCGAGAAAACGATGATAAGTATCATATTTTCTCACCTTGAAATTAGTTTCAGCGGCAAACAATGTTCATGGGGACTAAGGAACAAAATGATCAACAATGCCCTGAGAGTTTCATGTATAATAGCCCAAGATGTGATGATAGCAATACTACTGTGATATTTTTAAGAGTCGAACATACAAGAACCTTTGTGTTTGTTAATACGCTGCTCCTCAGCTCCCCTGTGTGTGTGTGTGTGTGTCCTGTGACTGCGCTCGCGTCTGAGGTGTTGAATAATGACGGAAATAGCAGATACATGCTCATGTCAGCCGTACCAATGGCACTGGAGGGAAATACAATAGTTTCCATGGCAACTTTGCTTTAGCCTCTCCACCCTGCATCAACCTCAGGGCACAAACATTCACACTCTGATGCTCCCTGCATGCTGCACCGCGTGGAGTAGTGTTCGACATGATGTGCAAGCATGTTGTGTTCGGTGATTATTCTCAGACGGTTTTTTTCCTGTACACAGATAGGCTGGTTTTTACTCAATTACAGCTGCTGATCTGTGTTTTTTCTTTTATTGTAATCTTGGATTTCATCAATAGGGGGAGCTCTCACATTTAACAAGTTATTGCAAGGGCTGAAAATATTGTTCTTTTCCTGCACATCAGCCCTAATGTGCTCCATACAAGCACAATGATTCATGCTTATGGAACAGGACTTTTATTGACCTTTAGGCTTCCATATAAGTTGTCGTCATCCTTCCTCATTCGGCAACGCAGCTAAATGAGATAATCAATAGTTCAGGTGAATTTGTTCAGTTTCTGAGTATGATCTGAGGCAAAAGGTTCACGATGTGTTTGGATGTCTGTCTCGATTGTTTGACGTAAGATGCAGCCAGGCAGTTTGCACACACACACACACTCACACACAGTGCTCTGAAAGGAAAACTTTGTGTCTGTGCTGATGTCAGACATCCAGGGATAACTGGATCTTTCATAAAAGCATTATGAAAGATCAGGAATGCACATTATTACTGAAATCAAATGGATGTACTATTAATATTACTTTCACATTATTTTATGTTCTCCCCTCCACTGTGCACTCACATCCACTTTGTAAGGTAGAACTGTTCATCTGCATGTTAACACAAATATTTAATCAGATGATCACATGGAAACAGTTCAGTGCCTTTAGGAATGTTGACCACATGTTGAAGTTTAAACTGAGCATAAAAACGTTGACTTAAGTGACTTTGAATTTGGTATTGTTGATAGTGCAAGAGGCTGCTCTGAGTGTTGCTGGGGTTTTCCCACACAAACATCTCTAGGGTTTATAGAGAATGGTCAGAAGAAGAGAAAATAACCATTGAGCAGCAGTCGTCTGGGTAAAAGAGCTTGGTAAATGCCAGAGATCAGAGACAAATGACCACACTGTATATTGCTGATAGGAAAGTAACAGTGATTCAGATCATCACTCATTACAATCAAGGTGTGCAGAAGATCATCTCTGGATGCACAAAATGCCAAACTCTGAGACAGATGGGATACAGCAGCAGAAGAACTAAAAACAGGTAAGCTGAGGCTACAATTTGTATGCACTTGCCTAAATTAGAAGGACAAACATTGCCTGGTGTCATGAAGCTTGATTTCTGCTGTAACATTCAGATTGTGGGTTCATAATTTTGACATAAACAGCATTAAAGTGTGGATCCAGCCTGCCTTGTATCAACAGTTCAGGCTGCTGGTGGTGTGATGGTGTGGGAGATATTTTCTTGACATGCTTTTTGCTCCTTATTACCAGCTGAGTATCATTTAAATGCCACACTCTACCTGAGTATGGTTGCTGACCATGTCCATCTCTTTATGACCCATCTTCTGATGGTGGCTTCCAGCCACAAAGAGCATCGCGTCACAAATCATCTCAAACTGGGTTTTTGAACATTACAGTCAGTTCACTGTACCACAAAAATTTACGCAGTTCACTGGGCCAGTGTGGCAGAAACAAGGTGTACCTAACAAAGTGTCCACTTACATTGTATTAAATGTAAGAAACATTATCCGACCAAAGTTAAATCAGGTTTACTCAAGTTTTATCCTGCTACAAAACCCCAGATAACCACCTTGAAGGTCACGTTAACCTGATGCGACAGATGAGTAAGGCTACACATGCTTATCTGAGCTGAATAAACCCTCAGAGCACACACAGAACATCGTTTTAGTGCACTCGATTATAATCAACAAATAAGTGTGGAGGCAAGAAGAGTGACCCAAAATGGTTTATTTAGGCTGTTAGGCTCTCACAGTTTATGTAATTCTGCAGACACCATGTGGATCTACATGCTCTACTAACTAAGTTATTAGAGCATGTAGATTATAGTCTACTACACCTTATCCCACCTGTTCTTAAACATTCATTCTGCAGCACTGAGCATACACCACCATTAGACACAATAAATACCCCAAAATACATTTTACTCTAATTATCACCGCAAATATTTCACATTTCTGTATGTTGTTTGGGATAAAGTAGTCAAATCTACTTTTTTTTCACTGCTGAGCAAACTTAAGATCAGAAATACAAACCAGTCCCGTGTAGGCAGCCAAAGAATATACTAATCAGTGACAGGAACTGGTTTGTGCTGTTTCATTTCCCAGAGTCATGCATTGGAGTCCAAACAGACACAATTAGCACTCTCTGGTGGTTCCAGGTTGGCACCGATATCCTGCACACTCTGAGTCACTGATGAGTCCCGATGTCCCAGGCTGCTGTCTGCCTGGGGATGTATAATAACACCGAAACTGAAAGAGGAGCCAAGTAATAAAAATAAAAAAGTAGGCATAATATGGTCACTTTCAGGCATTTGAGTCCCAGTTACTTACTGCTGATTCGGTACTTTCAGTTTCTACTGCTGTTGTTTTTTACCCCATATTGTATTTTTCTCTATATAGAGTATGTTTAGATGTGTAGTTATGTTAATTTTTAGATTTACTCACTAGAACAAAGCAACACACAGCTTCGAGCTACCAGATGCTCAGTGCCTCCTTTTCTTGTCACACTTATTGTTGTGAGAACATCATGACTCCCATACAAGTTATTGTTTTTCATTCTCTTACTGACTGTGAGAAATGTGATGTCATTTCAATGACTCAATTGCTCATTTATGGTTTAAAAAATGCATCTTTTCAGTAAATTACTTACAAGTTTACATGAAATACTGACATCAGCTCCAAAGTACACTTTTCCCTGCCTTTGCTTCCCGTCTCTAGAAAGATTTTTGGACTGTGGCTTACTGGAGGTGACGGTGTCCATGAATAGGGCAATCAGCTGATTATGTGGCATCTGACTGGTGGTGCACTGAGGAAAAAAAGGCTTTGAATGAGTCACAAATAGCCTACAGGAGCTTAGCTTCTTTTTTAGTGTGATAAGAAAACCCTTCATCTCTTCAGAGGACACAGTTCAGAAACACACACACACCGAGGTACAATATAACTCCAGTTCTTCCTATATTATTTTTGATTTTTTTCGTTTGTTTTTGTCAAACTAGCATCTGAGAGCTGAAATTCTACAATTTTTATTTCCTTATTTATTTTGTTTTGGACCTTCCATTGGTCACATGAACATGTGTCTGTGGTTTTGTGCTAAGCCAGGCTAATCTAACTAAAACAACACAAATACACAGTATCGTGCAAAAGTCTTGAAGTACCCTCATTTCTGTGTATTTTTCTTCAAAAGAGACAGATTTTTAAAATAGGTTTTAAGAGAGATGAACAGTATCCTTAAGAAAAGGGAGAAAAAACAGCAAAGACGTCAGAGAAGCATTTGGTCCTTCAGTTGATCCATCAACTGTTCACTGAATCATAAACAACTAAACAACACTAAAAGATGCTGGAGGCTCTGTCATGGTTTGTAGTGTTGTGGATTTTATCAAGCAGTTAGTCACTTGGATCGTGTAAAGGTACCGAACGTACAAAGAAGAACTTTGAATGTCCTTCAAGAAGCCTGGAGAACTATTTCTGAAGACTACTTAAAGTTGCCTAAGATAGTTCAGGCTGTGTTGAAGGATAAATTCAGATATTTAATTTAGTTTTTTTTCTGTGTTTCTATGTTTATTTGCACACCCCATTGTTCTAGCAAAATATAAAGAAATGAGGAAAAGACTATAACTAAGATAAGTGTAAAATAAGTATATAACTGACCCTTTCAGACCAAAAGCTGGTGCATCGCTTTCTTCTCTCAGTCATTCTGAGGCCGGGTCCTGACACAAAATTAAAATCCTTCTTCATACTGTAATAAAAGTTGTGTATATTTCTATCCTTCTGCTGTGAGAGGACAGCACTTATATACTGAACTATAATTCAAAACTCCCACAGCTGCAGTGCAATCAGTGCAGTCAGTGAGTTGATTAATGCCTATATTATCATGCGTGGTTGAATCCAACACATCCCCTCTGTGGAAAAGTTCCATCACAGCTGTTACGAACAAAATTTCAATATACTATAAACCCCGTTCCCCTCGCTTGCTAACACCAGGACCTCAGGAGTTTTAGTCGTAACATCAGTAGCCTACACAAACACGAGCACTCAAATGCATTTCCTCTGAGCGAGCATCTGCCATAAATGATGGCACAGTTGACCCCAGGATGTCATCACTTAGCCCACCTCTCAGTTTTTTGGGCTTTTTTGTTTTTTCATAAAATGGGAGAGGATGTAATCTGTAAATTTTTCATTATTCATAAAGAGGATTATTCTCTCTTCCTCTTCAGACAAAATACATTACATAACAACTGAGCTCAATCATTAAAAAAAATCTAAACCCTTCTTTTTTGGAAAATTCTTTTGTCATGTCTGCATACTCATAATAGTCAAATGAAACTTTATGGAGAAGAAATAAAATCTTTTCATTCAGCTTTTCCAGTGTGAGTTATTATGTAGTCAGCAGATTTGTATGAATTCAAACCTTTATTAACCATCAAAGGTCAACTTAGAGAGACTGGGGAGTGATGCATAAGGAGGCTTGTAGGCTTGTGTTCCTGCAGTGTTTACAAATGAGCCTTTCTGCAGCATCACTGCTGAGCAAAGAATCAGATAAATCACTGGCAGCTTACAAAAACACTTTATTGCAAAGAGTGCAGTACATAAATAATGCAGTCAGTGTGGTGTAGCATTTCACTATATGCATTTGATGTCTTTGAAAAATGTTACCAGAGTGCCTACTCTGCTGTTCCTTATTTCCTGTCATACAGTGGCTTGCAAAAGTATTCGGCCCCCTTGAACTTTCCCACATTTTGTCACATTACAGCCACAAACATGAATCAATTTTATTGGAATTCCAGGTGAAAGACCAACACAAAGTGGTGCACACGTGAGAAGTGGAACGAAAATCATACATGATTCCAAACATTTTTTACAAATAAATAACTGAACAGTGGGGTGTGCGTAATTATTCAGCCCCCTTTGGTCTGAGTGCAGTCAGTTGCCCATAGACATTTCCTGATGAGTGCTAATGACTAAATAGAGTCACCTGTGTGTAATCTAATGTCAGTACAAATACAACTGCCCTGTGATGGCCTCAGAGGTTGTCTAAGAGAATATTGGGAGCAACAACACCATGAAGTCCAAAGAACACACCAGACAGGTCAGGGATAAAGTTATTGAGAAATTTAAAGCAGGCTTAGGCTACAATAAGATTTCCCAAGCCTTGAACATCCCACAGAGCACTGTTCAAGCGATCGTTCAGAAATGGAAGGAGTATGGCACAACTGTAAACCTACCAAGACAAGGCCGTCCACCTAAACTCACAGGCCGAACAAGGAGAGCGCTGATCAGAAATGCAGCCAAGAGGCCCATGGTGACTCTGGACGAGCTGCAGAGATCTACAGCTCAGGTGGGGGAATCTGTCCATAGGACAACTATTAGTCGTGCACTGCACAAAGTTGGCCTTTATGGAAGAGTGGCAAGAAGAAAGCCATTGTTAACAGAAAACCATAAGAAGTCCCGTTTGCAGTTTGCCACAAGCCATGTGGGGGACACAGCAAACATGTGGAAGAAGGTGCTCTGGTCAGATGAGACCAACATGGAACTTTTTGGCCAAAATGCAAAACGCTATGTGTGGAGGAAAACTAACACTGCACATCACTCTGAACACACCATCCCCACTGTCAAATATGGTGGTGGCAGCATCATGCTCTGGGGGGGCTTCTCTTCAGCAGGGACAGGGAAGCTGGTCAGAGTTGATGGGAAGATGGAGCCAAATACAGAGCAATCTTGGAAGAAAACCTCTTGGAGTCTGCAAAAGACTTGAGACTGGGGCGGAGGTTCACCTTCCAGCAGGACAACGACCCTAAACATAAAGCCAGGGCAACAATGGAACGGTTTAAAACAAAACATATCCATGTGTTAGAATGGCCCAGTCAAAGTCCAGATCTAAATCCAATCGAGAATCTGTGGCAAGATCTGAAAACTGCTGTTCACAAATGCTGTCCATCTAATCTGACTGAGCTGGAGCTGTTTTGCAAAGAAGAATGGGCAAAGATTTCAGTCTGTAGATGTGCAAAGCTGGTAGAGACAGACCCTAAAAGACTGGCAGCTGGAATTGCAGCAAAAGGTGGTTCTACAAAGTATTGACTCAGGGGGCTGAATAACTACGCACACCCCACTTTGCAGTTATTTATTTCCAATAAATTTGATTCATGTTTGTGGCTGTAATGTGACAACATGTGGAAAAGTTCAAGGGGGCCGAATACTTTTGCAAGCCACTGTATATACTGTTACAATGGTGAGTGATCTTATTAATCTTTTCCAAAGTTTGAAAAATATAGTTCTGTTTTCTGTAGTTTTTTTTTCTGTTTTGGATCTGTAAGATGTCAAAGAGAGGGGCAGGCACACAGACCCATAATCATCAATGCCCTGTACAAGATACATAAGAATTATTCTGAACTATGGGGGGGAAAAAAACTACTATAGAGACAAAGCATAAAAATATGAGTCTGAAAATGAGCATAAAAAGTTGCCGTTAAAATAAAATAAAGATGTTTTCTAAGAAATACGAATGCAGTTCGTGAAGTGAGTACTTATGAGTCACAGTGGTGTTTCAAGCTAAATGTTAAGGATGTGACTGGGTAAGATATGCTGTTTACTTGGTTACATTTGGTAATTAGTGCTAAAAAAAAACAAACAACAAAAATGAAAGGATGATAAGGATATATGGAAACCTGAATCATCATCTTCTTTTAGGTGTCGACTTCAAGGGTTGCCACAGCATATCATCTTTCTCCTTCCTTCCTTCTATCCCTATCATCCATACATCCATGAACCTCCTCTGAGGTCTTCCGCTTTTTCCTTTGCCTGGCAGCGACTATCCCACTATCCCTCTTCTGCACATGTCCAAACCATCTCAACCTTGCCTCACTAACTTTGTCTCCAAACTGCTCAACCTGAGCTGTGCCTCGGATGTACTAATTTATAATCTTGTCCATTCCTGTCACTCCCAGTGAAAATCTTGACATCTTCAACTCTGCCACCTCCAGCTCGACCTCCTGTCTTTCTGTCAGTGCCACTGTCTCCAAACTATAAATCATAGCATGAAGCCATGCTGTGTCTTGCTGATCCCACCTCTCCCACCTCTCTAGCTTCAACAGCTCTTCAACAGCTTTATCCCTCTGTAGTTACTACAGCTCTGCATGTGACCTTTGTTTTTGAAAATTGGTACCAGTACATTTCTTCTCTGTTCCTCAGACATTCTCTCACTCTCCAAGATTGTGCTAAACAATCTGAATACCAAGTCTACTCCTCTGTCTTACCTCCACAGGTATGCCATCTAGACCAACCACTTTTGCATTCTTAATCCTTTTGATAGCTGCCCTAACGTCCTTCTTGCTTATCCTGTGCACTTCCTGATTCATTAACTTTCCTCCATCTGTCCTCCTTTCTCTCATTTTCTGCATGAATCAGATCCTCGAAGTAATCCTTCGAATTTCTCACACTCACTTGTTAGCAAATTTCCATCTTATTCTTAACTACCCTAACCTGCTGCTCATTCTTTCCAGGATGATCAAGTCTACAAACCTATTGATGCATTGCCTATCCTATTTTTCAAGTTCTTTCCCTCCCTTAATGTACAGCTTTACAGAACTCACTTTAAGCCTCAGGGAGACATAAATGTCTGCACCAGACTTTATTACTGCACCCCATGCCACCAATGTCATCGTGTTGCTTGAGTCATTACTCAAGTGTAGCTTGACTTAAATATCAAAATATAAATGAGGCCACAAAATGAAATATTTCCCCGTTTGCCAATGAAAGCTCAAGGTTTCACTGCTCTTCTCCATTATTTTAGCTAAGTAAGTTGTTAACAACATTACTGTTAAATAATCTCATCTTTCTAAAATTGCTGAAAAGAAAAATGAGATTAAAAATATTTCCATTAGAACGATCCACCTTTGGTTGCGTGCACCTCTCAGTGAGGCGCTCTTTCCTCGTTTTAAATAAAATAAACCACTTTAACTAATGAGGCTAATGACATGTTAAATATTAATTTGAAACGCTCCCTCTTTTTCGTGCAACACTGTTAATTGGGGTCTGTTTTAAAATTACTAACAGGACGGGAAATGATTGTTAAAATGAAAGTTTTCATGTGTGAATATCCCTCTGCACAACCCATTCTCTCTTATTTGACAGCCGGTGAAAGGGTATTACTCACTTTAACTCAACACTAGGTGACAGAAATAGTCATGGCATACATATTTATGAGAAGATTATAAATGTCAAGGTCTGCACAAGTGAAACTTTGACACGACAACTTGCCAAATTTTAGAATAATTTGTCACTGAGGTTATATTTTAATAAAAACATTCGTGGGTTGGGACCCAGCGTGGTGCTGGTGGCCTGACGTATCTAAACCACATCCTAATAGATAAGTAAAAAAACAAAACCAGCAGGGCCGAGTGTAGTCAGAGAGAGCACAGTGAATAGACTAGCTTTTTTGTCATCAGGCCTCATTTCAGGCTTCTCTTCACTGCAATCTTGCACGTCTTCTCTCCTCATTAGAACCACCGAGAGCTGAGTCCTGTAGGCAGGATTTGGAGGAGGGGAGGTGAGGGGTGATGTTGTGAAATCCAGACAGATGCTGGATGGTTAATAATGCAAGCCAGCTGTCAGCTTTCAGAAGGGTGATAATCTGAAAATCAGCCAAGAAGCCTTCAAGCTACTTGTTCACTCAGACACACTTCGGTGGCTGCAAGAAAAGCTCCCAAACAGCACTAAGACAAAAACAGAAGCAGTTGTTTTTACACTTTCTACAGTTCTGCGGGAAATAAGGAACAAGACCGGTTAGGATTTCCTTCTCTTTGCAGTCTTTGTGCTGAGCTAAGCTAACTGCCTGCTGGCTTTAATCTGTCATTTTAAAGACCCAGGAGCAGTATTTATTTTCTCATCCATCTTTCTGTTACCGGAAAAAAACAAGTGTATCTCTATTAGTGTAAATCTATTTATGTATTAGAACATTTTTCTAACCTTTATGTTTCCATTTACAGATAAGTTAGATTTTTGGCTGTAATCTTCCATATCAGTCGTGACCGCAGTTTCTCCGACTTTATAAAGGCCAACAAGGAACAAGAGATAAACTAAGACTTGTGTAAATACATCCACATCCTTCCAGCTTGTTTTTACACATGATCAGTGACATTATATACTATTAAGTTTCTCAAACTTTTCTTTTTGAAAAGACAAATTGTCTTTATGATTGCTGTAAACATGTGGGTTATATCCTTTTTCCTTTTTTAGATAATAAAAAATAAGGAGATTAACTCAAAGCCTTTCAAATAAGCTTCCAGTCTGGATACAGATTACAAAATAATAACACAATAATACAGTATTAGGGACAGGAAACTAAATATTATGTGTGTGTGTGTGTGTGTGTGTGTGTGTGTGTGTGTGTGTGTGTGTGCGTGCGTGCGTGCGTGCGTGTGTGTGTGTAAGTTCATGGGTTTATTTGGGAAAAAGGGCAGATTAAGAAAAAGGACTAACTACAGGATTTCTATATCTGGCGAAACAAACAAACTGAAAAGTCTCTGTTTCTGTCATTAGTGTTGAATCAGATGTAAAAATAAACTTAGTGCAAGTAAAAATCCATTAGCAGTGAGAAGTTATGTATTCAAGTGAACTATACCTTTAAATATAAAATTTTAT
The DNA here is from genome assembly GCF_051167445.1 of Perissodus microlepis. NCBI lineage: Eukaryota > Metazoa > Chordata > Actinopteri > Cichliformes > Cichlidae > Perissodus > Perissodus microlepis. The sequence goes on along the minus strand of NC_140480.1, from coordinate 4,120,204 downwards.
TTCCTGTTTTCAAACACAGCTCTCTGATAATGACAGCAGACACTGCAACTGTAATAGTGACCAAGCATTAAAGCCCAGTTCCCAGAAAAAGTCCACACATTAGGGAAAGCCGAGGCCTGTGATTAATAGGCAACACGGAGCAAAGTAGAGCCTTTTAAATCCCTTGAAGCTCAACACAAGGCTGTTCCCGAAGAAAGAGATCATTACAGATCATTACAGAGTGGCAAAAAAAAATCTAATTTACTGTAACACCGTCCCTCTCACGTTTTCTGTAGCACCAGGCTTTTTACTTCGATTCTGGATTGTGCTTTGATACGACTAAGCCATAGATAACTGATATTAGCCAACTGGTGTGATGGTACCAGTGCTGCAGTAGCTTTGTAAATAAAGCATCAAGCAGATTTAACAGCTGAAGAACGGAAAAAGGAAATTCATTAAAGAAATAGTGTATTTAAATGACCCAAAGAACACCACAGACTAAAACTGCAATTAAAGATCCTACATTAAGAATTTAAATTTAAAAAATGCACTTACTGATAATATAAATGGGACAAAAGTCTAAAGGCTGCTTTGGTTAACTCTCACTGCAGCCTTCAGTGTTTTTCCGTCGCAGCAGAAGGTTCAAGTGTGCACTGTGTGCTACTTGCAAATGGCACACAGACAGAGTGAAATAGTGGACACTTAATGAGAGAGAGCTTAATGGAGAGTAAATAGTGGGCGTACATTAGTCAGGTGGGCAGAAACATGACTCTGCGACATCCTGAGACTTTCTAAATCGAGAAGCAACTAATACAGAAAACATTCTGACATATCGCTTTCCTGTAGCTCCACTGTCACACGTTCATGGCTTTCCCAGTAAATTTGGCAGAATTAAATTGTGAATTTTCCTGTTTGCAGAAATAATCCGTGTTTCTTGAAACTGAACTGCTCACTGCTGGAGGCGTGCTGCAGTGAGCTCTTCACCTCTGCTGCTTCTTCACAGTAACTCCTGAGCGACTGTCCAGCCGTGGCTGGAAGACGGGCTCAAGGGAGAGTAACTGAGGACGAACTCACATCTGAATAATAGATACATCCTGCAGCACCAAAGTAACTGAGTCATTCGCTCCCTAATCATGCTCTGCCATGGGCATCAGCAGCATTATATAATGACTGCAATGGACAGTCCCAGCTTAACATGGGGCTGGGCCTGTTTGCCTGAGCTGCAGCTGATTTGGCATTTTGTGCCGACTGCTGCCACTAGTGCATTGTGGGATGGAGCAAACCACATGCTGGCGGGACAAAGCAAAGACAGAAGATTGATTAGACATTTAGGGGGGGGGGAGTCTAAAACCTGTTTATGAAATCCTCTTACTCATGCTGGAGTCACTGCAGTGCAGTCATACATGAATCAGTTTATGCAATCAGGGCAGTCGAGTTTTGTTTAGGCTGGCACTGTGAAGGCCAGAGTTCACGGGAAATGAGAAGAAGCGATGCTCAGGGGAGCCCTCGTCCCAGGGCCTGATAATAATAAACAGCTAATGATGCGATTTGAGAAGGGTGCTTTGTGCATGATGGCCAATTTTAGCACCTGAGACCATCTGACATGTTCATTAATTGAATAAATGTACAGTAAGTTACAGACATACAAGTGACTTGTTGAAATTGCCAGTAAAAATAGAGAGCTGCTTTTTCTTAGCTCTGTGCGCGTTCAAGCCTGCTGACAAGGATCCTCCTCGTGTGTCTTCCATTATTCACAGCCTAGTGATGAATAAGTAAAGGCACACGTAAACACCCTGATCTGACGGTGCAATGGGACACTTGTCTTCAAGGCCAAGGGACATTCAGTGCAACTATTTCTTGCTCTCTCTCTCTCTCTTCCTTCTCCTCCCATCAAGGAGCTGCTCTTTCAGCTTTGTGTCTCTCTGCATCTTACTTGTGAGCCACACATTTGATTTATGGTTTGGTGGACTTTTCATTTTAAGTGAAGGTGCAGCAGATTTATTTATGATACTTAATCTTCCCTTTGTTATGACTCCGGAGGTATATCCACTCAACTTCTCAGTTACACTCCCTTCCTGTATCATATAGCAATGAGCCTAATACAGTGGAATGTTTCCATATTTAGTCCTCTGACGCTTTTAAGGGAAGAAAAAAATATTAAATTCATTTTCATTTCCTGTGAAAAGCTCTGATTTCGAAAAGAAGCATCCATTTTTCTATTCTATTGCATTGGAAGTGCATGGCTGTGTTAAGTGCTTCTCCATTTAAATTAGAGAAAAGTGTGAATGTTAACTTGAAGCCATCTTTTCCAAGGATAAAGAGTCATTTAGGTCTGCATACATTCCTCTCGCCCTTATTACAGCACTGCACTCCATAACGCAGACACGGTTTTCTGTCTCCCCTGGGGCACAGTCATTGCCGTTTGACTTGAGAGCTGGTTTGCCACTAGTGGCCACAGACACAGACACTGAGAATTGAAAAGTGACAGAAATAAGCAAAGTGTTCATAAAACAAGCCCTCCGGGTCAGTGTTTTAACCTGTCCACCCTGGTATAATGGGCTCTTAGCGCAGATAACATGCAGAACTCTGGGTTTTACTCTGTTCTAGTCTTGTGCAGGGTCAGATATTTTCTTAGCTGAGTAATGACTCTCTTTGCTTCTGCTTCACATGCTGATTCTCTCTTACACCAATAATGGCACCAGAGCAGGGAGTCACAAGAGACGCTCAGTCATAATGAATGTAATGAATATAATGAATGAGACATGCAAATAATCTGAAACTTCTACTGTGATTTCTAAAAATCAAAGGTTTTATTTGAATTTGGGGGGGTTTTTTTTGAACGGGCCATTGGTCTTTCTTGGCATCTTCAGGGGATGACATAATTTTGACTGAGTGCAGGGGAACAGCACTTATTACAAAGACAGAGGATTATCATTGTTTTCCCACATAGTTAATTAACTGAGAATCATGCGACTCATTTGGGAACAGCTGACATGCATCACCTCCTTACTTTTGCCCTGAGGAGTGGATTAACAGGTATTAAAGATACAACCTGGGAAATGCGCTGTCTGTTACTCATGCTCTATTTATTCAGAATATATCAATATTGACAAATAATTATATCCTTTGTTTTACTGATGCAACTTTAAATCATAGTCTGTATGTAAAAGATCATATGGTGCAAAGAAAGAAAGCTGGCTTAAAGTGATAGGAGATGAAAGAGCTTGTTTCAGATTCACACAAAAAAGATTTGTCACTTCTCTAACTGACTGTATATAAAAGATGGACTACACCACTGTCACATCACCCACTATAAAGCTAGCAATCTTGGTTAGCATAGTACATCCATACACTTTATAGGTGCATTATACAGACACGCTGGAACTAAGTAACATACAAATAAAGTACTAGAATTTCAAATGGCAAAACTGGAGCACAGGCTCCTTGAAGTGAGATCAGGTGATATTGTTTGTTATATAATTTCAGCAATAATGCTCCAAAAGGCGCTACACCATAAACATAGTCGAGGGCTTTTCAGTCAACTTCAGTGAGTCGAATTCGCTAAGGTTAAGTCCAGTGAATAGGTCAAGGCTACAGCAGCCTGTGACAGCATCCACCTGTCAAAGAATCCCTAATAATGACAACTTTAAACATTTAAAGAGTTTAAATGGTTGTGTTATCTGAAAATTTACTGCTGTAAAGTTGGTCATTTTAACATGGGAATCTATGGGAATTGACTCACTTTTGGAGCCAGCCTCAAGTGGCTATATGAGGAACTGCAGGTTTTGGCGCTTACGTTGTACTGCTTGGTTTTTTAGCCCCAGAGGTTGCCTTTTGCACTGAATAGATCTGCCATCAGTCACGTCAGTTTTGCCTGACAGATGTTATTATGCACAGTTCTAATAACGAAGCATGTAACTGCAGTTGTGACGACATTAACTGGTTAGTGAAAACAATGCCTCCCGATTGTATCCATTGTTAGTGCTCACAGTGCCTCATGTAGGCTGACACCTGAAGCCCTTTCTCCGTGATTTAGAGTAACTGCTTTCTGCTATCCATCTGCACATGGCTAAAGGACGGCCTGTTGCTAAGCGATGGGAAAATAAGATGTGCCAGTATTACAAACAGCTTGGCTTTTACTGAAGCATGTGCCGTCCATGTGGGCTTTTTCTCTAAGACGTGATTGTCGAGTGACCTCGTCTCATCCCTACTCGTCTACTCAAACACAAAACTGAAAGTGTTGCTATGGAAACCGAGAGCAGGCCAGACTTGGGCTAAACAAAGATCAGTGCTACATTTTATTTCTCTTCCTCCCTCACGAGACCTTTTCTACATCTGCTTGTCTCGAAGGAAGTGTTACTGCAAGGACAACTAGAAGCCAGAACAGCTTAACACCTCACTTACATCCATTTACCTGTATCAAAAACACTGATAATGACCAGTTGATGTCTGTGGTGCAAGCTGCCTTGTGGTTTACCTCCAGAAGCTAGACCAGATGTTTAAAAAATGACACTTTAGCCCTTGAAGTGAGAAAATAATGAACCATTAGTTCACTGGGAAGCATCTTTGCAATGTGAAGCAAACGTGTATTTAATATCCTCTATTACTTATCATGAGATGATATTAAATGGTGATGTAAAATCAATTTGACGTGGTGAAATGCCAGTTTTATTGGCATTTATAGTGTGTTTAGTTCAGGTGTGTCAAACTCATTTGACTTCATGGACCACAATTTGATTTCAAGAGCTCTGAAAATGTTTACATTTCATAAACTGTTAATTTACCAGAATAGAAGAGCCTGAGACATCTTGAGTGCGACAATATGTGTTAATTTTTTAATATCTGTTGACAGGCTTTTTTTCCAAAGATGGAAAGAAATGTCTTTGGTCAGTCTGCTGTTATTACACAGAAATGTTTCTGTCCAATATAAAAAAAAAAACACGTTAGCTTGGTTTCATTATCTTACAACAGGCCATAGGTAACGCTGCTGTCAGTCAGAAGGCTGTTAAACCCACAACGATTGTGAATTCTTCCTTGGATGAAAGCAGGGGTTTACGCAGTCACTCTCAAGGCTCCTAATGGCGTACAATGCAACACATCTTGTTCAAAATATGGCTAAAAGTCCAAAAGTATTGACCTCCTTTTCTGTCATATTTACCCTTTGCAAAGTCATCCATTGGAACAGATCAAACATCATCTAGCTGAATCTACTAGTATCTAGGTTTACTCATTTTTTCAACAAAAAAGCAATAGTTAGTGATTGGTTAGTAAAAATACTGGGCCATTTAGCAGCTAAAAGGAGCTGACAGACACCAAAAATAACCACTGAATTAAACCTATATGAACAGAAAAATAACTCCAATTGAATGATCAGCTTGATCTATAATTATACTGGATGTGTAAATAAACCATGGTGTGCCATGTTTGTAGAATAAATTTGCTATTTTTAGCTCTACGGTTCACTTGTTTCCTAGAAAACATCTGTTGCTGCAAATTCAGACTTTCTTAACAAATGCAAAGCGTTAATGAGGACAACCACAAGTACGGGGAAAAAAACAATAATAAGTCATATTCTGTGCCATTGTGTAGAGGTAGCTGTGATGACTGCGGATGACATGTAGTTCTCTGTTGTGTAAACCAGTCAGCTTGGTGACAAGAGCATGTGTTTACCATGTCAGCAGAGGAGCCAGGTGGAGCACATAGAGACACAGCTTTATGTAAACATTTACACGTTTGCATTGGTGCAATCTAAAAAAAAAAGAAGATCCCCCCCACACGCTATCAGGTGCAGAAACAGGTTCTGGTTGTTTCTGTTCTAGTGACTTCATTTCAGCATCTGAGATGGAAAAAATGACTTCCTGGCTGCCGCAAGAGTCACTTAATAGTTATGCCACTACTTAATGATTAATGGAGTTAAGAGGTTTCTGCTTGCTTTGACTGCCCTGCAGAGAAAGACAGATGCTCTGCCACACTTTCATCCCTTAAATATTTTAATACATGCTGATGAATTATTATAAAGGAGAGAACACTTTGTACCTTACGTTTGTTGAACAGTCTCTGAGCTCGTGGAGGAACACTGATTTACCTGGAGCTCTTTTTTCGTTCTTTTTTTGCATTTATCAAAACATCGATCTGTACGAGAAATCCCATCTGAGCAGGTACGTGCAAGAACAAGAGAAGGCAAGGCCACCTCAGATTTAACACAGAGCCAAAACAGTCAACGAAAGGCCGCCGGCAGTTGCCTGGCAACACTATCCCTATCACAGCAGGAAGTGGAGTCGAACAGAACATTAATCACTTTCAGCTCCATCTCACCAGAGTCACAGAGCTCCAAAGCTTCGGTCAGACAGCGGTTTCGCACAATGTTTAGCCACGCAGAGTCGTACCTGTGTTTCCTAGAATTTTACTTAAGGTGCAGTGAGAAAGAGTTTGGTCATGTTTGGTGTATGTTTAGAGAATTAATGGGGTTCACACTAGTGTATTATAGTCTGTCTGTGTGAGCGTGTGTAGTCTAAACATTCTCTGCTTTTACTTGGAAACCTGCTGAAAGCTTCTTCAGAGGATTTAGCTTGTGCTTAGAGAAATTATTTGGCACTGAATATCATTAAAGCAAATAATGAGTGGTGTCCATCTACAATGTTCTGCTTTAGATCTGTTTGTTTCACCTGCCAAAGCACATCTTTTTAAAGCAACTCCAGCTTCCAGCAAAGCTTCTGCCTTTTTATTCTGCTGTGGTTTGATGTCTCAGACAGGTGGGATCCAGCCTTGCACCAAGACAGAAATGTGTCTTGCTAAAGCACAAAATCCAGGTGATGCTGAAGCAACAGAAAGCCTCTCTTCTTTTTTTGAGAGACGAGTGCTTGATGTCATTTATGTACGGAACACGAATAACATGAGGACGCACTAAAGAAAAGGGGATACTTAAATAACAGGGATGAAATTCAGGGTGCCACAAAACTGAGGGTCCATCACAAGCATCACTTACCGTGTGTGCTTTTTACACCGTGTGTAAATTTATTTATTTATTTTTTAAATCTGTTGCTATAAAAAATTTTTAAATCTGACAAAAAAATGTCTCTTGTTGCTGTGACCTTCATTTATTAAATGATTTCTGGTGGCATTCTGAGTAGGAGGCTACACTGGTGTAGCAGCTTATTGGCAATGCACAGGCTCTCACAGCTTTGCCAAAGCTAGGAATCGCTGCGGCAGATCTGTGAATTGAGGAAAACCCGAAATAAAACATCTCAAAAAGCAGCATGTGGGTGGATTCGCTTGAGTAAAAAATGACAAGGTTTTTCCCGCTCAGTCAGCACACAGAAACAGACCTAATCAAATATATAAACAGAGTGTGGACAGTGAAGAAAACTATCATGGGCTACGTCAGGGAAGCATTGTAAAGCTTGGTGGCCACCTGCCCTCCTCAAACATGTAATAATGCACTAAGGTGCAGATTTAAAATGGCAACCTAATCACCAACTAAATATATAAAAATTTTATTTAAGGAGTAGGTTGTGTGCTTTCAATGTTATAAGGGCTCAAAGAGTAGACATGGCGAGCTGCCTAGAGACATAGAGTCTGTGGGGTTCATAGATGCCACTCAAATGTAGTCAAATATATCTATTTTCCTCCTGGTCCTAGAGACTGTCCCAACGTCAGTAGTACGAGCCTCTTCTTACATTTTTCTGCAGTTTCTTCTGCAGTGCAGTGATACATTGGTGGATGTAGTTCAGTAGAGGGAAAATCAGTGTTGGGTAAGTTACTTTAAATTAGTAACTTAGTTACATTACTAGTTACTTCTATCAAAAGTAACTCAGTTACTTCAAGTTACCTGTTACTTTCAAAGTAACTAGTTACTAGGGAAAGTAACTTTGGTTTTACTCAGAATTCTCTTGTTAATGTGTTGCTTCCATAACTTTGCCAGTCTTCTAGCTTGCTTACTTGCCACAAGTGGACTGTGCCACCTACCAATAGAAAAAAATAATAATAATAATGTGCATATTTCCACGAGAGAAATCCCACGCCTGGACCGTCGTTGACCGCGGCCGTGATTCTAGCCTACGTCACAGCGTCATGTGCGCTTTTTACATCCAACACAAAAACTGCAGTCGTGGTGGTTTCGATTGTACTCAGAACTCGGAAATTCTGCCTTCTGAATAGGAAGATGTAGGTAACACCAGACTGCAGATGAGCTGCATACAGGGCTGGACTGGGACAAAAAATCGGCCCGGGCATTTGACCACCATTATAGGAAAAATCATAAAGCCTTTGAATGAAAACAAACACTGTTGTGACAGTCATGTACACTGTTTTGATGGTATATATGTATCAATCTATCAATCGTTTGTTGTAAGATTCAGATAATTATTTAATAACAGCGAGACATTTTAAATGAGAATAAGAAAGTATTTCTTTGTGCCCCCCTCTCCCTGTTAATGCCCTACCTGGCCCCCTGGCAACACTTTGCTAGATCCGCCCCTGCACAGTTACCAGCTGTCAGCTACTTAGAAAAGGATCCTGGTGTTATTTGTCTCTCAGAAACAGTTCATAACTTCCCTTCAATTCATTCATGTCACCTAAAAGGTAAACCTGTTTCTCCATCACCTGTTCAGCTCTGATGATTCAGTAAGGACATCTCCTGGTTTCATCTTCATGTTTCCCTCTCACCAGATAACCAAACCGGCATAATGACCAGCAGCTTTTACAGCTGTGGCTCCAGCAAACATCAGCTGATACTAGAAAGTAATATTAAATAAATTCTAACAACAGCTGATCAAGCTTAAACATGCTGCTGTTGTTTAACGCGACATCGGCTGGTTTCTTTCTGGCGCAAAGTGGGAGATAAACAAACAAGAGAGAAAAGCCGATCAGCTGATCATTGATCAGTTTTCATGATTGAAGTAGAAACAGGAGAGGGAGGGGGGAGAATGAGAGAAGAAGAGGCAGCTGTGCAGCAAAGGCAGAATAACTCCAGCTTTGTGTCTTTTTCATTGTAACTGAAGTCCGGGACAAACTGTTCCTTTTCACCTCAATACGAAACGCGTGATATTTTCTCTGAATACGAGACGATTCTGTTTTTTACGGGACGGTTGGCAACTCTAATAATTAACCATATGAACAAAATAAAGTTCAACATCAGTAACATCATAGCACCCACCCAGCTGTAACAGAATTACATTCAAAATCAAAGCACACATGTCTGCAATGGAAATCTTCAGAACTGGCAAATCATGCCAGAACAATCTATTGAAGAGTAATAAAGGGCAGAGGAAAAACATGTAAAGAGGATTTTGCTGAGAAGCTCCTTTTAATCAAGGTTGACTCATGAATTTATCAGTCAGATAAACTACCAGTTATTTTGTTGTATTTTTTTTCCACGATGCTCTAAATGTTTTCAGTTGGTGGACGGTCAGTTCTTGGACTCTTCCATGAACCAAGGCTGTTGTATTAGCTGCAGTAGCTGGTTTAGCATTCTCTTTCTGAAATATGCGAGGCCATCTTTAAAAAGGACAGGATGGGAACAGATGTTGCTCCAGAACCTGCATATACCTTATTCAGCGACAATGGTGCCTATCCAGATCTGCATGCTGCAAATACCATAGGCACCAAAACACCTCTGTACTGTTAGACATGCAGGCTTTTGATCTTAGTACTGATAACAACCTGGATGTTTCCTCACCTTTGCTGTCAAGTGGATTTTCCAAAAATAATTTCAAATTTTTATTTGCCAAATTACAGAACAATCTTCTTTTTCACAAAGAAAAGACGACAGCACCATGCTCTGGATTATTTTTCCCCTGATAGAGCTTTAACCTGTATTTGTAGATGGCACAGTGAAATCACATACAATGATTTTTGGAGATTTCTCGAAATGTTCCTGATCGCACGCAGTTACTTACATGACAGAATCATGCCTCGTTTTAATGCACTGCTTCCCGAGGGTCAGAAGGTCACAGGCATCTAGTACTGTACTGTTTTCCGGCCTTGGTCTTTGCGCACAGACATTTCTCCAGATTCTTAGAAACTTTTGATGATATTAGAATCTGTAGATGATAAGATATTGAACATATTTTCAATTCTGTGCTGAGAAACATTATTCTGAAATTGTCCTGCATTTTGAAAAAGCATTTTTTTTTTTTTTTGCAGATTGGTTAACTTCTGCCCATCTTCACTTCTGAGAAACTCTGGCAAAATAAGATGTTCTTTTTATGCTTAATCATGTTATTGACTTGTAGCCAGTTAACCTAATTAACTGCAAAATTATTTTATTCATTTATTATTTTTAGTACCACTTTTCCAGCCTTCTGTTGCAGCTGTCACAGTTTTTTAAAGGTGTCCTTCTGCCATAACTAATATGTTTCATGACGTAGTAAAATGTCCTAGTTTAAACATTTGATATGCTCCACTTTCCATTCACTGCATTCTGTTTTTAATAACATGTTACACAGCATTTGGGTGGGTTGGGGTTGTTTATTGGTACCTCCGTGGTGCCAAAATAAAAATAGAAGCCCTATTCAGGACATGTAGTCACTGTTAACGCACTCATCTGGGGAAGTGATGACGGACCAGAACAAGCAGAGAAAAATGTGGGACACACACGTGTGTGAAACCTGCCTCTTATTTACCAGATCGGGACATCCAGCCACCAAATGATTCTCTGTACCAGATACTGTTTTAATCCCAAATAACTGTATCGCTTCTGGTTAACAACATACCTGATCAACATCTGCATGCAGGCCCTGTTAAAAGCATGTCCAAGTGTTTGCCTGGCGTGATGGGTCTGGATATGAAATGCCAAGCAGTCAATAAGGCCTCTGTATATTTTTTTTAAATATATAATGTAATGTTTTGTTTTGGGTCTTTTTTGTTTTTAGCAAAACATAGATGTGCACAAAATCTTGAAATTAGTGGTAATCTTGGTAATGTAAAACTACCAAATATACTACATAATCACAACCACGCATATATAAACGTGCAAAAATACTTCAGCTTTTTAAAAAAAAAAAAAAGCAACCCCCCAAAACTTGGCCTAATTTTCTTAGTTGGTTCGTTTCCTCTCCTGGGTATCTTTGGTGAAGCTAATTTCTGTAAACAGCGCCTTCTGGGTTTTAGCGCGCTGCCTCAGCCGAAAAACACACGTCAACCACTGCAGACCAGCACTGCACGGCGAAAGCAGCAGGCCTATGAGGATCCACAGGAAGCTTGTCAGATACAGACTGCTCAGTCTTGATTATCTCAGTGGCAGCTGCAGAGACCCGACGAGATCCGAACGCAAAATGCGCCAATTATCCGCAAGAGACGGATGTGCGGTCGTGCGTGTTCCGAGCAATACATTTGAATTAAATCATAGGTTTCAGAACGCGGTCGCTTATCTGTTGATGATCGTTAGTTAGAAGAACGTGTAGTTGTCTTCTCTTTATATAATCTTTTTTTTTTTTTTTTTGTACCGAGAGTTGGATGCCTCGTGGACGGGGATTATTATTTTGGCGAGGAGCTCTCTAGTGCTCTCCCTCCTCCCTGCATCCGTTGCCGTCCTCAACGGAGACTCAGACGGCGGATATCTGAATGCAGCAACGCTGTAAACAAACAAGGGGCCGTTTTAATGAAATTAAGCGCCGCCGCATCCCGGTTGAAGGTACGTGTCCCTCTCGGTTTCCCTCCCCATCTCTCGCCTCACGGCGTGTGATGCCTGTTTGTTTTCCAGCAGAATGGTGCAATGCAACGACTGAACTGCTCATCCACAAATGGGCAAGGGTATTTCAGAAAATGGTGATGAGGATTCACACTGTTTTACAATTATATATTTTAGTTGTGTTTTTTAACGTAGTGCCATTTGTGTCTTTTTATGTGCGCCAGAAAAATAATGTGAGCCAGGGAAGCAGGGAAATGGGGAAGGGGGGGGGGAGTCAATTCTTGTCTTCCAGAAAGTGTGAATGCACATGGGTTAGCGTGAGTAACCGTCTGCGGCGTGCTTGTGTACTTGCTTTAAAGAAAGACGCGCACGGTGCAAAGCTGCAGAGGAAAGTTTGTTGTCTTTATTCGTGCGCTTGGGAGATGTGAGCTTGGGAGATGTGAGCTTGGGAGACAGTGGTTACCGCGGATGTGGTATTGTAGGTTCAAACTGGTTCGGAGGGGGGAAATATATGTGGTTATTTACTCTGGTGGTCTGCAGTAGGTAGGTATGATTATAATAATGCAGTTAATGTATAACAGATAAAACAACGATAGCTAAAATTTCAATAAAACATAAATCAGGTCCGCCAGTTAGAAGATCATTCAATCAGAGAGAGAGTGTTTGAAATTGTGTTGGTGGGGTCGCCCCTTTTTTTAAATGCAGGATTTTCCATTGTCCTATTTTTATGACTTGAATCATTTCCCTCCGCTTTGTGAATGGATGTTTTTGTGTTTACAAACACTCTGTCTAAAAGCGTTATCTTTCTGCTTCTTTCAGCCTTCAGTTAGCAATGTGCCTGAGAATCCTCCAGCTGCTCTTCCGTGCTTTTTCTTTTGAGAATGGGATTGTAGTGAAACTCTCTGGGATTTAGAACAACTGCAAGCATGTTGCAGCCTTCCACCAGAACAGGTGACAGCCTGTTGGAAACATTACCTCACTGGAGTAAGTCCCAGAGATGGGCCTTATTTCTCACCCTCTGCGCGACTCTCCTCTGGCTCCCAGATGCAGCGGGTTCTACACTAAATTGCCATAAGATGTGCATCTGCGCCGCGAACATCGTCAGCTGCTCCAAAATGAATCTGACCATCGTCCCGACTGGTCTACCTCTCTACACTTCTGTGCTGGATGTCAGCTATAATGAGATAATCCGACTGCAATCTGAGTGGACCCCAGTCAAGCTCCCGAATCTGCATAACCTCCTGCTCAGTCACAATGGTCTCCAGTTCCTGTCTTCAGAGGCGTTCACAAATGTGAAGCACCTGCGCTACTTGGACCTGTCCTCTAATGAGTTAAAGCAGCTGGATGAGTTCATCTTTGAGCCTTTGGTCAACCTAGAAGTCCTCCTGCTGTACAATAACAAGATTTCACAGATTGACCGCACAGCCTTTGTGAGCATGATTAACCTTCAGAAGCTGTACCTTAGCCAGAACCAAATCTCCCGCTTCCCTGTGGAGCTGGTCAAAGAAAAGACCCGCCTAGAGAAACTCAGCCTCCTGGACGTATCCACCAACAGGATCAAGATTTTGCCCATTGACGAGCTCCAGGTGTTGCCCGCCTGGATTAAAAATGGCCTCTACTTCCACAGTAACCCTCTGCTGTGCCACTGTGACCTTTACACCCTCCTGGTACACTGGTACATGCGAAAGCTTAATTCTGCTGTGGACTTTAAAGACGACTACACTTGTGTTTTACCTGGCCCACAAAAAACCCAAGCACGCGTTTTTGACCTCAGCGGTGATAGTATGAACTGCAGCACATTCAAGGAGGCAGATGAAGAGGCTTTTCTGGAGCAAACACTGATTCTTAGCTGCGACACCAAACACAGAAATATGTTAAAGACCTGGACATTGCCCGGTAATGTTCTGGTGACACCTGGGAGCAACCAGACAGCTAAAGTCCTGTCAGATGGGAGTCTGCAGATTAGTTCAGTGAGGTCTGAGGACTCTGGGACCTACACTTGCTTTGCCACGAGTGAGAGCTTTAATGAGACTATCTACGTAGTGCTCAAGGTTCACAATTTCACCATGCAGGGGGCTGGGGAGACCCTGAACACAGCATACACCACCTTGGTAGGTTGCCTGGCCAGCGTGGTGCTGGTGCTTATGTATCTTTACCTGACGCCATGTCGCTGTTTCTGCTGCCCTAACAAGGGTAAAACTCGGGGTGAGGACAGCATCCACTCCTCAATGCTGAGTGTGACACCGACCCACGAGGACCCGGCACTCAAGGCCGAACTGAACAGGCATGTGGCTTTCATAGACTCCAAGGACTTGCAGGGACAAAATGGTAAGCTGAACCCCAATGGGGATGAGGATGATGATGATGATGATCTGGATGCAGAGGCTGGTTCTCTAATGAAGGGCAAAAGGAAGAAGTCAGTGGCAGAGTCCATCAGCTCTGTGTTTTCAGACACTCCCATGGTGGTCTGAGATGAGACTGGCAAAGACAGTGGATGCCACATGACTGGATGTAGGTGATACAACGTGAGCCATGTTTTAGTTCATGTGAACTGTGACCTTGTGGGAGAAAACTGCCGAGAAATGTTCACCTGCGGTCGCTGGCGAGTGAAAGTAGGATTTCAAAGGGAGTAAAAATCAAACTGTCTCATTGTCAAAAAGGACAATAGGCAGAACTTTTCCAGCATTTTGATCTGTAGCACTTAATATTCATACTGTGAAGGAATATCAGTGTAGACGGAAAGGGAAAACTAAGAGTCTTACGAGAGCGAAACGTAGATGTTCTGTCGTTGACGTCAGCACTCAGGAAGTGATCAATAAAACTGAAAAAGTTGGGAAAATAAAAGGCATAGACGGAAATTAGATGTAAGAAGAATTTTAGTTCACAAATAGTATATATACTGAATCCATGGGTAGCTCATAATTATATTTATTATTAAGGATTAGAGTAGCTTGTATTGTAAGTAAACATTAGAGCACAGATTCATGTACCTCTCCTCTATCAAGGAGAAAGAGATTTAGACTGACTGACGTCACTAGGCTATGAATACATTTGACCTTAACCTTGAGTCCTCTATAGTAAAACAGCACGCCATAAAACAATGTTATCCGAGATCCCAGCCTGAACTGGATGAGTAAGATAAAGAAAGATACAGATTTTTCAGATGTTTAGTCATTCACTGAGGTAGCACAAACCACCACAGGTCATATTCATCCTACATCATACTCCAGCAGCTATATGTTAAGGGAATCAGTTTAAAAAACTGCCAACTAACTCCACGCTGATTATTTTTCACAAATGAATTGTTCATCAAAAAAGTTGCCTCTTAGTTGCTGCACAGTATAACCCCAAAGAAACATTTGCAGTCTTACACAATTAAAAGCAGTGAGCACCTCCAACAGATACACATTAGGTGCAGGGAAGTATTTTGTTATGACTGATTATCAACAGATCGTCTGAATTATGTATACAGAAAGGTGCCACACTCCTTACAAGGATGACAAGGCTTCTGTTTGTTGTCCACCGAGGTGCCACTTGCCGTCAAGTTTAACTCCTTCTCCCGGTCAAGTTACAGCATTAGTTTCTGTCAGCCGCAACATTAAAAAAAAAAAAAGCTGCAGAGTTTATTTTATTGCATTTTTGCACCTTGCACAAAATCCCGGAATAGCACAAATTTCTACCCATTCATCTTAAACTTTGCCATAAAGTATTTCATCTTGCATTTTGCTCAGATGGGCAGATCCTCATATCACAGAAAATGTAGCTGTTATGGTGGTTAGAAAATGATCTAGGTTGTATTAACAGGTAAACACTGAAGGCTAAATAACAATAAAAAGTCTCCTGACTCCACCAGAAAATTAAGCTTATGCGTAACATGAGGCTGTGCATAATTTGACAAGAAAAGGCTCATTTTAGCGCTTGTGGCTGCTGACAGGAAATTTTCTGTTAACACAGGGGACCCGGGATCTTTTGAAAAGATCCCTTTGCCAACACATATTACTGAATTAACTGTAAAAGTAATTTCATATGCAAGACACCTGGTGTGCGGCGCATATTTCATTAACAACTTTTAAACAGGAGACTGTCTCTTAGCAAAAGCAAGAAAGATTTCATTAACGTGCGCGGTGTTCATGACATAATACAACAAGGCCAGCCTGGAGTAAATGCTAATTGCTTCCTTTGATGGGATGTAGCGTCCCTCTTCTTTCTGTGTCTTTGTCTCTTTGAGCTGAAGGGGATTGGTGTGTTATCATGAGTCACAGCAACACAAAACCATTCTCCCTGGCTCTCTGTATACCGACAGCCACAATTCAGCCCAGATGTGTTTGCTTTGTTTGTGTACCGCTGTCATTGAAGCTGCCCTTACTTAGTTCAAAAGCAATCGTTCAACTAGGCAATGAATGCAACGCCCTTTAGGTAGTCTGCAGCTTGTTAATGAGGGAAACGCCTGCACCTTTCTTTACACATTTACACTCCAACTTAGTCACACGGGTGAAAAGTACTGTAAGATATGATAATTCATTACGCTTTTGAATTCAGCTTCAAAGAATACCTTCTATTAGAAATGATAGTTATTAATATATCTTGCAGCTAAACACACAAAGACGTACACATTTGTGGGTGCAGTAGGCTTGTACGCAAAATAGGTGGAATAGTCACAGACACTGTGTGCACCACTAAACGTCTCCTGCGTGGGCGAGAAAAGGAAGTCACATTTATCTGAGAGGTGGTGTGTGTGTGTGTGTGAATCATTCCACTCTCTCACACATTGGAATACCAGGTGGAGAAACGAAGAGGACCAAAAAAAACAAAAAAATCCTACTTAAATAGAGCCACATTTAGCATTACCGCAGATTGGTTCCATTTGGTCAGGATGCTCACATTTCACAGAATCCCAGTTTGAGCTTTTAACATGTTCCCCACTCAGACTACTCACCTTTTTGAGCCCCAGACAAAAGCTGAGAAGCTAAAAATGGAAACAATACACAGATATTACCGCTATTGAGCACGTTAAATTACCAGATCACTGGGAAATGGTTGTGTTTTCCCTGCATGAACCCGATGTCAGTCCAGTTAAATCTGCTGTGGGTAATGGGTGGTCTACTCCTCTGTGTTGTCATTTAAAATACAGGTTGCAATTCTGTATAAATTAGTGCTATTGCAAGGGACCTAAAATAGAAAGAAAGAGTGTCTTTGTTCTCTTCAAAGCAAACCTGCCTTCCTATATATATTAATAACTATATATACAGTATATATACGTAGTGAGACTCACTTTGTGTGTTCAGTATTGCTTAGTTGTGTACTGCTATGTTCTATCAGTGTAATGACTGTATCCTTGTATAATCTGATGATGTTCATTTTGCATTATGTCTGTCACTGTGATCTTGTTAGTTGTTTTAACATTCAAGTCTGGATATGTGTGTTTATTTTTTAAGCCAGGTGGAGTTCAGTTGTTTTTTGTTTTGTTTTTATTTTTATTTTTTTTTGGGGGGGGGGGGGGGGGGGGTTTGTTTTTTTGTTTTTTTTATTGAAAGAGGATGTATTTTACAGTCATCTGGTGATGAATATGGCTAAACGGAGAATATATCTGAACAAACTCTGCATGGGAAAAAAGGGACACTTTTGAAATAATTGCATATGAGACATCCTAATGGGCAGTGAGTATGTAGCCTCCAGTCATATTCAGCCAGTATTTGACTTTGCTAATAAAGCCATAAGCAGCGCAGTGCTTTATCACATTGGTGACATGTCAGATGATGAAGGGAGATACAAGTAGGTGCATTTTGCAGCAGCAGTGTTGTAACAAAGCGAGAGCTTTTCTGTATGTACAAATCTTTTCCTGTTTTTTAAAATAAAAATCAGGAATGATCTCCAAGCACACCAACAAATTCCTGAAATGTAATGGGTTCTCAATGGCTTTAAACATAGCGGGTGAGTAAATCTCAGGACTATGTCATACAATATGAAACTTAGGGATCACATTTTAAAGAGTTCATATTTGTACTATCAATGAGACAAAGTTTGGGTCTCGAGATCTGTGCATGTTACAGGCCCTTTGCTATTTACCCTAATGGTACATTAGACTCACCAATTAGGGAAGAGAGTGATCTCTCGCTGCCCGGCACACATCTCCACTCATCTAGCTATGAAGTAGCAGTTAAGGGAACATTCATGATTTGCTGAGGCTAAAAGCTTGGTGCTTTAAAGGAGTGCTGCTAGTCTCCAAAGGACATGAAGGAAGCTTTTAACAGCATACAAAGCACTAAGTTTATTGACCACTGCTTCAAAGATGATACGATTGGTCACTGCCCTAAGAAATGAAAGGTCTCGCAGCTAAAGTTGAATGGCTTTGCATGGTATGCTTAGGAGCTTCTCTGACTTCATAAGAATAAACCAGTAGGCGTTAAAGACAAAAAATACTGATATATCTTTTGACTTAATAAAAGATTCAAATTTACACTCTTTGTTGCCTCTGATTTCACTTTTATCAGAAATTATTGTTTAATGAAACTTGTTCTTCGCATACACATCTTAGCAGGTGTTGCACCCTAACCCGAACCCTAACCCCATTATATAAAGAGTATGGAGCAATGTTCTCATATTTAGTACCAGTTTGGATATGAAACTAATACATCTAAGTTTCCAAAGTTACATTTTGCTTGTATCGTGTGGAGGGAATAGAAGAGATCCTGTTGGTTACATATGAAATACATCATCGATGCCTTGACACCATCTAGTGGTAACATTATGTAAAACACTACAGTCTATAAATATTGACATTTGCTGTTCACTAGGAAAGTAGGGTAAGTAGTTTCATAGGAGCATTATGTCTCTTTATAATGGTTCCACTGAATCTATATTTGGTGCTGGAAAAACTGGGATCACTTAGATGATAGCGGGTATTTTATCTATGCAGAGAACACCAAAATTAATCAGTGGTACCCTTGTGTATTACAAATCAATTCATAAATGATTGCAAACTTTCTCAGAAACCTTTGAATGTGCACCACAATCACAATGTTCTAAAACAGGAAGCAGGATTTAGTTTATTAATATAAATAAATAGATCTACAGGTCTGTGTAAAAATCTCGAGTCAGCCATGATTTCTTCACATTTTGTCAGCTGCAGCGATTCTATTGAGGTCTGCAAACATACATGGAAATACAGTATTTAAGTCACAATCAGAGTTTGTACAATTCTAAAAGCTTAAAAGGCAATATGTGTTGTGACCACCTTTATTATGCAACACAGTCTGAACTCTCTTGGGCAGCTTTTTTCTAATTTCTTTAACTAGTCTTCAGAAATAGTTCTCTGGGCTTCTACAAGGACATTCAAAGCTCTTCTTTGGATGTTGACTGTCTTTAGATCATCCCACACTGCTGCAATAATGTTCAGGTTCAGGCTTTCGGGAGGCCAATCAATGACTGATAGTGTTTCATTGCGTTTTTCTCTTTTACTGCACTAGCAGTCTGTTTGGGATCATTGTCATTGCTGAACATGAAGCCGTTACCAATCAGAGGCTTTCCAGATGATATTGTTTGGTGAATCAAAACATGATGGTATTTTTCTGTGTTCAACTATCAATTTTGACAAAGATCTCGAACACTGGCTGAAATGCAGCCTCCACTCTCTCGCCATCACCTGTTGTAACTGATTTTCAGTCCAGTTCTTGTGTAATTTGACATACCTCAGCCTTTTCTCCACATTTGTTTTCCTTAACAATGGATGCTTGACAGCCACTCTTCCACTGAGATCATATCTGACGAGACTTCCGGGAACTTGGTTGAAGGATCAACTAAAGGGCCATCACCCAAGTCCTATTTTTTTCCATTTTCTTGAAAACATGACTTTCAGGTACTGTTCATTTGTTGAAAATCGTTTTTAGGCCCAGCACATTTTCTTTTTTTCCTCCACTTGTCTAGACTCAGTTTTTTAAGGACACACTGCACATCCTGCTGAGATGTGCCAAGTCTTCAGCTACTAGCTGATAAATGGGAATGAATGTGTTTTTGCAACAGTCTGCTAGTAACAAAGTGTCCAAAGATATAATCTAAAATTGGTTCTTTGCCAAGTTATCCGTTACATGTAGACTCAACACAGCTCTATCCCTTGAGTTAGCTGTCTTTTAACACTTGAATATTTTAAATGGCTTCACAAACAAAAAAGTCCTCTTTGAAAGACCTTCAGAAAGCCTGGAGAACCACTGATGAACAACAAATTATAAGAGTCTGGCTCCTTGGAAACAAAATATAAAGAAATGAGAGGTGGCTTGAGATCAATGTAGTTTATATCGTTAGAGAAAAAGCAGTGCATTTTCCAGATGCATATATAGCACCATCTGGTGTTAAAAGATGAAAAATTATCGGACGAGTAGATGCAATCGCTTTTATGAATTGAGTGGATTTCAATTTATCAAAATAAGTTTTAGTCATTAGTCTTTAATGACTCATCTGTACAGAACCGCTGTGAAATAATGAAAATCAGAGAGCAAGAGTAATTCAAGACTTTAATTGTTCTGCAACAAAAAAACTTAGTAACTTTAGCAGCATTATGAACAGACTGAGGTATACTTATGTTCTTAAACAGTTTTTATAAATTTAGCAATAACAATTACAAATATGTCAATACAAACACTTGTTCCTGAAATCTTTGCATAAAAACCTGAAGACAAATATACACAAAAGACAAAAACCACACACACACATTCACACACTCATACTATGCTGGTACCAGCTGTCCTGCACCGCTTCATCTCCAAGTGGTCGTTTTAAGACTGGCCTCTTGTTTGGCTGAAAAGCTGAGATGTAAACAGCAACTGTCACTTACAAAACACATTTACTGTTGTTAAATCACACAAATTCAAATGAAGAAGACGTACTGTCCATTCATGACTTTAAAATAAAAAAAGAGGAATGGATTCAGAATATAAGATAAAAGCAATACTGTATTTAGGGGTCGAGCTTTTTGTCAAACCTTTATGTAAGTACATGTTTGATATTTTCTACCTTCCAGAAGGCAAAGCTGGAGCAGGAAGAATGGGACAAACATTTCAACTTAGAGATTGTTGAAAGTGAAGAAGTTCAGGACAGTAACTCGCTGCTGCTTTTGCGTTTCTGAGCAACACTCATGTGGTCATAGGCCACCACTTTCTGCTGATCGCCTGGGAGCTTCCCTTTGCTGTGGGGAGAGCGGTGATTTGGTACAGGCAAAGGGCGACACTTCTTCACGTCTGACTGTCTCTTCGTAGACTCTCGTGGCTTTTTTCCATTTGAGAAGGTAGCACTGTCTGGTCGTTGAGGCTGGCCCTTCTGATGAAATAAGGGATCCCTGATGCATCTGGAGGCTTTGTTCTCACTGCTTTGTAACTTCTTGACAGCTTTCTGTGCTGTACTTGCATCTTGCATAAGTTCCACCTCTATAAGCTGAGCTTTGCTGGGACTACACACTCTCCCTGACCCAACACTTGCAGACGTGGTAGGATAAGGCGGTTTAATACTGTAAGAGTTTGGCTGACAAGGATTGTTTTCAAACTGTACCAGTGAGGTAGACTCAAGGCTGTGGGAGCGTGACCTGAGACCTGATGATACTTTAGGCATTTTCCTGCAAGTAAAAGAAAAAAAAAAGTGAAGGTAATTCCAATAAAATAAAACGCAAAGGCAGATATACTTACAATGAGTTTTCTGCACTATTAGCTGAAGCCTCATTTTGTTATTAGATAAATTAAACAGCGGCCTCAAGATGTTAGCTGTGATTGCTTTGACAAATCTGCAGGCTTAAGGTCTGAACTGTTTCTAGTATTAGACTTCAAAAAGAAACACAGTCCAATAATACTCATGGAAACCAGCTGTCACGAGTTATTTTCACCTCACTGCGCTGCAATGCTAAAATTAAAATTTTGTACTGTAAATATGGCACAATTGGGCAAAATCATATCACACACACACACACAAAAAGAGATGTTTCTTTATATTGTGGCAAACATTGGTGTTAGCTTATGCCCTTATGCCACACCAATGGCAAAATTGCAATGCTGATGGATACCATGGCATTGTTGTTCCAGGTATGGTTTTGTGTTTCAGTCTTCTGCGTTTTGTCAGGGGTGTTATTTATAAATGTAACCAACATGGTTGTGGTTAAAAAGCAGAGGATGTGGGGGGGCGGTTGGTGGGGGTTTGCATGAAGATGAAGGATTTGAAACAGTGTGTTCTTTGAGCATTAAAGCATCCAAAGCTATGAAGCTGCAAATGAGCCTCACGGCAGGCATCAAGGCTTTTCTTTGTAATATAAGTGAAGACATGCAGTGCAAACAGATGTTTTTCAACCCGTCAGCAAAGGTAGGAAATAGCAAAAAAAAAAAAAGCTGATGTTTCTGTTATTTAGACAATTACCAGGGAGTAGCTGAGGCCATCCACAGTAGACCTCCTCCCTGTAGCGATTTCAGTGTCTAGTTCAGTGGAGGCTCTTGCATATTGTGGATAGTTGTCTTTTAAGCTCAGCCAGCAGGTCTTTTCTTCAACTTGTTTTGGGCAAATGGGTGCCATTTAAAAAACAGTAATACTCACTTCCACAAGTGTGTGCTGACATGGCGCTCCAACATGGCACTGAGTGCAAAGCGCAGGTGGTGCAAACGCCGATCAAATGTGAAGATGCTGCAACCGAGCGTGCGACATCCAAAAGTGCATAGCTGCATGAAAGCAATGTGTAAATTTCCACCGTTAACATCTTTAAAAAGAATTGAAAGTACATAAACATCCACACCACCCTTTTTTGTTTTGAGAAATATAACATGGATTTTATGCTATATTAGAAAGATTATCACACAGCCCCTCTGAAAACAGTCATTAAAGATTTTTTTTAACGTAACAACCTTCCCATCAACCAGCTGCTGTGCATTTTGTATATCTCGCCCTCACCCCAAGAGGTTTGGGGTGCCAGGGTGTAGCAGGTAGGTCTGTGGCTTCATCCTGCTCATCTTCTTCACTGTCGTCACTTGACAAGGTGAACGGGTACGGAGGTTGCACTTCCGCTTCCACAGTGCCGTTACCCTCCTCCTCGGGAGAGCTTCCTGATGGATTCCTGGACCTGTGTGAAGGCAAAGTAATGCAAACGTGAGACTGTTGTGACAGCTAGCGCATGGCCCACAAAAAAACATTAATATATAAAAAACCTACATCAGTTTCGTGTGATAAAATAAATATGCAGATATGCAGAAGACGATGCATACTTATCTGGACTGTAACATCTGTCTGGTAATCCTCAAGATTTCCATTCAAAGTGTTTTTGGGTTTTTTTACTCGTAATGGAGGAAAGCTCATTGTAGCGTGGACTAACACAGACTGAACTACAATGGGAGAACTGCAGCTCAACAATTTGCAATTATCCTGCATCACTGTACGACGCTGAGTATGCAGTAGTGGTTTTTTCCATGTTGCTTTCTTATATAACTGAAAGAAATACTTAATTTACTGCAATAATCTGCTAAGGTATACACTAAGACTCATACCCTTGAATGTGGCAGTTGTTGCTGTATTTATTTGTTATTTTTTCCCCGTCAGCTTCCACATGTTTCTTTTTGTATTTTGATTCATCACGAAGCTTCTCCATATCTTGATCTGTAGCTGAGGTAGTTCTCTGATCAGTGGTTTTAGTCTCTCCCAACACTTTCTGCTGATGCTTGACTGAATCAGCCTATGAAAGAAAGAACCGTAAGAGAGCAGTGCAAAAGAGAAAAGGAAAAAGTGACATAGTTTGGTTTTGTATGAAATAATAAACTTTTATACAGTTAACTACAATATGTAAATGATAACAACTCTGGGCAATGTGCCATGACAATGTACTGAGAGTTTACATTGCACATTAGCTCCCTGTTGCACAGCGTCTTCCTTTCGGGGTCCAAAACTCTGCTGTGTTTATTCAGATCACATTCTTTTTCTATGTGGAGAAAAGCACAAACACAAAGGTCAGTCAGCAACAGCAGGACTTGTCAGGAGGATCCATGCAGACTGTTACTTAAAAATGCAAATACTGATGTACAACACATTAAGCCCAAGTTAACACACTAAGTGGGCAGACTTCCCAGAAAGCAGCAGGGGAAGTAATAGACAAAAGTTGGGGGGGAAAGCTGACTTACTGTGGATGTTTTTGTAAATCCGGCTGTAGGTTCTTATGCCCCGCTGAGGACAGTGAGACTCAGTGGACTGTCCAGCTGTCAACTTCTGCACAGAGGATTTCTCTAACAGAGTGGAGGTGGAACAGTCGTCAGGGGGCAGGGGTGCTGAATGGAATGGAGGAAGGCAAGGCATGGAGGACGAGTGAGGGTTTTCCTCAGGGAACTTCACAGAAGATAAACTACAGAAAGAAGTTTAAAATGAGCTTAGAATTAACTTATTAGATTCATGATATTCAGACTTACACGAGAGACAACACTGATATTTATGCAAGATATAAACTAGAAGATGTAAATGTGTTTTTGCCTACATCTCCAGGAAGAGCAGGGAAAAGTTCTCCAATAACAATTAATCAGTTAATTTTAGCATTGACTACTAATTCATGAACGGGCACTCGTAAACAGTACCTCACTATATATTTGTGGGTCTTTGTAGACTTGTGCTGTTGGGCAGGTGAGGTTGCAGATGAGGTGCCGCCCTTTTGACATCTGCCTTCCTTCTTCCTTTCCATAGAGGAAGAATTATTAGAAAGACCGAGGCTGGAGCAATTTAGCTGCTGAGGCGCCAGAGCGGATGGCGGGTTACATATCTTCGTAACAGAACCATGCCACCTTTCACAGTGCCTCTCAAAAGCTTGAGGTTTCACCACCTGACCACACTGGCTGCACACCACCAAATAAAAATCATCGTGTGCTGGGCAGTGGCCATATATGTGCATATCTGTAGAGAAGAAAAAGAAGGAGAGACAAAATTAGGTACATTTATGGTCAGATGTTTACATACACTCATGACGAGATGATGTGAATGTCATTTGGGGCTTTCGATTATTTCTTTGAACTGTTCTTTTTTCCAGGGTGGATGATTGTACAGCAAACATCTTTACTGGCTTTAAAAAACAAGAATTAGGTGCACAAGTTTGAATTTATTTTGGAAATGTTCTAAAGCACACAGGGTCAGAAGTATAAATACGGGCTCAGCACAGCCATGGTCTGAGTTTCAGGAAGGCCAATACAGAAGTTTAAAGTGAACTTGGTTTATCCATTTTAAAACCAGCTCTGATGTGCACCTGGGATCATTGTCCTGCTGGAACACCCATCCTATCCAAGTTTCAACCAGCTAGCTGCTGAATTCACGTGGAGTTGAAGAATTTGAAGCTAGTCCTCTTTCTTCATTATTCCACTTTGTGAATTGTACCAGTGCCACATGATGCTACCACCACCACGCTTAACAATAGGTACAATGTTCTTATGTTTTAAAGTCTTACCTTTACTTCTCCAAACATACCAATTTTCATTGTGGCCCAATAACTCAATCTTTGTCTCACGTGACCATGAAACCTTTGTGCAGAAGGCATATGGGTTGTCCATGCAGGCGGCTGCAAATTTCAGTCGAGCTTGAAGGCGTCAGCTTTGGACCAGGCACCTTCTCGTACCAATGCAATGTAAACATAGTGACATTGGTGCTCCAGGAGTTTCCAATGCATGACAAGCTTGAGCCTTGGTGGTTTCTCCTTCTTAGATCTTCACTGAGTTCTTTAAACACTCCTATTGCTGTCAGTATCGCTTAAGCCAATGAGTGATGTCAAGCGAATCTACCAGTTGTAATTAATCATGATCACTAACAAGAAGTTAATAAGCCTTGGCCTTGTCAAGTTAAAAGATACTGTAAAAACTTCAGCAACACTTATTAAAAATGTAAGTTACTGTATGTCTACATTTGAGCCTATTATTTCAACCCTGTGTGGATGAGAAAAAAATCCAAAATAAATTCAAACATGTACATCCAATTCTTGTTTTTTTTAAGTCATTTAAGATGTATGCTGTACAATCATTACACCCCGGAAAAGCAACAGTTCAAAGAAATTATTAAAATCCACAAATAACCACGACTGTATGCAAATTTCTAACTGAATGCGCCCAGTCACAGTCCTCACCTTCTTTTCCGAGCGTCATGGTCTCTGAGCAGTTCATCCCATACTCGTCATCTTCAACCTTAGACCCAGCTGCAGGCAAAGCAAACCCGTGAGCATGAAATACTAAATTCTAGTATCTTCTTGCCACAAACGGGTTTATTTGGTTATACAGTAACACATGCATATCACACATGAGAGGGTTTCACGCGTCAGTTTGAATTATTCATCCACAGCTATTGCCAACTGATTACAGTCACTTTTGCTGTAAAAGCTTCAAGTTGAGCAAATTTTCAACTAAATTAATGCTCTTGCCTCTGATCCAAAACAAACCGTGTCTTTCAGTAAGACTTTAACATTCTGTTTTCACCACATAACAGAATAAGGAGGAAATTCTTTCCATTTGTGCTCATAGGTTGTCAACAAACGACGAAAGCTCGCTGCACTAGGACCCAGCGCGTCTTTTGTTTGGGTCGTGCCTTGTGTCGCTGTGTGTGTTTAAGTACCAAAAAACGAAACAAATCGTCCGATGTTGACGTTATGACGTGCTGGGAATCAGGTCTGGAGCTGGGGTGCACGACTCACCGTCAGATGATAAAACATTCACTCTGTCCACCCAACAGCTCCAGTTTAATCCGACAAAGTCGTCGAGATTAGGATTTCGCCGATCCAAAGCGGCCATTGCAGCTCTTGCGCGCTCACGATTCGCCAGTTCACGCGCAGTTCACGAAGCTCGTGACCGTGCTGAACCATGATAACTCATATTTTGCCAGAGTTTTTATTATAAAAGTACAAAATTTGAGATTTTGCATCGCTTTATATTACCTCTTTTCAATAAATAAATACTTATATATATATATATATATATTATTTGTTGTTTTATATTAGTTTAAAAAATTGCTGCAGTTTAACTTATTCTGCAGCGCTGTAGTTCGACGAAAAATGGCTCCACAGCAATTTCACAAAGCTGGTCATATGCTTTTTTTGTGTCTGAACAACTGTGCAAACCATAAAAATGTTCCAGTAAAACAAATTAAACATATATACGCTGTGTTTTTGAGTTCAAAAATATTCTGCACTTTATGCGGTGATGAAGCTCAGCAAAGGTCAGGTATCAGGTCTACACAGGTTGTAAAATTTTTAAGTGGGGCACAACCATTACACACGTAACCCTTAATGTGTGTAAGACCTGAACTCCAGTGTACCCGCCTTACAAACATGTTATGCAATATGTGCTGCCACTGAAATAACAGGCATAAAAAACTGATCTGACAACAAATACGGTTCTTTCTTTTAATCAAGCAAGACATTTCATGTCCACACAATTTCTTTCTGTATTCGACCACAGACTCCATTCTCTTCTGTAGCATTTTAACAACAATTTGATTGATAAAGCTGGAAACTGGGAATCAAGCCCGCTCACAAAAAGTAGGAAATCATAAGAGTGGTGGAAATTAAGGCAGATGGCTTGCATTCCCTTATAACAAAGAGGAGGTAGAAGCCTCGCAAAAGAGAGATAAGAAATATACAATTACTGAAAACAGGCAAGAGATTAGTCAACCGTTTAAGAAAAAAACAAAACAATAAAAGAACCAATGAGTAGCTAAGCTCACACAAGAGGGTTGACAACATTACTGAAATAGTGTATTGAACAATGTAATTTTAATACAAACTCCTCAATTTAAACACACTCCTTGATTTAGAAAGATCTAGAAACAGAAAAATGCAAGCCCTATTGGGAGAAGCGCCCAATAAATATCTTATAATTCCAAGCAATCGTGAGAAATGTGAAATTCCTAAAGAGTTGGCATGCTCCTAATGAACAGAGGCATCACATACAACAAAATATTTAGCCGTTAGTCTAAACAAATGAAATCAGCCTGACGTGAAGAGATGATGAGGCGTAATAACAAAAAAGATTAAACGGGACTCTGACCCACTTTAAACAATCTCACACTGGCTACTTTTTTAATGAATTTTTTGAAACTCTATATTTTCAGGCCTTTATAATGAAGATTGTGCTGAAATTCGTATCCACAGTCTACAGTTGTGTTAAGAATCAATGCACTTAAACTATATTTTATTTATTAGGTTTCTTGCACTTCATACACTCAACAGCCCTGAGCCTTTAAAAAAAAAAATTCTGAATGCAAAATGTATGGTTACAAAATACTGCACATCCATAGTCTCATTAGAAATAAGGGGCCCTTCATATTTGATGCATAGATATAAAAATGTTCTTTGTAAAATGTGCTTGAGAGAAAATCCAAATCTGAAATTAATACTGCAAAAAAAAAAAGAGCAGTCAGTTTGAAATGCATTTGTTATACGTAGAATAGTATTTTTCCTTTTGCAGTCCTAACCAAAAGCATTTGTGTAGGAACACTACATGTTAGACTATTTTAAAATGAAGTGGCTGTGTAGTTAGAATGGCTTCAGTCACCCCTCCACATTTGCAGGTGGGTTGGCTGATTTGTGGAAAGGCGTTTCCTTGTAAATAAACCAGCAGTTGCCTCCCCACAAGATGAGGTTAAGAAAACCAAATACCTGCCGAAAAATAAAACAGAAGAAGTCAAAACTGTACATGGGTAATTTTAAAAAAAGCAAGGGTAATTATCCATTTAAGGCTTATCGCTTAAAATAAACTGCATAAAGCTTACCACAGAGGCATTCAATCGACCCATGGAAGGCAGAGCCCCCGTTGTGCACGTGTGCACGCCACCTTTGCAAACGTCAATAAGAGTCAGCAAGAATGTAGGATCGGTAGCCCTCTTGACATCAGACAAACCTTTACCCCAAGCAGAAGATGATACCAACCACAGGAAGGCGAACACCGCAGTCAACACCAGGTCCTTATTGAGCAGCAAAAAATACATGTCACTACAAAACCCACAAGGAGACCCAACTGAAATGTTTTCAGCAGAGAACAGAGCAGTGTCCAGTGTCTATTAGCTGCTTGGAAACCACACCCTCCCCAGTTTTTCATTTACATGTCTCTGTTAAATCCTCAAACTTGAGAGTGGACATCTTGTTATCTCTGCTCTCCTGCATTACTAAAGTGAATAATTACAAATCATAAAATATGTCCTTACTTCAAATTTGCTTTAAATTGGTCGTTCTGTAATGTCATCTTGACCTGTGAGCTGTTTGGAGGACGACCTAGCTAAGCCAAAACAACAGAGAAATAGAGTGAATCCAGTCAAACCTACCAGGATCGGGCCCCGACTAGGTTCCCTGTACAAGTGGTTGTAACACAAATAGATGATTAGTGTGGCGGTGCTGTAGAGGAACGCAAACACACCAATACAGACATAAAACTGCGCAGAGGATGAGTGGTCTCCAGTCAGAAAGTAATTAGTGGATGTTTCATTACAGTTAGGGACAGCGTAGGGATGATCCATCAACCTGTGTACACACAAAGAACGCATTAGAAATTATGACAATCGTTAAAGAAAACACACTTTCCGGTAAACTGGAATCTGAGGTGTGGCACTGTTTGTTTTGGCACCTGAATGGGTAGTCAAAGTTTGCTGTTATTTCTTTATTTTCTGTTCCGTTGCATTTGACATTGATGCTGGATGAGCCACTGTAACCTCCGGTTGTAGCAAAGGCAAATATGGAGAAGACCTGCACCCACCCACCCACCCACACACACACACACACACACACAAATATATAAGATAAAGGGATACAAATTAGGTGCTCAGGATAGAGTGCTGAACATAACTGTCACACACATGTACCCACACTTCCTTCCAGATTTTATGCAATTAACTTTTTTTTTGGTTTGGTTTTGTGTAAGACAGGAAGTCTTACACAAAACTATCAGGGTGACAGCTGTACAGAGTAGCAAAATCCGGTCTTAAAGTCATGCAATGCTGCCAGAATGCTTTATCCAGTAGCTGGAAGCGCAGAAATGAATATCAACCTGCACATATGAAATAAAATTTGGTTTTATGCGGCCACGCATGTTAATCGAACCCTATACTGTAAACCCTCTGGCGTGCAGAACACTGAACATCCTGCCTGCTACACATTGGTTTTTGGTTTGAGCCGCATAAAGGCCTATTATAGGAAGGCATCTTGACTCGAGTGCAACTGCATGCCGTATTTATAACGGTGCTACAGCTCAAATGATGAATTGGATGGCTTATCTGGGCGTAGCAGTGGGTCACAAGACAAATAACACAATCAAGTTATGAAGTAGTTTTGCAGCCAAGGATCGGCTTCCTACGCAAAGCACACCCCGCCAAACAGGCCATATGGCAAAAAGTAAAAGGAAAGAAAGAAAAAAAAGAAAAGCGAGGAAAAAACTTACCCATTCTAGCAAACGGATGAATGCCAAAGGCTCTTTAAGAGGTCCAAAGTCAAGACTGAATCCCGAAGTCATCACTTTCTAATCGAAAATAAAGACACAGGGTGAGAAAGACGGAGTTGCACTGCCGAGGAGGGTCGGGCGTAAATAGGAGTGTTTGCTCAAAAGTGTCCATTCATCAGATATACGTCATTAACAGCTAAACTCTTCCTGTAGCGCGTTTACCTGCGCAACGGATTCCATTGTTTCTCCAGACTCAAAATCAGAGTTTAGGAGCGGTTATGAATCGCCGATCCTGGTCTCTTTGCAGCTGTGTCGAAGATCCTTGGTCTTGTCAAAACTTTTCCAACAACTTCGCTGACTTGGAGCTGACAACACGTGATCACCGACGAAGGGGGGCGCTGCTTAACAGCAGGGCTCAAAGTGGAGGAAATGCCATCCGGTAGCTCCTGTTTGTTTTTCGCCACTAGGCGTGCATCATTGTAGGTTACACTACACAAGGAAGAGTTTTTCAGAGCTTTTTACAAATGCAAAAAACATGTGAAATTAAATTTTACTAGTTGCCCTAAAGACACAGAAGTGTAAGTGCCAGAAGTAAACGTGGTATTTGCAGAACATTTGAGATCACACAAGTTATTCTTTATAGTTTTCATGTGGACTTACATGAGCTTTAAGTGAGATGTACCATTAATTTAATCGTCCTGATAGTGTTTCTTGTCTAAGACTTGCCCGTATATGTCTTAAAGTTTGCTCACGTTTGCTTAGCTTCACATCCTTCATGCATGGATGTCTTTAGTGTGTATATAGTATGAGCTGTAGGCCTGTATATGTGTCCACAGCTGCACTGTGTCCAAGTGTATTTAATGTTTCTGAAAATTGCAGTCAGGTTCTGTTAAATTTGTTGACATGCTGTGGAAGCAAATTAGATTCCCACTATGATTCCTGTGAATCATCTGATGGTGCTGTGCAGAGTTTATTGCATAGAATGAAAAAAAAAAAAAAAACCAACCAGGATGTGTTGACTTAAGGAGGAGCCTTTTAACACTTAAGTAAATTTGGCATTTTTTTTATTAAGCCTGTTGAGAAACTCTTGCTTCGCTTACCAAAGTGATGACCATTTGACCTTTTGAAAAAGTAGCGATTTATTTATTTCGGTGTCTATAATCTACTTGTCACATTTTCAAATAATTCTTTAAATTTAACTATTTTGCTACAAAATCTTATTGGTTAAACTGGTGCATTAGTGATGGCATTGACACTGCTGTGACTCAGATTCAGTATTGAGCCTGTATTTGTTTGTTTGCCCATGGAAGAAAAGTCAATAAAATCCAAGATTTTGATGTGTGCAAGATCAAGGGAACAGTTCACCCTGTCCGGGATAGGGTTACTGGGGCGCCCCCCTCCCCAAGCCCGGGGAGGGTGCCCAAGGGTGAGCATCTGGTGGCCGGGCACAGCCCGAAAAGGGGACATGGGCCCATCCTCCTGCAGGCGACCAGCTGGAGGCACAGTGGGGGTCAGGTCAATGTGTGCCGCGCAGTGGCCAGGAGCAGAGGCCCTTGCGGACCAATCCCCGGCTTCCAACACTTGCATTTGGGACATGGAACGTTATCTCTCTGGTGGGGAAGGAGTTAGTGCATGAGATTGAGAGTCACCGGCTAGATATAGATCACCTCAACGCATGGCTTGGGCTCTGGAACTCTGTCTCAGTCTGGAGTTGCCCTTGATGAGAGGCAGTAGGCTGGGGCTTGTATCGAAAGGATCCAGTTGAGGTGGTTCGGTCATCTGGGACCGATCGTGGCTCAAGAGTTGGCAGTTTGTCTTGTAATCGGAAGGTTGCCGGTTCGAGCCCAGTCTCGGTCGTTGTGTCCTTGGGCAAGACACTTCACCCGTTGCCTGCTGGTGGTGGTCAGAGGGCCCGCCTCTGTCAGTGTGCCCCAGGGTGGCTGTGGCTACAATGTAGCTTGCCATCGCCAGTGTGTGAATGGGTGGATGACTGAATGTGTAAAGCGCTTTGGGGTCCTTAGAGACCAAGTAAAGCGCTATACAAATACATTTACCATCTGAAGACCTGCACCCACACACACACACACAAATATATAAGATAAAGGGATACAAATTAGGTGCTCAGGATAGAGTGCTGAACATAACTGTCACACAAATGTACCCACACTTCCTTCCAGATTTTATGCAATTAACTTTTTTTTTTGAGCTAAACAGCTAAAAACACATCTTTTTAAAATTGCATTTTGTTAACTTTTGACTGTTTTTGTTTTATACCTTGTAAAGCACTTTGTGATCTTTTATCTAGAAATGTGCTATATAAATAAAATTTTACCCCACCAGGAGGAGGCCCCGGGGGAAGACCCAGTACATGGTGGAGAGATTATATCTCTCGGCTGGCCTGGGAATGGCTTGGTGTTCCCCCAGACAAGCTGGAGGAGATGGCTGGGGAGAGGGAGGTCTGCGCATCTGGATGGATGGATGTCTATGTGTATTATATCACAATGAATTACCAACTGGATTAAAAAAGACAGCTGTGACTCTCAACAGCTCCAAAACCAAAGATTCACATATAGATTACTAATTTGATTGTTTTTTTTAAGGAATTTGTGACATCAAGGTACAGAATGTGGCTAGGGGTTAGGTATAATTGAATATTCTTCGTTATTGCCCCAGTCATGCTTCTCTTTATTTAGTGGGAACCAGTTTTATTTTACTTCATATTGTGGATATAAAGTGCATATCCCACAATAAAATTTGGCATAATCAAAAATCAAATAATCTAGTGCTTAACAAACTTAACAAACTGCTTTTTGTTTCTTTGTGTTTCTTGGCATATTATCAATTATATTGTTAGTTAATTGATCTCGTGGGAGGTTAGGCCTCCAGTGCTTAACAAATTTGTGAGACCATCTACCAC
Source organism: Perissodus microlepis (assembly GCF_051167445.1). NCBI lineage: Eukaryota > Metazoa > Chordata > Actinopteri > Cichliformes > Cichlidae > Perissodus > Perissodus microlepis. Next base: position 4,087,284 of record NC_140480.1, on the reverse strand, counting down.
AAAAATAAGGAAATATAAATATTTTAGAAATCTGTCAAAAACATGTTTAAAATGACTGAATGCACTAAACTGAATTCATATTTTTACACACCCATTTTAGCTGGCACACTGGACAGAAATTAATCAAGAGAACATTCAAACACTAAAAAACAGATTTTATTTCTGTCTTTACAGGTGAAAGTAAGCAAATGCAATCTGGCATCTTAATCAAAAGATAACAATGTGCTGTCCAATTTTTCCAGCTTTGTTTGTAAAACTTGTGGATATTAATAATAACTATATTTTAACATTAAAACCAACATTTCAAGAGCTTATGCATATTGGCTGACTGGCCTTTAGCCATGAAACATAACAAATGATTTGGGTTATTACCATTCATCCATCTTCTTCTGCTTAACCAGGGGTCATGGTGGCAGCAGCCTAAGCAGAGAAGCCCAGACCTCCCTCTCCCTGGCCACCTCCTTTTGCTTGTCCGGGGGTCAGGGAAACAGTAGGGCATTCCCAGTCCAGCTGAGAAATATAATCTCTCCAGCATGTCCTGGGTCTGCCCTGGGGCCTCGAAATAGGGGAACATGCCCAGAACACTAGCCTAAGGATAGCCATAATTTGGAGAAAGCTCACTTTTGACTCTTGTATCCACGATCTTGTTCTTTCAGTAATTACCCAAAGCTCGTGACCATAGGTGGGATGTGGACATACACTCAGGGTATCTTAGGTACCCTGGCAGAGTGTATAAGGATCAAATGGCTCATAGCAATGGGCCAGACTCCCAGTATTCCCAAATGCCTTCTCCAAACCCACAGAACACATGTAGACTGGCAAACTCCCATCCACCCTCACATATCCTTGATAGGGTAAAGAGCTGGTCCAGTGTCCCGTGACCTGGAACACTCCTTGTTCCTCCTGTATCCAAGGTTCGACTAACAGATGGACTCTCTTTTCCAGCACCCTGGGATAGACTTTGCTGGGGAGGCTTAGCAGTGTGATCCCCCTGTAGTTGGTGCAGACCCTCCAGTCCCCCTTTCTTGAAGATGTGAACCGCCACCCTCGTCTGCCAATCCAGAGGTACTGCCCCTGATCTACATGCAACAGTGTAGAGGTGTGTCCGAAGACAGCCCTACAAGATCCAGAGCCTTCAGGAACTCAGGGCGGACCTCATCCATCCCAGGAGCTCTGTCACCAAGGAGTTGTTTAATTGCCTCGGTGACCTCACCCCTGGTAATGGACGAGTTGTTCCCCTTGTGTCCAGACTCTGCTTCATCTACGGAAGACCTATCAGTGCAGTTGAGGAGGTCCTCAAAGTATTCCTTCCACCGCCTGACAATATCCTCAGTTGAAGTCAGCAGCGCTCCACCGGTACTTTACACAGTGCAGGTACAGCACCCCTTTCCCCTCCTGAATGGCCTGACGGTTTGCCAGAATGTCTTTGAGGCAGTCCAAAAGTCTTTTTCCAAGGCCTCTCTGAACTCCCACACTCCCATAGTATTTGCTTCAGCAACTACTTGCTCTCTTCACTTGAGTGTCCACAACATACAGACACAGATCTGATGATATGAATACAAAATCAATCATCGACCTGCAACCTAGGGTGTCCTGGTGTTACGTGCACTTATTGAAAAACTTATTGTGGTGTGAATGAGACACGACGGGTCCAAGGATTATAGTTTTGAGCCATCTTTATTGACATGCGTCACACCACAACAACACCAACCCCTGAGTCCCCGTGTTTTAACAGCATCTGCGTGATCTGCAGATGCCGCGCAGGTGCGTCCGCATGGCACCACGGGCCACGCCTCACCACACTTATGTTCAAACGTGGTGTTCGCTATTGATAAACTGTGGTTTGCACAGAAGTCCAGTAATGGAACACTCATCTGGTTCAGATCTGGCAGGCCGTTCCTCCCAATCACACCCCTCCAGGTTAAATTGTCGTTGCCCACATGAACGTTGAAGTCTCCCAGTAAGATGACAGAGTCCACCAACTTGTTCCCCAAACCAAAGGCACAGTGAACTGTTCCCTTGATCTTCTACTCATAAAGGTTTTTGAATGGCTCTTTGTCTGGTCCCTCACCCAGGACCAATTTGCCATGGGAGACCCTACCAGGGGGCACCCCCCCCTGACAACATAGCTCCTGGGACACAAAAAACTTGTCCACCACAATAAGGTAGCGATTCAAGGAGGTTATTACCAATACTGGTAATTTAGGGCAGCTGTGGATAAACCATACATGTCAAGAGCCGTAGTTCAGCACACAAGCTGGACCCAGAAGCAGAGACAATACGCCAAGGTGCACGCAAAATAAACTCTATTTCTAACTACGGGTGTCCCGAAAGGGTCAAAGGAAAACATGCCGAGTAAATGGGAAACAAAGGGACCGGGAGATAAGCAACTCGGGAACGCCGTAATCAGGACCGTGTGAGGCTGCAACAGAAAGAGGAAGAGAGTTACTGGGGAGCGGCGGAATAACAGCATACGTGGGGTAGAGTTATTAATCTTACGATCAGGGCTGGGCCGTGGGAACCGGAGGGAGGGGTGAGGGTCCACGGGAGAGCTGCAGGGAAACAGAGGAGATGATGACCGGTGGTGATCCGAACTCCAGGCGGGCAGGAGGACAGACAGGAGGAGGCTCAAAACATGCCGAACGGTTACCTGAGCACACAATGAAAGGATTAGCGTTGTTCAGAATTTCACAACCACCTTCACCTGGGGGCCAAGTTACCGCTGAAAGGTGACTAACGGACTGGCGTGGAGCAGCTGGCTGAGCAGGGTTAAATAGTCCACGTGATGATCGCCTGGAATGGGATGCAGGTGTAGAGTCGACAGCCACACCCGTGGGCGTGGGCATCCCATCAGCTCCTCGGACACCGGGCCGCGGACCATGACAATACATGTGCTACATGCAGACATTTCTGCATCTCTGCTTTTTAAAGACACTTTGTTTATAGTTTATTCAATGTAATATTTAATAGTGAACTGTAAATTTTGGCTTTTTTCAAGGAAGCAATTTTTATTCAGTGTTTTCATAAAAGCCTTATTTTAATGCATTTACTACTACTGAAACCTTTCAAAATGAAGTTCCACCCCTGTGTGCATGGATTGTCAGCAGGGCAAACGATTCAGCTCCCACATACCGAATAACTTACATATGAAATTATCTCGCAGGCCAGATATAATTGGATGTGGCCCGTGAGCCGTACATTTGACCTGGTCTAAACATTGTATCAAGCACTGTAAATAGGCATGCACGGGGATCAGGTGTGATCCCCTATTAGATCCTACCTTCTTTTATATATTAATGAATTGCAGAGCCAAAATTAATCTGGGTGTGGTATTTCATGCTTTTTCATGCTTATATGTCAGAGCTTCTTAAAAGTGGAACTTTTCTTTCAAACAATTGTTCAGGCACTAATTATGGCTGATAGGCTCCACTAAACAATTTCATTTGTTTTAATGACAGTACAAGGTGAGGAGGATTTTTTTTTAACGATACCTGATATCATAGCAAACAGCTAAATGTTAAGTGACTGCACAGTAAGAGTGATTGATAGATATTGAGATTTCTGCAGATGTTAAATGAGCATTATTAAACTCATGTCATGTGATTAACGTGACTCTTGTCAATGTGGGTCAAACTTATTTACACAGAGGCTCTCCTTTCCCACAGTCTCAGTGAATGGCAACGCCTGTTTATGGGCTGGGTGCTCAGGCAAATTAAGGTACACTGTGCCATCTATTAATATGACTAATTTTCCTCAGCACACTGTACAGCAGGACTGGAAGATTCTGGTTCTTTTAGAAAAGCTCTGGTCTCGTTTTTGCAAGTCACATCTCGAATGAATAAAACTGCCTTTGTTCCCTACCTTTTATTAGCTGACTATGCAGTGGGAGGGAGTTCAGGTCCATTGTAAGTCCTCTTTGTGAAGGAATCCTGCTTCACAGTTGTGATTGTCGGGTTTCCTGAATGTATCTGAATAAAGAAACATACTTTGAATAAACAAAACTAATAGGATATCCTTGATGACCCAAGAAACATTTGGGAGTAGCTAAATTCTAGATTCAAACTCAAGTTTTCAGGGAGTTTTATGCCACTGAAACTTGTTCAACAGGTTTTTTATTTTTGGCTGCCATGCTATGTCAATGTTTTTGCTGCTGGACTGGCTTGAGCCACAACACTCAAGTAGCATGACTTCTGATCTAGTCTACCCACCTTCATTTATATGACAAGATATTATTTTACTCCTTCACAACAGATTTGCTGAAAAAACTAAAACCCAGAGTTCAAATGTGATCACAGGTATTGGGTTGGGGTTTTGCATATCCAGACAGCTAAGGATTGTTTTGAATTTGGGTTAAGGGTTATTTTAAGTTATTTTGAACACATGACCAGTAGTCATGGGATTATTATGCATCACATGCACAAGTCTAATGAATTGTAAATTAGTCAGAATTGAAACAGAATTGCTAAATGTACTTTGAGAGGGTGCCAGGCCATACAAAAAATCGACTTTGATTCATTTAAAGAAAATTGTATCATACTGTATGATTGTATGTAAAGATAACTGAGGAAATGGTTAAATTTCTTTACACTGACAGAAAGAGCAATTTCACTGGTCTGGCCCACTTGAAAATGAGCATGACATCCCTGGTGTAGAGTAAATAAATGTATGGTTAAATGTGGCTCGTATATAAATGCCAGACCATTCCTCCACTCCATTCCATTCTTTTGGCACTGCCTTTTCACAATTGAACCAATTGGAAGGCCTGATAGGTGGGCCACAGTTAAAGACCAGCCAATCGCAGCGTCACTCTGCATAGAGCATTACGACCTGCAGACACAATTCCTATGTTTGTCACAGTGTATCATGTTGGTGAGGAGTTACTCTGTGGATAATTGGCGGTAGCACGCCGGCTGATTTGCAAGATTACGATTTTTTTTTAAACTGATTTAATTTGCGCTACCGCGGAGTGAGACGGTTGGAGCTTCGAGGGCGCTCCGTGTTTCCAAAGCCCAAAATAGTCGCTGTCAGGAGGACTACTGTTTTGTTGATGTCATCCGTGGCAGAGCTGTAGCGACCTTCAGTTTCTAGACAAGAAAACAAAGACGTGTTTTTGTTTTTTTAAACCCCTCTCCTTTGTTTTGTTTTGTCAGTGGCAATAGGAACGAAGATGGGACTATTGCTCCGCGGCATCCTGCTGTTATCGGCTTGCACTTTCACAGCAGGTGTAGATTTTCAGCTGGGCTTCAAGCCCTTCGGGCAGTCAGGTTTTGTGAGGCGTTCAAACACTGAAGGGAAAGCTGCGAAAATCGTAAAGAGGTCTCTGCCCGCATGGCTGGCTCCATCACCAAACCACAAGATAAAAAGAAGAAGCACCGAAGAGGACGACTCGTGTAAAGCTCTTCAAGGATATGTCACCAAGTTGGACGCCAACACCCACGATGTAAGTTACCCTCTGAGGTCCTGTTACACTTCACACGTCTGACAACGAGAAGATGATACGCAGGTGCTAAGCAAGTGCAGGGACTAGGCCTAATAAGCTATTCATTGCACTCATACTCATCAGTGGACTCCCATGTCCTCTTATTACCTGTATGTCCAGTAGCCTAAAATACATAAACCAGTATTTTTGTATCAATAAACATAGATTCAAAACAAAACACCTTACGTGTTACCATATGGGGTGTTGCAATGTACCTAGTACTTTTCCTAGGCTCAGGCAGTCTTGCAAGGTATCACATTGCCTTGTTGCTTAACACCTCTAGGCTGCAATGAATTCTTTTCTTTAATATTTGGAGCAGTGAGGTACACTGTACTTAGTCTTCCTCATGCTTTAGACTTGCGTTGGTTGCACAGAATGACATCAATGCTTTTTCAAGCGTTGCACTAAAGGCTGTGACCTGTATGTTATTTGTCATTTTAAGCATGGAACTGTATTCTGGTATTAAACTATCCAATCTTTCCTCTGCCTTCACTCAGTGAATATGCCTTAATGTTTCCAGGAAAATTGGCCCAGTGGGAATCCATGTGACTTGCTGTGCAGCAGTTATTTTGTAATTAAAGCTGTGTTTGTGTGGTATCTAAAGCAAAGTTTAAGCTTCAGAGATTGTTGTTTCTTCTTCTTCTTCTTCTTTGTTTATAGCATATACTCTATCCAGGAAGATAAAACATCTGATCTACACAACTATGCAATTCTTTCCACAAAGCAAACGAGAGTCCTGTGCTGCTTATTTCCCTAGCTCCTCACTGCCATGTGACCAACTTTGCATTGCAGTCTTTGTATACTTGTCCCCAGTAATCTGGAGTTGATAGAATTCCCAGTGGCTCAGCCGCCTCCTTGCCCTGAGGATAGTGCTGCAGGTTCAACCGGTACTGAAGCTACTTATGCTGAAAAAGACCCATTGTGACCATCCATGCAGTTGATTAATAATGAGACACTTGATAGAACTTAAGATTTAAAGCTTTCGTAACTGACTGACAATTAAAGCAAGTTTTCTTTGTTTATTTTTTGCCCTAGCCCTACAGCTAAATTCAGCTAAATACAGCTAAGGTTTAATTTCCCTCAAAATTAAATTACTTGTCTTGTGGTATTTTGTAGCTGCGTTCGGAAGTCTTTCAAGTAACTGCTCGAAGCTTTAGGTCTGCTCGCCTGTTCTGCTAACAGAACAGACACTTTGTACACTAAACTGTCTATGCCAGAACACATGGTGAGGTGAAACATGCTGCCTGTCAAAGCAAAAATACATTTGAAGCAAAAACTCAAATAGGCTGTGGCTGCAGTTTATAATTGCAATGTCAGTTTGTCCCTTTTTGTGAGCTCAGCTGAAATAGTTGTTCTGTTTCACACAGTTCACACTGCTATTATTGCCTTTTCTATGTTTTACATATTTATGAACATGTTTTGGCTGTTTGTCTCAGTTTGAATTCCATGACCTGAGTGGCTCGGTGTCGCTGGCTTGGGTTGGAGATGGCACAGGGGTGAGTGTACTTATCACCATTTGCACCTAACATGTTTTACGTTAGTTATGTGGTGTGGTTTTTGCAAACTTGGCTTTGTAGACTGAATGCAGATGACACACTTAAGGGTCTTGTGCACTTTAATAAATGGTGCATGGTCCACTTTCCTCAAGCTAAACCTTCCTTCTTGGCAGGTTATTCTGGCCTTGACCACATTTCAGGTCCCGTTCTTCATGGTAAAACTTGGACAGTCAAAACTCTATCGAAGGTAATGGAATTTACCTTTTAATCTGGAAAAATGCACATGGCTTACATTTTATTTGCATTTAATTTGACTGAAACTATTTTTCTGCCAGTGAGGACTATGGCAAGTCATTTCAGGATGTAACCGGCCTCATCAACAACACCTTCATAAGATCAGAGTTCGGCATTGCAATCAGCCCCAATAACTCAGGCAAAGTAAGCCTTATCTTGATCAAGTCCTCACCACATGTACTTCATGTACTCATCAAGAGTATTTTTAGACGTGAACTAACCACTGTTCCCGCAGTTAAGAACCTGTTGAACTCTGGCTTTTAGGTGATTCTGACAGCTGAAGTGTCTGGAGACCTCAAGACCCGCATTTTTGTCTCTGAGGACTTTGGAAAGAGCTTCACCGACCGGAACTTGCCTTTCAACCCCTTGACGCAGATCACGTACAACCCTGAGAATTCCAGTGTGCTGGTTGTCCTCAGCAACGACGTAAGGAGTGAATACTAAAGACCTGTATTTTGTGTGAAAAGGAACCAGTTAGGATTCAAAGTGGACTGTTTCTGTCAAATTGAAAGCTCAAGTAGTGCCTCTGCATGCATATATTACATCAAATAATTCAATGAAGGTCAAGCAGTCTTCATTGTTTTGTACGTTTGCACACAGTGCATTTATAAGCATGGCTTTTGAGTCAGTGAACTGGTTTATAGAATTCTGTTCTGCCCCATGTTAATGTGGGGCTGTTGCGGATACGTACTGACTTATTCTTTGTTTCCTTTCTCAGTATGAGCTGTGGCTGTCTGAAGACTTTGGCGTAAATTGGAAAAACATTCACAGAATGGTGTGTCTGGTAAAATGGTAAGAAAAGACAAACTGATAGCTCCAGAATCTTCTTCAGGTGCGCACTTTATAACCACAATAGCAAAAAGTTTCATGGAATTGTTTTTAGTCACTTTAAGGGGGAAGTAGAGCAAAAAGCTCTATGGCATGCTGCGATATTTCAAGAAGTGATTGTACAACCTGCGAGGCAGCATGACTTTTAGTTTTTCCAACAGCCTCATTGTTACAGACAGAGGAAGACGGTGAAGTTCCACCTGTCTCTAATATAGTGCTTCATTGTTTATCAAAATAAAATATGCTTAAACTTACTCTCTTCTTAATGTGTTTAAAGTTATTCAAACATGCCCCTTTTGATGATTTAAGATAAGCAAAGGAAGATATACAATTTTTGTCATTATGGGACATACATGTTCAGTGGTTTTCTATCAGGGTTTATTGTTGCTGCACCTTTTTTCTTCCCCCCCCAAATGGGCACTAAAACTACATTGCAGTCATCGGCTGTTTAACTACCCATGTTGTGGCCAAGCCCTTGCAGCACAAATGCTGTTTTTCATGGCTCTTCCTGGTATTTGTCACAGTCTTATCTTGGCATCTCTGTCTTTTTAGTTTCAGCTTTAAGGCTGTGTTGTCCAGGTGTCCAGAGGAACTGCGCGTTCAAAAAAGTCTTCCTGAAACATAACCTTTGATTACTGTCCCTAAAGAAGTTAGGCTTAAAAGGCTGCAGGAAAATGGGTCACTTTTATCTGGGTCAGGAATTTTCTGAACACAACACTCAACAGAAACAGAAAGTACATATTTATAAAGGGCTGGTTGTATACGATAAGCAGTATCATGTGACTTGCACTGTGAAGCAAGACTTCACAGTAGTCTTACAGCAGCAGAGTCCTGTATTAGATCCGATTTCTTCCTTGTTGCAAGAATGCTTCTGCATGCACTGTTGTTTATTAAGATGCAAGCATACCATTACATACTCACAATAAAGCAGTGTGCATTTGTTTTACTAAATATGTCACTGACTGTGTAATCACTCTATGATCTCCATTCTCCTTCTAGGGGAAGAAAAAATACAATCTACTTTACAGCCAGCCTCAACGGCTCCTGCAGTAAGTAATTCCCCCATCTAACCAACGCTGGAGTAAATCGACATGTACTTTAATCTCATTTATTTTTGTGTTGTACAGGGAGTGCAGAATTATTAGGCAAATGAGTATTTTGTCCACATCATCCTCTTCATGCATGTTGTCTTACTCCAAGCTGTATAGGCTCGAAAGCCTACTACCAATTAAGCATATTAGGTGATGTGCATCTCTGTAATGAGAAGGGGTGTGGTCTAATGACATCAACACCCTATATCAGGTCTGCATAATTATTAGGCAACTTCCTTTCCTTTGGCAAAATGGGTCAAAAGAAGGACTTGACAGGCTCAGAAAAGTCAAAAATAGTGAGATATCTTGCAGAGGGATGCAGCAGTCTCAAAATTGCAAAGCTTCTGAAGCGTGATCATCGAACAATCAAGCGTTTCATTCAAAATAGTCAACAGGGTCGCAAGAAGCGTGTGGAAAAACCAAAGCGCAAAATAACTGCCCATGAACTGAGAAAAGTCAAGCGTGCAGTTGCCAAGATGCCACTTGCCACCAGTTTGGCCATATTTCAGAGCTGCAACATCACTGGAGTGCCCAAAAGCACAAGGTGTGCAATACTCAGAGACATGGCCAAGGTAAGAAAGGCTGAAAGACGACCACCACTGAACAAGACACACAAGCTGAAACGTCAAGACTGGGCCAAGAAATATCTCAAGACTGATTTTTCTAAGGTTTTATGGACTGATGAAATGAGAGTGAGTCTTGATGGGCCAGATGGATGGGCCCGTGGCTGGATTGGTAAAGGGCAGAGAGCTCCAGTCCGACTCAGACGCCAGCAAGGTGGAGGTGGAGTACTGGTTTGGGCTGGTATCATCAAAGATGAGCTTGTGGGGCCTTTTCGGGTTGAGGATGGAGTCAAGCTCAACTCCCAGTCCTGCCAGTTTCTGGAAGACACCTTCTTCAAGCAGTGGTACAGGAAGAAGTCTGCATCCTTCAAGAAAAACATGATTTTCATGCAGGACAATGCTCCATCACACGCGTCCAAGTACTCCCCAGCGTGGCTGGCAAGAAAGGGTATAAAAGAAGAAAAACTAATGACATGGCCTCCTTGTTCACCTGATCTGAACCCCATTGAGAACCTGTGGTCCATCATCAAATGTGAGATTTACAAGGAGGGAAAACAGTACACCTCTCTGAACAGTGTCTGGGAGGCTGTGGTTGCTGCTGCACGCAATGTTGATGGTGAACAGATCAAAACACGGACAGAATCCATGGATGGCAGGCTTTTGAGTGTCCTTGCAAAGAAAGGTGGCTATATTGGTCGCTGATTTGTTTTTGTTTTGTTTTTGAATGTCAGAAATGTATATTTGTGAATGTGGAGATGTTATATTGGTTTCACTGGTAAAAATAAATAATTGAAATGGGTATATATTTGTTTTTTGTTAAGTTGCCTAATAATTATGCACAGTAATAGTCACCTGCACACACAGATATCCCCCTAAAATAGCTAAAACTAAAAACAAACTAACAACTACTTCCAAAAACATTCAGCTTTGATATTAATGAGTTTTTTGGGTTCATTGAGAACATGGTTGTTGTTCAATAATAAAATTATTCCTCAAAAATACAACTTGCCTAATAATTCTGCACTCCCTGTAGATGACTGGGGAGCAGTACATGAAATATGTCTCTTGAATTTATTTAGGGCAGTGTAGAATTTTTCACAAAAAACATAAAAGATTTAAGTGGAAACATGCTCCACACTGATGTATACTCCCAGCCAGCTCTAACTTCCTCCATATTCTCACGATTTAGGCTGTCATTTCTCTTAAAAATTACACGTAGCTATTAGCTGCACTTATATTTTTGCATGCATTTGTTGCTCTTGCACGTCTAAGTTGTGATTTTTTTTTTTTTTTTTTTTTTTTTTTCCCTTCAATTTTTCAGGTGATCGAGGAATGCTGGAACTGAGGAGGACGACCAACTACGGCAAAACCATCAAGACTGTTGCCAGTAAGATCTACTCTTTTGGCCTTGGCGGACGCTTCCTCTTTGCATCAGTAATGACGGGAAAGGTCAGTGTACAGCGGGTTGTAATCTAGATAATATGCAAACTAGATCAGGCGAAATATTGTTTGTTTGCCTTTCTCTGTTCATGACATTATTATTATGTTGTAGTACAAGCGTATTCAAAATAGCTGTTCTTTCTGTTGGTTTGTTTTTAAAGAGATATCACTTGGTTCATGTAACTACACACTTATGAGGAAGTTTAAAAGTGACATCGTGACTGATGGAGAAATTAGCAGAAAGCAAGACAATCATAAGCATATTCATGTTCCTCCCTCAGGAGAAGTCATTTTTACTCAATTTATCAGAGCCTAGATATGAGAATAGCTTGCTAAGTGTTCTTCTAATTTGCCCCAGTACAGGTAAACAGTATTAGTAATAAAAGTATGTGAGCTGTTCCTGTCCTCACCTCCTTTCAGCTGTTTTCTTTCCTTCCCCACCTTTTCCACAGGGCACTCTGCGGACAATCCACGTATCAGTGGATCAGGGTGATAGTTGGAACATTGCCCAGCTGCCTCCTGTTGGTCATGAGCAGTTCTACTCTATCCTGGCAGCGAACGATGAAATGGTCTTCATGCATGTTGACGAGCCAGGAGGTCAGCAGATAAAGAAACTCTGTACTTTTGCTTGTAGTGAATGTAGAGAACTGAGTGAACTGAAAGCATGGTAATTATTACTATGTTGCGCATTTGTGAATTACATTATAGTTATTAAACATGTAAAACTGGTGGTGTATTTTCACTAATATTGTTAATTTATCTTTTGTTATATTGTTGGGCTGACCTAAATCAGACACTGAAAAACTAAGCAGATTTACTTCTCCTTTAATCAGTGTGAAGGTTTTTACTCGTCCTCACATGAGCAACTAGACCTTCAACATATTAACCTTGTACTGAGTAATAAGTTACATTCAAAAGTCATACATTAATCATTAATTGTCATTCACAGCACTTCTGATGACTTTCATGTTTAGCACACAAAGCCAAATGTGATTTTTCTTTTAGATGCAGGGACTTTTCTGAGTGAGCCAAAGTTTTATGTGGTAGTTTGAACAGTGCCTGCAAATGGCTTTTGTTAAAAAGGCCCTAGAGCTTGTTACACCCCACCTATGCGTCAGAGAGTGTGTCTTAGCAGATCTTATTACAGAACCGGCCCTGAAACAGTATCTTGAAACGGGTATTATTACCTCACATTACATTTTAATACATTTTTTTTTCTACAGATACTGGATTTGGTACAATCTATGTGTCAGACGACCGAGGTACTGTGTATTCCAAGTCACTGGAGCGCCACCTTTACACCACTACGGGGGGAGATACAGACTTCACTAATGTTACTTCTCTACGAGGAGTTTTTATCACCAGCGTCCTGGCTGAAGGTAGCTCTATTCTAACTCTATTCTATTCGAATGTTCTTAGATAAAGAAGTAACAACATATACATGTAATCAGATTTCCCCTGAAACACACACATACATGGACGCAATACACAGACATGCATGCACAAAGACGCACATACACACACCTGTGACTGCTCTATTTTACACCAGAGAGATGGTGTTGTATAAATATTTAAATAGCTGCTCAGTGTTAGATGTGTTACCTGTCTGAAGTAACTGAGCACCACCTAAACCTTGCATACAGTATAAATCTGACTAAATATTGCTGGGGAAAAAAACATATTGGAAGTTTTTCCCCAGCATGCTATTTCCAGACAGGAGTTCCCACAAAGTTTCTGCAACTGTTAAAGGTTTGTCTTGTCGTTCCAGATAACTCTGTGCAGTCTGTGGTGTCCTTTGACCAGGGAGGGGAGTGGGTACCCCTCCAGAAACCTGCCAACAGCAAGTGTGATGCTACAGCCAAGGACCCAGACAAGGTAAATAAAATATTAGAAAAATAAATAAAATAAAAAGGGAAAATGGAAGAAGTTGCTTTGTTTAGAGAAAAAACAAAATTGATGTGTCCTGGTGAAAACTGTTGTACATGTCTATTAGAGGTGGGAATCACCATACATCCCACGATACGATATTATTGCAATTTTTAAAAATATTTTGCGATATTCAGATTCTGTACATAAAGGTAAACTTTATCAATATTCATTTTATCTAATAACAAAGTCTCACACTCAGTCTTTCTCTCATTTCAGTCAGTTTTATTGTTGACAAACTGAACGGTTTGTATTACAGTCTAGTCCAACTTACCATCTGGTACAATTATAGCTATTCTGAACTATGAAATTTGTGAAAACTATGCAGCCCCTTCAGCAACTGAAGAATTTGAAAGTAAATTAAAACAAAATATAATTTTACATTAAATAAAAAAGTTTTAAACTTAATTAAAATACAACATGTCTTAAATGAAAATAAGTAAACTGTCATGTTCATTGCTGCCATAAAAAAAGTTAAACACATTTGGACAGTGAAGGAATGTCAGGATTCTTGCTCAGAAAAAGGAGCTGATCAACATGCTCTGAAGTCAGAGCACAAAAACTTTTTTTGTAACAAAATATCGATTTCTGCTGTCCCTGTATCGATACATTATTAGCAAACAAAATATCACGATACTACACAGTATCGATTTTTTCCCCCACCCCTAATGTCTATAAAGTACAGGGTCAAACTGTGCTATGAGATCAAAACTTATGTTGTTGAGACTAGGGCTCAGTTCTTCTTCTTCTTCTACTTCTTTTTCAGTTGAGCCTTGATGTTTACAGTGACTTATTTTTATAAAATAAACTGTTTTTCTTTTTTATAATGACATTAAAGCATAAATAAAATAAAACCACACTAATCAATAAATAATCTACTTTAAAGCTTTATTACCAAACATTAAATGTTTAGCCCAGGACTGTGGTGTCAGGCCTTAAAAGGCTGCTTGTTGTAATGTCTTTTTATTGCTGATGTTTTTAAACAATGTTTCTGCAGCAGGCCTGGGAAGTGTAGCTTTAAAAACGATCTATTTTTCCTGGAGATATTCCTTCACACGCCATGGAATTCTGTCATCTGGAAAAACACTTGTTAGCCTTGAGTAATGTGTTACCTTTGCCTTACCTGGTTCTCTGTCACTCTGGCATGTGTTAACTATCGAAGCCCTGCCCATTGTAAAAGTTCAGCCCAGAAGCAGTGTAATGAGAAATAAAGTAAAACGAGTGCTGTTTTTAAACCTAAAAAAATTCTGAAAAGCAGATGCAGCTCTTCCTTTAGTCCAATTTATGTTGATAACAAAAAGATGAGGAATACTTTATGTAGCCTGTATTTGGTATGCGTTTTAACTCCAACCCAGACCTTCCTCTCTTCATATGAAGAGGAAAGGAAACAAAAATGGATTCAGATTGTTGTTTATAAACTCTACAGACTGGAAACTGTCGGTCATGTTGGGCAGTGAACATTTGATGTAGTCTTAATTGTAAGGAAGCATCGACAGTGTTTTGGTATATCAAGCAAGTAAAACTTGTGTAACTTGTGTTTAGTTCATGTAAGTACAGGAGCTCAATTGTGGATATGAAACTGATTGCCCTGAATGTGTTAGTAAGGGATGCTTCTGTTTTTTTTTTTATTGCACAAAGAGGGAGTGTACACTCTGTGTCAGTAAATATGAGCGTTGGTTGGATAACAAGGCCGTGTGCCTGTATGATGGAGGATTTGTGTGAAATATAACCCAGTGGTTTAAGGTTATTGATTCACCAAGCTTCCTCAGAAATTTACCCCAACCGTGCCACCGTTCTTTACTAGTGTAGCAACAGAGCTCCTCCCATCTGTGAACACTGTTATGCTACTTACTCAGCATTCACCTCAGTCTCTTATAATATATTAAAGGAGTTATTTGTATATTATTAGTTGCTGTCTTTATATTATTATTGTGTATGTGTGTGTGAGCAATGTGATTTAAAGGTCCCTTCACATATATTCTTATTAGTAGCTAATAATATAAAACATTAAAGCCACTTGAAAAACCTCAGTGTTTGTGTTCACAGGTACCGTATAGTGCTATTTGAAAACTAGGAAACTAGGACCAGCACATCTACTACTTAATACTATAAATAGCTGTGTTTGGTTTATTATCTGCAGTGCAGTCTTCACATCCATGCTGCCTACAGTACTTCTCAGAAGCTCAACATCCCCATGCTCCCTCTGACTGAACCAAATGCTGTGGGTCTCATCATAGCTCACGGTAAACCTCAGAGCTTTCATAAAAATACTTTTTAAACTTTTTTTTTTTTTTTTTAAATAAACTTGAGCATAATTTATCTTTTAATAAATAAGAGGTGTTTTTTTTTTTTTTTTGCCCTTCTAACATTTCTTTATCTGTATTTGCTTTATCAGGAAGTGTTGGTGATGCTATCTCAGTGATGAGACCAGATGTGTATGTGTCTGATGATGGTGGCTATACCTGGATAAAGGCTCTTGATGGACCCCATCACTATGCTATCCTGGACTCAGGAGGTCTGCTGGTGGCCGTGGAGCACAGCGTGACAAACCCTGTCAACAAGATTAAGTGAGTTGCAGTTAAAGGGAACGCCAGACTTGTTTAACTGGTATTTACTGATTTAGCTGACTGTGTGCAGCTAGAAATTCACACCTTTCCATTAATCTGATGAAATACGAACATGTTTTCTTTCATGCCATAATCATAACTCTGGGCACTTTTCCACTAATATTACAATGGTATTCTTACTAAGTTTGACCTTTATGTATTACTTTCACTTAGCACAGGTCTCAACTGCCACAAATAATCAATATGCATGCACAAAACTACAGTGTAGTGACATGTAGCCTTTTGCCTGTAGTAAATATCTATGCAAACTCTTGAATATTTACTAGTCTCCATACATTGCAATTCAGTTTTATTTATATAGCATCAAATCACAACAACAGCTGCCAAAAGGTGCTTGATATTGACACTACAATACGAAAGAAAACGGAGAAAAGCCTAACAATCATGTAACTCCCTATGAGCAAGCGCTTAAGTGACAGTGGGAAGGAAAAACTCCCTTTTAACAGGAAGAAACCTTCAACAAATCCAGGCTCAGGTAGGAGCGGTCATCTGCCACGACTGGTTGGGGGTGAGGAATTTGTATGCAAACTCTTGGTCTTTGTCATCACTGTCATGGACATGTTTGAACCAAGCCTTGAGGAACATGAATGTAAAAAAGTCTTGTGTGTAATCCATAAAATGCTGTTGCTTTTAGCCTTTTTGCTGATGCTGATTATGCTGATGTTGGAATATTTTTCTGCCAGATTTTCTACTGATGAAGGACAGTGCTGGAATGAGTACAACTTCACCAAAGATCCCATCTTCTTTACTGGACTTGCATCAGAGCCAGGAGCACGTTCTATGAATGTTAGTATCTGGGGCTACAGGGACTCTTACCTCAGCCAGTATTGGACCTCGTTTACCATTGACTTCAAAGAACTTCTTACTAGAACATGTGAGTGATGCGATTTAAACATATTGTTTGTCAGTAGGTTTTTATTTTAAATTAAACATGGTGTAATACTAACAAATTAATTTTTTTTTTTTTTTTTTTTAAAAAGGTGGAGACAATGACTATGTGCAGTGGTTGGCCCACTCTGATGATATCAGTGATCCCAATGATGGTTGCTTGCTGGGATACAAAGAGAAGTTCTTGCGTCTAAGGAAGGACTCGGTTTGCTGGAACGGGCGCGATTACATAGTCAACACCCAGCCAACCCCGTGTTTATGCACCCTGGATGACTTCATGTGGTAAGACTTGGAGACAGTAATATGCTGAAGTATAAGCACTGCTAACTAACTGTTATTGATGATCAGACTGTTGTAGATATTTGGCTGGAGCTCATTCAAGATGTTGTCTTTGTAATGAATGGACTTTAAAAACAGAAATGATTTGAATTTTAGCATGAGGAAATGAGATCAAATTGCAGTGTAAAAGCAAATTGGAGTGGCTATTTCCACATTAATGAACTGGGGCTTCAAGGACTTATCAAATGTGGCATTGTGTGACTGTTTGCAGTGACTTTGGGTACTACCGTAAAGAGAACAGCTCGGAGTGTGTGGAGCAGCCGGACCTGAGAGACAAAGTGTTGGAGTTCTGTCTGCAGGGCAAAGAGGAGCAGTTGCAGACTAGTGGGTAAGGTTCCAGCTTCAACCTTCGTATCCAAGAGATCTCTGCTCCCCACTATTGTTAGTTTAATGTTAAACAGCGGTACTGGCAGCAATATTATCCTATAAACAGGGTCTTGCACCATCATTTTATTCAAAGCAGCATGCTGCCACTGAGCTTTGATCAGAGATATTCTTCTTGTTTTACAATATTTAAACAGATATGATTACACAAGTGTAACGTGTTTTTTCTTTTCTAAAAGAGAAAAAGGTTTTTAGAATGAGGAAGTAATTGTCACACACAGAGTAGTTAGAGGAAGCAGATAAGGGTGACAGTTTAGACTAACGCCATAAAGTAAGAGTGCATGTAAAAAGTACATTTTTATTTAGGCTTGGTTGTCTCACTGCATACCTACCAATCTATAAATGTGAATAATTGTTGAATTCAACCCTTATGGACTGGGAGTGAGGCAATATATCATATTACAACTTATTTTAAAACTTTATCAAAAAATTAATGTGAAATATTAATAGATGTATTAAAATATATAGATGCTTTTAAAAGGATACCCTTGTAATGCATCCTCCTGGTGGTGCTTATCGAATAATCGGAGTATAAAAAGAATCAAAGTGAACCAAATTAGAAGAAGAAACGATGCTCTAAGAACCCCTGAATGTCAATTGTTTAGTTTCAGGATTCTGCTTATGTGACATAACTTCTTATTGTGTAGAATGAGTGTAAATACAGCCTGCTGGGAATAACTTTTAAAACTGGGTTATTATGCAGTCTCTGTCAGTCAAAACCACAGCCAAATCCCCAGCAATCATGCACTTTTGATAGGCGGATCATGCAGTCATCACTGTGCTCTCGGTCCACAGCTACAGGAAAATCCCTGGGGATAAATGTGAAGGAGGAGAGGTGCATTTGCGTAAAGAGATCGACCTCAGCAAGAGATGTGTGAGTGACCTAGTCGGCCCGGAACTTCTGGTCAGTATCTCTGCATACTAAGACTTATTGTTCATATTTATCCATGTAAGCATATTAGTTGTTTCAAATGACTGTTTAGGTTCGCAGTCATCGATTTAAAGGTAGTTTCGAGAGCTTGAACAAAGGAAGACATTTCAACTGTCATCCAAGAGGCTTCTTCAGTCCTACAAACAAATGGTGGAGAGTCCCACATATTGAACCCCCAGTGATAAAACAGGACATATTAGCTGCATTTAACCTTCAGTTACTCTTTATATAGTTAGGTAGGAGTCAGACCATGTTTCTTTTAGCTGAAAAATATTACACCCAGGTAACCTGGGTGTAAAAAAAAAATAAATAAAAATAAATAAATAAAATAAAAATAAATAAATAAATAAAATACAATAAATAAATAAATAAATAAAAAAAATAAATAAATAAATAAACTTGTTGTCCGGTGATGTTTGCTACCCTACAATTCGTCCTACACTGCAGTAAAATCAGCAGCATTTGACCGTCCTGTTGCTCCCATTGAAATTTATACAGCCTATTTAAAACCTAAAATTTAAAACTGTCCGTAGCCTACTGTTGTTACCACTGTCCTGTTTTAAATCGATACTAACTAGCTAACTGACCGAATGCCCATTAACCTTATAACTCCTGGTGTGTGTGTGTGTGTGTGTGTCATGTCAGTGCGCCCCAGGGTGGCTGTGGCTACAATGTAACTTGCCAGCACCAGTGTGTGAATGGGTGGATGACTGGATGTGTAAAGCACTTTGGGGTCCTTAGGGACTAGTAAAGCGCTATACAAATACAGGCCATTTACCTTTTTTTGTACAGACAGCCAGGTTCATAATGGATATAAGGAAGTTTGTTTTGTTTTTTGTTTTTTTTAAAAAAAAGGAGCCACAATTCAGGTAAAAGTGTAAAATCAAATGATCCGTCAATCAAAAATAATGTTGGATCAGTGTTTCAATATTTATATCTTTTATTAGATGTTCATGTGGTTTGGTTATTTTCCTTTTGGTTGAAAGTAAACTGAGAGAGGACTTTTTGTTAGTGATCTTAATGTAATTTATCATCTAATTGAATACAATCTATTTGTGTATGATTGTCAGTCCAAAGAGGGAGAGAGGAAAGAGGGGAATGTGAGGAGAAAGTACAAGGTCAGGAAGAACCAGGTAAGAAAACAGACAGGGAACAGTGACAGGCAAAACAGAAACTGTTAAACTGACAAAGAGAAAAAACCTGATTTTACTCACACAATCTGGAAGTTGTGTCCTCCCTATATTAAAGCTGCTGTACAGAATCTGCAAAACAAACTGGTTTGAAACATTTTTGACCCTCTTTAACAACATTCCAACATAACATTATAATTGATTGGGGAGATTAAAATGAATGATATATTTTTATGTGGTTCAGCCACACCTCTACTAAAACCTCAGCCAGTAATAGGTAGGCCAACTTTTGGACCGTCCACTTGTCTGTATGACTGCCGCAGTACGTTCATCACGTTCATCATTGCACACTATCAGAAAGTGCCAAACAGCCCTGGTGGAGTGAGGAGCTGTAAAGAGAAGCAGAGTGCTCTGTTTCTAAAAATGTTTTAAGCTTGTTTCAAAGATTCTGTACAGCAGCTTTAAATATTTTCCAAAAGCACACATACACTTATCAGTGTTTCTCAAACTTTTTACAGTGTTACCACCTGATAAAAATGTCAAGCTCTCCCAAGTACCACCATGAAAGCATGAAACTCATAAATCTTACAACACAAAATTAGTATTATTAAATTAGTGTCTGCAGTAAAGATTTTTATTTGTAATCATTTATTCTGTTTTGGAAGTGTTTTTTTTAATGTATCTGTATTATATTATACATACACATTAAAAGTGAATCTCTGTCCAAAGAAATGCACTCAGTTTACTTTTTACTATGAGCATCATTCATTATTCTCCTCCAGTAATTAAGGTTAGGATATGTATTTGTTTTATTCCAATCCATTCTTCTTTTGCAGCATTTAAATAACCTTTATCAGATTTGATGGTTTTGTTACAGACTTTTCAAAAAAGTGTTTTGCTTTTCTTTCACAAATGTGGGAATTAAATTGTGTTAAAATGTACAAAACAGTGATGTCATGTTTTGAGACGAGGACCCAGGGACAGAGAGACTTGATGAATTTAAGAATCATATGATTTATCTTGCCTGGCTGGGCAGCTCTCTGGGCAGCTCTCAGCACCCCCAAAGCTCTAATCCTAGAATCGCCCCTGCGGGAAATTCAGTTTTTTTTTTTTTTTTTTTGTTTTGTTTTGTATTGTTTTCTTAGATAGATATGCAGACCAGTCTGTTGTAGTGACTCTTTATGAAGCGAAGGGAGCAGCTGAAAGAGCTGTGCCCCCCCCCCCCCCGTCCCCCGTTCATGTTCAAGTGTATGTCTTCTTATACTGCCATTTTCTTCTTTGTTTGCTCTTACTTTCACAGGTGGACAATAAGGCCTCCAAGTCTGTGCCCGTTGTGATAACAGTTGTCATAGTCCTGATTCTGAGTATTGCAGTAGGAGTAGTCTTTGTCAAGAAATATGTCTGCGGTGGCAGGTTAGTATACCTTGGCACACAGGATTTTACTCCAGCAGATAACCTTAGGCTGTCTACAGGAAAATATGTCGAGCATAACAAACTTTATAATCTAGTTTTAAAAAATTCTCTTCATGTTTGCTTTGCATAGTTTTCAAATGGTTGTGATTAACCTGAGCAATGTGTGAATGTGCCCTGCAGGTTCTTGGTTCACAGGTACTCTGTGCTACAGCAGCATGTTGAGGCCAATGCTGCTGATGGGATAGACGAACCGCTGGAGACCAACCACACTCAAAATGGCAAAATAGAGTTTCATGATGACTCAGATGAGGTACAGTGGCTAACTTTTCTTCCCTTTTTGGAACATGGGCAATAAGAACGATTAGTGGTTATTAAGAATATTAGCTACTGTTAATGGTGCTTTTGGGCAGCTTCATGGTCGTAGAAACGAGTTGTTCATTACCCGTTTTTCAGCGTCACCAACATAATAGAAAAATAATAATTTTAAATGTTTCAGCTTTTCAGAAAGTTTTCAAATAGTATGCAAGTTTTGTAGGGGAGTATAGATAACTGGTTGGTGTTTAAAGGGAAAGGTAAATGGTTGCATATGTGCCTTTGTTTGCTTACATGTCTCTGACTTCCCTGTTACGCTCTTCTCTTCTCTTTGCACAGGATCTGCTTGAATAGCAGGCACAACCTGTCAAGCAACTGAGCAACAGGTTTCTTACAGGGCCCCGTGACCTGCCGCTGTTCCTGCCGCTCTTTTTGTCTCCAGATACTTTCCTTTTCACCTTTTAGTATAAACTTTGGCCTTGGCTACAGATGAAGAATCTGTCCTTCTGCTGTCATTGGTTCAGTCTGATGAATGTACAGAGGCTCTCTGAGACTAATGCCACAGTTGAGGAGCATTACAACGAAGGTCTTACTGTGTTTTGCTTCAGTTATTGATTCTGTTGAGTGAGTTTGAATCCCAAAGTTATTTATTTTTAGGAGATAAAGAAATTATGCCGTAATCTAAAGCTGGTTGTATAAATCCATCGCCACCGCATTACGGGTTCTCCCTCTTCTATCACCTTGGAGTGCACCTGGAAATATTTCACACTTCTTTTCTCATGCACTTGTACATAAACCTGTTTTTCTTTGCCATTTTTTGATGTGGTATCAGTTTGGTAAGTGTTTAAAAAAAACAAAAAAACAAAAAAAAGGTTGTTGAATGGTTGGTAATTCTTTTGGAACACTTGACTCTTAACCTAGTTTTAACAAACTATTTGTTTGTCAAAAACTGTCCTTCAATATTGAGGGCTTTATAAATTTGGGGTCTTAAGCCTGACCAAAATGTAAAATCTTGTATTTGGAATACCAGCGTCCAAATGTTTGGCACACTTCTTCTTTAAAGTAATAAGGAATGTGGAAATTTCCATGTCCATAGCATTTTATAGCAATAAAATTCTCCGTGCACATCAAAAAAAATTCTGTAGTAACATGTTATTTTTAGGTTTGTTGGATGAATCGATGTCGTTGTGCATTAACTGCAAGGGTAGTAAAGTATGTCTGTTTCAGGACAGAAATTGTTTAAAATGTTGTCTGCAGTTCGAATTGCCTAAAGCACAAGGCCTCCTGTAATGCTAAGAGTTTGTAGTATAACATTTTTCTTAAACCTGACCTGTTGTGATGAGACAAATGATCACTGTAGTCATATAATTGTCATGTTTGTAACAATTTCAGCAGTTTTGGTACTAATCAACTTTTGCAAATTATATAACAACTGACAGATTGCAGTTCAAAGATGTTCAGAAACAAATATAGTTTTAGAGTAAAAATTACAGAATTACAGAGTTTTTTAAACCACACAAACATATAACCAAGTTAATCAACATTATTTGGTTCTTGAAATATAGCAATATGAAAACCAACAAATCTATATATGTTGTATAGCATAACTCCTGCTGTAACCATGGCTGGATAAGAGCCAAAGCCATGCCAAGACTGTTTTGTTTGGTGGGTGGATCTCTGCATTTGAAGCTGTAGTGAACTACTGTTTTGTTTTTAATCAGTCTTAACGACTCTGTCTTATGTTGTTTTGCACAATTATTTGTCTGTCTTGTTTTAAAGTTTAATTTATTGGTGAAAAGCTGGTTCAGAGTGCAGTAAATTGGATATGGTTATACAAGTGCCTGGTGTGAGGACCTAATGTGTGGCCAGCATCTATTTACTGATTTTATTTTTGATTTTTTTTTTTTTTTTATTTATATCATCTGATATGTAATCAGTTTCATCCTGTATGTCAGTGACATCTCTAAGTTGCACTTGTTGCCTAAGAATAATTTTTGAGCAGTAAATGTCTGTTTTATGAGCTCCCACCGAACTGCATGTTAACTCTCAATAATACTTATATCTACAGCTGTGAAAAGAAAATGACCTGTAATAACTTGGTTATTCTTTTTTTTTTTTTTTTTTTTTTTTCTATGTTGGTATGAGATTTAATACTGGCTACTTTGACAAGACAGTGATCTTGAATAAAAGCAGAGTGGACACAGGGTTATCATGTAGCCGCTTTACACTGGAAGAGACCTGGCGAGTTCTTATTACGACCATTTATTGCTTTAGGTGAAGGTAACACACTTTTTCTTAAAATTTAAAACTGCTGTATAAATGAAGAAGTCATTGTGATGGTTCTGTACATATACAAGGTTACACCTTTTTATCTGATATGTTTCTCTTTTCTGTATATTTGAGACAATTTTCTTTGGGTTTGCCAATAAATTCATATGTTCCTCTATTTGTGCTGCGTGGTGGTTTGTCACTAATGGCAGTAATGCAGAAATGTGAGACTTACAATAATAATGGGTAACTGTCAACTGGGGATATTTTCACATGATTTATAAAAACCCAGTTCCAAAAAAAAAACAGTGCAGTGATTTGTACATCGCATAAACCCAGATTTTATTCACAGTAGAACAAAGAAAATGCATTTGTTAGAAGACGAGGGGATGTTACACGATGGCACTCTCCTAACTTTTTGGACATTTGTTGCTACCATCAAATTCAAAATATTTTTCTTGTGATGGTACACTGGTTCAGTTTAAATGTGATGTTTTGTGTCTTTGACTGTGGATGAAAAGTGGCTTTATGACATTTGCAGATCACTGCAGACCATTTTTGTTTACATTTTACAAAGCGTCCCAGTTTTAAGATTGTAAAGGGATAAGTTCAGAACTGTGGTTGTGTAACAACTGAAGTAATCATTCCTCTGGCATCTGAGTGCTTATTTGTAGGCAATTGAATTGTTGATGGCCAGACTGCTTTGAGCTGATAGGAAGGCAACAAAAACCCAATAATCAGTCATTACAACAAAGGTATGCAGAAGAGCATCTCTGAAGGCACAACAGTTTGGGCTGCTGATTGTGGTGAAAGGGTGTGGGAGATAATTTCTTGTCAGACTTGGGATCCCTAGAGTGTCAGATTACATCTAACCTGAGTACTGTTGCTGACTGCATCCATCCATGTATGCACAAGTTAAACCCACCAGTAGGATACCAAAGCTCAAATCATCTCAGACTCATTCCTTGAACGTGACAGAGTTCACTGCACTCAAATGGCCTCCACAGTCACCATATGTCAAACCAATAAGAGTACCTTTGGGATGTTGTGGAACAGGAATGTATGTATCATATTTTCAGCAATTGTATGACTTTATGATGTCATAATTCCTATCATGTCAATATGGACCAAAATCTTTGAGGAATATTTCCAGCACCTTGTTGAATCTGTGCCACTAATACTTAAAGCAGCTCTGAAGGCAGAAGGGGATCCAACCCAGTACTAGCAAGGTGCACCTAATAAAGTGGCTTGTGAGTGTATTTGTCTATGTCAATAAAAATTGACATAGGGATAAACTGGGAAGTCAATACATGGGTGAAATGGGCGTGAAATATCTGGACGGAAAAAAAAATATAAGTGCAAATATCTTTTGCACAAAGATTCAAAATAACTTTTATTTGGTAATTTGCACGACCCCAACATTGTACATGCTGAGCTAACAACACAACATGTTCTCAGATTCTATACAAAAAGTTTCCATCTGCATCAAAGAAATCATTCCCAACTTGGACTGCTGGAGAGGGCTTTTCCATTTTCATAAGCTCTTCAAGTTCTTCCTCTGTCAACACCTGTTCATCCCAACTCTCTTCATCCTCCTCTGTAAGGTCACTGTCATTAGTGCTGCGTTCTGTTGTTTCTGTCACTGTGGCATCTTCATTAATACCAGCTGCAATGTGTGTGGGCTGAACAGTAACAGGGACAGGACTCTTAGCTAGGGAACGTGAGCCATGACCTTGAATCACCTGAGTCTGATTAGCCACAGGGATCAAAGCACCTTCTGTGCTTCCAGGTGGGAGTATGGCTTGTGAGTTCCTTTCGGGCAGTTTCAACCTGTCCTGCTGTGTCCTAGCACCTGAAGGCAGCACCTGCTGGCTCATTTTAGCCATTACTTTTGCATTCTGCTTGGCTTTTCTTTCAGGAGAGGGGACGAATTTGCTTCTCAGGACTCTCAGGATCACATCATGACTAACAGAGAAGCCTTCAGCCAGACGCTCTACTGTCCACTCATCTGGCTGATTTTGCTTCAGGTGTCTGAAAGTTGATTGAGATTTCATATGAGGCTTAATTTGAAACACTTCTTAGTTTACTGTCTGGACAAACTTAACCCTCATTCTCACCTGATCTGCTCAATGGCATCCCAGGTTAACCTCCTCTCTGGAGCTCCTGATGGTGTCATCTGCCTCCTCAATATGTGATACTTCACAGTCTTCTGTCTTTTTCTTTCTTCCCTGAAACAAATCCCCAGAATACTTCATATATCTTGTCATAAAGACACCATATATTTATTATTTAACATCGTTTTACACTGGAGAAATGTGTGAAAAGTCCAATTGAAACTTACTGAATTAAGGCTTGCAGTTTGTCCTCCACGTCCTCCAGTTCGAGTTCTCCATTAGATGTCTGATCGCTGTATCCTGGTCTGCTCGATCCTCTGTCTGCCTGCGCAGGGCCCTGTCCCATCCGTGCCTTGCTGGCCCCTCTGCTTGCAAATCGGCAGTTGCTAGCGCTCACTGAGGAAATCAGAGATGGAGCACCAAACTTGGAGAGGAGGGAGAGTATCTGCACAGACCTGGCCATGCCAATAAACGATGTGTCGTCCTTTTATTCCTTTCGTTTTTCTTTTCTTGTTTTTAGGGAGTCACTTAGGTGTCATGATAACAAAAACTTATTTTACTATAAATTAAAATTAACCTTGCTGCTCACGCACTCATGGCACCACTCATAGAAGTACTTCCGCAAACACTGGGCTCATAGCATAAAATCGGCGCTCTACTGCCAACTAGCGCTACGGAGGTAACATTATTACGTGTCCCTGTACTGAACAAAGGTAGTTACCTGAACCATAACACTACTTAAATTGGACGCGTTGCAGGTTTAACGGTACTGATTCTGGATTAATTTCCACTTTTAACATGATCGAATACCAGTTAATATAAATAATACAAGCCAGGAGAAGTCCGCTGAATATATAAAAACTCAAACTAAATGGCGACATCTGCCGAGGGCACAGGGACACTGCACGCTGCCTCGCCCCCCTGTTCAAGTGTCACGCAGCTGCGCACCTCTCTCCCAGTCGCCGTTGTTTCATTTGCGCCATTTTGTCCGCTCACTTTGTTGATTGGGCTTTAGCAAGCTGTACTGGAGCCAATCAGAGGGAAACCGGACAGCGAAGATACGGTAAGGAAGCCCCGATTGAAGGCATTGGTAGTTGTCAGCACGGATTGGTTTGTCATGGACCAACCAAATTACTAACCCTGCTTAATGCAAAAAACTCAAATTGCAGTTTGATTTCGACCGCTGCGTCCCAAGACCTACAAATAGCTTCATGTTTCTAGCGTTGGCTACCGCGAGGAAACATGACCCTCGCTTGGTCCACAAGCCTTAGCTAGCGTTAGCTCCTTCGCTAAAATATCGTTTCTCGAACAAAGAGAGCGGGTATAAAGCCACCGTTCGACCGTCAGCAAACGCTGCCAGGTACATTATAATGAGTTGTAATAAACAAGCTGCCCACAAGAAAATATCCACGTTCGGAGTTTACGACACAAATGTCATCCGCTTTCTAGAATTTACCACGCTTTTAGCTAGCGGACTGGCGCTAGCCGTGTTAGCTTCCCCACTAAAATACCCGCTAAATAAAATTACCCTTTAAAGGAATCCGGGGGGATTATGTTTCAGCTGAAATTCGTAGACTTCACATTTGACACAGTGCGGCACAAGTCGGTGTGAGGAAGCAGTAGGTCCTATTTTAAATATTGAGAACAATAAATTGAAAACACGTAGATATCGGTTAAAAAGACGGGTTTTTTGCCGTCGAAAAAAATTATCATTTGTTTACGTATAAAATGCACTGTAAACCATAGAAATCCAATATTGGTTCATTTGTATGTTTTGTCTTTGCCTCGTCAGGTTTTTCACAGTAAAAAGCCATGGAGCAGTACACCACTGCCACCACTACTACTGGAGAGCAGATTGTTGTTCAGACAGCTAATGGACAGATCCAGCAGCAGGTGAGCTTAGGGTTGACTTTTTTATTCCTTTTTTAATTATTTATTTATTTATTTTAAATTGCCCTACCACCACATCTCAACTAATATGTAGTCAGATTATGAATACCAGAGGGTCAAAATAAAATAAAGTTTTAGGGATTCCAGTTGGATCATTGGATCTCAAATCATGATATCATTTCTGATCAGCCCTCCTAATTTGCCCTAAAAGTCCAGAGATTACATAAGTCATGATACCTGTGATCAAAGTATTATTGAGAGTGATATCAACAATTTTTTAAGATATACATTTTTTTTGAGAAATGTCACATCAACCCACTTCCATCATGTTTTTTTTCACACTTTGATATCAGAGGCAATGTTTCAACATGGATATCTTTAACACTATTAAAGATAAAAGTGAAATTCTTTACTAAACTCTCTTTTCATAAAACTGAACCAGCGTCTGTAAATTGGGAGAGAGAGATTGGCTAGATCAGATATGAGAAAAATTAAAGCAGTCCTGCAAAGTCTAATATTTGAGTAAAGACTAGAGATGGACCGATCCGATATTACGTATCGGTATCGGTCCGATACTGACGTAAATTACTGGATCGGATATCGGAGAGAAATAAAAAATGTAATCCGATCCATTAAATATCAAAAAAAGCACCTCACAAAACTTGCGACATGGCGTAACTCGGCTCATAACCATAGCACGTGGCAGCAGTATGCGTCATGTGATAGAGCGGCTGTGTGTATTTGAAGCCTCGCTACCAAACCAGCATTTCATCTCCGAGGAAGTGATCCCAGAGAGAAGTAAAGCAAGTGTGTAAGTTCATTTCTGAATGTTTGTAAAGCATTCCCACGTTAAGCTTAACAACTGATATTTGGAGCGACTGCCTCTTCTTGCTGCTACTTCAATCGTGAAACTGATCAATGATCAGCTGATCGGCTTTTCTGTCGCGAGTCCGTCTCTCTTGTTTGTTTTTGGCCCACTTCGCGCCAGAAAGAGGAAACCAGCGGCTGAACAACAGCAGCACGTTTAAGCTTGATAAGCTGTTGTTATAATTTATTTAATATTACTTTCTACACCAGGATCCTTTTCTACGTAGCTGACGGCTGGTAACTGTGCAGGGGTGGATCTAGCAAAGTTATGCAGGGGGGCCAATAGGGCATGAACAGGGAAAAGGGGGGCACAAAGACATCCTTTTCTTTCTTATTCTTATTTAAAATGTCTAGCTTTTAATAAATAATATCTGAATCTCACACCCAAAGTTTTAATCTGATGTAAAATGTATAGAAGTCCATTACTGTATATAGTAACTATTAAGTCTAATATACCCTAGTAAGCTATAGTACTTTTTCCTTTGGGAAGATGCCATCTGTGCAGTCTGCAATTCTGTTGAAGAAAGATGTTGAATCTATTTAATTATTCTTGAAAAATAATTGATTTCTGTGCAATTTTTTTTCCACACTGCATCAAATTAAAGTTGATTACGTAGATTAAACGTCATGAGGTGGAGGGTGGGGGGTGGTTCCCTATTTTTTTTTTTTTTTTTTTTTTTTTGCTGGGAGTTTGCAACCCTATTAGTTAGGTTGCTTAATATTTCTGCTAAGTACTATTTAAAATACCAGAATAGGGAGGATGGTGCAGGTTTAAGTTTATTAGATTGATCAGTATTGCTGAACTATGAAATATTTTGGGTGCAGTGTATTTTTTATATACTGGTATAACAGAATAGCTTTAGTGTTGTTGTTTATTTAAACTTGAGTATGAACGTATACAAAATGCAGCAATATATTAAAAAAACAGTTTTATTGATTAAAAAAAACACTATATCAGATTCATATCGGTATCGGCCGATATCCAAATTTATGATATCGGTACCGGACATAAAAAAGTGGTATTGTGCCATCTCTAGTAAAGACTAATAAAAAAAGTCACATTGTAAAATTTCTCAACAATATATAGCTGTATTTCACAATAATGCAAAATAACATGTATAATAATTTTTAACATGAAATCCTCAGTCACAAACATGAAGAAGATGCTATTTTCATTCAAGTTTCATGCTAGATTGAGACATGACACACATTTATACCACAAAAATATTAATAATCTAAATAGAACAGATCTTTTCTAATTACTCTACTTATAACCAAGAACATAATTGTTTAAAAATATGCAAACTTTTTATCTTTTCAGGTCATATTTTTAAGGTAATCTTGTTCAAACTTTGTTTGAATTTTCATTGTGCAGATTCTTTCTGCCTAAAAGGCCGAAAACTGGGTTTACTGGCCTTTTAAAATAAATAAATCTAGAAATATTTCAAACATGAAGCTAACACTTCAAAGCAGGCATTATATATATGTCCAAGCTTCAGACCATATAATTTTTAGGCAAATCGGAAATGGTTGAGTATACATTGTTTTAAAAAAAAAAAAAAATGATGATTTGACATGCAATAATCCAGTTCCAATTTATTTTCTTGGTACTTTGTTGTTGAGTCTGTATATATGAGTCTGTATCCTGCCCTGCCTGCAGACACAGGGCACAGTGACGGCTGTGCAGCTGCAAACAGAGGCGCCAGTGGTGACGGCCTCAGGCCAGCAGGTGCAGACACTCCAGGTAGTGGTGTCACCGCCGCCCTGTGTCAGTGTCATGACTGTTTCACAGCCTGCCGGTTTGCATGCCATAGCCAGGGCTGTTTGTATTTTTATTTTTCCAGGACCCATCTGTGCTGTTTGGTTCATCATTTCCCTCCCAAGCATGTCTTGCAACTGCACGTTCCTCAGCACAGTGTTTTGTGTGTCAGCCTCCGGTTTTTGCTTTTGCTCTCATGGCTGTCTAAACTGAGTTGTGCTTGTCTCTTGCTATTAAAAGCAAGTTTATAAAGTCAGACATTCTTGTTCTCAAGTGCGATGGCTGTGGAGAAAAATATGCAGAATATACAACAGAACAACCTTCTGAGGTCTGCATGGATCCACACCCATTAC
Organism: Perissodus microlepis; assembly: GCF_051167445.1. Taxonomy (NCBI): domain Eukaryota; kingdom Metazoa; phylum Chordata; class Actinopteri; order Cichliformes; family Cichlidae; genus Perissodus; species Perissodus microlepis. The sequence goes on along the minus strand of NC_140480.1, from coordinate 4,056,892 downwards.
TGGCTGCCATTGTTCATCATAGTCTGATATTTTTCTTACTGTTGTGCTGAATAATGTCAGCAGGTACCTTTGCCCTTACAATTTTATTTCCTGTCATGCTGCTGCTGCTGCTGCCACAGACCATAATTTGTACGCTGTGGTCACTTTATGGTATAAGATGAAATATCAGTACCAAGTTGAACATGTGAATGCAAATTAATTTTACCAACATCTTGACCACAAAGGTACAGTAAGCAAATTCAGTTCTTGTAAGCTCTTGTTTCAATAGCAGTATGGCTGTAAATACAAGACCTAAATTCTACATGCAGAAGTTTTGTATTTTTTTGTAGCCTAAGCTCATGAGAAAAATGATTAAACATACACTAGATACATTGGGTCCAGAAATAATCTATGCTATGTAACAGGATGCTTTCATTTTTGTATTTTAGGAAACAATAAACGTGAGATCAACAAGTGCTTTTATCCACAGTGTAGTATCCTGGATGTTTCTCATGTCATACCACTTGCATGCAGCTCTGCAAGTCACAAGAGACACTGAGACGAACACTGTCAGTGCTGCTATAATAGCTGTCTGAATCTCCCTGTAGGTCCAGGGACAGCCTCTGATGGTTCAGGTGAGCGGTGGACAGCTCATCACATCGTCAGGGCAACCCATTATGGTGCAGGCCATGTCAGGGAGTCAGGGTCAAACCATAATGCAGGTCCCTGTATCTGGTGCTCAGGGACTACAGCAGGTAAAGTATCTAAATTAAATTATATATTGTTCTCTAAAGCAACACTGTTTACTCTGGAATAATATTAATAGTAAACTAACTAGTATAGATTTGGAAGTAAACGCTGAAGTTTGAGAAGCACGTTGTACACTGAGTAGGTTTTTTTTCCCCTTGTTGATATTTTTAGTGTTCATGTAAGAGTAAGTTGATAGCGAGGTAGCAAAGTGTAATTTTTTTCAGGATCTAGACAAATTATACATTTTTAAGTTTTCAATCAGTGGATCCATGTTATTCTGTTTGCTATGGTGTTGATCTATAATCCAGTTAACCACTGTTGATGTTTTTGTACCTGTCTGTAGATCCAGCTGGTGCAGCCAGGTCAAATCCAGTTGCAAGGTGGTCAGACTCTGCAGCTGCAGGGCCAGCAGGGTCAGCCTCAGCAGATCATCATCCAGCAGCCCCAGACCGGCATGACAGCTGGACAGAACCAAGTACTAAATTTTGAAAAAATTAAAAAAGCAAAAACCCAAGCTTCTTGTTGAAAAGCTATTGCGTAAATAAATCCCCATCAAATGATGTAAAGTAATTTCCCCCCTCTCTATCAAGGGACAGCAGATCAGCGTGCAGGGCCAACAGGTGGCACAGACGGCTGATGGACAGACCATCGTCTACCAGCCTGTCAATGCAGATGGTACTGTCTTGCAGCAGGGTAAACTAGGCTGTCCTCCACAATTTGTGTTTGACTTCTGCTATTTAGGCTTTCTAAATAGGAGCATGGGTGAGTTGTCATGTTCAAAAAGTTTTGGGATGATTATCTGTTTTCAGGAATGATCACAATTCCAGCTGCCAGCTTGGCAGGTGCCCAGATTGTACAAGCAGGGAGTGCCAACACCAACACCACCAACAGCGGCCAAGGCACTGTGACCGTCACCCTGCCCGTCTCTGGCAACATGGTCAATGCAGGTGGAATGGTCATGGTAAGGCCCTGTGCAGAGGTACCCAGCACCTTATTACCTTTGTTTTTCCTAATCTAGACTCTCACATGGGTGTATGGTAAAGGTCATGGGCTTAAACATATATTTTTTATGAATGATTACTGGTGTTTTATTAGGTCAGTTATAATTATAGCTCACCTTATCAAACCCTAAAATGAACACGTCCAGGTTTGTTTAACCCCCCCTGTAAACCTGTGGTCCTTCTAAACAGGTGATTTTTGGATACATGCTCTTCCCGGGCTGTATCCATGTTAAATACAATTCACATTAGCATTTTGTTCATAAGTAAAAATAATAATGTTTTGGAAGTTTCATTATTTCTTACTTGGTGCTTATATTGCCCGAAAACAACAAAGCATAAATAGGGTTCCTTGAATTTAAGTCCACATTTAAAAGATGCAGTGTTCACTGCATAGACTGTAATCTTAATGACGTGAATGGTCATCCAAATCTGGCTTGTCTTTGAATGCTATCCATTTTGTACAAACAGTAGTTGATGGTCAGTTTCATTGTGTCATTTTGCTCTGGACTTTTCAGGTTGGGCAGCTTGCATCCTTAAGCTAGTAGTTAGTAGAATAAACTGACATTGTGAAATTTCCTGGCAGTGGAGACCCAGTATGCAACTGTTGGGGAGTCTAAATAAGAATGACTTAAAACATCTGTATGGGTGTGGAAGAGCAGTGTGAATTTTTTCGTTTTTCTTTGATTTGAATGGATTGATATTTGTCTTTTTGTGAATAGGATCTGTTGTAAAATGCGTGACATATTAAGCACTGTGTCTTTGTCTTCTCCTTCAATCAGATGGTACCTGGAGGTGGTGGCGTTCCCACAATGCAGCGAATCCCATTGCCAGGGGCTGAAATGCTTGAAGAGGAGCCACTGTATGTCAATGCCAAACAGTACCATCGCATCCTAAAGAGAAGACAGGCTCGGGCTAAGCTGGAAGCAGAGGGCAAGATTCCCAAGGAAAGGAGGGTATGCCATTTCTGTCAAACGTATAGACTTGAGTGTTTTGAGAGGGGGAAAAAAAACCCTATATATTTAAACTCTTCTGTGTTGTACTCTGTGTGTGATTTTTAGTGATGGGCTTGTTGTGAAGCAAATTTATAATGCGAGTAATCCACCTTCTTCCTGTCTAGCAGAAATATCTACATGAGTCTCGCCATCGTCATGCAATGCAGCGCAAGCGGGGAGATGGCGGTCGTTTCTTTTCCCCTAAGGACAAGGAAATGGGTCTGGGATTATCACAGGTAGGCAGCTGTGTGTAGAAAGAACATAGCAACTCAAGCCTATAATGCTTGTTGCAAATTGTCATACACTTAAAACTGTGAGATTTTAAGTGTATGAGCTCAATTTGCTTTTGTTACCTCCCATTTCTGCCCTTCTGATGCAGGATGTTGCCCAGGCAGCAGCAGATGAGACAGTGGCTCAGATGATCCGAGTTTCATAGCACTGTCACTGACATCATCACTTCTTTCTGAACTCTACCCTGCCTGAGATTCTTCATCGCAGCTGACCTCCTGCCACCACTTTTTCCTTTCATCTGTACTTCCTCCTGCCTCACCGCCATACACCAAACCACAGTGCTACCACTGGGCTTTTTCTGTTGTCTCTACTCCTACACTGGTCTTCCAGGGAGCTGGCTGTATGGCTGCTGAGACTATGGACTTTTCTGGCCTTGTTCATCCAAAAAAATGGATGCTGTCATGCTCAGCTTATCTGGTTGAGCACTAAGGACCAGCTTTTTATTTTCGTAAGCATTAGTTTTGAAAATAACAACGCTAGTGACAGGAAATGACAGCCATGAAGCCATCATGTCAGATCCTGGTCTGTTTGAAAATGAGATTTTTGTCACCAGTGGATGCTTTTTGGTTTAAATATTTTTTGTAAATGGTACCTGTTGTGTTTTTTTTTCCTTTTTCATTTTTTTAAAAAGAGATATTCTTTATGCATTGATGCTACACTGCTGTTCTTTATGTAAGCGCCCTTATTTTGGAATTTCATCTTTTTAAACCCACATAGTGCAGGGGTGGTCTCAGCATGCCCTGTGTTCACTGAGTAAAAACAGAAATGTAATACTAATGTGAAGATTTTGTACAGCCATTACTTCCCCAATGTGTTTGGAATACCTACTGATTTGCCCAGTTGTGTGGATGCATTTTATACAGTTAGTAGTTGGTGTTTGTTGGGAAAAAAGTAGTTCAGTGTTGCATCACCTTATGCACTCTTATCCACGTAGTTACATCTTCATCGTTCAGTCCGTCTAGGTGGTTTTTTTTCTTCTTTGTTTGAATTGTTTTTTACCTGTCAGATCCAGTCCTGCAATGTTATTTTTTTAAGTAGTGCTCTGACATTGTATTCATGTAACCTTTGTCAATTAAATTTTATTAAGTGACTCAAGGTTATAGGTGGATTCTTCTGTTTTTTTTTTTTTTTTTTACTCCCTGATTGTGTAGAGTTCAGACTGTCATCTATTTATTTAAAATGTCCCCTGAGTCTTAGCCAATGCCGTGTAGTTTTGTTTGCATTATAATGCCTTGGATGAAATTTGCTGGATTTTTTTTCACAACTATGTTCATTAGAAACTGTTTTTCTCTTGTTGCATGAGTATAATTGTCAGATATTTTGGACAAAGTAACATACATTTCAATTTTTGATAAGGATGATTAAAATTCTGTGAAACCTTTGTGCACTTATTTCATTTTTTTTACTCGCATGTATTTAATTTGTTCATAATGAGATGTCCAGCATTGTGCAAGTCTTGAACCAGCCCTCATTTTCATATTTTGCTAGAAAAATGGGGAATAGGTGTAAATAAAAAAATAGCCCACAGCTTCCCAAAGCAAAAGCTGTTTGTGAATATATTTTATGTAGCCAAAAGTTCCAAAACAAAATATATTGAGTAAGGAGTTATCTCATTATATGATTCTTTGATTAAAAAACAAAACTAAAACTACCAGATTTTCAAAATGTTTCTAACTGATGATTGAGTGACTACTACTTAGGTCATAATATTAGTAATTGGGGGTCAGAAGTGGAGGTGGATAATCATTTGTTGAACTTAAACTATATTGTGACATATACTGAAACGGGGATGAAGTTCAGGTTTTTCACCTTGAACAGTATAAAAATATCAGGGAAGAGGGGAAAAGTGGGGAATTAATTAATATGCAGAGTAACAGTGATGTTTGATGCTGACTAGCAAAGTAGGGTTTGTACAAGTTGATGAGAGTACATTTTGTACGTCTATGTAAGTCTTACTCTGTGAACAGTAGCTTCCAAATAACTAAATTAGAGGTCACATTTGATCAGTATTACAAATACCTACCTGCCAACATTCTAGTGGTTTTATGATTGATTGATGCACACTGGCCCACTAGAGACAACAGAGACCTGCTGATATAGACCTTGTATAGAAATGCAATCAAAAGAGAGCCTTTGGGTCTTGGGGTCAAGGAAGAACTGAGGGGGTGTAGCACAAGGAGGAACGAAAGGACACCTACAGAAAGAAACTGGAAACCCACTCCAGCAGAACAATACCAGTGATGTGTAGAGTGGAATGGGGGAAATAACTAGGTTTAAGGTGACAGAAAGACAAACAGTGGGCCAAATGGAGAGAGCAAACGAGTTTAACGTTTTCTTCAACAGGTTTAGTTCACACTAAGCTGCTGCTACCTACAAATCCTGGAGTCCACACCTGCTCTGTCTTAGTGATTTGCCCTTCTTTTCCCCAGTTGAACTCCATGGATCAGATTCCTCCATATTTGATTAACACCCTCTGCTTGACTGTGACATCTGGCCAGGTAAGGAGACAGCTGGAGAAACTGCAACAGGGCAAGGCATCAGAGCTAGCCATCTGTCTGTGATCCTGCGTAACATTTATAATGCGAAACAGGAGATGGTAAAGAAAACATCCTGTCTGGTTGGCTGCCCTCATTTCACATTAATATGATGAATGTGCTGGGGAGACTAGACTCATCCCACCTGAGAAGGCTGGTGAAAATAACTCTTGACCCATATAAAGAATTTCAGAAATATAGGATATATAAGGCCTTTATTATCTTATTACCTTTGAAATTGCAAATACAGAATTCTGGTCCTGCTGCAGTCTTAAAGAATTTTAAATTCAGTTAATTATCTTATTCAGTAAGGCAGCTGAAACATCAAAGTAGTCACGTGTAGTCGTGTACATTTAGCCGGAGGTTGACTTCAGTTCCCCTTTTCCCTGAACAGGACCTCCCAGGTAAAGCATCGCGATTAGCAAACTCTGCCAATCGGGGGCTGTAGCTTGCAGACGCGGGTCCCCGATCAGCCAATCATTAAAAAGTGGGCGGGACTTGCATTAAGAGCGCTACGCTGATTAACAGAGGGCTGTATAACAGTCAAGTGTAGCACCAAGCATAAAAAACAGAGCAAAATAAAAAAACTGCAGTGCTGAACATCTGACATTTAAGCCTCACGAATGACGAATAAATTATGTAATTTATTTTCTTATGGGTAGCGAGGCCTGAGCCGTTACATTCAGCAGTCACTTTCCTGTCCACTGGAGCTAACTGGCTTATGACCGCCTACACACTGCCCACTGGTTTGTCTGACAGCCTCAACAAAACCCCTCCCTCCCTCACCTTGGGAGATGTTGCCGTCTGTGGATGACAGCAGACCTGCAGGACCGAAGCAAGTGGCCGTGCGAGTCTTTTAGAAAGTAGATAAGGGAGAAAAAAAGCGTCATATCTAGTGAAGTGGGCTACTTTGTTAGCTTTGCTCCGTGGTGTAGTGCTTCAGCGTCGGTTCGGTCATTTTTAAGCCACGAAGCTTTAGCCAAGAGAGCAAGAAGGCGAAGCTAAGGGTATTAGTTTCAACTCAATCCAGAACCGGCTTTTGTTCCCCCCTCTCCTCTCCAGTAACAGTATCGATATCACTCGGATGCAATGACAGACACAGTTGTGGACAGCAAGACGGAGGTTAAACAGGGCACGAAATATGTCAAGGAGACCGAAAACGTTGCGGAAAAATATTCCGTGTTGACTGTCAGCAAAAACAGCAGTGATGTGAATATGAACGTTGGAGAAATGACTTCCGCAGCGTTCACCGCAGTCCCCACACTGAAATCCGTCAAGAAGGTAAGAAACGTGATGCTCCCAGCAGTCACTGCCATTGGGCACAGACACAGTAAGGAGGGGATTTCACGTTGGTACGCATTGTGCTGCAGTGAAGTCCAAGTGTAGGCAATGTAATGTACTGTGTTGATGTATTGTTAATAAGGCGCAGTGTGATTGTCTGCTCCAAAGTTGTCATTGGGAATTTTGTTGGAGCTTTAATGCATTCTTGAATGATGGACATTCCATCCCAATGTGAGGTGGGAAGTGCAAAAATAATCTTAAACATTTAAAGTACCCATATTCATGTATCTTAGAAGCCAGCTATTAAGGAAAGCTTTGCTAACTGTCTCATATGTAGTGTTACTCTAATAATACCTTCTACTGTGTTATTACTGGGGTAAGAACATATAATTTTAAAGACAAGATGATTGTTAAAATCTGTCTTCAAGTTGCCTTCCCGTCTGTTTAAAGCACAATGTCAACATTATGCCAGCAGGCAGGAAACAACTAAAAGCCAAGCTGAGCTCTTAAACCTCTGATTTAAGACCTCAGCAAAGTGCAGAACTACTGTGTGAGGGCTAACGCAACTGAGTCTGTGGGGTCCCCCAGTTGAGGAGGGGGGGGTATTTAATCAGGTGTACCCTTGTGTTGTGGGAAAAAAAATAAATCCACCATAAACTGTAGTTACAGTTACAGAACCTTCAGATTTGCAAATGTGTAATAACATGGGAACTGAACCTAAACGTTTATCACATTAATGTGTAGTGAGCTCTATATCTGTCTTTAATTAGTTCTCATGTGCAGGTAATGAGGACATCATCAGTGTTAGTTGGAGGAAAAGCATCATGAACATGCAAAAGCAGCACAGGGTGCGCCTGTGAGAAGAACCTGTGAATGTTGAGTTTCTTGCGTGTTATATAATCTGAGAAAACAGCAAAAACCCACATGAGGTAGCTCTTCACAGCATCTGGTACTGGCTAGTGGATAATCATGGAACTCCTGATTAGAGGCTTCTTTGTCTGTTTCTCAGAACAAACCTGCTCAAATCTCTGCAGACTTTTCTGCCAGGGACGTTTTTCCTGATCATATGAGACTGTGTCACAGAGTGGTGATTAAGCCCTCTGGAACTTTTTAGTTATAATGTCTGGCAACTGTGTTAGTAATATCAGATATATTTCAGTTCCTCAAGGTGACCTCTGACTTCTGATACCCGTGGTTCTTTGGGGGTGACTTTGTCTGTGCTTGACACATATTTTTATGATTCACACATCTGTGTTATGACCTAATGTTAGCTGCTTTGCACTTTTAAATACTCGCATATACACTTATCAGTCATAACATTATGACCACTTGCCGAATATTGTATTGGTCCCCCTTTTGCTGCTGACCCACTGAGACATGGACTCCACTAGACCCCTGGAAGGTGTGCCGTGATCTCTGGCACTAAGATATTAGCAGCAGATCCTTTAAGTCCTGTAAGATGTGAGTTGGGGCCTCCATGGATCAGCCTTGGTTGTCCAGCGCATTCCACAGATGCTCAATTGGATTGAGATCTGAGGAATTTGGAGGCCAAGTCAAGATGTCAAAATTGTTGTGCTCCTCAAACTATTTGTGGCAGGGTGCATTATCCTGCTGAAAGAGGCCATCAGGGAATACTGTTTCCATGAAACGGTGTACATTATCTGCAACAATGCTTCGGTGGTATATCTCAAGGTAACATCCATGTGGATGGCAGGACCCAAGGTTTCACAGCAGAACATTGCCAGCGTAGGGCTGGTTTGCTCTCCTCCCCTAGTGCATCCTGGTGCCAGGTGTTCCCGAGATAAGTGCACCCTGCCATCCATGTGGTATGAAAGAAAATTATACCACATAGAAAATTATTCATCTGATGCTCATGTGCCCATTGTTGGTGCATTTGGGGGTACAGGGGTTCAGCATGGACACCCTGACTGGTCTGCAGCTATGCAGCCCTATAAACAACAACCTGCAATGCTCTGTGTATTCTGACACCTTTCTGCCAGAAAAATTTTCATCAGTTTGAGCTACAGTAGTTCATCTGTTGGATTGGACACACAGGCCAGCCTTCCCCCCCCTCATGCCTCATTGAGCCTTGCCCTCCAATGACCTTGTCGCTGCTTTGCCACTTTTCTTTCCTTGGACCAGTTTTGATAGATACTGAACACTGCAGACAGGGAACACCCCACAACAGCTGCAGTTTTGGAGATGCTCTGAAACTGTTGTTTACCCTTCATAATGTTCCTTGTCAAACTCGCTCAAATCCTTACACTTCTCCATTTTTTTCTGCTTCTAAACTTTGAGGACAAAATGTTCAACAGCTCCCTGATATATTCCGCCCACTAACAGGTGCCATGATGAAGAGATAATCAGTGTTATTTACTTCACCTGTCAGTGGTCCTAATATTATGCCTGATTAGATTTAGATATACCTTGCTACTACCAGGTTGGATGCCCCTTTGCCTTCAGACCTATCTTAAGTCTTTGTGGCATAGATTCAGCAAGGTGCTAGTTCATATTTATCATGTATAGCATCACACAGTTACTGCAGATTTGTTGAATGCACACCTATAATGTGAATCTCCCCCGTTTCACATTCCAAAGGAGCTCTATTGGATTGAGATTTGGTGACTGTGGATCCCATTTGAGTGCACTGAACTCACTGTAATGCTCATGAAGCCAGTTTGAGATGATTTGAGCTTTGTGAAATGGTGTGTTGTACTGATGGATGAACCCATTAGAAGATGATTACACTGTATTATAAATGGGATGGACATCAGCAGCAGCAGCATTACTCAGGCAGTCTGTGACATTTAGATGATGTGTTCAAAGTGTGCTAAGAAATCTCCCCACATCACCGATGTGAATTGTTTTGAATTTTAGCATGTATTATTAGCCACATGTATTTGCCTAAATTCACTAACTTGCTGCCATGTGATTGGCTGATTAGATATTTGTGCATAACAGGTGCATGAAATGAAAATATCAGCTCATATGTGTTTTAACAAACAGTATTTCAGCACTCAGGAGTAAACTTACTTCATGCCACCTCAAAAACACAAATGCACAAGTGGTCTCGAGTTCTGTCTTATTATGTAATCAGGGTTGAGCTTACTTTTTTTGTATGATGCCTTAAAGATCCACTTATTAGAATTCTGTAAGGCTCATCAAAAAACAGTGTTCAGACTGAAACATCTGACTTACCTTGTTAAAGGAACAGTAGGTTTTTCTCTCACTCATAAGTAAGCTACAAGCAATGTATCATTACGCAGTGTGGAAAAATTGCACTATGTATGTTTGTTATTCCTGTCATCTTGTCCATGTGGCTGGATTTGTGAATTGAGTAAGTTTAACCAAAGTGTGTTTATAATAATTGATAAATAACTGAATAATAAAAACGACTGTTTTCTCAACATCGTAGACTTCAAGCTGCTAGCTCACAGAATGCAATAATGTGTGGACTGTGAGCCGCCTCAGGGTGCCTGATGAGAACATATTGGATTGTAGGAATGTGAACTGCGCTTATGAAAACAAAGCACTGTGTTATGAATAAATGTGAGAGCCCGGTGTCAAACTGAGCAGTCTGTTTGCTTAAAAAAAAAGAAGAATGATTAAAGAAACTACTGTAAATGACTGGAAAAAGTGTCAAACTGATTGAAATCACAATAAATGACATATTGAAAAGAAGACTTAGAACTCAGCAGAACTACTACATTGAAAGGTGACGTGAGTAAACAAAGTCAATGCTACAAATTAAAAACGAGTGAGTTAGCGTGAGGGCAGATGAGTCAGAGAACACCAATCCTCTGCCTCCTCTCTCTCTGAATCCATCTAATGGTTATGTAATACGCCCCCTGGGAATGGGATTTGCTCACCGTGAATCTGTTCATGCATCATCATATTTATCTGATTCCTGTGGGCTGCTTTGTAGGATCTGAAATGTGATGATACCTTAGCTTCACTCTCTCATCCTGCATGTCTGCCAACATTATGGAAGAGATTCATGAAGGTCAAACATAACTTTTCCCCTCCTGGTAAGTGGTAACGAAGACTGGAAAATGTAGTGTGGTAAAACAGCACAGCAAAGAAAATGGGTAAAGTTAAAGGTGAAGCAGGGGCTCAGGCAGGGATGATCTGGGTTGCCCTGCTGCCAGAATCGGATACAGAGACATTCACATTCATGTCTAAAGACACAGACATGAGTGTGCTTTGAAAAAATGTAAAGATAAAATGTACCTGGCACATTCTGTGTTACATGTGTAAACTTACAGTCATTTCCAGTGAAGGAAAAGTCATCATAAGGTTAGAAATAAAGCACAGTACAGGTACAGTTTAATTACAGTATTTGTTATCAGGAGTTTGGATTTCTTAATAAACAGTGCAGTAAGATAATCCAGGGGAAAAACAACTTGATAGTAAGATTAGGATTCTGAACTGCTTTAGGACTTATGCTCTTTACTTATGTAAAGGTCGGATAGTCTTGGAGAAAGGATTAGTAGAGTTGTATTTTTTTCACAACACTGTAATCGGTCATGCATGTGTTGATCTAAACAGGTGCCTTTGCACACCAAAGGAAGTACCCTGATTTGAAAACTGCAACTGGACTTCACTCCTTTGAGTGTGTCACTGCACCATTTTTACTTATATAAATATTGCAGGCCACATGTCTTTGAACCTGTTTTAATCACTGTGAGTAGTCTGTATACAAAGAGCAGGTGATGTGGATAAGACTGTATGCCTTTTCCGCAGGGCAGTGATTTAGAGCACTAGCTGTGTCTGACTAAGTAGCTAGCGTCGCCTTATGTCAGGCCTACATTGAGCCCTTACAACACTGACTGAAAGTCACACTCCACAGCTTAAGTCTTTGACCTGGCCTGCTATCTAGGAGAGAAAGGGTATTTTTAGCTGTAGGGACTGCATGGGACACGTATTGATGCAGCAGAAGGCTAATGGAAACAGAGTTTAATTCCTTCTGTCAATCTCTGTTTACTTTAGTTGTGCAAATCAGGAGCATAGGTGTAAAATAAGAGCAGAGGCAAATTTGTTTATTACTTTGTGTTCATGTGATTTTGAAACAGTTCTCGTTTGTGCGCAACCTACATATATACCTGAATCTTTTTGCATGTGCCGCCTCAGCAATTAAAAACTCACCATAACATACAACCTGCAGATTTTAGCGTCAAGTTGTCAAGGGCATAACTGGAGAGACTAAAGAGAAAGAGAAGCTTGGTTGGAATAAACCCTCCCTTTCTCTTTAGGTCTTTCTCTCTCTCTCATTCTCTCTCCAGGTTGGCCATTAGAAATCATGATAATAGGTGGGAACCTCCCCCTGGCTCTGCCTGGGAGTGTTCTGGGATAATAGCATCAGGGACACCTAGTACTACTGCACAGAGGACACACAGCAACAGGCAGATAGGCTGGAAAACGGAAGAAACAATGGCACACAAGCATGGGCATGGGCATGGGAGAGAAAGGGTGAGTTGCTGCTAATGTATCACTGAGAACTTCTTCTAGATACTAGATGGCTCAAACACACAGGAGCCTTAGTATTTTTTGGCAGTCACAGGTTTTTGTCTTCTTCCTGCACTTAACAGAAACTTTTTTTCCCTTGAAACATAAATTTCAGTTTACCTGCAGGGAGTAGCACAATTTTTCCTAGTAAACACCAAGGTTATTCACACAGGTCCCCTGTGTAGGCGTAGTTGAAACATAATGCTGTCTTCACCAACGCTGAGTAATTCATCATTAATTAGATTAGCCTCTTGATTTTGGTCTGAATATTGAGAAAGAACAATTCAGTAAAGCTCAAGAGACTGTGTGAAATGTCTGTTGAATCCTCAAGGCTGCAAAGTGATGCAAAGTAAACATAGAAGTACTCATGTTGACATATTTTGCGAACATATGAGATGGAGCACACTCACAGTTGTGAAAACAGAGACATGCAGAGCTCTCCTGAGCTTAGCCTGTCTCACAGGCTTCTTGAGTTTCTTTATACCGACACGGTAAGTTTCTCAAGCCCAGGTGTCACTGCTCATGGAAAGAGGCGTTGTGGGTTAAAATGCTGAGTAAATAAGGTTAGTGATGTTTTAGGCATTTTGACCACACATTTTAAGTTAATGAAGATCATTGTAATTAGGATAAAAGCAGAGAATTAAAGTTATGGTTATGTTGGGGTGTTTTCCCTAGTGATTGTGCATTATGCTGATGTTAGCCCATTCAATCAGCCTCAGCTTTTTGGGGGATTTTGTTGATGTGAAGTCATGTGTAGCTGTTGCATCCACCCGTAAAACGTTCTATCAGAACTAAATTTGTATGTATAAAGAAAATCTGCTAATTTGATTTTGTTTCAGTATTGCGTTATTACTCTTCATAATTGTTAACAGTACGCTCTACCTGAAGGACATAGCTACAGGTTGATGTATGTGCAGTGTACACACACATACTCGAGTGTGATCTGACTCACTCTTGTTAATCTGGGATACATGTCTTCCCGGATTCTTCATCTGTGTGTTGTGTCAACTCTGTCAGTCTGCACTTGAGTTTGCAGTCCAAACACATGATATGAAGATTTAAATAGGAGACAGAGGGAATTCTGTGCATTGCCACAATTTATCAGTGACTCATAGTAAATGTTTATGGTAGAGTTGTGTAAAGATCTATCCTTCTGAAATCCTCACTCCTTGACTGCATGACCATGAAGACCATGAAGAATTAAAAAGCTCAAGAAATAAGAATACCTTTGAATAGGTGTCATGAACTTTGGACATGGTCAAGTGAACCATTTTCTTGTAACATTTTTCATGGAAAAAAGTATTTTGGAAAATGCTTCAAGCCTTTGTGCGTGGACACTAGGCATGCTTTTATGACATTATACAATGCTGTGATATTAAACAGTGTTGTGAGGAAGACACGTGGCACAATATCACGGATGAGGTCGCAGACTTTACACAAAGACACGGGTAGAAATTATTGGAAAGGCAGACAGTGATAGAACATAGTAATGTTTAGGTAACATTGCTTTTGTTGGTCCTTCCATGGAAGATAATGGTCATACTTACCGAGCTTGCTAAACTTGCAGTAGTTGTTTTTCTGTCATCATTAGGTTACAAAATTAAACAAAACAAAAAGGTACCAGAAATATTACCTATAATATAAGCACTGAGTAACTGAGCTGCCTGTGATGTTGGCCTAAACTGTGTCTTTCATACAGTCCTCTATTTACCGTTCTGTGACCAGTTAAAATCAGTTCTCCAGTGCTTTGGTTTAGAGATTCAACAGTTTAGACTTTTATCAAATGCCTGGCTAGAAAATAGCCACACTAGCTGTTTGGTGATCCAATTTATCTTTTTCCAGATCTTTCATCTTGGGCCCTTTGAAGGCTTGGATTGACACGATGAATCACAACCAACAATAACTGAAGCGCATGCATTTGAACAAAACATAAATCACAAGGGACCATCTAAAAATAAGCATCAGCATCCTTGTTCTTGATCCACCTGTGATTTCCTGTAACAAGCTGATTTATCTTTAGAAGGGATAATAACAGAAACAGGACAATGAATGCAAACATAAACTAATGAAGTGTGAAGGTACGGTGTATGGTGTAGTGTCATCACTTTTAAGATGTGATGATGATGATACCTTGTCCTATTGACCTCCACTTGTCCCATTGACGTCCGATAAATCCATAGAGATAGAAGATTTCAAATATCAAATCGCTAAATATCTGGATTGTTTTGTTTTTTGATGTTTACACTGTGTGGCATTTTCCTTGGCTCTCTGCAGATCCAGTTTGCGAATGCAGAGGACAAACAGGAATTCAGCAAGTATCCGACCAAGGCAGGGCGCCGCTCGCTGTCACGGTCCATCTCGCAGTCCTCCACAGACAGCTACAGCTCAGGTACTTTCACTTTCATTGCTGAAAACTGAGCAATTACTTCAGTCATACATAAATCAAAACAAAACAAAACATTTTTTGTATGTTTTTGAAGTTCACTTAACAGTTCTTTGATTGAGTTATGTTTGCATGTCCACCTGGAGAAGCTATTCATATACATCACAAAAATACACACTGTAGCTCCAGCTTTTACACAATGCATTGAAAGCATAAATTTCGCAACTGGCTCTTTTGTGTGCTTTACCACAAAAGTGACCTTTTGTGCTCTCTATTTGTAAGCTGCATCCTACACTGACAGCTCCGATGATGAAACTTCTCCCCGGGACAAAGCCCAGGTCAACACCCACGGCAGCAGCGACTTCTGTGTGAAGAACATCAAACAAGCTGAATTTGGGCGCCGAGAAATTGAAATTGCAGAACAAGGTATGTATGTATCAGACCTCACTGGCGCATTGTGGACATTTCAAAGATGAAAGAATTTTTACCTATGATTGTCTGTACTTTGATCAAAACAGGTTAAAGTTTTCTTATGAAATCCTTTTTTCAAACAGGACGATGTAGTTTAAATTTAAAAGATGGCCACATATTGATTTTATCGTGATGCAGGTGTGTAATAGGGTAGTTATGTAACTACACTGTTACACACTATATGTATTCCTTCATTGTTCGTCATCTTTTGTTTATTTTAAAATATAGATTACCTGGTGTCTGTGGTTTATGACCCAAAGCTGGTGTTATTTGGAACATGATGATATTTCATTTGATCTTTTCTTCACAAT
The DNA here is from genome assembly GCF_051167445.1 of Perissodus microlepis. Classification (NCBI taxonomy): domain Eukaryota; kingdom Metazoa; phylum Chordata; class Actinopteri; order Cichliformes; family Cichlidae; genus Perissodus; species Perissodus microlepis. The sequence continues at coordinate 4,041,394 of NC_140480.1, read as the reverse complement.
TCAAAACACAATGGTGTGGTTTCTTTTGCTGTTTCTCTGTTCTTGTCTGCCTTTCTGCCTGTTTACATTATCCATGTGAGAGATAAGTAGGCGTAAGTGCCTGGCAAGTGTTGTTCAGCCTTAAAACCTGGGTTGCAACAGCTGTTGCTAACGTTGTTGTTCAGTTAGTACCCATTTTACAGCCATATACTGCACATCCGCCTTCTAGGTATCGTTTGTTTTTGAATTCGAAAAGGTCTTTCCTTCTTATCTCGCCCAAAACAAAACCTGGCCTTTGTGTCCTCTCAGGTACCATTAACTGCTGCTTGATCTGTTCATCCACAGACATGTCTGCCCTGATCTCCTTGAGGAAGAGAGCCCAGGGGGAGAAGCCACTGGCTGGGGCGAAGATAGTAGGCTGTACCCATATCACTGCTCAGACAGCAGTACGTCCGCTCATCCTACTCATCAGCGGTCCCTTTAATGTGACATCTTTTTCTCTTCTTATCTCTGTTACTTTTTTCTTTATCTTCATATTTCGTTGGTCCTTCTCAGGTCCTGATTGAAACTCTGGTAGCACTTGGTGCCCAGTGTCGCTGGACTGCTTGTAACATTTACTCCACTCAAAATGAGGTGGCTGCTGCTCTTGCAGAGACGGGTAAGTATAATAAAGAAGCAAGAAGAGGCCTATTAACAATAGGGTGGAACAAAAAATATGTAATTCCAAATAACTATGTACTATCTAAAATAAAATAAAGTATTTTTCTTTGCTTTATTGCTCATAAGGTTAGATGAACCCAAAGAAAGCTTAAAACTTAAGAGCACTTTGCACCTCTCCTTTCACTGTGTAATGTGCACTAATGGAGCTGTGGCTCATGCTGTCTTTGCCTGTAATTATGTGTGCTTTGTTTCCTGCAGGGGTACCTGTGTTTGCATGGAAGGGTGAATCAGAGGACGACTTCTGGTGGTGTATTGATCGCTGTGTCAACACTGAAGGCTGGCAGGCCAATATGGTATTACCTGGATAGTCATGTGATAAGTGTAATGCCTGTCTTAGTCTCTTGCTGTTTTCTGTGTGCACATCTTCCATGTTGACTTTTTTTCCCCCATAGATCCTGGATGATGGTGGAGACTTAACCCACTGGGTTTACAAGAAGTATCCCAGCGTCTTCAAAAAAGCCAGGGGCATTGTGGAGGAGAGTGTCACTGGTGTTCACAGGTCAGATGAGGTCGCAAATCTAGAGCTTTAGTGGAGTTTAAATTTTATCTGCAGCACGTGCCTTTTTGTATTTTGAACTGCAATTTCTGTCTGGTAATTCTTTTTGGTTTACATTGATTTCATTATAAAATATGTCAGTAACACCCAGGCTGTATATTCTTTACAGCATAGACATGTGCTTATGGCAGCTTATTATGAATTATAAATAATTAAGCTTGTCGCAGTGTTTTTGAGCCATTTAATACTCATCAGCTCTTTGCAGATTCAGTACTGTATATACTGACAACAAAATATAAAAGTCAAACTAATGTAAATACTTAATAAATTAAAAGACAAAGGACAAATCATTGTGCTGTGACAAGTGCACTGGTTAGAACTTAAATTATCATTAATGGATATTTTTTTTAAAATTCTAATTAGAATTTTATATCGGTTGTGTAAAACATTTTTAAAATGATCAAACGATATGCTAAACAAACTAACTATACTGCTATTAGCACTATGGTGGCAGTTACAGGATCTAATTACCTGAACATAAATGGGATGTACTGTTCAGCACGTAGCAGCCAGCAAATACAAATAATTTGCAGCAGTGCTTTTCACACATGGATTTGACTTATAGTGGAGTGTGTTTGGTATCTATGTCTTGAACACGACTCTACTTTAGAGTTTAAAATAAATCTAGAAACTATCCAACATAGTCATGCCCTCTGACGTTTTACTTTTTTTAAACTAAGCTGCTTTTAATCCCTTTTCTTTTTTTTATTGGTATTTCCTTAATTTTTTTTTTTTTGGAGATAGAGATGCACTAGAAGCAATTTAAGCTCTCAGTGAATACATTTCATGATGAATGACTTTGAATGAATGGCTTTGTCAGCAGAAATTGGACCTGTATCAAAGGCCATTATATAAATCATATTCAGGTTTTTTATGCACAGACTAATTTTTTGGTCATAGGTAAGGACAAATAAAAATCACCAGCACTGCTTTAAAATTATTTTCTGTTTAGTTTTGCTTATTGGAGTTTTATGTGCTCAAGCATAATGTTAGTTTTTGTGTAGCAAATGGTTTAAAATGACAGGAGAATGCATACATTTCTGTTAGTTTTACTGATCAGCTGTGCTTAGATGATGGAAGAATATTTGAAAAGCATGGCAAAGCTCAAATGCTGGGCACAGCAACTCTACGGTATATGCAAAGCTCTCAGTGGACTTCATTAGCCAGATATTCTGCCAAGTGTAAGGTCACACAGAATTGCATCCACGTTTGTGTGGAAAGATTCACGTGTGTTCGGCCAGCATATATGCCTGAACATGTTTTCCCCATGTGTCCTTTCAGACTGTACCAGCTGTCTAAGGCTGGCAAGCTGTGTGTGCCCGCGATGAACGTGAATGACTCGGTTACCAAGCAGAAATTCGACAACCTTTACTGCTGCCGTGAATCTATCCTCGATGGGTGAGGAAAATTAATCACCAAGAAAGTTGCTGTTATGAGGTTTTGTTGTATTTGGAGCAATATGGTCACAATGATGTGTCGCTTTTGTTGTCTTTGCCAGCTTGAAGAGAACTACAGATATTATGTTTGGAGGCAAACAAGTGGTTGTGTGTGGGTATGGAGAGGTGAATCATTCTTTTATTAAAAATTTTTTTTACCTTTAGATGGAATGACTTTAGTCCAGCAGATCTTTTTAGTGCACTGTCTTGTGCTCTTTAGGTGGGGAAAGGCTGCTGCACTGCTCTCAAAGCTCTCGGAGCCATTGTGTGCATCACAGAGATTGACCCCATCTGTGCCCTGCAAGCATGGTGACTCACTGACTCTCACTATTTAGCATTGCTCACCTGTGCATTGCAAGCTACAAACAAGTGAATATTATCAGTGGTTTTTTTTCTTTCTTTCTTTCTTTTTTTCTAATCTGGTCTTCTATAATATGCGTGTCCACACAGCATGGACGGTTTCCGAGTGGTCAAGCTGAGCGAGGTCATTCGGCAGATGGACGTGGTGATAACTTGCACTGGTACTGTACCCCATGCTGTGACATCCATTACTTCTGCTTTGATAATCACAACATTTTCAGCATGTGTCTTTTTAAATATTACAGTTAAGGGCTTTGGGTGAAAACCAGATTTTTTTTAAATCAAAATGCTCAGATGCTCTTTGGTTTTGTGTGTTGACAGCAATATGAACACCAGTGCAGATATAATAATAATGGATTGGATTTATATAGCGCTTTTCAAGGCACCCAAAGCGCTTTACAATGCCACTATTCATTCACACACTGGTGGAGGCAAGCTACAGTTGTAGCCACAGCTGCCCTGGGGCAGACTGACAGAAGCGAGGCTGCCATATCGCGTCATCAGCCCCTCTGGCCAACACCAGTAGGGTAAAGTCTTGCCCAAGGACACAACGACCAGGACAGAGAGCCCGGGAATCGAACCGGCGACCTTCCGGTTACAGATACGCTTCCCAACCCCCTGAGCCACGGTCGCCCAAACATATAGCTGTAACTCCACCGCTATAGCAGCAGCACAAGTTTAAATCTGATTTTCGTTGGCTTATTCTCTCTTCGGTGACTCTGTTAACAACACCTTACGTGTGTTTTTCTTCAAATACAGGCAACAAGAATGTCGTCACCAGAGAACAGCTTGACCGAATGAAGAATGGCTGCATCGTCTGCAATATGGGACACTCCAATACTGAGATTGATGTGGTAAACTTCAAACAAATAACCCCACAAATACCCAATGGATTTAAAAAGCTTCTTAAGCACGGTTACTTAGAATAAACAGTAGGGGAGCCTAAATAAGTGAAAGTGAAAGGTTAACGTGTGAAAATTCAGGCACTAAATGACAAGTAAAACACAGAAAGGAGCCTGTAAACAAAAAAACATCCTGTTCTCTGTGTTGTTAACTTTTCAGTCAAAAATGAAATTTGAAAATGATAAAAAGTGACTTAATTTGTTTTTCCTCATTGAATTTCCTGTGGCTTTAATATCTCAATTTAAACATCAATAAGTAACATGTCTGTGTGCCCCTTTGATCCAAAACATACAGTAAAGATTGCAAGTTTTTGGACTATGACACAGTTTTTGTAGTTTCGCCTCTGTTCACTATCACACGCAGGAAATGTATAAAAACTGTTTTTATACACACTTCAGCATTTTCAGAGGCTCAAAAATAATCTGACACACTGAAAAAATGTAAATATAATGATTTTTTTAAATACTTGGATTAAAATCCTTTGGAGTCAATGACAGCCTGAAGTCTAGAACACATTAACATCACCAAATGTGTGTGTTTCTCATTTGACATGCTCTGCTAGGCCTTTACTGCAGCCCCATTCAAGTTGCTGCTTGTTTGTGGGTCTCTCTTAGGTTTTGTATTCAGTAACTGAACACAAAACTGGCTCTGCTGGTGAGTGACTTGGCCATTGAAGAATTTCCCATTTCTTTAAATTGAGAAACTCTTTGGTAGTTTTTGCAGCATTCTTTGGGACATTATCCATTTGCTCGATCAGTTTTGCAACATTTGGTTGAATCTGAGCAGAAAGTATATCCCTGTATACAATTAATCCTGCTACTTCTATCAATCACAACAACAAACATTAGTGACCCAGTTCCACTGGCAGGCAGCCATGCATACCCATCCCATAACACTGTTGCCACCATGTTCGAAGGTTAGTATGTTTTGGAGTTATGAACTTTTTCTCTCCTTCTTCAGACTTTTCTTTTCCCATCATTCCGGTACGAGTTCATCTAGGTTTCATACACCCAAAGATGTTTTTTCCAGAACTGCGCAGGCTCTTTTTAGATGTTTTCTGGCAAAGTCTAATCTGGTCTTCCTCATTCTCGAGTGTCACCAGTGGTTTGCACCTGGTTGTGAACACTGTATTTACATTCATAAAGGTGTTTCTTGATTGTAGATTTTGACAATACACAGCTACCTCCTTGAGAGTGATGTTCACTTGGTTAGTTGTTTTCTGTAATCTTTCAGGCCTTTTGCTGTCACTGAGGTGGCCAGTGCATTCATTGAGACTGTTGATTTGGTGACTGCTGAAATATTTGCTCGCTCTCTCTGATACCTTTGTTTAATTTTTTCAGCTTTCACCTTCTGCAACAACCTCGAGTCAAGAGCATGAAAAGTTAACCAATAGAAGTTCAACACTTGAAATTATCTTGTTTTAATTTATTGGGGAATAAAAAGGGAACAGTCCTCACATGACCACGAAATTTGTTTGTCAACCAGTACTCCAAGTCCTTTTGATCCTCTAAAAATGGGCGACTGTGTATAAAAATGGCTGCAATTTCCTAAACAGTTAGTGTAATACTTTTGTTAAATCTCTTAAATTAAAGCTTAAAGTCTCCACCTTGTTCACATCTTGATTCTCTCTTTTTTTAGTTTTAAGATCTGCTGTGATGCAGAGTGTAGAGGTGCATAGAGGTAAAACTAGAAAAATTGTGTGATTGTATGAATACTTATGGACCTGGCTGTACTTCTCAATTTTTGTGAATTCATTGGAAGAAGTTTCTAATTCAAGGAGTTCCACTATTCTTTGTTTACATGCTAACATAGCCACATGGAAATGTTAGCACAATGGTGTTTACGTCTTTTGTCCTCAGGCAAGCCTGCGCAGCCCCGAGCTGACCTGGGAGAGGGTTCGCTCTCAGGTCGACCATATCATCTGGCCTGATGGAAAGAGGGTTGTCCTGCTGGCAGAGGTAGCTTTCCTTAATAGTCTTCACAAAACTGTCTTTTAAATTCTCAAAAGTTTGTGTTTGTATCACTCATAACTAGGTTGAAACAGGAGTTTGTTCAGCACTAAACAGTTTTGTCAGACATCTTGTATTATTTTATTTTTTTTCCAGGGTCGCCTCTTAAATCTGAGCTGCTCCACAGTGCCGACATTTGTGTTGTCTATCACTGCAACAACTCAGGTTAGTAATTTCTACTCTTCCTTTAGAGCCAGTGTCAGTAACTTCTTGGGCGAGTAAATAACAGTGTCCCTTCTTACTAAACTACCTGCAGTCTGCAGGCACATAGTTTCCCAGATTGTGAGTCATGTAAACACTGTGTGCTCTGTTTTTTGTAGGCCCTGGCACTGATTGAGTTGTTTAATGCTCCAGAAGGACGTTACAAACAGGATGTGTATCTCCTTCCAAAGAAAATGGGTAAGAATCAGCCTTGTTTAAACTGAAACTGTGCTACTTTGGTATAGAAATGATAAGCAGTATGCAAGTGTGGATCACAATAGTTGTGAAGTCTAATTAGTTTTTACTGCTTCTCTGAAAGGCTGCTCATTGTTGCCACCCTGTGGCTTCACTAAAAAGATCACATCACACACATTTTGTCTCTTTCCCCCAGACGAGTATGTGGCCAGTTTGCACCTACCCAACTTTGATGCCCACCTGACAGAGCTGACTGACGAGCAGGCCAAATACATGGGCCTCAACAAGAATGGCCCTTTCAAACCTAATTATTACCGGTAGGTGCTCCTGCCTTTTTCTGCTTCTATTATCACGCACCAGTCCATATTTTCACTTTTTAAACTGGTATTTAATTAAACTCTTTTTTTGTTTTGTTTATTTCTCTACAGGTATTAATGAGAATGCCCGATCCTCAACGCACAGTTACCCTGCAACAAACAGAGATATCTATTTTATTTTCTAAATAGCTACAGAATGGAGGAATTATTTTACTTATGCTGAATGTAACTTATTAAAAGCACCTCAGAAGTAGAGTTAAATGATAAAAAAGGACGAGTAAAGTCATGTAGAAAACATATAACCAACTAACATTTTACACGTCTTGTCAGGTGTTTAAACAAAAGCCTACTTGCATGCTATGATGTATGTGCACGTATTTAGTTGCTTCAGATTATGTTACTAGATCACAGAGTTGCTGATTTGTTTACCCCATTTACGCACAGTGCCAAATGATGGCCGTAAGAATGAAACAGAGGATACCTTTTCGATTTTGTCTACCGTGACATTAAGATTTGCCGGGTACATTCCATGAGCCAGAGTTTAGGCTGAGCCAAAACAAACTCTGTGTTACAACTTAGATTATTTTAGAAATGTTTGTTTTTATATATACGTCAAATAATCCGTTTCAATGGTATCTGCATACATGCCCTAAAAGGTAACATCCAGTCATCCTTTTTATTATAGCAGTGATGATGATGAACTGTTGCCTGTTACATAAACAAAATGATGAAGTCTTGTTTATTCACGTCTTGTGATCAAGTAATGTCGTTTTGCTAATGACAGATTAAGATGTTGTTTTATGTCTGGGTGTGGAGCAGCTGATGTCTTTCCTAAAAAGGAAGTTGGAGAAGACTTACAGAGAGCTGGTAAAACACTTTTTGACTGCTTTATCTTCCCTCATTTCATCCCAAGTTTCCATTTGCTCACTTGAATTCCAGACGCCTCACTGAAGAGTTTTTCTGACTGGATAGTACCTTTGAGGCCATGATATGAATGTGCCTTTTAAATGATTTATAACATAATACTAGCGCTGAGCTTAATTATATGAACCATTCCTTTTTGTAAAACTGCATTTATTAGAAGTACATTAACTGTCTTCCTTCCACTGCTTCTGGTTGTAAGTATAACTATAATGTATGAGCTGTGTGTTGGCAAAACATATATATATATATATATATTAGACTTTATGTCAGGCATATGATTGTAGTCGTCTTAATTTGATCCAACAAGATCACTTTAATATTTCATGTGATCAAAATGACATAAGTGTATACTATCTATGTAAACGATTGCATTAAATCAGCAATAAAGCGAGTCTTTTTACCATGACAAACTGAGAACAGAAAATGAAGGAGAGGCCTTTTGTGAGTCCCTGGCTCAGTAGGTAAATATTTTGGATTATTTTGGGGATAAAACTGACATTCATGGGTGCTCAAACTTCAACTTAACACATCACAATTCCTAAATGTGCCTTACTGCCACATTCTCCACATTGTATCCCTCTGAGTCGGCCCTGCTGGCTGAGGGTCAGATTGCCGTCTCACTCTGGAATATTCACCGGCCCTCGAGCACCGGGCCAGCTGCATTAGTTTCTAATATTAACACTTCAGTCATTGACGAGGAGGGGGCGGGAGCATTCTGGAAACCTGGTTGTAACTATATAAGCAAGGAGCCCCAGCCAGTCTAGGTATGAACTCCAGAAGAAACAGAGGCAAAAGCTGACACGAAGGAAACATCCCCAGGATATCCTTCTGAACTTCTGAGCACCAGAGAGCGCACCACTGATAGTAAGTAGCAACACTGATTGGATAAAGTTTAGACTGTAGAGACAGTGAGGACTTCTTTGTGTGGGTGTCTTACTCTAATTCACTCATTTCCTAAAAAAACCCAGAACTTTAACAGTTATGTGCAACAGTGTAACAGTTATACTTGATATTAAGTCTTTACTCATGAAGGATAGTCTCTAAGTCCTAGTCTGAATGTTTATTTATTTAAATATTAAAATAAGGCTACATATGAATAACCAGATACAGATCTATAGTTCACTTGTTTTTTTAAGTGAAGCATTTAGATTCACTGGTCTTGTGAATTCTAGCCCTCACCGCTGTAAAACTACTACCTAGCAATTAGCTTTAACGATTACACAGACAGTGTGCTCTTAATTCTAAGTACAGCTCCCTGATTTGGGTGTGACAAGTGCTCAAACTTTATGTTAATATCATTGGAATAAACATATTATTAATACTGAAAACTATCAAAAACAGGACTTTATCCATTTAAATGCAATGTCTTCTAAATCTGTCTAGGAACTAGGAACCGGCGAAATGTCTGCACCAAAGGGAGTATCCATTGGCATTGATCTGGGCACCACCTATTCTTGTGTTGGGGTTTTCCAGCATGGCAAAGTTGAGATCATTGCCAACGATCAGGGCAATAGAACCACTCCAAGCTATGTGGCTTTTACCGACACAGAAAGGCTTATTGGAGATGCTGCCAAGAACCAAGTTGCAATGAACCCCAATAACACAATCTTTGATGCCAAACGGCTGATTGGAAGAAAGTTTAATGACCCAGTCGTACAGTCCGACATGAAGCTCTGGCCTTTCAAGGTGACTGACGATAATGGAAAGCCCAAAGTCCAGGTGGAATACAAAGGGGAGACCAAGGCATTCTATCCTGAGGAAATTTCCTCCATGGTCCTGGTTAAAATGAAGGAGATAGCTGAGGCCTACCTGGGACAAAGGGTGTCAAACGCAGTCATCACAGTGCCAGCTTATTTCAACGACTCCCAGAGACAAGCTACCAAGGATGCTGGGGTGATCTCTGGACTAAATGTTCTGAGGGTCATTAATGAGCCCACAGCAGCAGCCATTGCATATGGCCTGGATAAAGGCAAAACAGGAGAACGCAATGTGCTGATCTTTGATCTTGGCGGAGGCACCTTTGATGTGTCTATTCTGACCATTGAAGCTGGCATCTTTGAGGTCAAAGCCACTTCAGGAGACACACACCTTGGTGGGGAGGACTTTGACAACCAAATGGTCAAGCACTTTGTAGAGGAATTTAAAAGAAAACACAAGAAGGACATTAGCCAGAATAAGAGAGCAGTGAGGAGATTGCGTACAGCTTGTGAGAGGGCAAAGAGGACCTTATCCTCCAGCACTCAGGCAAGCATTGAGATCGACTCTCTCTTTGAGGGAACTGATTTTTACACCTCCATCACAAGGGCACGTTTTGAGGAGCTCAACTCAGATCTTTTCAGGGGAACACTTGGCCCAGTTGAGAAAGCCCTGCAGGATGCCAAGCTGGATAAATCCAGGATTCATGAAATTGTCCTGGTCGGTGGCTCCACAAGAATTCCCAAAATCCAGAAGCTCTTACAGGACTTCTTTAATGGCAAAGACCTGAACAAGAGCATTAACCCAGATGAAGCTGCAGCCTACGGTGCAGCAGTCCAAGCAGCCATCCTCATGGGCGACACCTCAGAGAATGTCCAAGATCTGCTGCTGCTGGATGTCGCTCCCCTGTCTCTGGGCATTGAAACCGCAGGCGGTGTTATGACACCTCTGATAAAGCGAAACACCACAATCCCCACAAAGCAGACTCAGATCTTCTCCACATACTCAGATAACCAGCCAGGTGTACTGATTCAGGTATTTGAAGGCGAGAGAGCCATGACCAAATACAACAACCGTCTGGGCAAATTTGACCTCACAGGTATCCCTCCAGCTCCCCGAGGTGTTCCACAGATAGAGGTAACATTTGACATTGATGCCAACGGCATTCTAAATGTATCTGCCGTCGACAAAAGCACCGGCAAAGAAAACAAAATCACCATCACCAATGACAAGGGCCGCCTCAGCAAAGAAGAGATCGAGCAGATGGTGCAGGATGCTGAGAAGTACAAGGATGACGATGACATTCAGAGAGACAAGATTGCAGCAAAGAACACGCTGGAGTCCTATGCCTACCAGATGAAGAGCAGTGTTGAGGATGAGAGTCTGAAAGGTAAAATTAGCGAAGAGGATAAAAAGATGGTCATTGACAAGTGCAACCAGACGATTTCCTGGCTGGAGAACAACCAGCTTGCAGAGAAAGATGAGTATGAGCACCAGCAGACTGAACTCGAGAAGGTGTGCAGACCAGTTGTGACAAAGTTGTACCAGGGAGCAACACCATCAGGAAGCTGCGGCGGCCAGGCAGGAGGAACCTCCCAGGGCCCTACTATTGAGGAAGTGGACTAAAGCTATTCACCTCAGCATATCACACTCATGGGAAAATGTATAACTGCGGTTTAGTAAAAAATAAATGATTTCAATGTTGTTTCCTTTTCTACAATAAATTCTATAAAAGCACATCTCTCTTCATTATTGTTTGTGATAAATATTTTTTTGAACATGGAATAAAAAAATAATAAAAAATAAACAAGTGCTAACCTTTTTAACAGATGCACATGATCAAAAGTGTTTATAATTTTGAGAATGGCCTCTCTATAAAAACCATGTACCAATGAGAGTACCAAGAGTTTCTGATAAAAAATTCAGACTTTGATGAATCTGGGCATGGAATTCATAAAGGTACTCAATGAGTATTTTTGTTAAAGATGGTTGACAAACCTTATTCAGACATTGTTTCACATTTCTTTTTCCCTATTCAAGCTGTACTTAAAAAGTAATATACAGGATAGAGTCATTCTAGGACAGACTTGTGAGGAGCTTTATAGACAAAAGGCAAGTTCTCATCTTTAAAGGTAAAGCATAAAAAAATGTATATGAAAACATGTTAGATGCCAAACAAGAGTTTGAACACATGCACACTGTAGGTGTGCTATGAGTGTGTATGACAGACAGTTTTACTGCTGCACCTCTGTTAAAACAAACCAACCCAAACCTACTTTTATTTTGTTTTATACCAAACATGCTTTTCTTGCCTGCATTACCCAAAATGCAACAAGCACAGCCGGTTTATCACACTTTGATAGCTGCAGAATGCAGAGATATAGCAAGTTTACATCTTTCTAGCACCTCCAGATTTGCTCATATTTTCAGTTTTAATATTCCGCCCCAGACTTTTACAAATTTCTGCAGCTCTCTCTGAAGAGATTTATACAAATGTTTCTCTCATAGAGCTGTGCTAACTGCCTTAGCACAGCCTTTAGCTGTAAACAGTAAACAGACTTTATTGTATACTGCAAGTGTTGTCAGCTGTGTGTAATATTAGTACTTTTATGTCAAAGGGTCTGCACACAAATCACACTCACTGAAAACGAAGCAACTCATTTAAACATGTTGTTCACTGAATGATCCTCTAGGTGGCGAAATCAGGACGTTAGTTTACTAAAACCACTGGCCACAAGCACTACCTGTTGGAGCACTCTGTACACTGTAACAATAACAACCGAAAAATAAAAAGAATCTGAATCATCACCACCTTGAGGCTACTCCTGATAAAAATCCCACCTAAACCTTTTGGATATTGGTGGGTATGTGATCAATCTTATTAACTCAATTTAAGTTGGTTATCTTGTGTGACTATAATATAAACTCCTACCAGCATGCATGCAGTAAAGCCATGCAATAAAGGTATTCTGCGTTACAGTACACAGTAGTTTATTTATTCTCCCCCACGGCTGTTTGCGTTTTATACCCTTGGCACGCTTCCTTAATGTGACGCTACACAATTACAGGTGCTGGTGACAAATCAGAGGTCAGTAGTCCCCATGATGACTCAGAGCTGAAAATGTACAATAAAGGCTGCAAAGCGTAAACGGGCTTAATTAAACCGAGTTTCATTCTCACGCACACGCGCAAACACAAAGATGCACACCTCACCACCAGTCCATCCTCTCGGTCTAATTAGAGGGAGTGGTTCAATAGTGCGCCAGGCTTCGGCAAACAAAGGGTTAAACTGCTGAGGCAGTTGAGCGCACCATCCAACCGGGCTGTGTCGCTAGGGGAAGATATAGGGTACTTGTGGAGAAGCAACAGATCTCAGCTGGAAAACAACCCCACATCTGGCACGCGGGACGACCAAATCTGAGGAGGAAAAATCAGTCAAATCTTTCACTGCATGATTAGATGGACTGGACCGGTGGATCAATCTCTGACTTCCAAATCACGAGCAGGGACGAGAAAAGTTGCCAATATTAGTTGTGGATTTGATTTTGGCGCTGCAGAATTTGGATATTTTTTTGTTTTTTAAAAAAGGGGGGGATGATCGTCACATATTTTCTGACTTAGCGTTTTCTCCTATAGGAAATACCATGCGTAAAAGCCAATATTCTTTTTTTTCCTGGCAATAATATGTCTTCGTGGACGGGAAATAAGTCCAACATCTTTGCGCCCGTGGACAGGAATTAAGTATAACATCTGGAGGCAACAACTCAAAACACCTTGTCCAATCTATTCGACTAAAACGTTTACAAACACCGATCGAGTTCCACCACCCGCGTTTTGCTTTTTTCAGCCTCCAGACTGAGTTTTGTTACAGGTGGTTTTCATCGCGCTTTACCATTACTATGCACCTTAACAATCAGCAATAAACGAGCCACATGGGTGTGAAATGAAGGCTCACTTTGCTTTAATTTTCTGATTTTTTTTCCCAGTGGACAACAGTTTGAACCAGGGGCGAACAGCCAGTAGGTCTGCTCTAAATGATAAGCTCGGTTTGTGTTTCGTCTTACCGAGGACGCAAGTCAGGCAACAAACCTCCGTCTAAATCATGTCTGAAGGAAGACATGGCCAGAGGGGAAGACTCGGATAAAATTATTATTAACGTAGGCGGCACTCGACACGAGACCTACAAGAGCACCCTCAGGACCCTGCCGGGGACGCGCCTGGCATGGCTAGCAGACTCGGAGTCGCAGGTCAGCTCCGACTCAGACATTGCGTCCCCGAGTGCCACCGAGTTCTTCTTCGACAGACACCCCGGCATCTTTGCGTACGTGCTCAACTATTACCGGACAGGCAAGCTGCACTGCCCGGCTGACGTCTGCGGGCCTCTATTCGAGGAAGAGCTGGCGTTTTGGGGTATAGACGAGACTGACGTGGAGCCATGCTGCTGGATGACCTACCGGCAGCACCGGGACGCGGAGGAGGCCCTGGAGATATTTGAACCGCCCGACCCAGAAGACACCGACGACGAGAGAGAGATGCCGAGGAGGTTCGGCATCGAAGACGTCCCCGACAGGTCGAGAGGCTGCCGCGAAGTTTGGCAGCCAAAGATCTGGGCGTTGTTTGACGACCCGTATTCATCTAGAGCAGCCAGGGTGAGTTCAGCAGGCGGCCCTTCAACGGCCACATGTCAGAGTGCGTCCGCAAAAGCCCGCTGTGTCATTCCAACTAGGAAAAAAGGCGCACATGTTGTCCAAACCAACAGGTGTCAGCCAGTCAGGCTGCAGCAGCTACTGATGCAGCTACAGACCTGTAAACTGTAACGTGGCTGTAGCTGTCTGCATTTATCCAGTCTGCGCCTTCTCTGTCTGTTTTTAGGACATGACAGTTTTCAGGCCAAAGTTTATATCTTTACATTAGTTTCACTGACTGTTAAAAATATAGTTTTTTAGTTGAACATCAGGATTAAAAGGAACATTATGCAACCACTAGTCTTACACAATTACAAGTTAATTATAAATGATAGTTTAGAGATTAATATTCTTTTTGTTTGACAAGTTTTGAATAGATTGAAATAATAAATTGACAAAAGTATGTAGAAAGCTCTCTTTTGTGTCAAAAAGTGTGCTAAGAGTCTGACCTTGGAGAGTTTTCTGTGCTATGAAGTCAGGCTTTATAGTACATCCATCCGTTGTCTTCCACTTCTCCAATTCAGGCTGGTAGAGCAGCTGGAGCCAATCCCATCTGGCTTGGAGCAAAGTCTTGCAGCCAAATTCAGCATGTAACATCTGCTCTAGCATTGTTCTTCAGTACATGTTTTCTCTGTTTTGCTACTCTATACATCTACTACAATACACAAAGAAAAAATCTTTTTAGCCCATCATTCAAACACTCTTTATTTGACAGCTACAGTTAGCTGCTTATACTTTTAAGAAGCATTTCTTATTATCTTACACTGCAGTTTTTACACCATACAGCGCAGGAGTCTGTGTAGTCGTGAGTTCATTTAAGAAACTGTTTGAACCCCACTGAGTTAAAATGATCACACATTTAACAAAAAAAACCCAAACATCCAAAGCTGCAAAAAGCAAATGAAAATATGTCTTTCAGAACTTCACTGAGGGTGGGAGAGTCCTTTGGTATGCCTTTTAGGTCTTTTGAGACAGTTATATATGAGAATGCTGTAGTGTTTTTGCTTTAGTCCAAGACAGACATCTACTAAGATTTTAGACACATACACTATTCAGCTATTTCACAGCAACTCAGTGCATTTAAGCATGAAAACATGGTAAAGATGACCTGCTTCCCTACACAACCATTTTTATGATTTAGAGAATGACATGAAAAAGACAGTCTATCCAGTCACTTCTCTGAGTTGTTGTCAGAAGTCAAAGGAGAATAGCCAGATTACTTCAAGCTGATAGGAAGGCAACAGTAACTCAAATAAGCACTCCTTACAACCAAATTAAGCAGAAAAGCGTATCTGAATGCAAGACTCATCAAACCTGAAGGCAGGTAGGTTACATCAGCAGAAGACCACACCGGGTGCTACTCCTGTTAGCTATGAACAAGAAACTAAGGCTACAGTTCACACAGGATCACTAACATTGATGAATATAAAACAGAATAAATGTTGCCCAATCTAGCAAGCCTTAATCTATACTGTGACATTTAGATGGTAGGTTCCAAATTTGGCATAAACAACATGAAAGCACGGATCTCTCCTGCCTTGTATCATGAGTTCAGGCTGCTTCTCGTGGTGTCCACAGTGTACCCATCGTCTGATGGCTGCTTCGAGCAAAGATAACACACCATGTCGCAAAGCTCAGATCATCTCAAACTGGTTTCTTGAACATGGCAATAAATCCACTGTACTCAAATGACCCCCGCAGTCACCAGATCTCAATCCAACAGTGCACCTTTGGGTTGTGGTAGAACAGGAAATTCACATCATGGATGTGCAGCAGACAAATGTGGAGCAGCTGTGTGAAGCTGTCATGTCAATATGGACCAAAACCTCTGAGCAATGTTTCCAGGACCTTGTTTAAATCTATGCCACGAAGAATTAAAGTGATTCTGAAGGCAAAAAAGGCAGTGCAGGCAGTCAAAGCAAAGTGTACATAATAATGTGGTTGGTCAGTTAGACCTCGAGGTCTGCCTCTGTTAGATATCATATGAAGAAACAAAAAGAAATTGAAACAGACTGCAGTATTTGGAAGTTAGGAAGTGCTGGGATCTGTTAAAAAGTAAGATCTCTACATCAGTCAAAGCTGCAGAGCATATGAAAATCCATGAGTTAAACATTTTACGTTTTAAAAACAACGCACAAAAAGCTTCATGATGCCTCACTGTGAAAAAGCGATGCTAAGTACTGTGGATTTTTTAAGGACCTGAGCTCTTCAGGATCCAAACCTTTTACTGTGCTCTCCACACATTTGTTGTGCTGTTAATAGCTATAAAACATTACATATTTATGTATTGATCTGTACAAGAAATTCATTTTTTTCTAAAATGCATTTCAATACCTGAATTTTCTCTGAGAGACTAAACATCTCTTTCAATCATGTGAATAACGTTTTTTTTTCCTCCCCTAAATATACGTTACGAAATTGTGGCAAAATACTGAAAATAGCAAAAATGCTGTTTCATGACAGGAATACAGAGCCGGTGAAGTGTTCCCACACATCCTATTCAAGGTTTGCACTCAAAAGGTGCTCAGAAAGATGAGTGTTTAAAAGGCTGCAGAAGCATAGACCCGTGTACCATAAATCACACCGTATTAATCAGTAGATGGACATCTGCTGTACTTACACTAGTGCTATAAAAAAAAGCTAAAAAGCTAAAAAAAAAAAAAAAAGCTAATCATTTGTTAAATTTTTTTTTAAAGAAACTTAACTGTGCTTTTGCCAACTTCATAATGCTAAGTGACATGTGAGTAAGGTTTTATGCAAAGATCTGCATGATATCAATTAAAAAAAAAAAAAAAAAACAACCCCAAAAAACAGAGATCTCAGTTATTTATCAGATTTGGTTTATAAAAAAAAAGGTTCCCATCTTTCCACGGGGGGTATCATCCTGCTGTAAACGTTTTGAAAGCATGCTATAGCTAATGGCTCAGCAACAAAAGCAGGATGCTTATTGAAGTAAACATGAAAGCGAGTATCATTTGCAAGAGTTTTTTCGGCAAAAGGCCAGGAGCTTTCATCGGGCAGAAAGAAAAATACATTTAGCTCAGGAAGGAGAGGGGCTCATGCTAACTCTAATTTCTATTTGTCTGTTTGTGCAGTTGAATAGTCTGTTCAAACACTCTCACAGCATTGTCGAAGAATAATGTTCCCGCTGCACGCCAGCGACACTACAAATAGTGTTTATTTTAGCTTCTCGTCCAGGTGGCATTCGCAGGCTGTCGCTGTTGAGGAGCCCACATCTCTGAGTCACAGCTGCCACTGCGTCGGTGTCGTCTGAAGATGACCTGCGCTGTGCCTGCCAGTTAATCACGTCTGTCTCTCACCGCTGAATATTTGTAAATTAATCAATTAGGATTTGTGAAGTTTTGTGAAAGATCTACATGTGAAGCTTTCTGAAATATTGCAGAAGGGAGGCAGATAATGGAAATGGATAAGATCCTCTTTATCCATTTCCGTTCCAGCCACTTCATATATGTATGTTTACTCTGTGTGCATTCTGAGAGCATGCTTTCTGAAAGGATGTGGGGCTGCATTTTGAGGGACTCACATTACCTTTATGGCCTTTTTATTTCAGAGAGCCTCTAAGCTCATCTCAGGTAATGTGATTCCTAAAAGCTGGAGGGAAGTTAATCTGTCCATCATGTAAGCCACATCCTCTTTGGGATCAACCAAGACTGGAGATGCAGCTCTTTTAAAGCGAGCACATGAGGCCACTATACTGCGAGTTCACAGAGTGCAGTCCCTTGGGAACATTTTATAGAGCCCAGAAGAATGCGCTACTATACATTTTATGCATCTCCAGTTTATGTTAGACCAAGAAAGAATTTCTCCTCAGGTTCTTCTCAGCTTCTGTTTTCAACTCAATTTACTGAAGAAAAGTAGCCACCTGTATGTGGCTCTTTATGTTAGCACCATCAAAGACACCACGTGATCTTATAGGGCTACCCCATTGAGCGTAGCAGCTTTGCTAGGTGTTTACTCTCAGGTCTAATTTTCAGAGTGTTTACACTCACATTAAAGTGGCTCCATAGCGTGGTGGATTACACATTCGCTTGGCGAATGAAAGGTCACTGCTTCTATTCCAGCTGAAGACACAAATCATCTTTGCGGTTGCATCAGGAAAGGTGTAAAACTGCCAGATCAAACGTGTGGAGCTACTGTGGTAACAAGTAGTGACAAGGGAGCAGCTGAAAGTAGCTAATACTTATTCATATGTACATAAAATTGCAGATATTTTTTTCTGCACTATTGAACTGTTGATCTGTTGGTTACATCGAATGTATGTGATGAACTTGTCCTAATAAGTGAAGCCAGTGTGTTAAACATGCATTCTTTATAATGGCTAGCATGGACAAAGTTCTCTGTTTGGGGGGAAAAACAAAAAAAAAATTGATTGTGTTGAGGGTCAAAGGTCAAACTGTCCCCATTTATGGGTTGTGCCACACTTTTCACAGTCCGATACAAGTCGGTCACCATTCAAACTATGACTCCAGAATGTGCTAGGTTTGTTGCAAATAATTGGATGCGGTGAGGAGAGGCAGGTCTGACTGTGAAACTGCACGCTCCTTAAGATCTTGTGGTTGAAAGGGCATTAGTGGATGAGCGCGCAGTTTCAGGCACACAGATGACCCCTTGATTTTGAAACATGGTATGACCACGATTTTTAAAGTAGATTTCAGTCAGTGTAACTGAAAATGAGTGGCTGAGCCCAAAAACATGGCAGGAAAATCTTTACAGATGTTACGATGGAAAACTGTTGTCCCATACAGTTATATAGGACCAGAAATCTTTTTGTAATCACAGCTATCATCATCTGTTGGTCTTCATATAGAATATAACTTGCGGCACTTCTGCATTGGCTTAATTTTTCTGAAGTCACATCCATGTTTTATACTGGCTATGGCAGCGGTCCCCAACCCCCGGGCCTCGGACCGGTACCGGTCCGTGAGTCGTTTGGTACCGGGCCGCGAGAGTTGAGGCTCATGTGAGAAATGTATGGTTTTCAGGGTTTTTATCAGTTTTCAGCGTTATTTTGTTATCGTTTTTATCGTTTACTCGGTTTTCCTTGGTCTTTTCACGTGTGTTATGAATAAATTTTCTTTTTTTCGGTACCGGTACTAGTTTTATTTTGTTGTATTTATCCGCGACACCTTAAAGGCCGGTCCGTGAAAATATTGTCGGGCATAAACCGGTCCGTGGCGCAAAAAAGGTTGGGGACCGCCGGGCTATGGTACGGGCATTAGCTGATCAGTCCCGTCCTTGAATCTAAAAATGGTCATGTTCTCTTTAAAAAAAAGAAGAAGCCCCAAACAAAAAATCCTAACAACAACAGAGGCTAAAATCAGAATGCACAAATCATTATGGGGTTTCATGGTGGCTATGTCCATCTTTTATACATACTAATATACAATAACTATTAAACACATCACCAATTTTATAATTAAATACATTTCTAAAGGTGCCATTGACATGAAATTCTCACCAAAGGGATTCTAAGAATGGACCAAAATCGTACCTGAGAAATGCATGTGACTAGTTCCTCCATACAGGAAGCTGTCATCACCAGCAAAGGCTTGTGACAAAGTATTGAATACGTTTCAGAAAGCATGTTCAATACTTTTTCCCTGTATCATTTCTCATTATTACACATAAACTATGGGCATCTATGGATTCATTTCTTTGTATGTGTGGACTAGATAGTTGGTGAGATTTTCATGTCAGTGGCACCTTTAGAAATATATTAACTTAGAAATTTGGTGATTTTTTCAATACTTATTTTACCCACTGTATACAGGCTATGTTTAGACACAAGCTCGTCCTAAATTGTTCAGTCTGTCAGTTTAAAGTGGAATTAAACAAATAGGTTTAAATACTTTCAACAACCTCTAATAAATAACACATTTCTGTTGCTGTTTTTGGTGAAAGTACAGAAAATAGGTCATGTTGATGTTATATTATTTCATCATTGTCTGTATCTGTATTAAAGATTGCTGATCTTCTCCACAGTCCATTGGGAGGTGAGTTGTGTCTGCTGATGAAAAAATATGGGTCTAAATGTGCTGCTGCCCACTTGGCTGCATAAACCAACCAACAGAGGGCAAAGCATAGACTTTATAAAATATGGATGTAGCCTCTGGGTTTGAAAAGTGAGGTCAGCATTAAAGTGCCTTAAACCTGCATTTTTTTCTCATTTCTTTTAGCATTGAAACCATCCCGATGACTTCATAGCTTAAAGTCTTACATTATGGAATTTATTTTTCTGTGGTCCCCAATGAGTGTGCAGATAGACAATGACAGGGTTTGTGTTCCTGTGTCACTGACACACAGTTCTTTGCCTATGAACTTGCATCATGTCCCTCAGTTTAACTATCAGTCGGTCGCTGGCTTGTGATGTCTGATTTCAAAAAAATCTAAGATAACTAAAAAAAAGCTCATCTGGAGGCTTCATAATAGGATTTTATATCCAGAGAGTCTCTATATCATCTATAAAGAGGCTCTGAGGAAACATCTCTTTGCAATCCTTTTTCTTTTTGTGACATGTGACAGTTAGACTTGACATCAGCATTAAGTTTAGACTAGCGCTTTCTTCCATAATGCAATATTTCATTAGTTCCCCAGGCTTGTTGACTATAATTAATTACCGCTGTGGTAATGGGCTACACATTTTTAATCTGTGGTGAACAATTAAAGCTGTCTTTCCCACAGAAAAGAGCATTGCATTTTTCTCCCACAGAGAGGCAAAAATCAATTAATATCAGTAAACCAAGCGACAGACTGATGTGGGATTCTTGAAGTCTGCTGCATTTTGAGTTTCCTGTTTGAATGATTGAATTTTATCTCAGATATACATATAGATATATATTTTTAATGAGTGACATTAAACTAGATTACATACCATGACTCAGTTTTTTTTAAAGCCCCCATGAGGAGATTGTTTTTGTGTTTTCATGCTATATAAATTAATTGAAACTATATTGATATTGAACTAACTATCGATCACATCACAGCTTGATGATCACAGCTTTGCACATTACTGGTTATGAAATACATCCAGAGTTCGATGCACTGCTGACAAATAATATAGGTGTGTTCTGAGTGAAACACTAACCTTTCTGGGATCAGCTTTCACAATGACAACACCTCTCTCCTGGCTGCTCTGTGAACTGAACACAGGATTTGATTTTTCGCACATCATCAAAGCAGCACAGCCTTGTTAAGGAGACTTTCTAACAGCCACCGGTCTCAGTGAAAGAGGTATAATCCTGTGTGATTATACTGGTTGTTTACTCTGCTCAGTTCTCAGCTGTTTGCTGAAAACAGTTCAGTGTCTGGGATGCCTGCACACAGTTGCAGACTTTGTTTTGCAGACAAATAAATAAATAAATAAATATGCATTACTGAAAATATCATGTTTCTTTATTTTTTTTTTCATTTATTGATGCAGATTTATTTTTATTTTTAAAAGCCATTTGAATGCCGCATTGATATAACACTTTTAACTTAATACATCTGCACATTTCATACATCTGCCAAAGGCTCCTTTTCACTGGCTGCTATTAGAGGACACTTGAAAGGGTTTGATTGATTATTTTCATGCATTCTGACATTTGAAAGGCTTGACTTTGCACTATTTTTTTGAAATCCTGACATCAAATATATGTGCAGTTTTTTTTTCTTTTTTAATTTCAGCTGTCAGGAATTACTTCAGTCAATATTTTAAGATACGAACAGGATTGTCTTTGCTCAAAGGTCAGTGCCAGAGCTTTCAACCACATCCCATATTCTTCAGCTGGCTGGAGATGTAGTGTGTCGGTGGTTGTAAATAGAAGGAAGACGTTTGGTGGAGTATTTGGCATCAGATGTGCAATGCCAGAGGTTGAGATTTGTATTGAGACAACTGATGCTATCCACATGTTTCGAGTGTTCACAGAGTAGGTGCTGGCTGTTTGTGACTTGTTGCTAGATGTTACAACACTGGTTGATTTTGTCCATGCAGATCTCTCCACCTCCTTATTAAGTATATTCTGTTTTGTGGAGGAGGCAACGTGTCACTAATCTTATGTTGTGTCCCTGCTAACACACCCTGATCAGAAATGAATGGTAGTTAAAACTGAAGGTGACGTAATGCCCCTTTTAATTGATTTGGGAATAAATGTTAGAACTGCCCCTTAGATCTCCTTAAAATTTTTGTCTCATTTTATGCATGCTCGCTACCAGCTTGTGAAATATTTCTGGTTCCATAAATCTGTAAATTATAAATATCTGGTAATGAACCACTCCTTTCCAGATAGCCGGGAGAGGAGTGGAGATTATTTCATCCACGTCCCGGCTTGCAGACGTGAACAAGTGTGACATGAATTCTAAGAAAACCTCGGTAGTAGCTGCTGTCATTGCCTTTGGAGCTGCTGATTGTTCAGAAGGCTCATTGTTTTGGTTTCTGCATATAGCCTGTCCATATTAGTAACAGAGTGTAATGTTCAACAGCTGGAGGTGATGCTTGTGATAGGATTTTCCAGCTGCTGTGCACTTATGCACAGCCTGCTGCCTGTTGTGTGTCATGTTATGGCTCCTTGTTCTGCTTTTCCCAGCTGGGACCGGGCTGCTGTCCCCTCTGGGGACCTCTGCTCTGTCTGGACGCTCACGCATAGTGACCTTGGATTGTCTTTTTGGCACCTGCAGTATTAAAAGGGTGACCAGGTGTCTCGCTTTATATTGGACTGAACAACATTTTTATCCTCTTGTCCCCTCTCCCATAATTTGGCATTTTGGTTGTCTAAAGTTTACAAAAGTCAACAAATGTCCCTTATGAGAAAGGTGGCTGAAAAGATGATATGCATGCATCTATACCCGTGTCAGTGGTAGTTTTTTTTACACTCAGGTGTAAAAAGAGAACCACATAAAAAAAAACAAAAAAACAAATTAACTTCCATTTAAACGTCAACTCCATCCAATCCAGGTTTGGGCATCCTCAGCATCCTCTTTGCTCCATGTTTAGATTGTTGATATCGGATTATGTATTAAATAACCTCAAATGTGTCTCTCTACTCCGTTGCTGTAGACTACTTAATATTTTTCCCCATATCATTAAATGAATGAGTGGTCAATCCACAAATCATTATCAGCTCTGCAGTTCTCAGATCTACCACACTTTGTTGTAAAAAAAAAAAAATAGTAGAGATAATAAATATCTATTGTATATATCAGCCTAGAAACAAACTGTTGATCAAGTGGCAACCCAACGCACAAGCCAAAGACAGAAGGTCTCCATTTGATTCAAAACATGTCTCCAAATGAATGTGACGTTCTCTGTGCCTGCTGCATGTGTCTTTACAAATCACTGTTCTGCATCAACTATACAAAGCGATGATATAGTATTCAATGTTTTTTGGCTTGTTTAGTTCAAATGAATAAAGCACCTTAAAATAATAAAAAATAAAATAAATGTCTCAAATGATGTCAAGCGATCTCAGCAGGAGACAAAGAAAAAATCCCATCCATCCATCCATGGCTGGGTTGGACAGCAGCATAAGCAGAGAAGCCAAGACCTTCCTCTCCCTAGCCACCTCATGTAGCTCATGTGGGGAAACACCAAGGCAACCCCAGGCCAACAGAGGCACATCATCTCTCGAGTGTGTCTTGGGACCTCAACCCAGTAAGACATGTCTGGAACACCTCGTCCAGCAAACATCCTAATAAGATGCCTGAACCACCTCAGCTGGCTCCTGCAGATTAATAAAAAAAACCTCAAACTGAATTCATGTAGCAACATAAAGTCACACTTTTAGATTCTTACTTTTTTCCTACAAGTTTTGACTATAAAGTAAAAGTTGCATGTATGAAAATAGTAATATGTGGCATCAGAAGTTTACTTTATATAAGTATACCCAGTTATTACAAATACAATATATCACTATAGATGTTATCGATACATTAATATATCAATAACAACTGAAGTGTCCGTTTATTCTTGCAGTTGGTTGAAAAGGCTCTAACTGTCACTATCCATTGGAGCTTTGAGTAAGATCGTATGGCCTTGATCAGCAGACGGCAGCAGCTCAGCTGTCATCAGATTGCAGTCATTACCAGTTACATCCCTGATCTGAACAGTGGTATAAGGACAGTGTCAGAGGTGAAATGTCAGCAAAAGTCATCAGAAATTGCAGCATTTCTGCTCATACAAATGGCAGAAACAGGCAGAATCACACAGAAGCACTTAAGCACAAATATGTTTAAAATTGAGCAAAAGTACCATGAATAGATGTAATTTATCCCCATTATGGCAAAACAAGAAGCAGGTAATGGAAGTATTTCAGACAGGCCAGAAATAACTGGGAAAGATTCAAAATTGACAAATAACTATTAAGCTACTTAAATATTGTCTCGATCTCAGCTTTCAACCCCAGCAAGATTATAGAAGCTGAAAAATAAAAAGCTCTGGCATACAGCTCGCTTGGCCTCACAGTGCTTTGGCTGTAAAGAGTCCTTATGGCAATCACTCCAACAAGGTGACTGTGTTGCGTTGAGTATCTGTTACTGGACTACAAACGTGATGTCATGTCAGCTCTTAAGTAAACTATACACATACATTTAAATACTGGAAGCTTTACTGACCGAGATAAACAGTCACCTACATGGATGTATAGAAATAACAGAAATATCACATCGTAGACTTCACTTTAACCCAGGTGAATGTGCCATGATGCACATGCACAGAGCTGTAAAGTCAGGCTGTGTCATGTGATTGCGCTCTTTACACTGAGTATTTTATGAGAAGAGTAGCTGTCACTGCGTGTGTCAGGCCCCCTGAGATTCTTCCCTGTAGAGGTGCTTCTGGCTGCAGTACCCAGCTCTGTTTAGTTGTGGGATAAACTGTTTGGCATTTGAATAAACTGACTGCTGTCAGACCCTTTTAAGCTCATCACAAGCTCCTGAACAACCACAGGACTCAAAGTGACTGCTGATCTGTTGTTATACCACAGGAGCACTTTCTGTTTGGTTAGATTTTTTTTTCAAAGCCAAAAGTCCAACCATTTCCTCAGCTGTAAGAAAAATGTTTATTTATACTCCATCCATCCATCTTCATCCGCTTTATCCGGGGCCGGGTCGCGGGGGCAGCAGCCTAAGCAGAGAAGCCCAGAACTCCCTCTCCCCAGCCACCTCCTCCAGCTTATCCGGGGGAACACCAAGGTGTTCCCAGGCCAGATATAATCTCTCCAGCGTGTCCTGGGTCTGCCCCGGGGCCTCCTCCCGGTGGGACATGCCCGGAACACCAACCCCAGGAGGCGCCCAGGAGGCATCCTTGTCAGATGCCCGAACCACCTCAGCTGGCTCCTTTTGATGTGGAGGAGCAGCGGCTCTACTCTGAGCCCCTCCCGGATGGCCAGCCACCCTTTGGAGGAAGCTCATTTCTGCCGCTTGTATCCGCGATCTCGTTCTTTCAGTCACTACCCACAGCTCGTGGCCATAGGTGAGGGTAGGGACGTAGATCGACCGGTAAATTGAGAGCTTCGCTTTTACACTCAGCTCCCTCTCCACCACGACGGACCGGTGCAGCGTCCGCATCACTGCTGCCGCAGCACCAATCCGTCTGTCGATCTCCGGCTTCCTTCTCCCATCACTCGCGAACAAGACCCCGAGATACTTGAACTCCTCCACTTGGGGCAGGAACTCGTCCCCGACCCGGAGTGGGCACTCCACCCTTTTCCGGATGAGAACCATGGCCTCAGATTTGGAGGTGCTGATCCTCATTCCCGCTGCTTCACACTCGGCTGCAAACCGTTCCAGAGCGTGCTTTATTTATACTCACCAGAATAATTAATGGTACTTGGAAAAAATAGATTATCAGTAGATGTGTGCAGCCAACATTTGGATCTGACTAATGATGAAACATTATTTTATTTTAAAACCCTGTTGCAAGTGAGGATAAGTAAGGAGGAAGAATTTTTCCCCTCTTCAACAGGTTCAGGAATGGCACCAACAAGATGTATTAATGCTTCTGTGTCATCTGAATATTTCTGTGCTTTAACGTGAATTTAGAGTCACACAAAATGAAACTACCTCCACACTTAAAAGCGTGATGATTGGTGTTAATGATGGAGTTTCACTGTGGTGATTAGTTTGTACCTGCAGTTTGACACATACAGATTTTAAATTCTACTGCTGGGTAGAAGATGTCTTTGGTAACACTGTGCGGCATGAAAATGTGCATAAAGGAACAAATTTCAGAACTCAGGAATGACCTGATACAGTAGCTGATGCGTGATGTGTGTTTTCTACCCTCAGATTAAATAAAGAATAGCATCTAGAATCTATATATATCTATAGATAGATATCACAAAAGATTAATTAGCATGGAAGTAATGAATATGTAGTTAAGTCTGTCTGCTTCTTATTTTGAGAAGAGCTTTGCACATTATATATTCTGGGTCTTTCAGTGAGGGAAGAGACGTAGATGTAGTTTTAAGAATTTATGACCAGGTAATTGAACTTTTATGAAACCATCAGACAGCAGCTATTATTCAAAGCAGATCCTTCCAACAGATCTCGAAAGGATCTTTAAATTTTCACTGTCACAACGCCTGTCTTTAGTCAGTTAGACATTTGCTGTACAACCTGGTGGAAATTCTGCGTAGTTTGTTCCATTATGACTTCCACAGCTGCTTGGGAGAGTGCAGCCTCTTTCCTCATTACAAATAATGGTCTTCTACTCCTCACTCAATTATACTAACAATGTGTGATTAAAGGTTTTTGTGAAATGACAAAGTATTGAATGTTGAGGATGGATGGATGGATGAAGGGAATTAACGTAGGAGGAGGAAGTTGTTGGAGTTAATGGCAGGAGGAGGCTCAATATGGGGGCAGGTGTTGTGTCACCTGAGCTGATTACGGCCCCCAGAGAGTACCTGGAAAAAGAAAGAGAAGAGAGGGATGCCCATGATTGAATACGAGGAGATGAGAGGAGGGAAGAAAAGATGAATGGATGGGAATAGAGAGCAATGAGATAAGGTAAATGGATGGGGGTGAAGAAAGAGTGGATTGGAACCAGAATGGACTGAATGGGTTTACAGAGCATAAGCAGACTTGACAGGTCATTAGATGAATATGTGGCTAATGTGTGCAGCTCTGCTGCCACGCCTAAAACAAGTAGTTAACATAATAATGTCCAACTTGGGCTTATGGTTTGGAAGCCCTGTTACTCTCGTTTACTTACAGTTAGATCGATTGGATATTATTCAGTTTGGTATTCTGCTGTATTTAGGTAGAGTTATTGTACAGCAGCTTGTGTAAATGTGTAATTACAAAGCATACATCTTGTGCAAGTTTTCTACCCCCCACTAAAGAAACTGGAGTCAGCTCTGTTGCCTTTCCATTATGCAAAGCTAACTTTGTATTCAGGCGGGAAGCCAGGGGTTAAATTTGGTTGAGCTACCACAAACACCACCACTCCAACATCCTCTTGATATAATTCACTGCTGACAGATGAAAAGAGATGACTAGTGAGAGCCTTTTATGAGACATTCAAACAAACTAGCAGCATCTGAAAAGCTACTTTTAGCTCCGGCAAATGTATAGATATTGGAGTATTTTTCAGCTTTATCAATTATGGTGTTGGTATCAAAAATTATTAGGCCTTTTTATCTTGACACATATACCTATAATCAGTTCTTGCGCTGTTGTCCTATAACAGGTTTCGTCTGGTGTTTACACGGAGCTCCACCTTTCAGGGTTAACATTTGAGACCCTCATACAGCACGTGAAGAGGGACTGGGACATTGGGACTTTGAAGTCCAGAGGGGGTTGATGAAATGCTGGCACCATGTTTTATTAATTGAGCCTGGAAAATGAGGTGCTGTAAAAGTGGCCGGGTCTTCAGAGAAGCTTAATTATTTGGTGCCGGCTGCATATCTAGCCCTTGTCTGCAAAAGCTTTCTAATAGGAAAGCACTGAAGAGACGACACATTGAAAATATATTTTATATGAGTATGCATGTCTGTGTTCTAGATACAAAAAATGGAGATAAATTAGCGCTTAATTAATGTCCTCTAGAAATTAAAAGCTTTTATTATTGGAGTCTATGTTGACATGGTTACACCCCTTAGTTACAGTCACTAAAAGAAAATAATATTTAAACATCATTTTTGTCTCATTGCGATCTGCGATGTGACTCTCACATAATGAGCACTGTTAGTGCTGATGATGTTTGGGAAAAACGTGCTTGCAGAGCAGGAGAACCTCCTGGGGCACAGTTTTGCTTTTACCTCCTTCCCAATAGTCCTGTGCCTCAGTCGTCATCTTCTCAGGGGATCAAAGCAGTGAGCACCTCAGTGTTCTACAGGGACAAATATAAAGGTTTTAGTGGCTACAAGCTACACAATATGTGTTATGCGTGTTGATTTATCTATTTAGGGTTTGTTTTTTTTAAGTGTGCAGTATCAAGTTTACTCCAACTCCATCAGATGTCCACTTCTTATTGTTTTAGTCTAATTCCACTGTGAATTAATGTCCCCATTGAGCCTTTCAGTGCAGTATTTGTTCTTTTCCACATGTGATTTAGCTGACTCATATGTGAGATTCCCTCAAGGGAGAAAAAATGGCAAAGTGCATGCAAGTTCCAGTTACATATTTATCCAGCTGGAAGGTTAGAAAGGCTGGAGAGGCACTACAATTTGCCCAGGTATCAGTAAACAATAAAGACGTATCATGTATGAGTAAGCACACAGCGTTAACACAAACATAGACGCGCACAGCCATTGTGCTGGACCAGGTGAATGCTGTGGAGCCACATTGTTCATTTTGCCTGTCAGCAACCATAAAAGCTATTTGACCCTATTTTTCATATAAGGGAAGGCTTGCATGCAGAACACATGCTCTAAAACACGTGTGGAGGCTGTAAGGCGTTCAGCACTCTCTCCTCTCTGTTTTGCATCAGGACACTCTGCTTGTTTTTCCCTTTCTATTTCCTTTGTGAGTCATAGAGTGATTTGTGTTGTAAAAAATAAATAAATAAAATGATATGTTAAAGACTGTTCATATTATTTTTGCAGATAGTGGTGTTGTTACTGTATTATCGCCCCCTGCTGTTTGTGCCCGTCTCAGCCAGCATTATTAGAATCACGTTTTCTGTCAGCATGGTTCAATCTATACGTTCATGGAAAGTAATTGGTGTTAAATTGGTCTGTTTTCTCTGAGAACATTGTCCTCGCTCTCCCACAGACAAAGAGCATTTTCAAATAAGCATAAAGAAAATGCCACCTACTAAGTAGAGCTGTAGAAGACAATCTGAACCATTATTTCCTGACAGGTAAATAGCATGCCCTGAGGAGGCAAAGTGGTAGAATAATGAGTCTGATGTTTCTGAGGGAGGGTTTCACTTGGACTGGATGACTAACTGTGAGCTTTTATTTTTTTGAGCTTAACTATTCATAACATGTGCTTGCATTTGGTTCAAAAAATACATTCACTTTGTAAGTAATTATGAAAGCGCATGAGCGAGCCATACGTGAACTCATTAGGACCTTTGCTTTCACAGATCTCAGTTACACAGATGATTAGTGGATGATTGTGAATGTTTTGGATTCGGGTTTAGTTTACTTGGCAAAATTTTACATGGAGACATGTTTAAAAAAATTGCGTTTGTTAAACTTGGGAAATTGTTTGAGTATAAATGTTAACTTTATTAATTCACAGCTATCTTGCTGCTGCATTAGTCAAGCGACTGGACAAATATTCCTCTGGAAATGATTCCAGATATAATTTGGTTGTTTGTATGTGTCATATTGTTTTTTTCTTTATTTTTTTCCCTGCTTTTTTGCATTCGGTCAGTATAGTTGGGGATACTGAGGGCTCATTTTTATCCTCCTATGTGAAACTCGCTTCACGGGCAATGATCAGTCACAACAAACTTAAATCATTAAGTTGTTGTGCCTGAGTTAAGTTTTCCAGTGATACATAAATACAGTGTTTGCTTATTGTCAGTCAACTGACGCTCATTACCTCCCCCAGTAATAAAATCCTTCAACACACGAGAGTTGATTGGCACATCCTTTTTTTTAAACTTTGAAGTTTGAAGATAAAAGAGGTCTTATTATATATCGTGTTAATTGAAAACTCGTTTCTAGCATGGACACATCATGCAGATGGTGGTTTGAGCTTTAGAAACCCTATACTGGCTGTTCACTAATTGTGGGTTGACATAACATTGTATTGATTAACAGTCATTATCTTTCTCCTCCAGGGAGTTGCACTTGCCTCTCTCTTCTTCATCCTGGTGTCGATCACCACATTCTGCCTGGAGACCCACGATGCCTTCTATGAAGTGCAAAACTGGACGGAGCATGTTGTACAGGGCAACATGACAAAGAACATCACAAGGAACGAAATAGTGACCAACCCAGTCCTCTTCACCGTGGAGGGCATCTGTGTAGTCTGGTTCACGTTTGAATTTCTGGTGCGCATAATATCCTGCCCAGACAAAGTAGTCTTCATCAGAAACATGCTCAACATCATTGACTTTGTGGCCATTCTACCATTCTACCTGGAGTTGGCTCTGAAAAGTCTGTCATCCAAAGCTGCCAATGATGTGCTAAACTTCCTCCGTGTGGTCCGGTTTGTTCGAATCCTCCGGATTTTCAAGCTGACGCGCCACTTTGTAGGCCTGCGTGTCCTGGGTCACACGTTGAGGGCTAGTGTCAATGAATTCCTCTTGCTTATTATCTTCTTGGCGCTAGGTGTGCTAATCTTTGCCACCATGATTTACTATGCTGAGCGTATTGGAATCCAGCCTAATGACCCCACAGGCTGCAATCACACACACTTCAAGAATATCCCCATCAGCTTTTGGTGGGCAGTGGTCACTATGACCACACTGGGCTATGGAGACATGTATCCACAGACGTGGCTCGGCATGATGGTAGGGGCGCTTTGTGCACTGGCTGGGGTGCTGACCATTGCTATGCCGGTTCCCGTCATCGTCAATAACTTTGGGATGTACTACTCGCTGGCTATGGCAAAACAGAAGCTGCCAAAAAAGAAGAAGAAGCACAACCCAAACCCTGATGCTCCAACTGACTCAGCCTCATTTGGGAAGTCAGAAACAAACTCGCACAGAGACAGTACTCAGAGTGACACGTGTCCACTGGCTCCTGAGGAGAACATCAGTAGGAACCGCTCAGGTGAGGCTACAGTACAATTTTTAAACTCTCTAAAATGTCAAAGGCATGTTTTCTCACTAACCATTTCTTGTGGCTACCATGCAGGTGACGGTGTTTCACGTGCTCAGGTTTTCTGGGGCAGTTTTGTTTTTGAAGCACACACTATTTAACCTTAAGCAGTAACATGGTTTCACTGGAGATGCTTCCTGCCAAATGTTCTCTTTGTTCCCTCACTAAAAGTAGTGGGGGCAAAAAAAGTGTTTCAGTCTAGAGAGATTATTTTATTACTTGAAATTGTTCTTGGCAGCACCAAAAAACCCCATCCATTCACTTGCAGTAGGTTGGAGGACAAACTTGTGCATCATGTGTGAACCATGAAAACTGACCTTTTAATCTTAAGTTGCACTGTATCAATGTTGCACTGTAGTAGTAGTACAAAGAGCTATCGTGTTTCAAGTCTTGTACTTTGTAGGTTTTTCAGAGTTTGCTTGACAGATGAACTGCACTTAGTCACAATGACAGCAACGTACCGGGATTAAATTACCTCTCCTAGCATCTGAGTCAAATTGGATTTCATCACAGAAAAATACCAGTTTTGTGTAATATACCTCTGTCTGCCTTTGTGTGGGCCCTCGGGTCTGTATCAACTTTGCCATTTATGTTGGCATGTATTTTTGTCTTCCTGTCCAGACTCCAAACAGAACGGGGATGCAAATGTGGCCCTTTCAGATGAGGAAGGCTGTAGTTTGACCCAGCCGCTGTCCCCCAGCGAAAAGTGGACATTGCGGTGTTCCCGAGGCCGAGACAAGAATAAGAAAGAGGGCACCTGCTTCCTCCTAACCTCAGAGAACCCCAGCGTTCAAACTGGTGAGTACGTACATGCTGCATTTGAGCCAGATATGAAGCTCCAAGTTTAGCATTTTGGCTGTCACTACCTTATTTGAAAAAATAAGTGCGGGTTGGATATGACTGACAAGCTGAGGGATACTGCATACTCACACAGAAATAACTTCCAGTTCTATGGTAGCATAACCCGCTTTAGTATCTGTTTTACTCTAAATTGGACCACTGTTGCCATATTCAAGATATGTTAAAGCATCAACTGACAAAGTAAAGTTGTTGGAAAAATGTTAACTGGGGTAAAAAAAATCAAAAGAAAAGTAGGATCATTTTCACAAACAATTCCACTTTCCTTTGCAATGACTAGCATTACCCCTTGCTGGCTTTAGCCTTAACTTCACTTATGGAGTACATGCATGTATATTTTTCTACACAGTTTATTCTAAAATATGGAGAGCTTGACAATTGACTATTTTCAACATCGTCATGCTAAAATTTTAACAATACCAATACCAATTTTTTGCATCCATACGTAACTCCTGGTTTTATGCTAATATGTAAAATTATGACCTTATATGTTAAAATTAAACCTTATATTATAAATTAGCTATGATAGTAAGTATAATTACTAAAGATCAAAGAGTTTAAATATGCAAGAGGTAACGAGGGAAGGGGAAACAGGTGGGGAACTAAACACGGCTGAAGCTATTTAAAGATAATGAGACAATGGAAGTCAAGCAGGAACAAGACACAACATCAAGAACACAACAGCTACCAAAATAAGTAACAAATGGGAAACGCCTGACATAGAGAGGCTTAACAACAAGATATGAGGGGACATGGGGCAGGAATTAAAGTTAAACTATAACCATGCCGACAAACAGAAACTAGATTGCAAAATAAAGCAAAAATAATAGTAAGAAACCGAAAGGCTGGATTGAACAACTGATCTTGAAGAAATCATGTAGGAAACATGTGCTAAACAAAGACTGTACAAAACAGAAATTCAAAGCTCAGGCAACAGCCCAGGATCCATGACATACATGAAGAATACAAAGTTAAAGGGAATTTAATGTTTTTGTTTTATACTACAAGAATAATTCACAGATTGAGGAGAAAAAAAATGAGAAGAGGAGCAATGTTTTCTTTTTTCTTTTATAAAATATTTAGCCCTGAGGGGAACATGAATATCTTTACCATTTTTTTGGGAAAGATGTTGTATAGTTGTGGGATGAATGTTTTTGTCTTACCTGAAGTGTGAGTTTGATTGACAGAGTGATTTACAGATAATGCCATCACAGTTTCCTGCTGCTAGCAAGGCTAAAAGGAACACAGTGTTTTGTCTTTTTTTCCTGATTCTGAGTATGCAGAGTGCTAGGATGCTTTCAGTGGTGCTTATAAGCTATTCTAAACTTCATACCTACAGTACATGGAGTGTGCATTGTGTGGCAAGATATGAATACCTGTAAAAAATTACACACAAAAACACAAATGTTTAAGAAATGTAAAACATTAGTAGTTACTTGTAGCAAAGTTTCAATAATCATCATAAATTGTGCTTATAGTTGATCTAACAAAAAGAACAGAGAGATGAACAGCACAACGAATGTTTCGCAGGACCCTTCAAACACCTGTCTTTCACCTCTAAGGGAGTAAATCCTGTTTCACCCATTATTTACCACTCAGATCAATAGAAAATCAGTTGAGCTCTAATTGCATCATCAATCTCTCTGTGTGCACGGTTAGTACTCGGGTTAGGATTAGTGCACAAGTGTTCACAGGGTACCAAGCTTAGCATGTGAGGAAAAAATGATACAGTTAAAGACACAAGATGAAAATCATGACTTGAATTGTTTATTTATTTATTTATTGACTTCTAGATCACATCAGCACACATAACCGTGTAAGTTACACATTTGAATGCAATGCTATTATTCTTAAACAGAAGATGGGGGGTGAGGGTGAGACAAAGTTCCTGTAATTCTGCTGTGACCCTGCCATCTCTGTCTGCTTGAATGACCGCTGCATCTCATGTCTGAGCTTTCCAAACTACCCAAAAGCCTCTTGTGAGAAGAGGCTCTATATTTGGCAGCCGTGGATTGATTCCTGACACCCTGAGCACTATCCAGTCAACATCCTGACAGTTGTGTGCAAACAGTCCAACATTGCTGAAGGTGTTTTGCTGAAACCCTGCACTTTGCTGAGGTTTATTTCACTACCAGGGTTTATCATAACTGGGGCACTTATGGTAGCTTTTCTCCTAGGAGAGTACACCCATGTATTTACAGGTCATTATACAGAAATGTTCCTGAATAACTTGTCATTGCCTGAAGATGTTGATGTAAATTGGTGCTAGTTATAATGGCATGTTGTCATACGAACAAAATAAAATATAATAAAAAAAAGCATGCACAATTAAATCTGTCCTAAATGAGAAGAAGTGATGTTTGTGGACAGGTTTACTCAGGGGACAAAGTAATCTGTCACTATATAAATGTACAGCCTCACAAACACAATGAAAATGACACAAATGGGGTGAAACTGTCCGACCTTGGTTTCATACTGAGCTTTCTAATAATGGAAAATTGTCTGGTCAGCTCATGAGATCACCATATAAGCGCTATTCTGGTCACAGAGAAAAAAACAATAGGAAGCTGAGAAAAGCCAGAACACCTTAATACAAATCTGTGTGTGAGAGAGAGGAGGGGGGGTAATTCAATTCTTAGCCTGGTATCTGGTGAGTATGTACATAATGATATCCCAGTCTGTTACAGTGGATTATATCACACGTACACAACACATTTTAGTGCACATTATCTGCAAGAAGTGCTCAGTGTGTAGTGCTCAGTGCAGAATTAAAAATAAAAAAACTCAGTTGTTAGCCAACATTTGAAAGTTGCTTTTTAGAGCTATGTGGCAAAGGGAGATGTTTTGGTGAATTACAGGGTTACAGGATATAAAGGTACATCTAATATTTCACTAGGGCAGTGTGGCTGTAATTAGAAGAATAGATAGATGGATGCAGGCCTGAAGATGCCTGGATGGTTATCAGGAACAGGACATTGTCACCCACCGTGCAAAAAAGACAGTGCTGTTGCAGTGACTAAGGTCATCACAGGGATTCAAAAGCACATTGTATTTGTGTATTTGTGATGAGATAACCACCCGTTTGTGTGCATAATAGTGTAGCAAACAGTTCAAGTGCTGCAAGAGGAAGTGGCAGGAAGCTATACAGATGAGAAGAGGAAGGTTTTACAAGCTCAAGTGAGACGCAATATTCCCAAGTGATTCCTCAGATATGATTCCCACTAATAGGTTTCCATTAACAACACGGATGGTCACAGTGAAACATCTGGCTCACATGTGAAGTTCAAACAAAAGTATTGTTTTTGTCTGTGAAATAGAGTTAAAATATTAACTGATTTGTTGCTTGTTGAAAATAAAGATTTTAATAGTCAAGAAATACGTTTAATTTTACTATTATATGTATCAACATTTAGGGCTTCTTTCCTAGGATTAATTAATAATGGAGGGAAGGGTGGTGACCCCGCTGTTCTTAGGTTATAGCACACTCGCTTGGGTCAGTTTCAGTGTTTTTTATGCTAAGTCACTATATTTCATTGTCATTCTGTCCTTTGTGTTTCCTGACAGAGAGCTGTAAAGACATCCTTGCTGCCACGGGAAACTATGCTCAGCCGGAGGTCACCACTCTGACCTGATGCTGATTGGCTATGAAAAGGAGAAAGAGCGTGATTTCCTCAGTGGCGTACACTTCCTTTCCTGAATGAACTGCTGAAGAGATTCTTTGAATTCAGGATGAGAACTTTTGTTTTAAGTTGCATAGCACATTTATCACATGTACACTTGCTTACATGTTAGAGAGCATTTTGCATGTACTACATGCTCAAGCATTGTATGATACTCCAAAAAATGGCTACCATTCATATGCATTTTATTTAGTGGATATGTCATAGCTTGACTCCAAGGCTCTGAAAAAAGCATCACAGATTTATTCCAAAGTGACGTTAAGGTCACTTCTCTGCCTGATTTGAAGTCGAGAAAGTGTGATATCACATTCCTCCGTGCACCAGTTGAATCTGAATCTGGCGTTCGGTCACTATAATTCAAATTGAAGCCACACACTCGATAATCTGGGTTTTCAAAAAAGACACTCTTAGTCAACTTGGATTAAAAAAAAATGTAATTGTGAATATTAAATTTTACAGACCTAAAACTTAAAATAAAGTTTTCAGGGGCTTTTGTGAGTCTGTTGTAAACATCCTTTTTTATGTGTTACCATGTTACTTTCTATTATCATGTGTCTATTTTGGGAGTCAACACACATCAGCAAAACCCCTACATTGTATAAGGAGTGAGAAAATCTGCTTGTGAATATAGGTTTGTACAGCAAAACGCCTACTGTGAAAAAGGACAAGATGGAAACTTGAAGTCGTTGATCGATGTCAACAAATTAGACCCACATTTTTTATTTTATTTTATTATGTGGTCTCTGTTCTGCTGCTTTTTAGAACCAACCACATGGAAACATGCAGATACTTTGCCAGGGACTAGATGTGATACGAACCCGGCCAGGAAACACATTGTTTGTAAATCCTTGTACAATAAGAGTTTAACAAAAGAAAAGAAAATCAATGGAGCAGTATTGTCTGTCTGTTACATTAGCTATACACAATTGATGTATCATTACTGGTTGAGTGAGGACCAAATGTAGACTCAATTAGATTAGATGGTAAAAGACTTTCAGTACATGTTGGTAAAGATACATACAGTACAATATCATCATCTCCACTTGTGCCTCATGTTGAGTAATGGAGTTTAAATGTGTGCAGTAGTGTAATTCAATTGGTAAGTTAATACTTCTACTTGTATTGTAAAAACTCTGTTACATATTTGGAAAAGAGAAGCAGGAGTCTTTTTCTTTTTTCAAGACTTATAATCTAGTCCTCATGGTCTACCATAGTGGCCTTATGTTAAATAAACAAAGGGAAAGCTCATTTTACCTTCATTAGAATCTTTCTATGCTGATGCAGATGTTTGTAATATATAAGCACAGCTGTATGTATGTAGCACAGTGCAATACTCTAGGTCATTAAGCTCTTTTCTTGTCTGTTCATGTGGATGCAACGTTAAAATTGCTGTTGACCAATGAAAGCTTATTTTAATAATTCACCTTTTAAGCCTCATTTCCTGTTTTCCCTGTTCCGTGTACTCAAATGTGACGGTCAAGCACAGTAGGCTGGTTTAACATTTCCCCAGTATGCACTGTGTAGGTGACCGTGATGGTTTTTAACCCGGTGAGATGTTATGTGTGTATGTGTGCGTGCCTGTTTGAGTGTGTGGGTGTGATGTTTAACCATGTAGGCATGCATTTATATGCAGAAAATCAAATAAAATCAATTTCTTCACAGATGTTGAAGATAAACTGAGCGTCGTGCGTTGTTATTTTCATTCACAGCTTGCATTGCATCCACATATTCTTCCCACTGCACATTGCAAAGTTTGTGTCATCACAGCACCTCTACTGTATAGCTATTTATAGAGCGAACACCAGACTATACAGGTTGATGCTGTGCTTGTTCAGAGTGGTGTAACGGCAGTCACAGCTGTGCTTCCTGCTCTCCTGAGGTTCCACGATTATGTACCAAAGGTGTAGATGACTTACAGAACACGTCTCCATGGAGATTTGGTATGACAGGCAATGCTAATTACTGCTCGGCTGCCTCCATTTCCAACTCTCTGTGTGCCACATGCAAGAAGCGCCACTCTTTCTATCACACACATCCTCACAGACACACATGCATCCACCTCAGCCCAGCATGATCGTCATTACTGTCGTTGCACACGGGAAACATTCTGATGCTTGGCAATACAATGCAAAGCACTGTGGCAACAAAGGGAGGGAGGATGGCAAGTTGTCATGGGTAAGTGTAAAACAAGAAGGCATGTATTCATAAAAAAGGTACACACCGTCTTTTACTAAAAGCTCTGAGGACTGAGAGAGACTGGTTAGACTGAGATAAGAAGCATGACAAAATGAAGATGATGCTCTCATTATGTTTCCTAATCTCAGTTTTACAGAAATTAAAAAGTGTGGAAGTTGCGTGCACTTGCACAACTACTAGATGTGACTGAAATGAGTTCCAGTTATTTAAAACATGGAACATTTGTGACTAGAAACATGCAGTCATATAAACAATTTTCAATTTGCTGTGGTTTGGAGGATTTTGTTAAAATTATTGCGAAAACGATCAATTATTTTGAATAAAACTGACATAGAAATGAGAGATGAAACGGTGAGACTGAGATAACGAGATCGAAAGAGAAATCAAAGAAATTTTTTGAGTCTGCTTGTTTGTTAGAAAGTTGTTTATAGTGGTGTTTAGCTGCAAAGTGTGGTTGAATGTTTCTTATCTTGCAAGTGTGCTTCATGTGTGTGTTCCTGCTATGTGTGAGAAGAGAGAGACTAAGATACTCTAAAAGTGCAAGGTAAATAGTAGGGCTGGGCCATATCATACCGTTCACGGTAATACTGCTATAATGTCGGGCAACAAGAAGAAAATGAAATATCGCGATAGAACATGGGTAAAACGCGCATGAGCAGTGCCTTTGTTTTCGCACATGGCGTGCCGGCGACGGAGAATGAGATGGGCGAAAGCGGATCGTAGAATGAAACAGATGAACCAGAACTGGTTTGTAAAAATGCTGCAACTCCAGTGGTGTGGAACTGGTTTGGCTTTCGTCCATCAGATACACAACAAAGCACTATTTTTGGTAGCGCATGCTAGCGGGCCGTCGTTAAACACTTACACTTAAAATAAATCCTTTGATTTTTCTGAAAATTGACAGTGCGCCTTATAATCCCGTGTGCCTTATGTATGAATTCTGGTTGTGTTTACTGACCTCGAAACGATTTTCTGTGGTACACGGCGCTCGAAAATCTGTCAAATGTTTTTGTAAGACTTTGCTAAGCTACGAAGCCGCACCGCTTGATGGATTGTCGGGGCATTACGGCTGTCGTAGGCAGGAGCCTCGCGGAGTGATATGTACCGTGCTTCAACATAATATTAACATATTGTGTGTGTATAACCTCTTTTTAAGTTTTGTGGATATTATACATGGTTATGCTGAGGATATGTCGGCCAGTTTCCACTGGAAATGCCTTTTGGTTAAACTGTCAGCAAGGAATTTGCATTTGCACTGTTAAATTTTTATATAACTTTAATGCACATAAAAACAGCTGCTTGTTTAAGTGAAAATACATTGATTTTTTTTTTTGCACTAATAAAGTTGTGGAGTTGTAAGGTATTTTGTCTAGTGTCAGTTATATCGTCAGTTATATCGTTATCGCAAATTTTCAAATGTATATCGTGATAAATATTTTTGGTCATATCGCCCTGCTCTAGTAAATAGACTACTACTTTTATAATACTTTTCTATTCAATTTGAGCTCACTTGAGCAAGTGCTTTCTTACTACAAGCCCCATGCATACAACACTTTTTTAAAAAAAAACTTAATGTTCCCACACACATACTTGGATTGATGCATTGAGGGGCAACTTGGAATCTTGCCCAAGGATACTTTGAGGTACAGGTTGGAGGATAGGGGGTTGGACAACCAATGTTCTGATTGGCAGACAACCTACTCCACTCCCTGAGTCACAGCCAACTCAGCAAGTAAAGGAAGAGAAAAGCACAGTAGAAGTATAAAAACAACCAACCACCCAACCAGAAAAAACTAGATAACCAGACTGACAAACCAGTCTGGCAGGAAACCCAACCGGTAATTTAGTTCAGCTAAAGAACATTTCTGAGCTGTTTACATTTATACTGCATATGTAACTTGAAGTAAGCCTTCTGATGGTGAAATCACTTTTGGCCAGTGCTCAGATTCGGAGTGACTGTTAAAATGCCAAATAAGCCAGTGATACAGTGCAGGTAAGTAAGGAAGTGGTAGCAGTAGCTAATATGTTACATAGAAGAGACAAAAGAAACTGAAATAGGTTCAAAAACACTTAGAGAAGATACTTTCCTGTAAACTGTGTTTTAGTAAATACAACAGATTCCAGTCAACCAATTTTCCTGATTTCCTGTTTATGTGGGATTGAGGCTGGCTTTTACATTATATTTATTAAAACCACTGCCTC
The DNA here is from genome assembly GCF_051167445.1 of Perissodus microlepis. Lineage (NCBI taxonomy): Eukaryota > Metazoa > Chordata > Actinopteri > Cichliformes > Cichlidae > Perissodus > Perissodus microlepis. The sequence continues at coordinate 4,001,262 of NC_140480.1, read as the reverse complement.
CCAGAGAAAATGGGAGTTATTAATGGACTCCACATTTTAAATATTAAAGAGAAGAGATCGGCTGGTTCTGTGCCAACTAGATGCATTTTTGCTTGTTTAAACATTTTAGATTTTTTTTCCACTTTTTGCAACAAATCAAATCCATGCTGCCAGTTGCACAATTTAAAGAAGCACCAGAATTCAGTTTATTTCTAAGATGCTGTTAAGCTTTTTATATTGTGGGCGAATGAGGTGCATGGGGTGACTGATGCATGAATGTTATTTGTTTCTAGTTACTGTCTGTAAGAGCTGGTAATTTTTGCTTCATATTAGAATGTACTGTTCATATATTACAACTGGAGTCACTGCACCAGCGCAAAAGCCACATGCTTACAACATACAACACAAATGATCTCACTTACTCCATGGGGAAATACCACTTTAACAGCCCTCTGTAAATTTATGTTTTATGTCTCTCTGCTCTGGGGTAACTATTGCCCAGCTGGAACATTTGCTGAATGCTGCATTTTGATGACTATATTCACACAAAGCAGTCACCTGCTAGTAATTGATAGTTTTTCCGTACCTGAATAACTACGTTAGTGATGCAGCATTGGAGGGGGGCTTGGAGAAAGATGAGTGACATGTATCAGGATGTGATTCATGAAATAAGATGAGCTCAGTAGAGGAAAACCAGTCAGAGATGGAAACTGGGCTTGTCCTGTCACCCTTGATTAGGCCTTTTTATTGTTTCCCCTTGTTACTTCCATGATTTTTTTCCTCCTTTGTTGAAGGTTGTCATGACAATATTGAGCCCAGTTTCCATGGAGAGAGGCTGAGCCTGAGCCATTTCACAGTTTGATTCACTGGTGCAACACCGTGGAAAAGAAACCATCCTGACTTATTTTGCCTGGTGACATAATGCATTTCTTCTTTTTTTATGTGGCTTTACGTGTATGTAATGCAGCGTGTGACTACTAATGTTATTTGAAGGGTCTTTTGCCATATGTTTAAATTATGCATCATTATTGGCATACGGTAGCCCAGCAATTCTAAAAGCTCTTTGGTGTGTGAATGTGTGTGTGAATGGGTGGATGACTGGATGTGTAAAGCACTTTGGGGTCCTTACGGACTAGTAAAGCGCTATACAAATGCAGGCCATTTACCATGATTAAAGCATGTGAAAAGTTAGGACTGGATCAATTCATTGAACTGACCTTTGCAGAATTTATTCAGGTTACGAGACGGTCTGTGCATTTATTCACATCAAACGTTTGCTTTTCTGTTCTGAGTGACAAAATGTTTCCAGGCTCAGAAGATATTCAGAAGATACTTTTACCTATCTCTGCAATTTCAGATCACAAGTGCATGTTGGAATTATTGTTTCAGTTCTTTTGTCAAAAACAGTTGAAGCAGCTTTGAATGTCTGCAACGATGCCATATCAAACACATCAGAATCCAAAGCAGCTGCACCACACTCAGAGGATTGGTAGAGAGGTTATGGTTGCTATGCAGATGGCGCTTTGGGGCTCAGCTTTCTTTTTTCAACGTTTCTCTCTCTACTTTCTGAGTTCAAGCATCATGCCACTTTAAAAACAACCTCAAAATTGCCTTTCAGAGCTCGAGCAGATGCACAGTAAAGCTACACATCCGCCCGAGAGACGCCATCATCATTATCATCTGCTGCTTCTTTAGTACTTGGTTTGAAATTAAAATCTTAATGAAATAAAATTACTAACATCTTTATTTTAGGTCACAGTAAGGTTGTGACACTGAGGACACAAAGACACAACTTATCACACTGTCTTTTCCTATAAATGATCTTATATTTGAAAGAATAAAATGGCTTTTAGAATGGTATCTTGGGTGTATAGTAGCACAGTAAATACTAAAGGAAATGATGCATGTCATATGTCAATTACTTAAAGATATCCTTATTTTTCTGTAGCGCTTTTAAAAATGAGTATTTTTTGAGACATCCTCTCCAATTAGGCTAGTAAGGAATAAATAACTTTTAAGCTATAAAGCTAGCTCGTGATAAACTAGTGTTCGACTGTTGATGAATAGAGATGATGGTGTAAGAAACATGAGCCAGACTGTAATAAACCACAATTATCAGGATGATCAGATCTGTCTTCAGCTGTGATGCCATCAATCCATCCATCTATTTTCTTCCACTTATCATATTTCAGGTCACGAGGGGGTTGGAGTCTAGCCTCACAGACCAAATATATGTGTTACTATCATGATTGCCTTAAACTGAACAAAATGCTAAATATTAAGTAAAAGCAGTCCAACCATGTGAGCAGGGATGAAGAAGTAATGATCTGTGAAGAGCAGGAGAATTATTTCTCAGTCAACTACCCTAAAGGGAGTTCACCCCCACAACAGAAGCATTATTTTTGGCAGAAGGCCGGCCACTTGTAGGTCACTAATGGACAGCATTCCCTGCTCTCCTGTGTCTATGTGTGTGCGTGTTTGTGCGCGTGTGCGTTAGTGTAAAAAGTAGAACCAGGAATGAAAGAACATTTATATTGGCCTTTGAATCTACAGCTCCATCAGTGCTGACCCTGGCGGACTATAAATCAGACTCCCACTCTTGCCACGGCTCTTTTTATTTATTTTTTTAATGTCTTTTTCATATTCTAACCGCAACAAACATGGCTCAAACCATCAGCATCAAACCCTCTGAACACCCCGGACCTCTGTAATCAGAAACGGCATTGTATTTGATTTAAATTGGTACTTGAATTCTAGCTGGCAGGCTTTCAAGCCTGATTAAGGCTCAACTTATCCTCAGCTGGGGGTGGATGTAATATGTTATGACTGAGCACTAACAGAGATGAAGTTTACTGGATGTAGTTTCAAAAGGAAGGGCGACTAACAGCTAGGTTAGTCGCTAACAGCTTGTGACTGAAATAATACCAAAACAAAAGGTTTGATCAGTGTGGTTTTATCGCTGTTGCTTAGTATGTGTCCTCGTACATCCACTATATCACAGAAGTTATAAAATTATAAAATCTGTTGCTTCTTTCTTCCCAAAAAGAGGTAAATGAATAAATAATTGCTATTTTCTATTTCCCCCCGAGGCTCAGATGTTGTGCATTCACATCTTAATAAGTGATCAAGTTGCAGCTTATGAGTCATTGAGCCAGAGCAAGGCCCGGGCATTCATTACAAGCTCATCAGGGATCATATTCATTATATGGAAAAATAAATAAATGGTGAATAATGAAGGTGCCAGTTTACACGCATTAGGGGCTAGATGCACGGTGTTAGATATGTGTGTTCGTAAATGGGAGTGGCACACAGTCTGTCAACTGTCAGGAAGAATGGAAATAAGCATAGTTATCAAACACAGGATGTCTCTTTAAAAGATATTATATTAAATATTAGAACATTAAAAATATAGACTTAACATATTTAGCTTTTAGATATTTGTGAAAAAGAATCACTACATGAAGTACAAAAAAGAGTGCACACATTAGTAGTTGTTACATGAGAAAACAACACACTATGTGTACTGAGCCTTTCACCCCTCACGTTTCCTGGCAATCAAACATGCTGGTCATGTTCCTGCCCTGGAAAAGGATGACGTCTCAATAATGTGCCTTCAACAAATGGCTTGGTTGGATTTGCGCCAGCTGGTTAAAAAAAACCACAAAACAAAACAAAGAGAAAAAAAAACAAAACACCCTGCTTCTTCTTAATGCTTTTCTGAGAAGCCCACCCTCGTCTTAGCTGTCGGACTGTCCTTGTAAACAGTTTGACAATAGTTTGTTTCCAAGAAGACTTTTTCTTGTGAATCTAAGTCAGCTTAACTAAGGGGGAAGTTTCTAGAAGTTTGAGTGTTTGCTGGACAGCTTAAAGCTCTATGCTGCCAATTAGTAAATTCACATCACTGGAGATGAGATTCCTCTCAGAGAGGATGGATGTCATCTATAAGAGCTCGACCATTATTATGTCTAAAGACAGGCGGGAAATAACTTTGCTATTAGCATGTGCATTTGCCTTGTCAAGTGTTTGAAATGCTGGATCGATTTATTCCCATGCAAACACTTCCTGAATTTCTGAAAGGAAATAATTAAACAAATGGATAATAGAAGTAAACACTTGGAGCGTATGAATATTTATCGCTCCTCGAAAATATTTCTTTTTCACATATTGCAAAGTTTTGTTAAAACGCTGTCTTTACAGTGACGCTGCATTTGAAACTTTCAGCCTCAAAGTACAAAGTACATCATTAGGAATGCATAATGAAGCTTTTATTGTATTCTGAAATCAATGAGGAGTTAGAGAATGAGAACATACACTCTTTCTCTCGCGGCGCTCTAATCAGTGCCCACTGCTCTTCAGCTGTCATTAAAGATGGGGTGTTTCAGAGCTGCACTCCAACACAATGGCTGAATCGGTGCAATTATCCCTCTTGACTGGGCCATTAAATGCCTAATGCATTAGTGATAACCTCCTACCCCACCCCACCCATCCCCACCCACTCACAGGTAGCTAGAGAATCATTGAGGCATCAACGTCGTCCTTTTATGAACTGCTGTGCTACCTTCAAATTCTTAACGAGTTGTCAAAGAATTGTTAGTTTTCTGATCGTAGTTATGTCAGGTATCCTGCTTTGATTGTGGATTATGTGACTTGAAGCTGTGTTTGAAGAGACCTAGAGGGTTTTAGATGCTCACATTGTCATCATGTTCTGTTCACCGGTCTGGTGAACACAAAGAAAAGCTGAGGCTGATTAGCTTTCAGGTATTAGAGAAATTAGAATTTTAATCCAGTGATTCAGGAATATAAATCATTGGTTCCGCTAACCTTCAGCTGGTTGTGGAAGAAAACTTTATCAAAATCCTTTAGGACGCATCGTTTAAGAACCACAAACGTCTGCACAAATTGCAACCAATTTTAGATATCGTCCATTCGTTTTCTTAACAGCTTATTCAGTTAGGGTCATGGACTGGAGCCCCCGTAGAATACATTAGACTAGAGCCGAATACAGTCTTTGTTAATGCAATTTCAACTGTGCTCTCCACAGATTATCTTATTTCTTTAACGTTTAAAAAAAGACAAAAAGACCGAAAGCCGGATGCTGTTTCTAAAAATAACTTACCAGGGAAATGCTCCTCGAGAGGAATATCTCAAATGTTGATCAAATTCACAGCTATCTGTTAAACAGAAATCAAGCTGCCTGAGAGAAAATCCAATAGGACTACAAATAGACACAAAGAAATTAGAGTATGCATCATACAATATACGTTTTTATTGACAATAAAACATTTTTGTAGTTTTTCCTCTCTGCACCACTACAGTGGATTTTAAATCAAACGACTAACATGTGATTAAAGCTCAGACTTTCAGCTTTAAATCAAAGGGTTTATCATAAGTGCGTTACATTAAATGTTTATGACTTACAACCATTTTTGCACAAAGTCTCCCATTTTATGAGCCTCAAAAAGATTGTTTTCCAGAACAGTGCAAACTCTTTAGATGTTTTCTGGAAAAGTCTGGGTTTTTTATAATTGAGTGTAAACAGTGTTTTTTACCTTGTTGTAAAATTTCTGTATTTCTATTCACAAAGGTGTTACTTGATTTAAGACTTTGACACTGACCTCCAGAGTGTTGTTTACCTGGTGCAGATGTTGTGAAGCTGTTTTTCCTGACATGGAAATAATTCTCGGATCTGTCTTCTGTGGTCTTCCAGCTTTTTGATGTGGTGAGGCTGACCAGTGTCATTCCTTCTTTTTACAAAATGTACCAGATTGTTGATTTGATCACTCCTGAAATCCTGATTTGACCAGTGTTGGTTTATGGGCTTGTCTGTTTGTCTGATGGATCCTGGCACCTCTACACTCGCTCTTGCTTCCTGGTGCTATTCAAAGACTCTTCCTGTTTACCTCTAACCTTTCAACCCCACAGATACAGATAGCTTTTATGCGAAGATGAATGTGAGCATAAATGCTAAAAAAGGAAACTGTATGGGAGAAATTTCTCAGTACTGGAGTGTTGTTTTTGTTTTTAACTTCCCGTGTTTACATGTTAAGGTTTCTATATGCACCTCGCAGCTTTTGCAGGACATTCTGCCTTGCGTTGCTACAATGCTGTAGTTGAAAAAACAGCCCTCTGATTGTTCATCTCGAGATATTTGTGGCTTCTGTGCAAAGGTAAATATGAATTGTTCTTCTCTTCACAGTTGGGGCTGATGATGCTGCTATTGAGGAAAGTTGGTTTTCAGTTGGTGTCCAGGTCTCAAGCATCGTGGTTCGGCAGGGATTGAGTGTGCATCGAGATAACGGCTCCTGTCCCCACAGCTCTGAGGTTTTTCTGAGAGGCATCATCTATGAGATCTTTTGCTTAACAACATTACATTAACATTTCTTCATAGTTTCTGTCTTTATTTCTTTCATCCTTCTCCCTCTCCATATGTCTGCCTTTATCTCATTAAATTATTTGGTCTGATGCACATTAAATTTGGGTGTTTCTTAAACTTCTCCCCTTACTTCCTGCTTCCCTTCTATATGCGTCAGATAACTGACCTCTCCAACTCTCCCACCAATGCATGAAGCCTTGTACTCAACTTGCTGCTCATCCAACAGGAAAAAACAAACGGAGTGGAAACAGCTGCCTCTTGTGACCTGCTCTACCTGTTTCTTTGTGTCCAAATAGTCTCACAGCTAATTATGACTGTTATCCTTCATCACTTTATATACATATATGCATATATTTAGACATCAGTTTTAAGTGTTGCTGTAAACCAATTTACTTGGTAGACATCAGTTAAAACATTATAATTCTCCAGACATCAAACCGGTAACTGAAATTGATTTCCTGACTTTGTAACACTGTATTTATTTATTCCCTTATAACTGAAGGATGATTCCATTGATTTCCAACATAAAAGTCTTTTTTCAGGTGTTGAAGAATGCTTTGTGAAAGATGTTAGAAAGAAGTGAACTCTGTAACTTGCTCCTAATCTCTGTCTGAGGCTACGTTTCCTACTTAGTTGTTGAAACAGCACTGCAGGTGCGAAGAGGTTAAATTCAGCATCAGTATAATCTCTGCTTTTTTAAAAACTGTCAATCATGTGTTTGGCTAAAAGATAAACAACCCAGAAGGCAGAATTTTCCAAATATCCTCAGTCAGGGGCAGGGATAGCTCAGTAGGTAGAGTGCTACCTACACACTGCTCCCCCGTGCGCCTGCTTAGTGGCTGCCCACTGCTTCACTGAGTGAATGGGTCAAATGCAGAGAGACTAATTTCCCCACGGGGATCAATAAAGTATACATTATTATTATTATTATTATTATTATTATTATTATTATTATTATTAATTGTAGTGTTGGCTTGAAGCTAACTGTGCCTGTCAGCTAAATATGATGAAATTAGACTGACAAGTTTAAAAAAAAGTTATAGAACAAATTATTTCCAACACAGTTGTATGAAAACAAGACAGCGATTTGGCAGGAGAGGTGCATAAAATATATCAAAGTATTACATTTTGAGAGTGTGTGCTACTCTGCGTTCTCCTTACCGTCACATTGGTTATAAAGTCCCATTTTGGAGCTATTTTGACTCTGCACTCCAGTTTTGAGACTATTAAAACCACACCCTGTATATAGAGGATGGACATCAGCCACTGGTTTTTGGATCCCTGCAGAGCCTGAAGGTACACAGTACTGAGTGAAAGGCTGGATTAACATGTCACTAGCTGACTATGGAGCTTGGATAGGTGAATTCAGAAACTATGGCTGTTACACAGGAGCTGATAATAGGGATACAATAACTAAAGTACCAAAACACAACTTTTTGGTGTGTGTGTAAGTATATCAACCCTATCAAAGGGTAAACTATTTGAATTAATGGAGGCTAAGCCTACCAGGCGTCCAATTTAGAATCCATTGGGCATGGGTGTGGTGATGATGATGATTCAAACATTAAGAAAATTTTCACAGTGAGAAAAAAAGCCACCATCACAATTGTTACAAAGGGTGGGACTAGCAAAGGAAACCCAACAGTTCTTTGCAAACCTGATTATGGCTGCTGTGGAGCTGGACATTTTAACGTGACTGTTTGTGAGGATTTTATTTTATTTTATTTTATTTTATTTTATTTTAACCCAGTCTGAGGTGGACAATCAAGGAGCTGCAAATTCTACCACTTTTTTTTATTGGCTTACTATGATGTCCAAGCCAAGAAAAGCAGAACTGACTTTTCTTTTTGGAAAAACAGTAAATGCTTTAGATTTGTGCAGGTAACAACGATTATTTCCTTTACTTCCTGTTTGTCAAGATTTGAGACAATTAAAAAATAGCAAAAATGAGATTCTGATTTCAAAGGCTTAGGGCTTGGGTTGGGGTCATCACCAATTATAAATTACACCTTACAGGTTAAATTTTTCAGCTTTGAACATTACTGTTAGATTGAAGAATACATATGGCTTTATCTCTCACTGACCTCATTGTAGCAACAAATTGTAAATCATTTTAAGATTCTGTTACAACAGGGAAGAAAAAAGTGTGTGAAATATATTCTAGTAATATGTGTAGCTTAAATGATACAATTGTTCTAAGCTGGAGGTCTCTAAAAACCTCTTAAGAGGCTGAATTCAAAGAAAGTAAGAAATAAAAACCTCCACTGGATGAAAATACTGCCTGTGTAGCCTTCTTTACTGTCAGTGTTGCTAAAGCTCAGCGTTGTTTGCAACGAGCTGGTCAAACACTAATGAGCCGTCAGGGCCCCTCGGCCGGTCCTCTTAACAGGCCTTGCACAGGACCATTTGGCCTCTGCTGTGGAAGCTGACAGTAGCTGAAAGCGCCTGTGAGAATATGACTGATGGATCTCTGCCCACGCAAACTCAGTCTGCCAGGAAAATACCGGTTGAAGTGTGAAAAATGTCCGTAGACACAGTCTTTTCCCGGATCAGGTGGCGTGGCAGTGGGAAAATGGGAAGTAGCGTCTTGGCTTTGTGCGCTGATTTTAGATAAACATCTTCTGCTGGTGTAATTCCCATCAATGCGCGTGCACGTACAGTTTCTCTGTATGTGCATTATTAAGACATCACAGCCTATTTGTGGGTCTCCCATGTTACACTGTGGCGGGAAATGATCTGTTTACGACATGACAGAATGGGAAGACGTTCTTCAAAGTGCACTGGAAAGCAAAGGAAGGAAGCGTGTCACTGAGTGTGGAAGGCAAACAGCTTGACTTTTACGCACACAGCGAGTGTGGCCAAAACCATAACAGCTGCAGAAACATCAGTCCCTGCTTTATCGTGACACAAAGTACATGCTAGCCAATATCAATTAAAGTAATGTCTCTCTGTAGACTTCAAAGTGGCCCCTGGGCTTGGAGTGGCATATTATTGAATCCACTACTCAGCAGAATGGCAGCTACAATTAGACTCTATACTCCTTTTTAGATTGTTTTTCAAGCAGTGAGGACTTTATGAGAATGCATCAAGAGCCATGTGTTAGAAATAGGAGCAAGAATATTTTAACACCTGTGTGACTCCTGCTGGTTTGATGATGTGTCTCTGTCCCATCTGACTGCACTGCTATATAAACTCTGAATCTGTTTGAGCAGCTGTAAAGCGACGGCAGGACACAGCAGGTGAAAAGTCCTTGTTGACACGCCGTTATAAGTCTATCATATGATGGATTTACAAGTGGGAGCAGCCTTCATCATGGCAGAGGGAGAATCTTATGTCAGTGCTGGCTTATTACTCCTTTGCACAGCCTGGCCTGGTAGACCGTTCTTCACGTGTATGTGTGAAATCACAGATTGGGGTCCATTTCAAGGCAAATGTCTGCCAAAGCTGGAAGTGAGTTTAGTTGCAGGAAGATGAAGCCACATGAGAAAAGCTTCTAAATTTTTGGAGGTTAGCCAGGGCAATAAACTATAAAACATTCCAGGTTACAGAAAACTAATATGATTATTTATCATGGGGTTGGCAGATACAAGAACAGTCAAAAGCCGTATGCATTTGATTTTGACATTTTTAGTAAGTTATTCATCTTTCCTAAAGTATAATTATTTCTAAAACTGCTTAATATTGTGGCATTACTACCAAGTAAACAAGTGCATCCCCTAAAAACACAGTAAAAGCGTCATTCCTCCTCATTCTCACACAGTTTTGGCATTAACGTCCTCATTTAAGCCACAGTAACTGTACACGGATGGGAAAAAATCTACCTCGATATGCATACCGCAAAGCCAAATATGAGCGATATTAACTTTTAAATGCGTGGTGCGGATGATCAATGACACAGGATATGCATTTCGACAGATAGCAGCCTCACAAGTCTATAATATTGTTTTTTCCTTCACCCATCACTACAATCTAATTTATTCTGAACAAAACTTTTGCCGTTATTGAATCTATAGATTATAAACATAATGTGTTAAGTCATTTCAGCATAAACAACAGAACAAATGAGACGCACATCATGGTCTGTTTAATAAAAGTGGTTATTTTAATTTCCTGTTCCCTCCATCATGTTTGTACAGATCTGAATGCTCTTCAACCAACAAATGAAAGTTTCTGTCTTCTTTCTTGTAGACAGACATTTCATCTTGATTTGTGTTTTGCCAGTTTAGTGCTGGAAGCCACCGCAGTTCCAGTGAGAAACACAGAATAGAGATTGCTTACATCAGTGGTCCCAGCTGACTGTAACATCAGGATTTTATCTACTGGATTAGGTCAGCAGCACACAACACTGAGAGAGGCGAAAAACACACATTTAAACACCAAAAAGCTACATATACCTTTACTTTAAACACGCTCACTCGCTCACATACACTCACATACACACGCTGATATATACATACACATATGCACAGTCACTCGGCTAAGTTTCGAGAACGACCACACAGAAACACCAGAAACCAACAGACACCAAAGTAACACCACTGACAGTACAAAAAATCAAAAAATATCTCAAAATATACATTTATTATTTACAGCTCAAGTATACACCCTGTCACTCTTACTATAGATATTCAGTGTGAATTTATCAGAATGTACATCGATAAGTACAGAGTAAATACACTGTCTTAAATACTATAAATATAACTATGGCTGGTCACATAAAGATTATCTGCACGGTTAAATAAATGTACTTTTACGTTGCTATTGGGAAGTTCATCTTAGTAACTGAACTGAGTTAACCTCGTTAACACGTAGACAAAAGAGACCCTGGAGTTGGAATCTTTGTTTTCTGTAAGAAATCGATACCTGTATCCAGGCTAGGTTTGGACCAGAGAAGACATTTTCCCACTTTGCTGCAGAGTTTCAGTGATTTTTATTGTTAGAGGGAATCTCAGCTGTGCTTTGTCATATTACGGCCACTCTGCAGCCAGTAGCGCTGATCGCTGCTAATTGTAGAGAAAAATATAAGCTTGCCTGCTGTTGTGCTTTCTTCATATAGGACCCACTGCATTAGCATTAGTTCAACATTGTTATCTATGTATTGTGCATATCACTTTGTAGCTTCAGGTGCTTTTGTAGACTTATAGTGCAGTTTAATTTTTTATGAGGATGTATTTCAGTGTGCAGCTTTATGCTTTAGTGGAGTCTTGCAGGATGCAGCAATCACAGCTATATTACTGACATGATGTTTAAGTTTCATCACCCTTTTCATTCGCAATGATTTTGTTGCTTATTTAGACATAAAATTATTTTGTGCTTACCCAAAGTGTGCTTTATCCAAACCAAAACTGCTTTTTTAAAATACAGGTTAAGTACAGGTTAAGTGTCTTTACCTCAGCTTAAGTGCCATTTGCATCACATATAGTTCTCATGCACAGTTTTTACAGGAGGCCCTGTCAGCTGCATTTTAGCAAAGTTAAGTTGCATCTACAGATGTTAATACTACTCTTTTGTAACTTGTATCTTTTTTTATCCCCTATATCATGTTTCCTTTAATGCAGACTTTCACTCATTAAACTCTTTCATTTTCATCATGGACAGAGGTTTCTATGAATGAAAGACGAAGCATCATTTGAGAGACAGGGCAATAGATTTGAGCTGTATTGTCTTAATACCAGTCGGTCCCAAGCAATGCATCACAGCCATTGTAGGTCATCAACTAAAAGCAAGAGCCATGCTGTAGGGGGTACTGGCCATCGTATCATAGGGATTGCTTAGCAAAATAGGATGCAGGGTAATAAGACCTCTCTGCTACTGGCTACCACAAAGGGATGACAGGGCAAAATTTTACATAGTACTTTTGACAAGATGCCAGATGATGAGATTTAAAATACTATCATTTTGCACTCAAAGATAAATGTCTTTTAGAAGATACAGCGGACTAGATGTTTTTGCCTTGTCATGCATTTCTTTTGAGCCTTGTCATCTTAAACTATTTGGCCCCTATATTTACTTTGCTCTCTTTTCTTTTTTACATGTGTGCTTAACAAACAACTCCAGGGTCTCCCCCTAATTAAAGTGCAAATTAATATGATGGAACATTGGTGAAAACTCTACATAATAAAATAATAAAATAATCAAGGGGAAAAAACCCCCCATAAAGCCTAAGGCAAACAGACAACACAGAATCTGTTCAGGCACCGAACAATGTGGCTGACTGTGCTTCACACTACATCTGTTCAGTCTCAAGTACTGGTGTTGTTTCAGGGAGGGGCCACAGGACAGTGTCATTGGCTCCTCTGGTGGCCAGCAGAGTCACCCAGTGGTGAAAACCATGTATTACCACTCACTGCAAACATTTATATCAGAGTACATATCCACATTATAATTCTAAAAATGTGCTATGATTTGAGATTACACAATAAAATAAATAAAAAAAGGTTTCACTCTCACACCTCAGATCACAGAAAAAGACATCGAGGTGTAGTTTGTGGTGCTTGTGAAATTATATCTCTATGGAGTGGTCACAATTCGAGGAATGTACAATTCAGTTGGAACATAAAATACCATCCACTCAGGGATGACATATGATTAATCCACAGCACAGCATGGCAGTGAACCTGTTATTCAATGTACAGGTATAACATCAGAAACATATTCTTGAAGGGCATCAACCGTAAAATGTCTCGTCTGTTCAACCGAGCAAACAGCCGTGCAGGTGGAGCAGACAGAGCGAGGTGTCTGCTCTCCTCTTCCTCCTCCACATCACAAGAGGATCTGTATCTATGGTGTGTTGCCACGGCTTCCCCTGGGCAACGCAGCTCTATTTTTAAACAGGCAGGGTCACCAGCAGCTCTCATTCAGTGGTAGACAACACATTTGTGCATGCACAATTACACATGCGCATCTGGACGTGCACACGAAGACGAAACTCACATTTCCAATTCCTCCTCTGCATTCGCTTTTCTGACAATGAGACAGACAAGCATGAAGCTGCCCTCTGATCAAACACACGTCGCCGTGCTTATTCTTGCTCGTGCATTGCCGCTGCTGCCCTTCTAAGGCTTTAATTAAAACAGCATGATTAAAACAGTTGATTAAAATGGAAAAGCTTTGTCTTTGCCATCTAGGTCTGGAGCTGCACAGAGACAGTGGGAAGTGCTTGCTGAGGAGAAGGATCCTTTGAAAGGAAAGTGCTGCTCTGTGTTAAGGCTCAGAGATGCTCTAACGATAGCAGGCGCCTGTGCTTCTGTGTTCATGGCATGAGGAGGCAAAACGCCGCCCCTTGACTTGCACTATTGCAGTGTATATGCACAATTTACGGTGACATCTCAAACTATTGCACGACATATATGTACAGTATTCTACATCAGTGGGGGAAAAACAAGATAGAAGGAGATCCACATTTGAATGAAGACACTATTGTGACTGGTTATTATTGCTGATGTGTGATAGGCACAATAAACTTAAAGATATAATGTGCTTGTAACACTGTTACGCTATTGGAATCAATTGTTAGATACTGTTTTGTTATTGACACATTTTCTAGATAAGAAATCTTCTCATACTGTGATGCAGATCAGGACAAGATGAGTGCTTTTCTTCCATCTCCTTCCATCCTATCCCCACAAATAACAATCCTTTCCAGGTGAACTAAAAGAAGCATGAACTGATGAACACACATTACAGTTCACTACAATGTAAATTATGTTAGCATTACAAAAAACCTTAACCTCAACCAGAGCTCGTTACCCGACAAAGCCTTTGGACTCTTCTATATTTCATTTGGCTCTTTTTCCGCCCCATCTCCTGGCAGATGGAGATGGTTGTCATATCTGTTTGGTCTCACGTTCTCATGAGCTCTTCATCATGGCTGAGACTGACATGCAATTAGCAGCACAAGACGATGAGAAACATAGGTGAAGGGTAATGGAGCAGAATGAGGGGAATAGAGGGATTTTGCTCTGGGGGTTAAGGTGTGATGAATGCTGCAAGTGAATTTTCTCTCCCTTTTTCACTCCCACTGCCTCCCTCTCTGTAAGCAGGGCCGGGGTTTAATGGAGGGACTTTTTACGTCAGTGGATCATAGCTCAGACTCGGGCGAGCCGATGTTTTGGTAGCCCGTCTTGGTGCTGGTGCCGTAGTTGGTGTTGGTCATCTCTTGGGTGCCACCGGGGCCCAGGTAAGCGCGGTGGGCAGGCATGGGAGAGGGAGCCTCGCTGGGGTTCTTGCTGAGGATGAAACGCTGTTCGTCCTGCTCTTCCAGGTTGGAGATGTCCTTCATCATACCTTTACGGTAGGAGACGGAGAGCTTGTTGGAGCCATCTGAGATTAGGCTGAAGTGGCGGGCGATGAAGACGATGGGTAAAGGCAGCATGGCAACGACAATGAGGGCATAGGCCATGGCTAAAGCCCAGGGAGGATAACTTTGGAAACGGTCCGAGCCCTGAAACCAAAAGAATTCAATGAGGATGGCCGACAAAATCAAATGAAACGAAGAGAGAGATGAGAAGAGGTGAGGAGAGAAAATTGCAAGAAGGGAGGATTTGGTCAAATGTTTCTCAGTCAAGAAACTTCAGTGCTTCTGATTACTGACCTCAGCTTCTACCCAGGCATTGTATCCTGCAGGACTAACGGCCATCTCGATAACAGTGGCACAGATGAGCAACACCAAGACAGCAGGGGACACAAACTTCCACATGTAGAAGTAGAAGGAGTATGGCCTGAACCCAAGCATGTCCTCCAGGTCCTGCATAAACCTGTAACAAGGTAGAAAAGATGTCTCAACAAATATACCCTGAGTAAAACGGGGAAAATATTGAGTTTTTTGGTGAATGTTTTCTTGTGAATGAAAGAATGACTGTGCTGTAGTATGAGGGTCTAGTCTTCATTTTGCATATCTGCGCAAATTACCTCTTAGTTCCATAGATCCAGGCTACAGAGATGTTCTCCAGGATCACCACCACAATGAGGGGCAAACCAGCAGAGTAGTCATCAAACATTGCCACAAAGTAATTCCCTGAACGCAGCACGAACAGTAACCCCAACAGGAAGGCTATGATACAACAAACCACTGAGGGAGGCAAGAGGAAATATTGAGTTAGAATCATCAAAGGATAGAAGAAGAATATAAGCAGAATCAGCACCTACCACACAGAATCTCTTTGCGGATCTTGAAGGCATCCAGTATGGGTGTGGTGATGCCGGTCATGGTGCCGATCATGCTTCCCAGGCCCAAGTTGATCAGCATGAAAAAGAACATGACGGACCAAAAGGGACTGGCAGGGAAGTGAGTCATGGCCTCTGTGAAGGCGATGAACGCCAGACCGGTGCCCTGAACTGCCTAGAAGATGGAGAGATATCGCCCACTTAACATTATTTATGCAGTGTAGCCATGAAGGCGATTTATAAAGAGTTCATAAAGATGCACTTTGAGCGGGATAGTGCATTATGCTTAAAATTACAACATAACAGAGACCAACAATCAAATTATGCAAGGCAATTGCTCTTGAAAATATTTCCAGGGGCCACTCAGTGATCTTAACTAGTAAGAGGCACACTGGAAAGCTTTAACAACATTAGAGACTACACAGGGGTAGCCAGGCAGGTTATGAGCATATTAGCATAACACAGAGATGAGTTATCGTCTCTCTGAGAAAGTTATAGCCTCTGGACTCAATCTAACAAGGTCATTTTCAAGCTAGCGTGGAAATCATCTGTAAAGTAAGGAGTAGCAAGATGAATTTGAGGGTTTAAATTAAACCGGTGCAGCTGGGGAGGCAAGGTAACATACTGGTTTGAGCTCAGGGGATCAGGCTAAACATGCTCAAAACCAGTGATTCACAGGTAACCATGTAGTGGCATCAGGGTACTCTCCAGAGTGCAACTCATAGCCTAAACTAACTGCAAAGCAATATTTATTTGTATCCACTTACACCAAATGAATGCCTGTAGAGACCTGAAAACCCACAATGATCCAACAAAACTAAATAATCTGCTGTATTCTGTACGCTTTATCACCCAAGTATCACACAGACTGCCTGGACTTATTTTGTCATTTTTGGCTGTAAAATTACAAAACAATTCTCATATTTAGGGAACCATTTGAAGACAGCAGTACCTTGTGAATGCTTTGAGCTACGATGATACATTGAATATTGCTGCATTTTGTCTCTAGCACAAATGGCAATGGAGTTATGGTCACTTTAAAAGTGCTTGTAAAATGGGTTTGGCACCAAAAAGAGAGTTAATCACAACAGTCACTGATCATGAAATAAAATCACAACCTGAAGGTTATTAAGCAGCTCATAACAACCCAGCTACTTTATACTCATTATATAATAACATAATAAAGTACATTTACTCTCAATGGTAACGCTAACCCAAATTTGTCTCTGGCTAACAACATAAAAGGATTATTTGGTCTCCTTAATAATAATTTACCTTTACCTGCAGCCACCTTTCTCTAATCTCTAAACTATCCTTCGTGTATTTCATTCAGATATACAATCAGATGATCATCTCTGCCTCGAAGATTTATTCCCGCTGACCTTGTTCAGTTCATCCTCCAGGATACAGGGATCCAGGCCCAGCTGGGCAAAGTTCTCCTCCTTCACTGTCTTTATAACTGCGTACATTTCTGCGTAGTCCTGGGAAGACAGGTGGGAGAAGTTGATGTGAGGAGGGATGAGCTCTCTGCTCAGCACACCTGTGTTTAAGTAGCCCAGGATCTTCTCTGCATTCCTGCACATGGGTTGGAGATGTAAAGAAGAAAAACATGTTAGTTTTCTATCTGAGATTGCTGAGGTTGCATTTGCTTCAGTGCGACGCACTTACTCGACGACACACTTCTCGTTCATGACATTGGCCTTGAACCCCAGCACAGCGAACACTACCAAAGTGGCCAGGATGGAGGTAAGAAAGTTGATGATGGAAACCAGTGCTGCATCAAAGTGGCAGTTATTGTCTCGCTTGTTGTAACTAGAGAAAGCGATGACGCCGCCAAAGCCCAGTCCGAGGGCAAAGAAGACCTGCGTAGCTGCTTCTCTCCACACCTGTGGTTCCAACATCTTCTCCAGCTGGAGAGAGAAAAAGAGGAAAAGATTGTAAAGTTTAGATAATATTTTATATTTATTCTAAAAATCTCCAGAATATTATTATTTCATATATTTAACATATCACGTGTTTTCATTGGATGATTTAAATGAACATGTCCAGCTCCATAAGATAAATACATGAACTGACTACACTATCTTTTCCCGGTGCATGTGGTTACCCTGTAATGATGAATATGAAGTCTGCTTGGAATTTTTTATCCCAGATTTTTGACCATGTTATGTGGGATAAAGTCTAAATTGGCCATTCAAAAAGTTAACACAGCAGCCACACTGTACTTGAACACTATGAAACCTCTACAGAGAGTTTTCTTAAATCAGTTGTACGTATCTGTTGCCATAGTTTGAGAAAAGTGGATGTGCTTATGTATGAGGCGGCTATAAGTCAGAAGCAGGTCATCTACTAATTGAAGGTTAGTGGTTTGATCCCTGCTGCATGTCCTCCAGTGAACGAATAAGTGTCCTTGGGAATGATACTTATTTGTTGATTGGAGTATGAACGTGTGTGAATGTCAGATAGAAAGCAGTGAATGTACGTGTATGAATGGGTGAATGCTGCATACATCTCAGCTCTAATGAAGCGTATTCTCTACTACTCTCCTATAATATTCATTTTGGAGCTAATCAGTCCCCAAATTAATGCACATTACGTGATCATACAAAGGACATAATAATGTAAATGCATTTTCTTCCACAATAAGTAAGGATGCTGATCATACTTTTCACTTTTCCTTTTCCACTACCTATTCTGGCTATTTTTGAATAATTTTATCAACACCGAACTGGCGGTACTACAAAGCACTTTGCTGTCATAAACTTTCACCACTAGAGGGAGCCATCAACCCAACACAGAACAAGTGATGGGCATTCGTGACATTTTCCTGTGAGAGGATCTGAGTACGTGATGCTAAAACCATCAGCCACACATGGCTGAACAGCCTGGTGAACCAAATGTCACTTAGAGTGTCACTTGTCAGCAGCTTGAGAGGAGAAAGCTTCAGATTTTAGTCTGTAGTTCAACATAAATACATTCTGAAAATGTTCCCTTTTTTTATGTGGTCAAATGAACTCTGACTGTCCCTCACCTTAGGGGTGAACATGTGAGCGATGCCATCCACTGCTCCCTTCAGCATCAAACCTCGCACCAGAAAACAGAACAGCACCACATATGGGAAAAGAGAGCTGAAGTACATCACCTAAGAGAGAAAGTCAAGTACATTAACACTGTGTTTCCATGGATATGCATTAAGAGGTCTTACACATAGAGGAAGATGTGCAAAGACACACACACACACACACACACACACACACACACACACACACACACACACACACACACACACACACACACACACACACACACACACACACAGTGTTTTGTGTTTGCTTGGCACTGAATCTGTGGACTGAAACATGAAGATGAATTCCTAAAGTAAAATATTTCTCCCTGCAGCATTTCAGGGAATCGCTACAGAACTGGCTATGATAATTAGATCACCAAGTTTAGGGTTTAAAATAGTGTGTCAGAACTTGGCGATCAGCTCTTTGTTGTGCTTTTTCCTACTGAGACGCTGGGCTGGATGCTGCTGTTGCGTATGACTCATTCCCTGGATCAAGATTACAGGATGTTGTTGCAGTTGTTGCCAAACTAAGAATTTTCCATCTGCATCCTGAAACACTTTCTGTTTGGTTCAGTTTAACTTTATTAATGTTGCATGTTCCTTTCTTCCATAATATGGATGAGATCCCAAAATAGACAAGTGCCGACAAGAGGCTTAGCATCTTACCTTCGCCTAAAAAACAACCCCAAACATTCTCTGATGAGGATGAATCACTGAATAAAAATAGAAATTTCAAGTTGTTGTTTTTTTCAAATTATTTGTGGGCTTTATTCTGGGTCTGTGTTGTGTATGACTGAAATCAGAATCCTAATTTCAATAGTTAGCAGGTTTAAGCCTTGTTTTGTTAACTCAGTGGAACCCTGTACCTTTCCAGAGGACTGGATGCCCTTAATGACAGCCAGGCAGACCATGATCCAGGCCACCAGCAGGGACAGGGTCATTTTCCAATTCAGACCTCCAGTGTCGTCGATGCTACTGGTGATGTTAAGAGCCTGGCGGTACCAGAAGTAAGTGGTGGCTGAGCTCTTCTCACATTCTGGCTCCACAACTGTAACAGCAACAAACGGGAAGACGGGGAGGGAGAAGCACACCGATAATTAAATGCATCCAGTGTACTTTTAGAATAGAAAACCTGACAGATTCTTTAATGTTTTATCTTAAATAAAATCATTTGCAAAAGGCCAGAAATGGAAATTTAGTAGCAGTAGCTACAAAAAATAACAGTTATTTCATGGTAAAACTCTTTTAATGAATGAAAACAACTCAAAAAAATAAATTGAAGATGCCGATAACCTGATGGTTTATGTGCACACGCCACATAACTGTGGTGTCTGCAGTTTGATTCCTGGCCAGCTGACCTTTGTTTCATCCCCCCACCCCCAAACCACACAAACACACACACATTCATGCAAAAAGTGACAAAAAGTGTTTTAAAATGGCCTGTTAATTAGGAACAGAAGTGAAAAAAAAAACCTGTAAGGTAATGATTAGTCAGCTGGCATAAATTAATTAGCAACTGCTTAAAGAACAGAAAACATTTACGGGTTCCAGCTGTTCAAAACTATGAAATCCTATTAAAACCTCTTTCTTCACACTTTGAGAACAAAATGGGTCATTTAGAAAATAATAATCAGGAGATTATTTGACAGTGAAAATCATCACTATATGTTTATAATTTTCCTTTTTTACAAAATATTTAAAAAAAAACATACAAATATAGCTATGTTGATACTCTGTTGCAGTAAAATGGAAAATAAAGTAGAAATAAGTTAAATCGCATTTATTTATGTAAACCTGCTTAGTTACAATGCTTTCCACCTTTGGAAATAGTTAACATCACTACATGCCCACTGATTTTACAACCATGAGCAGAGTCAGGATCCTGCCCTCTCATGCTAATGAAAGTTGATGCCTTTTCTTCTGCCAGAACCTGCGTGTGCCCCAAAGACTACCAGCTGCCAGCCATTAGAACTACTGACCCTCAGACGGGTCATGCGGTCTGACAAGTGCCGCAACAGAGCTGCCATGTAGCATTAAGCGCAGGGCCGGCCCAGCAATAGAGACAGCGCAAACACTTATTTGCTAGATGCCTGCCGAAACACTCCTGCTTGACCACAGAGCCACAGCAGAAAGCTGCTTCAATGCAAAGGCATCCTGCTATGTGCAGCGTTTGCATCTCCTGCTATAATTACTGAATATGAAATTACCTCGTTGGAAACTGTAGTATTTATTTATTTTTCTGTACTCTGTGTCATGGGGCATAAAACAAAATAGCATTCATGTGGACATTTGTTTTCTGCTGTGCGTTTATGTTCAACCTTTTGCAGCTGTTTAGTGATTTAGTGGACTGTGCTGTTCACTCACCGGCTTGAGTTCCATTTCTGTGGATGGGGCATTCAGCCCAAGGCAGTGGATACTGAAAAGACTGGAAGAAGTAGAAGATACTCCAGCCAATAATCACGTTATAATAGAGGCCCACAAAACCGCAAACCTGAAGAAAAATAAGAGGAAAACAGCAACACTTAACATTGTGAAAAACAAATCACACAAATCCAGATTGTTTATGCCATGACTCTTTTTCTTGAGTCATGGCGTAGATGCAAAGCACACAGCTTAAATTAGAGTGCATATAAATTATTGAGCTGTTTGCTCTCAGCAGCTAAAGCTCGGGTCCTCTATGAGGAGGTATTTATAGCTCCTGATCTCCCTCTGCCATATCCGAGCTGCCACACGCCTCATTGCCTCGGGCCAGGTCTTTCCATCTCCGCCTTTGCACTGGATGGATGAAATCACTATCAGGAAGAGAGTCAAACAGAAAGACCGACAGACTCATTTGCTGACTGGCTATATTTTAAGCTGGTAGTACTGATGGGTCACTACTTCTGCTGCTGCTGCTGGGAATAGTTTGTGACAGCGATCGGCGCTGATCTTTGCATGTAATATGAGCAGGCAGAGGGAGTCCGGCACAGCATGTCTGTAGTCTTAGAGAACAATGAGCATTTAAAGTGATGAAAATCATTCTTCAACACAGTTGTATAAAGTGGATCTTGGTCTTAAACGCATTTGTATGTCTTCACAGGCTGTTTCAATCATGATGCAAAAGCAGCACAATACTCAATTGCATTTAAATAAAGCAGCCATAAATAAGGCTCACTGCCTTTATTAATCATTGGTTTTTTATGGATGTATAATTGAGTAAAATGAATAATAATTAAAAAAAAAAAAAAAGATCAACTCAGATATCATAAAATGACCATTAGATTGGAATATCATCTGTTATTTATTGTTTTACAGTCTGGTGAGTCACTACGAGGTGAAAAAAATATGTCACCAAATTTTCCACTAACAGTAAAACATCAAATCTTAGTTGCTCATAAATAAATTTGCATTGGTCCAGTGGTTAGGCAGTGAAATGTTTATTTAATTGGGTTAATTTAGAGAGAGAAGCACAAGTATTATCTATTTATATTTATTCATTTTAATAGAGTGGACTTCATGTTGGATACAAGTGTAAGTCTTTCATGGCAGAAAAACTGAGAAAATCATGACCTTGTGAATTTAATAAAAATGAATAATTCATGAAATTTCATACAGGCATTCATGAACTCACCAGAACGGCCCCTCTGATTTTTCTTTTATTGCCACCGTGACAGAGACATTTGTGGCTTGACCTGAAATGTCCACATAATTACTGGATGGATTACCACTGAGTCCCGATTTTGACTTCTGCGGGGTATCTTTGTAAAGCCTACAACGTAACCGATTTCAGTGGCCGACGTCATTGCCCCTGTGCATTATATGTTAATTAGTCTGTGGTCATGTTTTATTTGCAGTGCCAGACATGAAACAAATAAAACGCTGGAATGTTTTTCCACACATCCATTCTGTTTCAGCAACCTTTCTCCAGGAATCTGCTGACATTTCTGAGCCTTTATTTTGCTACTATGATTATTAATCTTTGTAATGAGGCTTTGGTTGTTAGTCTCTCACTGATAAATTCAAAAACTGCAGTGAAAGGGTAAAAGCACAGAAGGAATCGCCAACACACCAATCACAATATTTGTGGCCTGCGTCAACCCTACATGCAGTAACATTTCTAGGGAGGTGTTGTTGACGTCAATATGTCCTCACAGAGCCACTAACATGGTTGCAAGTTAAAAGTGACAGGCATCAGTGAAGTCATTACTTATCACATGTAAACTGAGTGTGAATCGGAGGTCATGTTAAGCAACATAACCCACTTACCATCAGGCTGGAAACCCCGATGCCGCCCAGCCTTGGGTAGACGTAGTTCCACACACCAATGCTGCCACGCCTGATCCTCTGACCCACCGCCAGCTCAAGGAAGAACAGTGGGATGCCAATGAGGATGAGAAGAATCAAGTATGGCACCAGGTATGCACCTGAGAGAGACAGAGAAAGAGCAGGGGGAGGATAATTGACTGCAACATCACAGATTCTTTTGTGTGTTTTTTAAATCTATGCACAGCGAAGGACAAAAGCTCAAAGCAGCAGAGGGGATGTTGTTAAATTTTTCTCTCTTCTTTTCTTGGATCCTATTTTTGGAATCTATTCTTTTCATCTTCAATGCCCCTCACAATTTCTTTTTCTTCCTCTCACTCCTCATTTTTAACTTCCATTCATTCTGTCTGATATCACCATTTCCATTTTCACAAAGGGGGAGCGATGCGGGGAGAGCAGCAGGCACTCACAGAAAACAAGTCACGTCCAGTCATGCTTACGTCAAGAAATAAAGGGGCACCATGGTGACAAAACCATTCAAAGCTGTAGAGGATGGGCAGCGATGGAAAGCTAGAGAGAGCAGCCTGTTTTCAGACTAAAAACAAACGCCGGTGACGTTTGACTCAAATAAAATTTCTGATAACATCAGAAGTGGCTATTAGAGGTAGCAGCAGACAAAGGGAACAAAGACAAGAACACAGTGTCGTGTTACACAGTGGCGTGGAGAAGTGGCTAATGTGCTGAGCTCTTTTTGATGTCTATGTCGGGCAGCAGACACACGGAACAAGGAAAATGTGGCGAGATAAAAAAAAAAAAACAGCCGAGATGACTGCTTTAGCTTTTGTTTTTCCTTACATACATTTCACCTGAGCCAAACCAGTGATAATCCACACTATTTATATGCTTTTGACAAGATATCAAACCACTATATATGAAGAACACACTAGAAACCCCATATTTAGGGATATGGGTCTTCATGAGCAGGTTCTTGGTGCAGGTAATATGGTACCGATTTCTTTCTTAATATAAAAAGAGAAACTGTTTGAAGTAAAAGCTAAATATAAACATCCACAAACACAATGAATGTAAATGCTTCCACACAGTTAAACACTTAACATTCATTCATGCTGGTTTTGTATGACCACCTGTGGGAGACTTTAAACCAACTTGCCAGCCAGCACTTTGCTCCACATCATCACAATGCCAAAGGAGGAAATGTCTTTCGGAAGTGTTTCACGCCTCCTGTAGAGTTCAAGAGACTCTGAGAATCAGTGCCAAGGTACACTAAAGCATAAGTTTTAATACTTTAGTAGTAAAACTTATGCTTTACTGTACCTTTTTTAAATTTGTTACAAATGTATTTTCCTGTATCTCGTATATATTTAAGTGTGTTGGCAAATGGTAGTCCCTATTTGCAAATTTAAAGAACTGAGTGATATTTGCTGAACACTGCGGTGATGATATGAGTTTATCCTGCATTTGATTATAAGAGAAAACAGTTAAATTGTGTTGAAATGAATCCAAGTATGACTACATTCAAAACATTATTTAAAACTTGAGTTGTTTTATTATTTTTTTCTGCAAAGACAAACTCAAGCATATTGCAAATAGTAGGTTTCACCATGAGGCATGAGCTCAACAACACAAATTAATTATGAATATTATTTAGTTCTAGGTGAAATACGTAAGCCTAAAATGTGTCTTTGTCATGAAAGGCTTGACTCAAAATATTAAGAAAGTGATGGAAAACTTGATAAAGGAAAAGAATTAGAGACAGCTTGTCATTATCATGGGGACAAGCCCAGACAAGACAATGCAGCACCTCCCACCAAGTCAAGCGTCAGCGGGGACAGATACTTATTAATGTGCACAAATATGCACACACTCTGATTAATATGAGCAAATGCACGCATACTCAGATTTCGCTTTGTTATCACACGTTTCAAATACCCTCTCTACACACACCTCCCACACAAAGCACTCACGATGTCTGAAAGCCAAGGAAATTAATATTTACTCTTCGACTTCCTCCATTTCAGTCATCGCCACCATCTCATCTCATCATAATACCAGTAAATCACGCTACCTGAGAGACAAGGCTGAGAAATCTGCTACAAAAGCAAACAAAGCCTAAAGTGGAGGATCTCGCAACATTATGCCAGACCTCTCGGAGCTCCCTCGTCTCGGTGAGGAGACGACCTCGTCTTGTAGCTGCTGACAGCACGGATTGGCTAAATCTGAGAAACACTGAAGAGACTGTCCCTCTGACTACAGCAGAGGAACTGGGTTAATGTCGTCTGTGTGTGTGTCAGATGCAACAGGAAACACTGCTGCTGTCTTGTCTGTCCCAAGTCCTGGAAGCTAACCTATAATAAGATAATAGGATGTATCAGTCAGAGCAGCAAAGCTTTACACAATAACTGTTACAACTGCTGCTGTTCACAAGATGAAAAGCAACAATCGTCACAGCAAACGGCTCATTAAAATCACATTTGTCTGTGTGTTCAAACTCTTGCTGCTAATTGTTTTTAATCACTTCCCCAGATGACTTATATGGTGTCCCTCAAAGCTCAATATTAGGCACACTATTTACTCTGTGCAGCAATATTTTTACTGTCCAGCTCAGCTCGACATTACAAGCACATCCTGACCAATAAACGTCTATCCTTCATTTAGTCAATACTTTTTAGGCTGGACTATTACAATTGTTGTCATTAAAGTCTTCTGTTGATCCAGAACACTGCAGCGAGAGTAGTAACTGGGACCAGAGAGAGTGAGTGTATTTCTCCCAATCCAGACTGTCTTTTAAAATCCATCTCCTCACATACAAACTTTTGAATAATCAGGCATCATCATATGTTAAAGACCTCACAATACCATAATTATCCTAATAGAGCACCTTGTTCTTACACTGTAGGTTTTTCCTCGAGTTTCTAAAAGAAGAATGGGAAACAGAGCATTTGACTTTCAGGCCCCTCTTCTTATGAACCATCTCCCAGTTTGGATTCAAGAGACAGACACCCTCTCTACTTTTAAGCTTACTTTCCTTTTTGATAAAGTTTATAGTTTTGACTGTATCAGGTGACCCTGAACCTTCCCCTAGTTATGCTGTGATAGGCTTAGGCTGCCCAGGATGCACTGAGCATGTCTTCTTCACCTTTTCACTCTCTGTGTGCATATGCACCCCCACCACATCCAACCACTAGTTTTCTTTTACATTTTGGCTTTTTAGGGTCTTAACCCTACAACATAAAATGTCATACGGTGACTGTTGTTGTGAATCAGTGCTATAGAAATAACATTGAATTCAATTAAATTCAATAATGATTATATATATATATAAAAATCTGTAAATAATATAAAAATATGATGTTACAAGACCTATCCATGTGCTAAGTTGTCACTCAGCATTAAAATCTTAAAATCTGCTGAAGAGCTGTGGCTTGACCTACATCACTTTATGCTGAATATCTTGCTCAGCAATGATAATTTCTAACTAGGCAGTTAAACCAAAACAAGGCAACCACAACAAATGACTCTGACACCTTCTGCTCTGGACTGAATTCTTGTACTTGTACTATTTCTTGTACCTTATTGCAGGCCTGAGCTGCAGCAAACCTTGAAGTTAGAGACACTCGCTACTCAGAGACACATTAAAGCATTAATAACATTTATAACAGTTTTAATTATTGTGGTTATGTGGATGAATTTTATTGCTGTGATCTTGTGTAATTTTTCTCAGTGCTCTTTATCTTAGACTCAATGATATTTATTGAATGAACAAACTCAACCAATTAAGTGAAAAAACAGGAGATAAATTAGTTGAAATTACACGCATATTTCGTTCTGTGATGTGATGGAAATGAGGGATTTATGACAGCAAATAATGTAGAATTATTATTTATGTCAATCATCAAACGTGAGCATATTTGAGCAAATAGTTTCCAGGCACACACAGGGTTATGGACAGGAGTGAGGAGAGCAAACAAATGCTTAAAGGTTAAAAGAAAATCAGTGAGTGCTGTTAAGTTAACTACTCCCATCTGGCCACTTATTTAATGAAATATTTTACAGAACTAATAAAAAAAATCACTTTAACTGCCTTGGCTTGGCACCTCCTGTTAACATTACTCAGCACCCTGAAGGATAAATGTTCACCATGGGTGGCCTGTTTATAGGAAGTGAAACCCTAACCCAGCAAATATTATTTACTCCAACTTTGGTCACAAAAAATGTTCAGGTTTTTCTGCTTCTATCAGACAGCCAAACCAAATTCATGCACCCATATCCATCCACCTACCCACACTTTTTTCTAGTGCTGAGTACGCAGGATTAAGCTACAACACACCTGAAAGATAGATAGGGACTTCAAAGCTTCAACAATATTTACGAGAGTTTTGATTGTTGTGTTCGTGCGTCTGAATGTGGAGACTGTTTTGAGTGACGGGATTTATTACTGTGATCTTGTGTACATGTAATTTATTCTTAGCTCTCTTGTAATAGAGAGCTTAACCTTAATGAGACTTCTTGAATAAATAAACTTACCTAACTAGGTGGGACTTAAATTAGCTGAAATCACTCACATTTTTCTGTCTGTGATGTGATGGAAATTAACTTTTATGGCAATCACTAAATGTGAACCTTGTTACTCAACTCATATTTGAGCAAATAGTTTCCAGGCAGGACTGTGGAGAGGAAACAAATACCATGCTTAAGGAAAGGACAAAATATAAAAACAGTGAGTGCTGTTAACTGCTCCCATCTGGCCACTTATTCCAGTTCTATGAGACAGCAAACTACAGGGTGGGCCATTTATATGGATACACCATAATAACATGGGAATGGTTGGTGATATTAAAGTCCTGTTTGTGGCACATTAGTATATGTAAGGGGGCAAACTCCTCAAGATGGGTGGTGACCATGGTGGCCATTTAGAAGTCGGCCATCTTGGATACAACTTTTGTTTTTTCAATAGGAAGAGGGCCATGTGACACATCAAACTTATTGGTAATGTCACAGGAAAAACAATGGTGTGCTTGGTTTCAATGTAACTTTATTCTTTCATGAGTTATTTACAAGTTTCTCTTTGTTCACAGCCATTGACATGTCGAAGAGGTTAACACGTGAGGAGCGGATCGAAATTGTGTGGATATCTGGTGAACGCAGTAACCGGGTCATTGCAGCAGATTTCAATGCAAGACACCCTACGAGACCACCCATCTCCCATGCTACAGTTAGCAAACTGCTCGCTAAGTTTCGTGAAACTGGTTCAGTGTTGGATTTGCCAAAATGTGGACGCAAGAAAACTGTCACTAATGAAGAAACATCAGTGGCTGTCCTAGCTTCATTCAGCAAGAGCCCACAGCGTAGCACTCGCCGTATGTCACTGGAGAGTGGCATTAGTCGAACATCCCTTCGGCGGATATTAGCTACTCACAAATGGCACCCTTACAAACTCCAGCTACTGCAGCATCTCAACGAGGATGACCCAGATCGGCACACAGAATTTGCAGAATGGGCAAAACAAAAATTGGAACAGGACCCTCAGTTCACGCAGAAGATTTTGTTCAGTGATGAGGCAAACTTTTATGTGAATGGTGAAGTTAACAAACAAAACCACCGCTATTGGTCTGACACTAACCCACATTGGATGGATCCCTCCAAGACTGTTGGAACAACAAAAGTGATGGTTTGGTGTGGTATATGGGGCACAACGATAGTGGGTCCATTCTTCATCAATGGAAACATCAAGGCCACTGGATATTTGAAATTGCTACATGATGATGTGTTTCCCTCTTTATGCACTGAAGCTGGCACGTTCAATGAGTTTTTCCAGCAAGATGGTGCACCACCACATTATGGGTGCCAGGTCCGAGCATTCCTAGATGAACAGTTTCCTGGAAAGTGGATTGGTCGTTGTGGGTCAGTTGAATGGCCCCCAATGTCTCCCAATCTGACCCCCTTAGACTTTTATCTTTGGGGTCATCTGAAGGCAATTGTCTATGGTGTGAAGAGACGAGATGTGCAGCACCTGAAACTACGGATGTACTGTGCTGGCGAAGGAGAAATTCCTGTAGTGTTGCTATCAGTGTGTGAAGAGTGGGAGAATAATAATAATAATGGATTGGATTTATATAGCGCTTTTAAAGGCACCCAAAGTGCTTTACAACGCCACACTCCACACACAACATTCACACACTGGTGGAGGTTGTAGCCACAGCTGCCCTGCGGCAGACTGACAGAAGCGAGGCTGCCATATCGCGCCATCGGCCCCTCTGGCCAACAATCTGGCCAGTAGGGTAAAGTGTCTTGCCCAAGGACACAACGACCAGGACAGACAGCCCGGGGATCGAACCGGCGACCTTCCGGTTACAGATACGCTTCCCAACCCCCTGAGCCACGGTCGCCCACCAAGAAGAGGGTTGCATTGACAATCCAACACAATGGGCAGCACATTGAACACATTTTATAAGTGGTCAGAAACTTGTAAATAACTCATGAAAGACTAAAGTTACATTGAAACCAAGCACACCATTGTTTTTCTTGTGACATTACCAATAAGTTTGATGTGTCACATGGCCCTCTTCCTATTGAAAAAACAAAAGTTGTATCCAAGATGGCCGACTTCTAAATGGCCACCATGGTCACCGCCCATCTTGAGGAGTTTGCCCCCTTACATATACTAATGTGCCACAAACAGGACTTTAATATCACCAACCATTCCCATGTTATTACGGTGTATCCATATAAATGGCCCACCCTGTAGTTACACAAACCAAATTCATGTATTCATCCACTTACCTCCACCATTTTTCTGGCACAAGTAGGGAAACCTCCAGACGTTCCCCAGACCCACAGAGAAGCCCACCTGGGCCAGGATGTACTCCAACTTGTTGTTCCATGCTGGTCGGCCATCCTCTGCATCTGGGTCAGGAGAAGGCAGCAGGGCCTTTACTGGCGCAGTAGAGCCAGGACTTAGACCCATACTCATCTGACTGCTCTTATAGTCCATGGGGTGCTCCAGAGACAGCAGGTCAGCCACTGACTCAGTGACCGGCTCATTGCTGTGCTCCCGCTGAGTCACCTTGGTATTCTTTGGCATGGCTGCGAGACCGGGGCGTTGACAGAGGCAAGAAGATGAGAGCCAGGAGAGAGAATGGATGGAGGCTGGCAAGTTTCCAGGGGATGAACTTTGTGGTTTAGTAGGTCTGCAAAGAGAAAAAAACCCCAAAGTTTTAATCTAACCTTTCATTATGATTGATATAATGATATTTTATGTACAAAAATCCTTCTGGTAATTGTTCATCCATCATTATTTCTTCTTTTTTTTTAAAGCAATGTTTTTTGTGAATTTTGCACAATGAAGATTTTACAGAAGGAAAATCATACAGTACAGAACTGCAGCCAGAATCAAGCTAAAACTGGCACCATGGTTTTCTTAAAAAAAAAAATGCAATTAATTCAAGAATATAAAGAAGAAAAATTACTGTTAAAAAATAGCTAGTTTCAGGCCTATAAAGCATCACAAGCCCAATTCAGGAGCCACACTAATGGAACGTGACATAAAGCATGTTGCTTCAACTAGTTTCCAGAACTCAAAACGTTTCTAAAAACAGCAGCACTTCAGAGCCATGAGGCATTTCAGTAATCCAATTCATTATGGTGAATGAGGTACAAAGATTGAAACACAATCCATTTCACAGCAGGGCCCATTTTACTAAAGTTGGGTCATGTGAATAGGATGACCAGCAGCATAAAGCCTGTCTGTGTGACTACTGGTTTCAAGAAAAAGCAGTAAAACTAAGGCCTCTGAGCAGATTTCATCAGTTATTAGTGTCTGTATACTTTTCTTCTTATTGCACTACTTCAAAATCTTGTCTACATGTTATTTTAACATTTTTGATGCTGATCGAGCACAGTAATAACTTCTTGTGTTAATTTTTCAGAGGCCCGTTACTTTTTTTCCAGAAGATGTGAGTCTCTTGGAATTGTGCTAATATTAGCCTATCCATCCATTCATACAAGGGTCCTAGCCTATCCCAGCTGTCATATTATTATAAATATTAAGTAATTTAATAACAAACCCAAATTTAGCATTACACTCTCATATGCAACGATGGACATTTATGCACTAAACATCCTGTTTACTTCGTGTTTTGGTTTTCTATGGAAGCAGAAGCAGTATAGAAACACAGCACAGGATCATTAACACTTCAGACACATCCACCAAACAAGAGCACGAATACTTGCCCACTGTTACATATTCCTGCAACACCTTTGCTTGCAGCAGAACTAGTCTGAAATCTAGTGGGGTCATCTTTCCACAGTTAGCCCCACAAAGACACGGTGTAACAGGGCAAGCACTTGTTTTACTGTAATTATGTCCTGAGCTTTTTTGACAATGAAAAACTCAGCTCAAGCAACTCAGCTACATTTGTAATCAACTGAGGGCGAAAGTAAAAAACAAACAAACAAAAAAAACAGCTTGTATGTATGTTATAATAAGTCACTGATGATTCAAGCATCTGAGTATTAGTGGTATGGTACCGGTGTTAGTCTGGTCTTTCCCACAAAAATTTGTTTACCTTCACCTCCGTTCCTAAATTGACCGCAGTTTAGTCAGATATTCAATCAGAAAAATATAAAAATCATGAAAATTAAAAAAAGGGAGTAAAATAAGTGAAGATCTGCCTTAAACTATACCGAATGTGTTGAGTGAAATAGCTGCACTGCACATGACGAGGGGTGGTCTTTGTGTCTGTGATCTACTCCTGCTATAAAACACAGTGGGAAACCCAGTAAACACCAGCAACCTAATTCTTTTAAAATTAAAATGTAAATTTGTGGTTGCAAGCATGAAAGCTCAAACTGACATGCTTGACCTTCAAAGACTGGTGTGAAAATCACGTGAAGACACTGAGAAAGTTACTCTTTGCTGTAAATGTCAAAAGAGCTGCTAAAGGAGTAGTGGATGAATGAAAACAGACCTTGAACGCAAACCCCCTCAACCCGCCCTGTCTCCTACCCCCTCTTTTGCTGTTGTTTCGCTGTGTGGGATGAGTTTTATCTGACTTTTCACTCTGGCAGTTCAAGAACAGAGAATAGAAGCCAGAGGTATTTGATCTGAAGACAAAACTTCTAATCTTAAAAAACAGATGCACTCGACTGAAATCAGAGCCGGTCCTGTACTCACAGCGACTTCTCAAAGAATAGTTGCCAGCCAGACTCTTAAGCCCATCCAAAGTCTGAACCAGTAGCACGCACATCAAATTCCTCAACTGCAGTCACGACACGCAGCAGCTCGGAAGCTGAGTGCTCGAAACAGATCCCAGAACAGCGGTGACCTTTCCCACAGCGGTCTACAACTGCACAATACTGACTCATCATCACACACTCTCTGAATGAGGTGTGAAACAACAGTGTGCATGTTTGCAAAACAAAATTATTTTTTGACTCAGCTGCAGTTTTGGCACTTGCAACCTGGAGCCCTGCAAGAATGTCCACATGATGTTTTTGCCCTATTTTCCAAACGAATGGAAATTTTGGTATAGTTAGTAACAAACTGGCCTAATTTCTACTTATGGGTTGGGATGATGGTGGTCTGTTAGACACAAATGGCAGATAGGATTGCCACTGTGACCTACTAATAGCGTGTGGTGAAAGTTTTCGATGTTGTTGTAGCAGTACACAGCAATTTTCTGGGTTTCACAGTATGTGCTGACACAGATGGTGCATTACAGAGACAGCAGGACTTCACATACAGTGCAAGACACTGTTACAGATTATGACTCAGTTGTCAATCACCATCTGAGGGAAACAAAGTGACAAGAACTGTTTTTGTTTCTTTCAGAATACTTTGAAAAATGATTGTGCTTGCAGAGAAAACAGAACATTCATGCAAAGGATAATGTGCTGCAGACTTTAAAAATGATTGTGTTCCAAAGGAGTGATGGCAATAGACCCCTGTGGTTCGTGTGTGTGGCTGCCTCCTCAGAGGCAGATGCTTGTTCCTGCTTCTTCTTCCTGGAACTGTATTCCCAACTCTCCTCAGACAGTTTTGTGTTGATGATGTAACAGCGCAGGTTCTCTACAAAGATATGCTCCACTTTTATCTAGTGTGGTTGCTAAGCAATGGCTCTTCCTGCAAAATTGAAATCCCATCCCTGCAACATCAGTGGTCGCCTGCCTCTCCTCTCACCATCTCAAATGGACAGACATAATATGCCCTGAAGGACGGCTGCAAATAACACAGAGCTACTGTGACAGAACAGTGGGAAGGAGAGAGTGGGAATACTGAAGGTGACAGTTTGTTGTGGGATCTGTTGCACTGTCAATCAGGCAGCAATCACAAACTGTCTCACTTGCAGATCTTAGATTTGAGTCATTTCTGGATAGAAGATGGTGCCACTGTTGCATTTGGTTAGATGGCACGATGCCATGCAGGGACCACGAAACTGATTCGCTCCTGAACAACAAAGAGGCAGAAGGTGGGATCAGAACATCACCTGTGTGGCCATGTTCAAGCATCCTTCAGGCACGTTTTACACAGGCCCGTGGTCATAAGCACGAGAAGTAACTCTATACGTGGGTATAACCTCTGATACCTTGTCAAGGTCAAACCAATCACCTTATAATAAAAATGCGGAATTGCAAAAGGCACCGATGTAAGTCAGCAGATGATCCGCCTCCCCGCAGAATTTGTTACATTTGAGTCAAATTTGGACACACATGGCGCGACAGCGTCAAGCGCAGGGGATTAATAAACGACGCACACCGTGAATGGCGCGGCGAAGCCACCATTTGTCAGGTGATGTGTTGAAAGCTGTCGCTCTTCTCTGTTAAATGACTTCAAGTAGGATGTTTTTGCAACTGTGCAAGTGCATCGCGACAATACAAAACCATTTACTCGTCTCAGAGCTACACCATGAATGCATTAATAAATAACACAAAAATGGTTACCGGACTGCGTTTCTTACCTTTTGCTGTGTGTAGAATCGGTTAGAACGACTCACTGTGATAATATACATCCAACGTACGATAAACTAGCTTCATTCAGGCACGGTCTCCGTATGCACCATCTCTGCGCGTAAAGAGATGCAAAATCACAGCTTCCAGTCACATAGGGCGCATGGTGCGTAAAGTCTGACGCAGGAGCTCGGCGCCTGCCACAAGTTTGGGCTCCTATAATCACATTAACTTGAGCAGGTAACAATTTATTGCAACCGTTTGTCTCTCTATGTAATGTTCTCTAGATCTGAAAAACACACCCGCTCACGCTTCTGGTTTCCACGTGGTTATGGCTGTGTTGTGGAATAAATCACCCCCCAATAGGATGGAGAAATTACTATGGTAAGTCACGACGGTGTCTGACGCAGGTTTGACTCATCCGCTCGTGCGCACGTCAGCAGTTGATCCGAACATCTGCAGTGGTCCCGGGATGTTAAGATAATAGGGGCGTCACACAGGTAGCCTTTAATCAGATGGATCAAAGGAACTGACTGAATATGCTAATGTGCAAATTGCCTTCGTCTTCGTATTATTATTATTATTATTATTATTATTATTAATGCATAGGGCCAGATTTTTCCCCACACTCTTTAAAGTTAACTGGCACAGTTCACTGCTCAGTTGTCTTTGGTCCTTACCTAACAGGCGTGTCAATGTGTACCCACAATTAAAATAGGTGTGAAACGATGGCAGAGTCATTTTTCTCTCTGACACGAGTAATTTATTCTGCGTGTGGCTCTCCTGCCTCACTGGGTGGCTCGCCCCCCACCACCACATATACAGTAGACAGATCTGCTGCACAACCTTCTAGTTTTCATTCCAGTAGTTTGCTGGATGATGACAACATGGTCGGGTAGATGCTCTTGGTAACATCGTCTGCCTGTGTCTGGGAGTTGTGAGTTAAACAAGGATACAGTCACAGTTTATTAACTATCACAAACCCAAAATATGCCCATAGAGCCAGATATATGTTGGATCTTCACAGTTCAGGTGTTTATTCTCAGCTGCTACTACTTTGCACCATAGTCCACCCTATGATTAGAAACCTTAAAAGGAATAAATGTGGAGGACAGTCTAACCCTTCTGTACGTGCTAACCTCGGGATAATCTCTGCTCCATCACAAGACTCACACAAAACACCCACTTCCCTCTCCTCCCTCTCTCACTCGCAAGTATACCGCATCTAACTGGCAACATGTATGCACAGTATGCTTCCTGTCTCCTTCAATTCACTCATGTGACTCACTTTCCAAGGGCTGGCTGCTGGGATCAGTTGCCATAGCAACAACTGATCATATGATGGTTACTCACCCTGTGAGCATTTT
Organism: Perissodus microlepis; assembly: GCF_051167445.1. Lineage (NCBI taxonomy): Eukaryota > Metazoa > Chordata > Actinopteri > Cichliformes > Cichlidae > Perissodus > Perissodus microlepis. The sequence goes on along the minus strand of NC_140480.1, from coordinate 3,966,104 downwards.
CATTTCTTTTCTCTTTTTTTTCCAGCCTCCTCCTCCTCCTCTCGAGTACCTACTGGCATTCTGCACCACGGCAGTGAATGACCCGCTAAAGTATAGTATAACATCCCTCCACTTTACAAAATAAAAACTTATTGCAGGACTGATTTTCCTGCTTGTGGTTCATTGCTTCTGGTGTGTGACTCGACTCGTAAATATAGAGTTTATCACACCTTTAAATTATACAACAGAAGACACAGTGTCCTCCCGCATCCTGTCGTAGCTGCAATTCTAGTGCAGCATTAATCACCTAAAGCTTCATGAATAACCACAAGCTATAATTCTCAGTGATGGCTTTAAATAACTAGATGAAAATCACATTTCATATGTGACAAATAGTGGCAAAGGAGAAATTTATGTTATGGGCATGAACATGACTTGCCATCACTACAGCTCTGATCTCAAACATCTCAACCCTGTGCCGGGTTATTTTTATGTACAGCACAGACAGTAGGTGAGGGACAAGCTGCGACGAGACCGATGGATACGGCCTTAATATTTCACATGTTGTTAAGTTAGAGCACAGAACAGAGGGGTAATGAGCCACTTGATTGGACTGTGATTTACTGAGCCTTTTAAGATCATTTATAAGGGTTTAGTTCTGTGGAGATGAACTGCTAAACACCCAGAAAATTGAGACACACTGAAGCGGAGACCGACTGCAATTTCATCTCAGTGCTCTTGTACTAAATTACAAAGAGCGCCCCATCAAATATTGATTTTATTCTGAATGTGAATATAGGATTGAGCAAGTGATAGATAACCCGCTTACCCACTTCACTGCTCAATTAGGTGTACTGGTTTTGTTCAGCTTGAACGATAATTGTGAATGAAGGTGATGTTTATATAATAGATAGTATTGTGAGTGGAGCACCAGCCCTTTCCTTTCTTCCACCCTCAGGAGAACCAAGTTGCCAGGTCACAAATTAAACATGCTGACGAGCACCAGCGGGTAAAATGTGATCCACGTCTCCGGGGGTGTTTCTGTGTAGCTCAGCCTCGTCGGGACTTACGATTGAATTTTGTCTCTTTGCTCTCCCCCCTTTTTTTTTGCTATTGATGGTGCAGTCTCAACTCTGCTAGTGTGCTGACACCTTTCCTACTCCCCTTTGGGTGTGAGAGTGCAGACACTGGAAAGAGGTGAGCAAATGAGGAGGGATGGATAATTCAGCCAGTCTGACTGAACTGCTGCCTTTCTGTCTGTGAATAAGGGGAAAGAAGTGTACTGCAGGGCAACTGTACTCTGCAGTAAAGCCTTTTTCGTGCAACATCACCAAGAGGGCAGTACACTGTTGTTGAGGAGAAATAACTCATTTGTATTCCTCACCTGCCTCTGCCTATTTCCCTTTAATCACCTGTCCGTGTTATTCAGGTGACAAGAGGCTCATTAGCACTCTGCTAAAGCTTCACTGCTCTTCCAGAGATAAAGAAAAATACACCAAAGTCATGACCACAAGAGGACAGGCATGAGTATTGATACTTGTGATGAATGTGGGGAGGTAAAATCAATTGCAGTGATTTAGCTGTGAGACAGATTCATTCTGATGTTTCATGATGGTGCATGATCATTTGACAATTTAAGTTTGCTTAAATAGAAGCTTGGATTTGAGGCTCTTTTTCTTTCGCGTATATGAAGAAGCCTCGCTGCTTCCCAGAAGAATACATGATATAAATAGACAATGAAAACAACCTCTTGTCAAGAGAAACCTTCAGCTGTATGGAAAAATCACGCCTGTTCATTTTTCCACTGCTTCATGCTGTTGATGATTGCAGGTCCTTATGTGCTGCCCTTTGCTTGTTTAAAATGCAGCGATAGTTTCATATTTCTTGAATTCTTTCTTTTTTCCCTTCTATCATAAGAACTGCACTCGCTCACAACAGTTACTTCATAGATTATGGCTCTAGTGCATCTACCATGCATGCCTTATTCTCTGTGGTATCCTATAACATAGCATGTCTGTGGGTGTGTGGAAAGCAGGGGTTGCTGAAAATAGATCAAACAGCTTATCATGTCAGCAGGATTACTGCATCAACCCTTGTATTCTCTGTCGAATATGTTATGCAAGTTGTGTGTAGGGTGTTTGAGCCAATCAGCAGTATAGTATTATGGCCTAGGAGCCAAGCAGTGAAGCTGTATGGGCATCTAATGTTTCTACCTTTTCATAGATCACTTTAGTCTTCTATTGGTGCCAATGGCTATACCAAGAACAGTAATACAAAAAAAAAACAAAACGCAGAACATGGCACACCGACTGAGACAAGTCCCCTAAGTCTTTTCACAAGTTTCACGTAAGCTGCTTCAGCATTTAAGCTCCACCAGTGGGCCAAACTTGTTCTTCATTGATGCACTAAACTTTTACAACATACATGTAATTTTGAAAAATGATGTTCCAGTGGATTCCATAAATGAAGTGGAACTCAACCTTTTTAATATAGATTTCATATTTTTTACACCATACAAACTTCCACCAAAGGTGATCTTTAGACCTACTGAGATCACTGGCAAAGCTGTCAAACAGAAAGCAACATCACAGCTCAACAATTGCTTCAAGCACGAAAAAAAGCCCAAGGATCTGAATGAGTTTTGCAAGGGCCTGACTGTGACAGCTAGATGACTCAGAGCATCTCCAAAGATGCAGCTTTCACCTACGTTCACCTGGGACACTAACAGCAACATCCAGGTGGATATTACTTTGCAATGTACCACCAAGCTAAGCATTGTTGCAAACCATGTACACCCTTTAATGGAAACAGTATTCTCTGATAGCTGTAGCCTCTTTCAGCAGCATAACGCGCTCACAGCAACAATTTTATGTAAACACTTATCCTCCTTGTTTGGTTCTCCAATAGACAGTTAGCCTCACTGTTTCAGGCCTTACGCTAAAAGAAATATAAAAACAGGGAAAACATCCAACTTGTACACTGAGCCTTGTCATCAGGAAACCTATTGGCCCTTGTTGATTTTAATACGCATGAGCTTGTTGCCTGGATAGAAACAACAAAACTTTAGGTCCAGGGTTGTTCCTCCTAAGTTTTTAAAAAAACACTACAAACAGAACAGTCTTACTAAAAGGCAAAATATTAACCCATGTTACTTTTGTGATGGTTGCCTATTGCTTTATTATGCAACATCACATAATACAGAACCATTACTACAGCTGCAGCACTATTATATTAACCATTTTAACCAGAGGATCACTGTAAACAGGGACTATGATACGAAAACCATCTTGACCCAGTCAGTGGCCTGTGAAAAGTCCACCTCTGACTGTACTGACACTTCTATGCCACCTCACAACGATTAATCCATGGTGATGTGTGCCAGGAGGGCACTGCAGTACTTAAAGAAGCAGAAAATGCATCGTTTTTGTTTTTTTGTAACAAAAAAGACTGGAGAAAATGTTGGCACCATGTCCACTGCATTCATGTCAAAAAACTATACTCCCTGGGGAGACTGTGAGTGTATGTACATGCACTGTGTTGTGGGTGTGCAGTGTGTCTGGATACTGTTGGAGATGCTTTGTACAGCTGTATTAACTAAACTCCCCATGCTGCTAATGTCTGTCTTGGTTAACCAGCCTAAACCACAGTAAATGCTGTAGGACAATTAAGAATGTAAGCTGCAGGAAGCTCTTTTTTTGTCATTTTTTCAGTGATATACCCAAATGGATTCATGTCATACCAACTGTTTATTCTATCAAGGTTTCATAATCAACTTCCTGTGCTGTCAATATGTCACATCAGTAATATGAATTCAGCTTTTCATGGCATTAATTTACTCAATTCTAGCGTCAAAACCTATGGCTTATTTTGTTCATGAATGAACACCTAATGGACCTGTTTTAAAGGTCACTGCTCACAAACAGATCACCGGGTGATTCATGATTCTCTGCCTCTGGTCTGCATGGCCGACAGTGCTTTAAATGAGCTGTCAAGTAAAGATGTCACAAAAACAGGAAGTTGTTTTACTATTATTACAGATAATAGTGTGTTTCTTTTAAATTCATCAGACATTATTCTTCACGGTGGCACGGTGGTTAGCACTGTTGCCGCACAGCAAGAAGGTCCTGAGTTCAATTCCACCATCAGGCCGGGGTCTTTCTGTGTGGAGTTTGCATGTTCTCCCCGTGTTTGCGTGGGTTCCCTCCGGTACTCCGGCTTCCTCCCACCCTTCCAAAGACATGCAGCTTGTGGGGATTAATTGGGTAATCCAAATTGCCACTAGGTGTGAATGTGAGCGCGAATGGTTGTCTGTCCCTGTGTGTTGGCCCTGCGACAGACTGGCGACCTGTCCAGGGTGTACCCCGCCTCTCGCCCTATGACAGCTGGGATAGGCTCCAGCGCCCCCCGCGACCCTGAAAAGGATAAGCGGAAGCGAATGGATGGATGGATTATTCTTCAAAGTCCTAAAGGATTTTTGGATTGGGTCAATATAAGAAATCCTTATTTTTCTCCTCAGCTTCACAGTCCAGGCTCTTATTTGCGTCAACTGTGGTGGGTAATACTCTAAGCTTATGTAAAGCCAGTGCTGTTTCAGAGTAATGCTTAAAAAAATGCACATTTGTCAGATGATATGTAAATCTCCATTCCATCACATCCCAAACACACTCTGTTGGACTGAGATCTGGTCCTGTGGAGGCAATGGAGGTGATTGTGGGAGGGAAGGGAGGATATCGCACAGTGGCTGCAACACAACATCCGTGGATTCGGCACCCCCACTGACAGAGGAACTGAACTACTGTTTTAGACACTGAGAGAATCACAGCAGCACCCAGTCTCGTTCCTTCAGCCCCTTCCACACTCCAGAGCCCAGACTCTCTATACAATTACAACATTAAATGAGCCAGGTCCTCAGGTTAGGGAACACAAAGAAGACTGGTCCTGACAGGATTACCGAGAAGGTGCTAAAAGTGTGTGCTGACCAACTATCACGTCTTCACCAACAAAAGACTGCAAAAATCATTTCTGTAAAATAAAAAAAAATGACAATGTCAGTGACTAAACCCCAATAGCACTTACATCTCTGGTGATGAAGTGCTTTGAAAGGCTGTATCACTTCTACCTCTTCTTAAAGTCAATAAAGAGTTCTTTTACTGATGGCATGAAGTTGGCTTTAATGTTAGTTGTAAGGTCTTGGGGTTGTTACAGCTTCACCTTGATCACAAACTACGCCACCGTCGAACTAAAACATAACATAAAATCCAATGAAATAGTAAGACGAGTGAAATAAAGACATAAAATGATCTATATAACATACAAACATACCTCGCTGGCTGACCCATGCTTTGAGGCAGAAATGAGCACTTTACAGATACTTTTAAGAAACAACTTTCTCTGAATTAAATTGACTTCTCTTGCTTCAACTTGCCATGCTCACACATCAACATGGGCGTGCATCTCCCTCAGGTGCACCAGTGGAACCAACATGCAGTACAATAGTTCCTACATGACATATAAAATATGCATAGTGCAAAACAAAATACATTAACTGAAAGTAAGGCAGTAAAAGGCTGGTTTCACATCATATCAAACCTCCTATCTTCAACATGCACATTCAACACATATTCCTGAGGATGCCATTGCCATAACTCTCCAATGCACTGAGTGACTTAGAATGCGAGATTGCTCACAGAGATCCTAAAATTGTCAGCTTGGTGTTCAGAGAACAACCTGACACTGAACATCAGGAAAGCAAAGTTAAGGAAGAACGCTGCAGACTGGGACCCAACCAACAAATTCGGGGCTATCTTCATCTCTGCTGGCATATGCTGGACTGCAAACACCTCAGCAGTAACTGAAAAAGCTCAGCAGTGACTTCACTTCCTGAGAGCTCAGGAAGAATAACCTGAGCGAAAAGCTGCTGGTCACCTTTTTCCACTCCTCCATAGAAAGCATGGCTCTCACCTGCTCAACTTGCTGCCCCCTTGTTGCACTACAGGCTCCTAAAATAAAGGACAGCAGACTCAAGTGCCATAACAACAATGAAACCCTCACTTCTTCCTCCTCATCACCACTACCTCCACTTCCTCTTTCTGCAATAATTTCTCTCCGTTGTAATGTTCCAGCCAAGTGCAATATTTACTCAATGGGCAATACCTTAAATTATTAAAATACATTGTGCAGTATTGTCTCTTATCAATTAAGTCATAGTTTTTGTGCCATCATTCTGCTCTCCTTGATTTTAGTTGTGTAATGATAATTTTGAGCTTTGTTACATGGTGCACTATCCTTTTGGAAGCATCAGATGGGTACACTCTGGTCACAAAGGAATAGATATGGTTAGTAAAAATACTAAGCTAGGATGTGACATATAAATGATACTATGATTAGCTGATTCTATGCCCTGAAAATATCATCCACACAGTACAGGATGGAGCCATACTTTCATGTTCTTTACATCAACATTTTACTTGTTACCTGAATGTTGCTGCAGAATTCAAGGGTCATTAACCCATCTAATGTTTTTCCAGACTTCCGTCAAAAGATTGTTGAGCCTTGGTAAATTGGAGCCTCAGTTTTCTGTTCTTAGCTGACAAAAGTTGCACCAGGTGTAATCTTCCCCTGTTGTAGCCCATCTACTTCAAGATTTGACATGTTGTGTATTGAGATATGTTCTTGTGTTGACTTCATATCAGCTCGAAGCAGTTTGATCATACTCCTCCTGACACCTGACATCAACAAGGATTTTCATTTTTGCCACTCACTGGATATTTTCTTCCTTTCATCCTCTGTAAATTCTTGAGATTGCTGTGCGTGAACAATCCCAGTAGAGCAGATCAGCAGTTTCTGAAATACTCCAACCAGCACATCTGGCACCAACAAACAAGCCACCAAAATCACCTTTCTCCCCAACTCGGTTTGAACTTTGGCTATCTGTCTTGACAATGTCTACATACCTAAATGCACTGAATTGCTGCCATGTGATTGGCTGATTAGATATTTGCCTTAACACACAGTTGAGACGTTTTGCTTAATTAAGTGACCAGTGACCAGTGTGTTCTCTATGATTCTGGGAGATCCACTGTGATATTGTTGTGCCCTCTGTTGGTTAAAATTGTGAAAGCACCATGCAATGTGAAAAGATAAACTAGGTAATTAGATAACTACAATACAGCTAGTGTCCTGTTATGTCTGCATTGTTGAATAAATGGGAGGGTGAATTGAGAAATTATTACACATATTAATGCAATATCATCAAGAGATGATTTTAACACTGTTTGATTTAAAGTGGTTTATTGAGTCTGCTGTTCAACAACATCAGAAATGTTCAAATATTGATTGGTGTTTTTCCACAGGTTTGCGCAATTCTCCTCATGTCTCAGAACGATTACCATCGTAATCCTCGCTCCTCCCTCCATCTCCTCTCCGGCTGTCGAGGCAGGCTGGTGAGACCTCTGCTGTGGAGGGAGGGCTTCACTGCCATCTGGGCTGCAGCAGGGAGTGGCAACCAAGACAGCACCAGCAAATGTACCCCAGATATGGGTGAATAAAAGCCTGTTTTTCCAAGTCTGCAGAGCTTAGAACTGAGGATAATCGGATAGGACAAAGAAAAAAACCTAAAGCCATCAAAATAACCAAGATGGCATGTAGGTATGGCCATAGCATAAATCAAAGACATCATCTCTAAAACCATTTGCAGTTACAACAAAACCAGTACTTTAAAAGAAAGCTCTAGATGCCAGGCTTTGCAGAGTATCCAGCTTCAAGGCCTTTTTGCAAACTGTTCTGGGATTATAGCATGTTACAGCTCAAATCAGGGATGTGTTTACTGCCGGAATAGTGACCAAAAAGAGTGCATCTGAAAAAGCTTGGATTAGAGGGGAATTAATATGGTAATATAATCAGAAAACAAGAACCAAAACCAATGATTCTCAAATAGGAGAGAAGGCTACAGCAGAGCGTTGTTCCATGATCTGCTATGACACTAGTGAGCAAATCTGTGTGCACATTGTGCCACACAAATGAGGCATATACAGTTGCAATAGGAAATGAACAAATGTTTTTTGGGTTGTTTTTTTTTACTGGGTGCTTCATCTGAATATTTAGCCAAGAATATGTCTGATGTACCCGCCTCTTCGGCTTGATTCGCTGTCCTTGTTCAGATGCATGTCTTCATCAGTAACAAGGCCAACAGTCACTGTGACAAATACCGCAGTTGTTCAGATGCCCTCATACAAAGCTTGGCCAGCTGCCAGCTCTCTCAGCAGACAGGTTTGTCTATTAGCCGCCTCCTTCTCTCTCTCCCTCTCACAAAGATAAACGACCTCATCGCTGTCATCCCACCGCGGCTGCCATCGATTATGACCGCTCCCGTCTCACTCTCCCTTCACCCCACCCTCTTCTTATACCTCATTTAATTTGTTTTCTTCACCCCTTGTTGCCTTATTGATTGGAATGCAGGGTGGCAAAATCTTGATGTCTCTACTGCAGTCTGGTGTTTCTTTTGTTGTTGGACCTTAAAGTCATTGCAAAGGTTAAAAGCAAAGATAATGGAGCAATGAGAAGTCAATGAGCTCACAGACCACACACACAAGTCTGTGCCAGGTTAAGATGCTTCACATGAAGAGTTACAAGTTACAAATGAGGACATAATTATTAGGCAGACATGAAATTTTCATTTTTAAAAAGTATTTTCAAATTCCAAACATCTGAGTTTGTTTGTTTGTTTGTTTGTTTTATGCTTACATTATTTTATTTTGCACAAAAGCCAGAAACTGCCAGGTTCAGAATATATTAGCCACCCTGACCCTAATCACCAATTGTGTACCCTTTTTCCTGATAACAGGCTACACTTGTAGCAGTTGTACTTTCTTATGAAGTCTTTCACACATCCTGGGCAGTTCAGGTGCATTCTTCTTCAGTCTCTCGAGCTGCTCCAGATCTGAGGGTCTTCTGGCATGAACTTTGGTCTGCAGTTCACACCACAGATTTTTAATGTGATTCAAGTCAGGGCTTTATGCAGGCTGGTCAACAATGTTCACTTTGGTCCTCCGCAGGTAGTTCTTGACCAGAAGCAAAGTATGTTTTGGGTCAAAGGGATAATCCAGACCCAGTTTTGCTGTTGCCTGCTTGAAGTTTTCTTTCAAAATCTTCACCTACCTTTTTTCTTCATCATTCCTTCCACACTGATGAGATTCCCAGTTTCAGCCCCATAGTATAATACTCTTACACCGTAAAAAAAAAAAAATCCTAAAAAAACAGCTGGGGCGCCAAAGTAATACCATAAAATAACAGAAAATAACTTTCCCATGAAAATACGGTTATTTTCAGTAATGACACTACAGTTTGTTGCCCTAATTTTACATGGGATTTTGGCTTTTTCAAGTGCTTTTAAATATTAAATTAGGAACATATTAATGTGATTAAACAATAAAATTACCTATAAACAAGGTCAATGAATGCGGCAATATGAATAATAATACTTAAATGTACAGAAATATACAGTTAACAGTTGGTTTAAATAATAATGGATTGCATTCATATAGCGCTTTACAATTCCACTTTATAATTCCCCTCTGGCCGTCACCAGTAGGTGAAGTGTCTTGCCCAAGGACACAATGACCGAAAGTGTCCAAGCCGGGGCTCGAACCGGCAACCTTCTGATTACAAGGCGACCTGCCAACTCTTGAGCCACGATCGCCCTAAACAACAATAACAATAATAATTATTTGATGTAAAAAAAGTTTATAAGAACAGTTCAATCTTTCAAATAATGGAAAAATATTTGTGAAATTATGATACATTTGTGAATGTATTTTAACAATCTAAATGTGCATATGTACAGACAAATACATTTAAAAAACAAGAAAATTATGTTTTATTACATTTACAGTGATTTTACGTTAATTTACATTTGAAATGTAAAATCACAGTCTATTTATGTAAATTTAATGATATGCTAGAAGAACAGTACAAAACTGTAAAATACACAGTAAAATACTTTTATATTACATTACATTACAGTGTACCACTGTTCTTCACGGTGGGGACGCTGTTGTATGCCTCTCCCATTCTTTTTCTAAACACAAGCAATGTTTCTGTGGCAAAAGAGCTCGAGTTTTAGTTTAGTTTACTCACCAAAGGACATGCTCCCAGTATGCATAATCTTTCTCTATAATCTTAGCATGCTTCAGCTTGGTTATAAGGTGTCTCTTCAGCAGAACTGTTTTTCTTCGTTTGTCATTCATGAGTGTCTTAGCAGTTGTTCCGGGGTCTTTAGATATATCTCTCACCAGTTTTCTTTACAGAGTCTATAAACGTAATCTATGCTTTTTAAAGAAAGCTGGTGTGCTGAGAATTTCACAAGGTGGGGGTGAGTTCACTTTAACGTTCACTCCTTGAAACTCAGTCTTTATTGTGATCTCAACTACAGACCTGAAAATCATTGTGACTGTTGCTGCTGATGCTACATGGTTGCTGCACCATGAAATTGACAAAGTCACACACGCACACACACACACACACACACACACACACACACACACACACACACACACATTAACACCTGACAAATTAATTAAAACCATATTTGCAGTAATTTTCTGCCACAGTAGGTGTCTCTAGAAGCCCATTTTGACATGAAGATACACACACACACACACACACACACACACACACACACACACACACACACACACACACAAGCACACACACACACAAGCACACACATACTGTTATAAAGTGAAGACAAATAGTGCCCTCAATACCAAATGTTAAATAACATAATGGATATGATCGTAAAGAAGAAATAGATTAGAATACCAGTACTCACTGATAAGTGTTCCTCCTATTTAGCATCTTGACCAACAATAAACAAGAAGGTGGATGTGGCTCAGTCAGTAGAGCAGCTTGTCTACCAATCAGATAGTCAGTGGATCGTTCTCCAGTTCCTCCTTTCATCCTTGAGCAAGAACCTGAACCCCATGTTGCCCCTGATGCATGTGTGAATGCTCGATAAAAGTGCTTAGATAAAGATAAAAGCACTGTATGAATGTGTTTGATTGGGTAAATGAGATTTGTGTGAGCTTTGAGTGCTCAAATTGAGTAGAAAGGCACCAAATAAGTACCAGTTCATTTACCAAGCTGAATGCTGGTTATAACTCTGTTATATCCACAAGCTGCTGCTTTGACAGAATGATTCAAGTGATTAAGCAAGAGTGTCATTCCTGCTGTAAAGATGCTTAACTTTGGGGTCAGCAGCACTTTGCCTTTGAGTTAAAATCACCCACTGCAGCCATGAAAGCTGGCAACAGTCTGCCATTAAAACCATAAACAACAGAGTAAAGGGAGAAATGACCTGGCCATAAAATCCTGCTGGTCTCTGAGTTTGATGTACAGTTCTGGGTTCTGTAAGAAAAAAAAAATACTGCCTTTGCTTTGAGCTGCACGACCATTAGTGGGAATGATTATGGCCATATATTTCAACCTGTAGTCGCCTACTGAAGCTTTAGGTAATAGCAACTCCAAGGTCCTGCTTGTGACAGTAGGGAAAACAAATGATTATTATAAGAGAGTAAAGGTAATTGGCCATAATTCACAAAGCCCACGAAAGACTTTCTGGCTATAATCAAAGCTGGTTTCCATACAGTGAAGGTGCCTGTTTGACAGGCCATTTGTCTGGCTGCATGCTTGTTACACTCTCAGCTCTCGATGTATGAGCCAACCTTAAGAGCAAAATAATTTGGAGTTGCAGAATTTTGATGATATAATTTCATCGTTACTTAAGTGTGTAAAGGCACATTCTGTGTTTAACATTTAACACAACTATGTTATACATATTTACTGGATACGAATGTGTAAAAGACACAAAATAAAGATACAGTAGAGTGATTTAAAAAAAAATCACTTCATTACTAGTAACAGGGCTGATCTGAAAACGTAATAAAACAGTATTACCAGTGAAACTAAACATATTTCAGAAAAGAGTCCTTGTGAAGCATTAAGCCATGTAACCTCTTAATATGTAATGTAATGTCTAAGTAAAGCTCCTGAATCAATGCAATAAACTCAAAAGTCCAATGTTTATATTTTAAACTAAGGTAAAGTGCAGTACCTTATGTTAGCCCTCAAGCACAGAATGAATGGTGAAATGAAAAGACATTAAATTATAGTTGACATAACTGTTGATTGCCACTAGATGGTATCATTAATGTCACTGTGGATGATGATCTGATGTAATGAAATTGAAGCTTGAGAGTCCACCCATTTTAAAGTGTCAGCATGTTGCTGCAGGCTCCCAACAGTTGGAGACACAAGCTGTATGCTGCTCCGTGAGATGGACTACCGTGATCCCGCAGTATTTCCATGCACATAAACCCTGTTTTACTTTACTGTGACGTGGCTCTTAATGCTCAGGCTGACTGCGAAGGCTCATTTTGTGTTTCAGAGCATGATGATTAAAATCCACAGCAATATCTAATATCTACAATAGCGCTGAAGCTAGCCAAACAAAACAAACAACACTCCTAGGCTGTCTCTATAGATAGCATAAAATTAATTTAACTAAAAAAAAGTCAAATGGCTTTCATGTGCAAGAAATATTTTCTGACACCATAGTTAAAGAGCGAGGAACTCGACAGAACAAGTAGCAAATTTATACATGAAGTCCTAAAAGTAAGGCAATAAGAATTAATAGTGTCCTAAAAATGTAATGGTTTGTTAAAGCTCGTGGACACACACAGACTTCAGTAAGCACAGTGGCCTGTTTGACTCTCAAAAGCTGGTTCTCTGTAGTCTTTTCCTTAGGGTCAAAGGTAAAGCCCTGACCTGAGACCAACATGCCCTTATTAATAAAACAATAAGCAGCAGTCTTTTCTCAACAAACCTCACCAGCAGGGCTCAAACCAAGGCTTGAATCTCATTACTTTTACCTCAGTTCACAACTAACTATGCAAATGTATACAGTCAGGCACACTTTCACCAACTACAACAATTAAGGAATCCTACTCAAGATACATGCGAAATCCTGTTTGCACGAGTGCTAAAATTGATTTTAATAAGACTTTATTTACTCTTTGCCCACCATATGTGATGTTCCTGAGTGTTTGAAATCTAAGATCAGTCGCAGAAGGGGGCCCTGTGGCTCCCAGGACACCTAATACTCTGCGTGCTCCAGGGCCGGTGAGAAGAAAAAGAGCACAATTGGATTAGATAGCAAAATAGGGTCAGTGTTTGTTTTAATCAGTCTGGTGACACAGGGAGCTCTTGAAAGGACTAAGTGAAGAGAGCCTGGAGAGAGAGAAAATGAGAGAAAGAGGGACTGCAAGAGTGAGAGTGAGGGAGACAGATAGCGAACAAGAAGGAAAAGGGGGAAAGAGAGACAGAGAGGGCAGCCGGGGTGATTGGTCCCCAGGCAATGACTGGATAGTGGAGACTGGAGGCCAGAGGGGAAGCAGTCTGGGGGGTGGTTGACCTTTCCGAGTTCATTGTCAGGTCTCCAAACCGAGAGCATAGTGGCCATTTCCACTAGCCTAGCATTCGTCAAATGACCTTTGACAAATATGTAGTGTAGCGGGTTTGTTTTCCACACTACACCAACAAACCATCAGACTAAAAGTACCACTGAAGACACTGAGGATTAACCAGTCCAAAGTGCAACAACTGTTGCTTTGAGGAGTGAAATTTTTTGAACATTTGAAATTTGAGACTAAATGATGACTGTACATGTCTTTTTGGGGATTATCTGATCAACAAACTTATAAACCTCAGCACATCGGATAATAAATTTAGTGTCGGTGATACATAATTATTCTTGGAGAACAACACTGTCAAACGTAGAAAGGTCTATTGTAAGATTACACTCTCACAGAGGCAGTGACCGGTGGTTCTTGGGGAACAAATTATGGTCACAGCTGACTAGACTTTCCATGGCAGGGCTTAAAATCCTTACTGTGATACACCATTGATTTTTTTTCTGTGCACAGAGTCAATATTTTATGGACTGGACTAAAAAGTACTCATACCTATAATCAGCACTGTCAAATTCCCCTGAATAATGAATGGAGGAAGGGAAAAAGGTCAGATTCTTCACCAAATAGCACTAAACAGTGATAGTTTTTAGTATGTTTCAGACTTCAAAGTCAGTCTTCAATTTATAGACATTAGGGTAGCCCCAGAACACAGATCTAAGTGTTACTAAGTCTTTCTAGGTTTACTTAGTTCTAAATTACTCAGTGAGACACGTTGCATATAAATATGTGCTATTTCCTTTTCAGTGCCACCCACTTACTGAGAATTTAGTTACACATAGTGGGGAAAGTAAGAGCAAGGATATTTAATGGGAAAAATTCAAATCAAATCAAGAGCACACAATATGTTGAGGTGTCATAACCTTTAGACAAGCATGCACTTTTGTGAGCACATATCTGCTTGAGTGAACGTCTCTGTAAATATACAGTGTATTTGTGTGTCAGAAAAAGGCAAAATAACAAGACCAAGACTCCTACGCCCTGCATATCCATCAGCCTTCTCCGTGGTGTTTGGTAATAGTATCCCCTGGTCGGAAGTGCAAATCCAGCTGCTGCGAAGTGGCCATAAATTAGATTTTCTGAAACTTGGTGCAAGCGTAGCCTCCAGTGTGTCATTCACTGGACTGCTCGAGCACCACTCACCCACGGCAGCTTTCATTATCATTACCTAAACCCCTTAAACTTTGCTGCTCCATTGTCACGTAACTCAACTTATCTGAGTTTGCAACCAGCTAGTTTTATTTTATTTTTGTCTGTAGCAGGGCTGTTTCCCTACATTTCAATACAAAAAAACCCCTATTTGAGCATACCTCGGAACACCAGCAGCACAATTTATATGCTTTAAGAATGTGGAGAACATGTTGAAAACATTACGATTCATGCTTTTGCACTTTAAGCCTAGAGGTTAGTGTAATATGCCTGCTGAAAGCTTTTCCAAATCACTGAGAAATCAAGTGAGTAAGTTCAGATTTTTGCAGCTGCTTTCTATTCCTCAATGTGCAGAGTAATTCCAAACAGTTTATTTTCTATCCAGCCACTTCAGCCCCCAAGGTCATTTGCTTTTTCTCTTTATAAACAGGCAGAATTCTCAGATGTCCTTTTTGGTGGAACTCCACTCAGTCTAATTTGCCACGCTGGTCTGTTCTTCCCCAGCAGAGCTGTGACAGTCTTATTCAGATGTGTCACAGTTCTTTTCATTTACGGACTCATCCTTCTCTGGAAGCCATCTGTTGAGAAAAAAACAGGACCACTTTCACCTGCATGAAGCCTTTCGCTCAGGTCACACAGTGATGACTTTGTGCATTGATGGAAAAAGATCCCTTCTTAAGTAATCTTTTCCAGGTTGGAGAAGGGAAAATGTAAAAGTGTGAATCTCTGTGTCCACTGCATGTCATGTATGTTGATCTGCAGCATCTTCTGACACACAATAAAAGCAAATGTGAAGTGTTTGAGTCAGAGCTGATACAAAAAGCTAGAGCCACCATGTTGGCTTCAATGAACTCAGTAGTTGAATGGTGTGTCTGGGTGGCTGTCTTGGGGGTTGTGCACTGTGCCCAGGCCCTCGGGGCACCAGTAGCAGGATGGGCCAGAGCATCCGCTGGGAGGTTGACCTCCGCTATCCCTGTGGAGTTTGACTTGTACAGCTGTATCTGATTGGACAGGAACAAAGGGCTGTGCTGCACCAGGGGGTTTGGAATTCAGCAGATAGGAACTGATTGTTTTCTGATTTGAATCAGAACTATATTTTCATCAATATTTTATCAGTATAATATATATATTTCATCAAGGCAGCAATCTCTGCTCTCTAATCTGATTATTATGAATTGATTAAAAAAAAGGTTACATGGAAAAATTGATAAAAAAATTCTTTTTTTTAAATTTTTCATCAATTTGAATTGTTCACTTGAATGTTTATTATCAGGCAACATTTCCTATCTATCTATCTATCTATCTATCTATCTATCTATCTATCTATCTATCTATCTATCTATCTATCTATCTATCTATCTATCTATCTATCACCTCTTTAAGTATGCTATTATAGTCTATCACAGCAACAGAGAAATATTATCACGTTTAATTGGTTATCATTTTTGCAGCTGTCAACCCTTCCCTTCCCTGAACTCCCCAAACAGGCTGATTTATTGCGAGACACTCCGTGAAAAAAAGTACAAATCAAAAAAAAATCGTGTTCTTCTTCTGGAGACTTTTACAAGTATTTGTCCAGAATATATAGCTGAAAGATTTTGGGCTACCGGAGACCTCCTGTGCGTCAGGAGTTCTCATTTGATGCGTTGGAGACGGAAGCCGCTGCCAAACCCGCAGGTCCTGTCTGGAGCCTCAGGATTACAGACCTGTGTGCGTCTGTTTATCTGTGCCAGTGCCAGACAAAATCATACAGACTGTCACACGGTAAAATGGAAGCTGCGATCTTGAAAAAGAAGAAGATGAGACGAGGAACATTAACTCAACAACACAGCTATTTGACGTTCTCCGTCAAATAGAGCTGCAAATCTGTTATATTGATTTAAATTACAAAAATGATGTAATAAATAATAAGACATGTTTTCGATGTTTTAATCTGCACAGACTTGACCATCAAGTGGTTGCAGAATAACTTCTATTTTCTTTTCGTGCAGTTCATAATTAATGTCACTAAATTTCAGCGTCACTCCAGTGTAAATATCTCCTTTCGTTCGTTGAAATGTATTTGGCATTTTTTACATATATATTATTCTACTTCTTTACAAAAATCGAACTCAATAAACAATTGTATTTGTTTGATTATGTTACAATTCATTATTGCGCAACGAAAATGTGTTTTTTAAAAAGGAAAAAAAAATAAACCCTTTTCTTCTTTCTATTACCGATTTTCTTTTAAAAATACAACTTACCATAAATATTTTTTTAAATATCTAAAGCAGACGTTCGTACACGTGAGAAAATACGTTTTAATGGCTCCTTCAAAGAAATGATGAATATAAAAAACGTCTCTAAAAATCTATTTTGGAGTTCTGTATTAAAGCAGCGATTTTATTTCAATGTCACAGAAGTGGCGATAAACCAATCGGCTTTATGCTTCCGTTTGTCATCGTCAGGTTTTGCATATGCATTTTAAAAACTATTTTATTTAGACCTACATATTTTTGAAACTCATGTTAGAGCCTACTTGACATTGCTTTCTGCGTGCTGTTTATCCATTTCCAGACACCGGTTATCTGGACCTTTTTATTAATCATCTCACCGGAAACCCGCAGTGTCTACAGGACAGGAGAACCTGGGGAGGTTCCTGTTTTCTAGCACTGGATAATGAAAATCCCATGATCTCCGGTCCGTGCGGTTCATTGCTGGTCACCACATCTAATTCAATTCCGAGACTCTGGTCGTGGGTAGATTTAAACCAGCATCAATCAAATTTGGGCTACTCACCTCAAGAGCCAGCGCTTAGGAGCAATTTGTCCAATGTTGGGCCTATATTATATATTTCCCCCAGAAATAAACCATTACCTAAAAAAAAATGCTAACCCAAAAAAACGTGTCCAGTGGTCAAAGCAAACAAATATCAGACGCAAATCTCCTACAGAAAAAATCCATCGACATCAAGG
Organism: Perissodus microlepis; assembly: GCF_051167445.1. NCBI lineage: Eukaryota > Metazoa > Chordata > Actinopteri > Cichliformes > Cichlidae > Perissodus > Perissodus microlepis. Next base: position 3,948,496 of record NC_140480.1, on the reverse strand, counting down.
AAACAGCCTTATTGACCATTTCTAATCCAATGCTTATTTAAACCTGCGACGTTGATTGTCTGCTAGTTTATGTTTGACTTCATTCGGGGGAAATGGACCAGCTGAGAGTAGCAAAGTATCCATTTAAATCATAAAAATTGACATGGCTACATAAATTGACACTTGACAAACGACCCAGATTTGTTTTACGGGAAATTGCAGGCTATTTTTCAGTCTCCGTTACGCATGCGTCACCGCCTATCAGAGCCGCTTTGCCAACAGTCCCCAGCCTGCTTTTAAACGCATTTAGGGATTATTTATTTTTGGCTCTGGCGTGTGTCCGCTGTATCGAGGCCTTGCCGATACATCCAGATGGTTTTGCTGAGGTGCATGTTTACGGATTCCTGGAGATTGTGCGGAGTGAGGCTGCACCGGTCTGTCCTTCATTAAGCCACTCAGAGCATGGAGGCTTTTATCACGACAGACTGCGCTTTCATAACGACATGTTGCCGGACACACAGCGTTTCTGTGTCTGCGCTACTGTGCAGAGCGAGCTTCCTCATTCATGGCCGATAGAGAGGATGTTAAATGCTCCTTTTAAAGTGCTGAGACGTTAGAGTTGAAGCTAACGCCTGCAAGGGGCCTTTAGCTTGTTGTATGACTGCACCCTTCAGCTGCAAATGTTTCAGATAACATCAATGATTTTTGGTTAAACTAGGCCTGTTAGAGACTGGTTCCTTTGTGCATTTGCGCCAAAAAGCTAAAAATGTATAACATAAAAGTTCTCATTGTGATTATTATTATTTTAAACTGACAGAACTGACAATTTTCATAAACTTTAGTATTGCTGTGGCCTATATACACCTTTATGGTAGTTCTGCCTTGAATTTTAATCAAGAAATCCCTCATTTCTAAAACACAGAGAGAACTACACTGAGCAGATATTGCAACAAGTCTTTTTATTTTGTTTATTTATGTATTGATTGATTGATAAACTAGTCATATTAATGCCAATTTCCATTCTAATTAGTTCTGAAATGTTGCACTATTTGTCAGTGCAGACTGTCACACGGTGTCTTCTGGTTTGAAAATCATCAGGGGGCTGACTGAGCAGTTTAGTATGAGGTGATCTTTGTAGCGGAGAAGTATGGAAAAATGTTTCTGTTCAGCGATTTATGCTCCTGCAAAGTTCTATGGAAAATAGTTTTGTTTCATGCAATCAAATTTATCAGAAAAACAAAAAACAAAACATCTATAGTTTATTTGTCTGCGTAAGTCTGTGTCCCTTCATCACTGATGTGGACAGGTCTTCTACTGTGTGTTGTGGCTGTGGGTCCTTTTTGCTGCTAACACTCACTGGGTTCCAGTGTGCACTATGACGCCTCGTATGAGGTCAGAGAGAGGACAGCAGTCCTACTTCCCATTTTCCTTCACCCCCCCACTCCCCAAACAAGCACCACTACAGCAGACCAACTTAAGCTTTAGCTTCCCATAATGCACCTCTCTAGCCAACTGACCCCAAGGTCGGCAGCTGTCAATCTTAGCCTCAGCTGGCTCTACAGCTTCTGGACATAGACTGGAGGATGTGAGGGAGGCCTCTGAGAGGAGCCCCGGCTCTGCATATGGGATCATCTCTGTGCATTCATGGTGCCTAATTAAATTAGCAATCCTTCTCCTATTCTAATGCAAACCTCAGGTTGAATCGCCACCCTGAACGTGAGAGGAAAGGCCCCAGGCACTGATACCCGGACAAAGACAGCCAAAGCTGTACTTCATTCTAGCTGGCAGTCTGTGATGGTATCCATGTGGCAGGTGGATCGTAGCAACCCCTCCATCTTCTTGCTTGCTTTTGGGGTGGGATGGGGTGTGTTTGCGTGTGTGTGTGTGTGTGTGTGTCTGGGTGTTGGGGGGCGGGGGGGTTACTGAGAAAGACTAGGTCACATGTGACAAACTGTATTCACCTTCATATTGCACTGATAAATTATTGCATGTATTGCATGTACGTCTTAAAGGCATTAGAGCCTGAATATTTTACACAGCAGACTATTAAAGTGTGTGTGTGTGTGTGTGTGTGTGTGTGTGTGTAAGTGAGAGGATGTAAGGTTTCACAGGTCGCCCTGTAGACGTGGAAGTGACTTTAGCTTGAGGGCTGCACAGTGTGCAGTGAGAGTGCAGGGTCACCTTTATCCTATCTGTCTGTGCCCAGAGCAGGGAAGGCAGTGGAAGGAGGTTGGGGTGGTGGTGTGGTGGTGGTGGGGGGGTTGTAGGACTCCCAACAGGCTGAACTGATTTCCTGTACAGGGTCATGCCCAGGACAGACTTGGAGGACAAGGGTTTAAGACCGCAGGGAGTAGTGAGCGGCGCTGGTCATGTCATATACCAGGAGAGTTGATGCTATTTTCTGCTGTTTCAGTGTTTTTAACCAACACATACTTACATACATACATATCTGTCTGATTTACTCAGATTTGCACATAATGTGCTCGTTTAATAATGGAAAAGTACATTACTTGGTTTAAGGCTGGAATTTCAACATCTATTTTAGTCTAAAAGTAGGAGCTTTAAGTTCTTGAATGAATGGATCCTCCTCAACACCAAGATTGATTAGCCAAGCCACAGCACACATGAATTTATAGACCTAAAGAAGACCTTGATTCCTCAACAAATCTAACATACCCGCACAATCCACTGCATCTTGTGCTCTCTTGATGCAATATTCATATAAACACTGTAACCTGGGGCAGCTCAGAGATCATAGCATGGTCCTTCTTCCTCTTGCCCACATTTCTGGAATGCATTTACTCAGCTGGGTCTGTGAAAGAGTGCTCTGCTGCCTCGGGCCACTGAGGGCATGCTTGTCATGAGATTTGAGGAGCATATATACGTGGCTGCAATGTGTACATCTTAAAACTTGTACACCTCTAACGGTGTTAAGAGGTTTTTAATGGTGGTCAGCCAGACAAGTAGGCAACTACACCTAAGCTTAAATTTATGAGGAGGAACACACTTAGAGTGTGGGAGGATAAAAGGTGGCACTGTGGTTGTGATTAACATGACAACTCGACTGACCCACACATGTTAATCTAAGTCATGTTACTCATAAATGTCATTATGCCTTATATCTAAGGTCACTAATCATTTTAAACTTTAAGGGGCTCTTCTCTTTAATACAAGCAGCATTGTCTTCGAGATTCGAGTCCAGAAAAAGTTTTGTTTTATTCCAGAAACGCACATTTTGTGAGAGAATGGGTAAAGGAGGAAGCTAATTTTTTTTTATCATCTGCTCACTCCATAATGGACAGTGATTGTTATTAATATATTTCTCATTGATTCATTTGGCGGATTTGTTTTTTGTTTTATTTTTTTTCACAGAAAGAATTGCAAATTTTCTCAGATTTCTTTAATTTTCTTTTGTAGCTCACTTTGTGAGCAAATTTCTTTCTGCAGAGAATTCCCCACACTCAGATCTGCCGCATGGAAGGTGGATACGACGATACTGAAGAGCATAAACTGGAATTGTAGGAAGCTCATGTGGCCTCTCTGGCCAAATGGACCCTTGTTTACGCACTTGTCCATCACTGGAGCCGTGTGAGGCCTCAGGTATCCAGAGAGATGTCCCCAAACCCAACAGCACCATGGCAGAACCTGGTAAGTGCACAGTGTTTACATGAGGTTTGTCTAGATCAGAGATAAGGTGTTAATCAAAAAGCCTTTTCAGTTAATGCTGAGTCTGTTTCTGAGGATGTTTTCATCTAAAGGGCAAAAATGAAACATTGATCTAGTGCACAAAATATAATTTTATGACTTTATTTTTGATATCGCTGTTTTATAGTAGAAGACTCTTATTAAAGCCGAAGTCACGTAGTTAACAGGACAAAAAGAAGAAAAAAAAAAGGCACAATTTAAGAATAAAATGGCATAATTAAAACTGTGTGTCAGCAGGGAAATGTTATGAGCCTCATAACTATTGTTTTGTTTTTATTATTTCTTTCACTATTATTTAGCACAGCCGCATGAACTCGGCGTCATAGTTTAGAGGAGAACGACACACTGAAGACACATGACTCATGCACACACACATGCAACAAACTTGGTATTTTGCATTTAATCTGTCTGACTTCTACGGTAACAATTGCCGATATTTCTGGGTTTCAGAGATGGCTACTTATTGAGTTTTTTTTTTTCTTACTCCCATTTAGTAAGTGGATTACAAATGTTCTTGCGGTAAAAAATCTCGTCCTTTACAAACGAGCTCCTGGAAAGGATATGTACTCTTTAATATATATTTATAACATTTTTTAGTCACTGACGGCGTATTTTTAACGAACATAATTTTATAATTTTCATGATCTATTAAAAAAAAAAAGCAAAAACAAAAGAAATCAAAAGAAAACAAACAAAAGAAAAGAAAAGAAAACAAAAAAAGGTTATCACAGTGGAAAAAAACCCCACTTTTAATGTTTTTATCAGTAATTACCTTATTTGATCATTTATAACAATTTTATCGTCCCAGCGATGTCGGAATTCATTTGAATGGACACCGCAGACACCAAGAGCAACACCAGGGGTTTTCCCCATTTGTTAAAAGTCATTTTAATGTCACAAATAAATGTCACAAAACAGCGAATACTATTTTTTCTTTTATTTAAAAAGATATATATGTCACCTTTTCTGGTCACAGGACAAGTTTATATATGTATCATCAATAGGATGTACAAAAAAATAAATAAAAAAATAACGTTGCTACGTATTCAATACTTCATACCTGATTTTCATATAGATCAGAATTATAATATATATAATTTTAATGCATATAACATATATATTAGAATGAAAAAAATTAAGTTCAATGAAATAAAGAACTAACGGGCAGAGTTATGGTATCCGCCATTTTTATCGTTATTATTATTATTATTTTTTTTTATCTTGTCACTTTTCTGTGCGTAAACTGCACCGTCTGATGCCTGCCTCTCCTGTCTCGCTTGATTTCGTGATTAGGATCGAAACAGTATATGAAACAGAAATTAAATGCTTAATTGGAAGGACAGAAACCACACGTGATTGAATTTTTGGCGGATTATGTCAGACTTGTGGAGAAACGCTCTCTCTCCCCCTACCTCGCTCCTTTTCTCTCTCTCTGTCTTGCTCTCTCTCTCTGTCTGTCTGTCTGTCTGTCTGTCTCTCTCTCTCTCTCTCACACACACACACACACACACACGTGCGCGGGCGCGCGATCAGTCCCGGTTTCACGGGTCTTTGTTTCTGATCTGTTAAATCCCACCCACTTGACATGAACATAGAGGAGAAAAAAAAAATCTCTCACTCGGGCGCCCACGTTAACGGCACCCAGTTGCTGTTGTCGACACAGCCTGCTGGACCTGTAAGATGGAGACGGAGAGCTGTTTGCCTTTCTCTTCGCAGACCAGCAGGAGGACGCCAACAAACTCTCCGGGACTCGAGCACGGCGGCTCCAGCTCCTTTCTCCCCTGCGATGAGCTCCAGAAATCGCACCTTCCTCCGCCTTCTCTTCCACACCGTCTCAGCCTGAGAGGGGATCTCTACGCGACCGCAATGGGGAGGTTTGGTGATGCTGCGGTGGACTTTACGCACGGCGCTTCTCCAGCGAACCCGACCGGTTCACCGTCCAAACACAGCAAGTTCTTGGACAGTATCAACCAGGACCAGAAAGGGGTGGCAATAAGCGGCAAACCGTCGTTTTACGAGAACAACACGGACGGTGAGTTAAAGAGTTTTTGAGTTAAGACAGAAAGTGGCAGTAGGAATTACATCCCTACCGCTACTACAATTAAAAGTGAACATTTACTGGAATTAGCCGCGTCTTAACTATCTCAGTTTTAACTAAGACAAAGTGCAGTAGCTTGATAGATCAAATAAGAATAATTAAAAGTACTTTACGTTTGATTTGCCCCACCCCCTTTTTAAATTTTATTTAATTTTTTGTAACTTAGGTTTTTCTAAAGAAAATGCTCGCCATCATTCACTTGGCAACTGGTTGGAAAAAAATAAGTAAATGGGAAAAATCAAATATGGAAATCATTTTACACTTTTTTTTCTGGTTATGGATCCTTTTTACAAATTATTTTTAGTATGCTGCATGTTGTGTACTTTTCATATAGTAATGAAAATAAAACAAAAGTGCATTTATACAAAGAAAAGTGTGGTTGCAATAAAAATGTCACCAAGTTTTCTTTTTTCACTTAACAGTCCTTGATGTGAAGTTACAGAGGTTAAAGGTCAGCCTAACAGCAAGTCGGGTGTGTCATTAGACTACTACTCTTCTTTTCAGGCCAGCACTCAGCTTGGTATCTCTGTATTTTTGCAGACGCTCACGCTTTCAGTTTCTCCTTCTTTTGCAGACTTTTTGGTCACACAAAACAGAACTGACTTTGTTTTGCAAGCACGGAGTTGCACAAATGTCAGACACGATCGCCCACAAATGTCCATCTTGGGAAGGAAAGCAACCGCTGTATATGTTGAACTGAAGCCTGAAGAAATTATGTGGTCTTTCACTTGTTTATTGGTGCTGATGATTCTGCAAAGCAGCAGAGGATATCAGCCCCGATAAGCTTCTCGTTATATCAGTGTCCAGAATAATATACATTAGTTTCATTCAAGTTAATGCCAAAGACAGCGGACACATTCATTAAATTTTCTTTTGCACAATTACTTATGATAACACGATAATATCAGCCGGCTTCTTTCGAAATTAACTTTTATTTTAATTCTTGCTCAAGGAAAATGAGGTGTGCGTGCTTCCCCTTTTCCTTTTCTGTCTTTATCTCGTGCGCACACACAGACGTGCGCACAGACATGCGCAAGATTTCCACTCATAACTATTTAATTAGTTTGATTTATTTTGCAGTTTAATGCTTATTGGTGCGAGTGTGTAAACCAGCGCATGTACGTGCAGAACACGTGCGCGCGTGTGTGTGTTCTTACGTTTTCTCTTTTAAACTTTCAAAAGCAGACGCGTCTTCCTGTTTCGTCTGCAGTGAGAAGAAAGTTTAACGCAAAAAAAAACAACAACCTTTTTACATTGGTTTGCAATATTTTCTAGTTTTTCGCAATCAGCTATATTCTACTATAAAAGTTGAAAAAAAAAATAGAACGGTCAGATTTTAACTCAGTTATGGTGATTAGCCGATCTGTGTCATCGGTTCACAACAAGCTTTATCGTCGGGCACTAAAAGATTAAAATTTTAAAATACTATATAGGAAAAACCCAACGATTCTGAAATGCAAAAGAAGTCCTTTATTTTTGCTTTTCTTTCTTGCATTTGTTATTTGGGAAGATGTAAATTCTTTTGGTGAAAAGAGAAAAATTCAGTTTTAATGATTGCACGTTGTTTTTGCATTTATTAGACTCACCTTCGTTGACCCTCATTTTCTTTACGTCTGTTTGTTTGTGTTTGTGACTGTAGCGTAGCTGCCACAGTTGAGTTTTTTAGATAAACTGCATGCACAGGCTTAATATTTCTTTTATTATTCCTATTTTACTCCTCAGAAATATGCCACGCATACCTTCATTTTTTTGCAATCATGTTTAACCTTCTTATACTCCACAGATACCATGTGCTATAATAACTTAATATTTTAACTGTGCAACTTAATAACTTACTACACAAATCACAGCTAATAAATATTCTTTATTCAGAGCTGAACAAATTCAGAATATTTTAAAACCTCGGAGTAACATTTTGTCCAAATTTAAGACAAATTGAAAACATTAAAATCCATAGCAAGATGCCTGGAAAAATGCCATTTAAATTTCCACAGTCGCAAAACAATAGCTCATCGTGCTCGCAGCATGATATTCCTGCCTTTTCATTTTGAACTTATCTCCTTTTTGCCTTTTCCTGCATTTCATATAGATCTCCAATTACACTTGAGTATAGTCATAGCGGATATGGGTGCTTGACAAGGTAAAACCTCAATGCCCCCTTTTTTTTTCCTGCAGTTGAGTATATTTTCAGCATGTGGTGTAAGGTTGGAACTAATGGACTTGAGGAAATTAATGTTGCAATAAAGAGTGTTCTCTGTTGGGCCCTATATTGAATTAAGAGCACAGCAAAGTAGTGTTTCAGCTGCCCAGAGTGAGTGAGTGCCTCCTGAAAGATGGAAAGTGGTTTTGTTTCGTAGCTCAGGGTTAAACATAATAAACTTGGACAACAACATCCAAACACTGCAGGAGGAGCCCTTTCCATGGTCTGTTAACAGGAAGGAAAGTAACGCTTTGAGATTTTCCCTCACTCCTGAATGTAAATGGCAGAATATATAGAATTAGTCCAAACAATCATGTGCTTTAACAGATAAAAAAATGTGTGTTTCTCTTAGACTTTCTCTGCATGCAATGTAAAGAGCCTGGATGGGACTGTTGCTGTGTATTGCTGCTGTATAAATAACACTTAATTCCTCTCTTCAGATATTTGTGACATATTTCAACAAGTTCCTATCAAGTGCAGGTGACCCTGAAAATGCCCTTTGTTCTGCATATTTAAATCAGCAGGTTAAAGTTTAGCCAGCTTTTTGAGTATTTTCTACCTAAATATGGCTCGTCTGGCTAATCGGAGTAAATCTGAATTTGTGTTGCTTGTGCATATAACTTTTCTCTGGCGGCTCACAGTTTTTAGTATAATTTGGGAATCAAACTGAGAAAATAGTCACATACATCACAAACAAAACTTTTGATGTGATACACAATTTGTGTTTATTTTAACTGCAGTGTGTTGGTTTTAAAATGTGCCCATGTGGGCCAAAGCTGTTTCCAGGTGAGCTGTGCTGGTTTAAAAAGGACTGCTCAGCTCTATTTCTTTGCACAAGGGCCTGACAAACCTTTCAGCAACTTTGTATAAACTATGTGAAAAGAAAAAGGAAAGTACACAAAATCAACTCTTAATGACCAACAGGTCATAAAGGCCAAAATGAGCAGCAGCAAGACAAACAAAACAGATCATTCATTATGTTTGCAGAGATTTGTACTTAAACAATTATAAAATCTAAATCAAATTTGGCATTCCATAAAAAGTCATTTAAGCTGTATCTTCAGGCAATGATAGTCTCAAATGATTAAATTTCAGTGTATATATTGATGCAGATGGACTTAGAAAAAAACTGTTAGAATTTGTATATGATTTTATATTTTTGTTTAGTGGATGTGTAACTTTTCCTTTGCGTTTTCCTGCCTTGCTTCAGTTCGGGACAAAGGCACTCCAAAAACCATGGGCTATCCTGGAATTGTCACGGACTGTTGTGGCAAGCTCAAAGAGCCAGGCAGTGGTTTACAAGGAGATTCTATCGCTGACTCCATTGACTTATCTGGCAAAAACAAGAAGCGACGTAATCGCACGACCTTCAGCACATTTCAACTGGAGGAGCTGGAGAAAGTGTTTCAAAAGACACACTACCCCGACGTGTACGCCCGGGAGCAGCTGGCGCTGCGGACGGAGCTCACTGAGGCTCGGGTTCAGGTATGCCAGGGCAACTCCATCACAGTTGACACCTTTTTTATTTTCTAAATGTAATCAGAAGAAAGTATGATGCCCTAACAAAAAGTTGTCTTCTGGAAATTTACTGTTATACTATTTTGTGTTATAATATATTTTATTTTTAAAAGGTTTGGTTCCAAAATCGCAGAGCCAAATGGAGGAAACGAGAACGCTATGGGAAGATCCAGGAGGTTCGCAACCATTTTGCTGCTACATATGACATTTCTCTTCTTCCTCGCCATGACGCATACCAGGTAGGCCAATGTAGCTCTCACATGGCATGCATGTTGTAGTAGTAAACTTAACATCATAAAACCTGCTGAGAGATTGCTTTTTTTTTCACTGTACAGGACTGAACAATATTAAAACTTTTGCTGATATCATTCTAAATCTCTTCCTATCCAGATGCAGGGCAATCTGTGGCCGGGGGCAGCTTCTGGAGGAGGCGGTGGTTCGGGTGCAGGCTGTGTCCTAGGGGCTGACTCTATCTCCTCATCCTGCATGAGTCCGTACCCTCACCCCCACAGTAATCTGCAGGGCTTCATGGGCATGCCCACATCCTCCAGCCACCCGCACCATCACCATCACCCGCCTCACCATCCAGGCATCAACAGTCTCTATTCTCTCCACGGCTTCCCAGGAGGCCTCGGGTCGCCTTCCATCGAGGGCCCCGAGACCGAATACAAGCCAACAGGCCTGGTGGCACTGAGGATGAAAGCCAAAGAGCCAGGCAGCATCCTCTCCTGGCCAACATGACCATAATAATGCCAGCTCCCCATTATGCACTGACTGAGCCGCAGCATATTACAGTCGTCACCCATACACGATCCCAGATGTACATTTGTGGATTTGACTCGAATATTTCCTCCAAACATTTATATAAATCAACTTAGAGACGTGTTGCTATTCAGAACTGTTGGAACAGGCATTTTGCAAACAATAAGGCCAACTTGAGAATCTTGCACAAAACCCAACTTATTAATACAAACGTTCTTGTTTCCAGTTCTTATTTTGTATCACAGTGCTGAGACCAAAGAGGAGAATTATTTAAGCATGTAAAAAATGTATCATATTAATCCCTTTTAATGTCTGTTGTGTTGTGCGTGAGTAATAAAGGGCTCCATGTAAATTTAACTGTCTTATTCAGCAGCAAACTATTTTGGGGAAGATGGATTTTCTTTTTCTTTTTCTTTCTTTTTTCAAAATGAACAAAAACCATCTCAGTTATAATTATTTTAGCCATGACTCTTTTGCAAAACAATAGCCACGTTTGCGATGCAAATATAACTGGCAATGTGGTTATGAGGTAAAAATACTTTACAGGCTGTGGAGAAAAAAAAAGGTTTCTCCTGTGCGGAAAGTGTACAGAGTGAATGTGCAGCCCGCTAGGCTTCACTTCAAGTTGCACTCCATGCATCAGGGGAAAGTGGCAGGTTCATAATGGAAAAACTAACCTGGTGACCACACTTCACTACTGATAATAAAGTAGATAACCACAGATGATTATGTATTTGTCATGCATGTCCTACCATGTGAGGTGTTTAATCGACTACTGTGGCTCACAGCATATTTTGTATGCTGAGGCCAGGTCAAGGTCAAATGTCTTCTGCATCCATGTGTACAAGCAGAATATAACAGAAATATACTCACATTATCCTGAATGCTGTCCTAATAATCGTTTTCAGAAAAATCTCCCCAAACAATTTATGTTATTGTCAAGGAAACATTGAATTGCACGGTACATCCCATATGGTGTGAATTACTAAATGCCAGTGCATTCATGTCAAACTGGCAAACATTTCAATCTGTGAGACTGAGAACTCAGTGTGAATTGAGAAAAAGAGTTTCACTGCGGGACAAAGGCCCGCCAAGCTGAACTCACTCCCCAGGAGTGTGCATGGCTTTCAGGGGAATATATTGGCTCCCCTTTGTCTTTGCCTGCTTCGGTTTGACGGCGATGCAGGGGCGGATTAGCTGCCTTCCCCTAAGTCTGTGCCGGAGTTTCCTGAGAGCCACTAACATGTGGTTCCAATAGAAGAATGCAGAAAGCCATCAGAAACACTTTCCACACCCACAGCTTCAAATTCCAGCCAGTCCCTGGGAGACGGCAGCTCTCACTGCAGTCACATAGTCCCCCTGATTAATTCCCAGATTAAGAGGAGAAGATAAGAAGACCTGTCAGAAGGGATAAGGGATTGAGGAGATTGCTGTGTTTAGGAAAGCTAGAGAAATAGCAGATGGTGGATCAGAGCTTAATTTTGATATTTATTTTTACAGTGTGAGCAGGTTAGTCAAATCCACCCGTAAACAAAAGAGGAAACTTGGTGGTTTACTGATTTTGATATTTTTATTCCTTAAAAGAGTCAAAACAGCTGTAATAGATTAACTCAGGGGCTCATGATCATAGTTTGGCTTATTCTACTTCAAAAATGTCTCAGAGTGAACATACAGTGATGTCATTTCACTATAGGGGGCCATAGGTTTTCATCAAGCTCTCATTAAAGTTATCATGCTGTTGCATTGGCTTTGATCTGTGTTAAATCAATGTATCAGGATCCAAAGAGCCTCTATGATTTTTTCAGAAAGAAATGAAAAATGATGAGTCATCGCTGCACAATGCTAGAGCTAATCATCACTCAGTATGTCAGGGTTGCTAGCTGTAGACTATCACAAGAGCCTGGAAGCTAGTATACCCTCAGCCTCATTATTTGACTAAAAAAATATGATTTAAGGCTCATTAAAATCTGTAAAGCTGACTGCTGGCCACTGCTCTGAGCTTTGATCTCAACAAGATTGATCTTGGCTTCAAGGTGCAGCTATTGAGACACAACAGATAGGCTACTTTTATTTAACATATCCCACTAAGGTAAACAAAGTAGTGCACTGTGTGATTGGCTCAGTTTCAGCAGTTTGTCAAGGCTGCTTCCAAAATTTTATTGCTAGGAAAAATGTTTTGGCAGTTCATTCGAGAAAATCAAATATTCAGAATATAAAATGTTTGTGCCAAAGTGCAAACAGCAGAGCTTGATTTGAGCCAAAGCATGACTTGTAAAAAAATGGGGAAATACTGTGAGACATTAAAGAGCAGACATTAGTAGGTTGTGATGCTTTCAACTTAAAAACTAACGTGTTTTAATCGTCTCCATGGAAAGGCTGTAATATCTGCTGCTACATGTGGCATACACTGTAGCAGATATTAGTCAATATCAGCAGCTTGATTTGCTCATATAGTTGCCAGGAAAGGCCCTTTCCGCTCAACGCTAAGGGGAGTGGGCTGCTGCACTTTCTGTTCAATACTGCCATCTTGTGGTATTGGATCTAATTGAAGATAAAAGGATTATCTGCTCGCCCCCACACCATAATTAAGTCTCACCTCCCGGGAAAAACGAAATGAATAATATTCTTACAAAACCTGCCCACAGTATTATGCTACAGTTAACAGTGAATGGACAGCAGAAACTGGCGTTGTGATATAAGCAATAAGATTTATCTTAACCCTTAAGGTGCAGCCATTTAGACCTTACAAATAGGCCACTTTTATTTAAATAAGTAGAATGGCATACAGCTCGACAAAATAAAAATATAATATGACAATGCAAGTGTCTTAATAAGGTAAAAGCTTTTCTGAAATTTCAAAGGAATACAAAATACAAATAAAGTAATATGTACGTTTAAATTTAAACAAACACAAACAATTTCGATAACTTATTTATTTGTTTTTTTTTATTTTATACTCAATTTATTAAGAAACTATAAAAATATAGTGCCTGCCGCTGGGTGATTGACATGCGCTTTAAAGTTTCCCACCCACTTTCTAACCAATCAGAACGAAGGGGTGGGTCTTCGAGCTAATCTTTACAAAATGGCGACTGTTGTTGTTTTGCCGCAGGGTCAGTGAATAAACCCGTTTTTCACTTCAGTAAATTTCTGCATTAAGTTGCAGAAAAAATCGCACCAAGGAAGAGCAAGTGTCCCGACGGTCGACACCGAGTGGGCCGAAATGAAAGGTAAAGAGCGGTCGCCGATTAAAAAACGCTCCCGGGCCCTGGACGATATTCGAGACAGGGGAGGATGCCATCCGACCAGCAAGAAAATGGGGGCTCTGTCCGTTTCCAGTGGGAGTAATAATGGAAACAGTTCGTCCAAAAGCGACGGCGGCTCGACAAGACGGAGTCTCCTCGGGGAAAAAAGAGACCGAGATTTCGACGGTCACAGCCGGACTGGAAATAATCACAGTTGTCAGTCTGCAGCTGCCGCCGCCGCTGCAGCGAGCTCCGTGGGCAAAAACCACAACCTGAGCCTGACGCTGGATTTAGCCTCACCAAGGACCACCTCTCGGGGTGAGCCGCGGTTGCAGCCACCCAGCACAGAGAGTGAGTACAAAACGCTCAAAATCAGCGACCTCGGCACTCAGCTTAGCGACGAGGACATCGAGGACGGACTCTTTCACGAATTTAAAAAATTTGGGGATGTGAGCGTCAAGATAGGTCGTAGCAACGACGAGCGGATAGCCTTCGTAAATTTTAGGAAGCCGGAGGACGCCAGAGCGGCTAAGCACGCCAGGGGACGGCTGGTGCTGTACGACCGGCCGCTGAAAATCGAGGCGGTCTACATCAACCGGAGGAGAAGTCGGTCTCCGGTGGAGAGAGACGTGTACGGTGCGGCTCAAAGCCACAGACATTTGCAGAGACCCCTCTCGCCCACCGGGCTGGGATATAGAGACTACCGGCTGCAGCAGCTAGCCTTGGGACGGCTTCCTCCACCCCCACCCCCACCTTTGCCGAGAGAACTGGAGCGGGATAGGGAGTTCGCTCTGTTTGAAGCCAGAGCACGCCCAGCCTTCATTGCAGAACGGGCAGCTTTCCGAGAAGAGGATTTTATTTCTCCAGAAGATGACCAAAGAGCTAATAGGACGTTGTTTTTAGGCAATCTGGATATAACTGTCACAGAAGCAGACCTCAGGAGGGCCTTTGACAGGTTTGGAGTCATAACAGAAGTGGACATTAAGAGACCAACACGGGGGCAAACCAGCACGTATGGATTTCTGAAATTTGAGAATCTTGACATGGCTCATCGTGCTAAGCTTAGCATGTCTGGCAAAATAGTGGGCCGCAATCCCATAAAAATAGGCTATGGGAAAGCAACACCAACCACGCGCCTGTGGGTGGGTGGTCTTGGACCTTGGGTTCCCTTAGCTGCCTTGGCAAGAGAGTTTGATCGCTTTGGCACTATAAGGACCATTGACTACAGAAAAGGGGACACTTGGGCCTATATTCAGTATGAAAGTTTAGATGCTGCACAAGCAGCATGCACACACATGAGAGGCTTCCCACTGGGAGGTCCAGAGAGAAGACTTAGAGTGGACTTTGCAGACACTGAACATCGTTATCAGCAGCAGTTCCTGCAGCCTCTCCCAATACCACCATTTGACATGGTGGCTGAGTCATTTGTCCACCGTGCCACACCTGAACCACTGAGGGTCAGGGAACGAACTCCACCGCCGCTTCACTTCAGGGAGAGAGAGCTGTTTCCTGGAACTGACTGGCCCAATCCTGCTATTCGCGAGCGAGTACGTGCCTCACCTTTTGAGCCTCTGGAGCATTTGGACCGTGAGAGGCGAACTCGTGAGCCCTGGTCTTTGGAAAGAGAGCTGCAGGGGCGAGAGCCTGCGCGAGAGCCTGCTCGAAAGCGGCGCATATTGGAGGACGGACGCCACATAGACCACTCCCCTGACAGCACTGAGAGGACAGTAAGACGCAGACGTGCTTCTCCAGATGGCAGTCCTGGAGGCAGCAGCAGAGATGGGGGGCGCTTTAGTGACTCAGAACGCCCCCTGCGGGGCGAGAGAGCCTCTCCTGCGACAGAACGCCACAGCAGCCTTGAAAGAAGTGTGTCAGACCGAAGGCCCAAAAGCCAGAGTCTGTCTGATAAGGGACTTTCAAGCAACATTATTTCAGCAGTTGGAGAGCGCAAGCGCAAGGCAATCGATGGTGGCAAAGGACCAGCCAAGAGAGAACGTTCTGAGAGCAGCTCAAAGGGAGGCCAGCCATCCAAGCCGGATGGCACAAAACTCAGTTTGGCGTGGCATGGTATGCTATTGTTGAAGAACAGCAACTTTCCAGCCAACATGCACCTGTTAGAGGGAGACCACAACGTCGCCAGCGACCTGCTTGTCGACAGCGCTACAGGAAGGCGAGTGAGCGAGCTAAAGATCACGCAGCGACTCCGGCTGGACCAGCCCAAGCTCGACGAGGTGTCTCGGCGCATCAAGGTGGCAGGTCCGGGCGGCTACGCAATCCTGTTGGCGGTTCCCGGCACCACAGAGGATGCATCTTCATCCGACCCTGCAGCTTCAACTCAGCGGCCGCTTCGCAACCTGGTGTCCTACCTCAACCAAAAACAAGCAGCTGGAGTCATCAGCCTGCCTGTGGGAGGAAGCAGAGATAAAGACAACACAGGGGTTCTTCATGCTTTCCCTCCCTGTGATTTCTCCCAGCAGTTCCTGGATTCCTCTGCCAAAGCTCTGGCAAAAAGTGAAGAGGACTATCTAGTCATGATTGTGGTCCGCGGAGCATCTTAAAGAAACAAAATACACTAAATTCAAATGGAATTAAAAAAAAAAAAAAATCTGCTGTATGTCAGTAACTATTGCATGCTGTGTGTTCTGCATCATGGAGTACACTAGTATGGTTATTGAGTGTTATGTTACCATGTAAACCACTTAAAGGACAAACAGTGCCCCCCTGCAAAGCTAAAAGTATGTGTGTTTCTGAAGTTACTTTTCAGAGGTGTCAGTCACAATCATAAATCTGCAGTAATTTAGCCAAAATTCTGTAAAGCGGTTAAAGTTTAGTAAGCTTAATTTATGAACAGAGAAGTCATGCAGACTATATTTTTCTTTGTAGTTCATTTGCAGATTTAAAATGTTAGCCATCCAGGTCTGCAACAGAAAAAAGAAAAAGCAGGAGAGTTAGAAGTTTAAGAAGGGGACACAATAACAGCTCCATTTAAAATCGAACCACAAACTCTCAGTGTTGAAACCTCACCTTCCACAGGGCGCTAACAGTAACGGAAGAAGCTTAAAAAGACATGTTTCTATTATAATGTCATGCATTAGACAAACAGGTGCTGTTATTGTGTCCTGATATTTGCACCAGGCTTTCAAAAAACACAATTTTTTTTTCAAAGCTTTGAATTACAGTGCAATAATATGTCTACTGTTACCACTTTTTGATGAAGGGAGACAAACGCGATTTGAATTGTTTTTCTTTTCTTTTTTTGTGTTAGAGGGTCGGTGAACTATCTCTGATTACATTTCAAGGTCAAAACATGTTGCACAATTTTTCTCTCACCCACCACATTACAGCGTTGTCCCATCTCTCATATATTTTCATCCTTAACAAAAAGTCAGGCAAATGGAGTGTGGTTCACTGAGGAAGAGTTGTGCAATGCATTTTAAGTGTTACGATGCTCATGCTTGTCTGTCGCTGTGGATTTTGAAAACTGGAAAACATTGTGAAGGTCAGCAGATTCAACTTTCCTAGATACAGCTGATACAGCTCAGTTTAATTGCATTAGAAATTCAGTTTGGAACAAAAGTACAGATTATGTTCAGGCTTGTTGTTTGGGTTTAGGTGTATTTGTCTTGTACTCTGAATTGGAACGCCAAAATTGCAAGATAGACAATGAACTCAGTGCGAGTCCACTGGTAAAGCTAAATGGTCATGTCAACTCTGTATGGAATGCTGAATACTAACAGAATTTATTTTCAAGGGAACAGCCCACTACACATAGTGTAGTTTAAAAAAACAAAACAAAAAAACAGCTACTAACATTTTTTTTCACAAAATATTTTATTTTGTGCATCCCTGTCTTTAGAAATGGTTGTGAAAATGTGAACTATGAAAAAGTATAATAGTAATGGATAAAAAGCTTAGAGGATTTTGTGTTGATTTGACAGACTGCTTCATTTATTTACCCTAAAACCAGTAGGTCCTTCAATAATAATAATATTAAATATGCCAGTACAAACCTAATATTTGTACAGTAAGTAGGTCTGTGCAATTTTATAGTTTTAGAGCTATCTTAACAGTTAATGTTGATTTTATTTTAGCAGTCTAAATTTGACAGTATTTCACTCACGCTTGCCAACATTTATTTATTTTTCCCCAAGGCCTACCCTGTTTTGTTTTGCCATTGTAGTTTTGCCATGTAGTAGTAACCTGCCATGCACTATAATTTGCTGAATTTGGTTTAATATGTATTGAAAACATTTATATGTGGGGGGGAAAAAAAAAAAAGAAAATTGTTGTATATGTGAACATCACACCCACTGCGGCTTTGGACTCTTGAGGAGACGAGCACAGAGCTGAAAACCTCTGCAGAGAAGGCACCCTGGTGGTTGTGAGTCCTCACTGATGAGGCAGCTTTTAAGTTGTGTAGCCCATCTGCACCTGTGATGACTTCTGTTTAAAATGGAAAAATTGAGCAATGTACACTTTGATGTCATGGGGAAGGAAAATCCGTAGAGCCCATGCGAAGCTGTTCACATACCTGCAAGTGCATTTGGGCACTTAATGTGACCGATTATCAATAAATTGTTCATTTGAAGGGAAACATGTTTCTTCGATGGAAGTGAATTGAAGAAACGAGCTGCCCGTACCTTATTGTGTTTCGAAAAAGGAGTTGTCACTTGAAATTTTGTTTCTGCACACGAGAGGGGAGACGATTTGCAGTTTTAGCACCAGTGAAGAGAGACCCCCATTTCAAGTGAGGATTGCTGCTTACTTGCAGGCCAGTTCTGACCTCCTAAGTTGCCTAAATTACTTCCTCCCTCACGATTCCTGCTTATGTCCTCAACTGTTCCTGTTGGCATGCGAATGACCGATCAGGATCGAGGAGCCAGAGTCCAGTTTGCAGTGGCGGCACGTGCCAGTATCCTGTTGTCTCCTGTGGTCGTTACTCTAAAGGTTTCATGTGCAGTGTTCCTGGGTCTGAATACGAGGCGAGGGAAGCTCATCACCTCCGTCGCACACTCCACTCGGGAGATTGTGGGCGACGCCGCTCTGAAATTTCCATAGCATCTACAGTTCATGCTGTCACTCTCACTGCAGAGGCCAAGCTGAACCACTGGGCTGATTGTCTTTATTACACTTTGCCCAGTTATATGAGTTGATTTGACTAAATGTTTGTATCAGGGAAGAGGATTGGGCCAAACCTCAGCTAGGAATATTGTTTGTGTTCTCCTCTGATTGAACTCTCTCCGAGGAGACGAGTGAGGAAGCTCGTTTGCTTTTCTGAAGTCGTATGCCGTCATCACCCGAGGTCTGCTGCTGCTGCATGGAGCTGAAACACAAGCAGGCCTAATCCTTTACCCTTTTTTGCATCGCTGGAAGGAATCTACGATGCACCTCACCACTTCCCCAAATTCATCTAGGAGACTTGTTTATTTTGACAATTCCCTTTTATAAGTTTAAGACCGCTGTAGACAAAAAAGAGGAAAGAAAGCTTCCATTTCCCCCAACAACCTGTTATAGTCATGTTAGTGTGAAAGCAAATGCTGTGTTCTGTGCTGAGGATGAGCCCTTGCTTCACTAGAGAAACATTGCCATCTTGAGGACCACGGAGCACCTGCTTTCCTCTCTCACCATCTACCTGACACCATACAGAGCTGCTATCACTAAAACTGCTGTACAGAGACAGCACGATGGTGAGTAAGGTGACCGAGCGCTGCCTGCCAGGTCTGTATCGTTGGCTTTGGCAGCAGGGGTGAGTATTGAGTGTCAACACCTCACGTTTTCCAATAACAAATGGACAGCAGTACGGTGATTTTCATTACTGGTGTTATTTTTCTTTAATGACAATTGGCATGAATCCCAAAGGGCATGTAGGACAGAATGAGAATACAGTGCTGCGTTGACCGTCGCCAGTTTTAAGATTAAGTTAAATAAACGGTCCCAAATGATCAACAATTGCAAATTAAAATTTAACAAATTATGTGGAAACATTTGCTTGTTAGGCTACTGCAACTGCCACACCTCTAGATCACGTACAAAATCCTGGGTATTGTTTCTGCAGCTTTCAGGTCAATATCATTCTTTCAAAGATCAATCATGTCACTGATTGTCAGGCACTAAAGGCAACACTAATATTGTGCTCTGTGAAGTTACTGGTATAAATTCAGTTATAAGGATCTCATTCTTTTATTGTGTGGCAAAAGATGGCTTAAGCATTGGTGATAAATGAATGCATTATTGAACAAATACTTTAGTATGAAATTTGAGGTGCTTTGAGTATGTATCCATATGCTCATACGAGATTTAGACCTTTTTTTTTTCACTCGACTGCATTTGTAACCTGTAGTTGCTGATTCCTGTGCAGATCTTAATTACTCTTACTAAATTACAAATGAAACAACACTTTATTGATGTGTAGGAGTATAAAATAACTAAATACAAGCCCCACCTTTACCAGTGAGATGCAGACACTAGTGAATGAGTAATTCTAATCTGTATTTTATAATACTTGTTGTTAAATACTTCTTCCAAAACTGTTTCAAATCACTGTAGTTCCTTTTAAGAGTACTTTCTGTCATAGATAATATTATTGATTGTGCATGCAGAAACCTTTAATAGATTATAGTCTCCAGTTAATAAAAACAAGCAAAATTAATTAATTGATTGATTGCAGAGATCTAGTCCCAGATCCTCTAAATCCAACATAGAGCAGCTGAAGCTAATAAAAATAAAAAGTCCAATCTGTGGTCAGAACTTCAGTGCGTGTTTTTGAGGCTGTGTAAATAGAAACAGAAACAGTGAGCTCAGATATTGTCAAATAGGACACTGTTTAATGAAAAGCAGAGTGCAGTAATGTATCTTACAGGTCAGCAGCAAGATCATAGCTGGTAATGTTTTCTTCTGTTGTTGTGTTTTTTTTAATGTTCCCAATTATAGAAAAATCTACACAAATAGAAAGATTATTTAAATCACAGCTGTATAAAGTTTTTAACTTTTTGAGAGAAGGAATTCTGCAGATTCACACATTTCAAAGATTATTTGCTGAAACCGATGCAGCTTATTAGACCACCGCCCAGTGTAAGGTTCATGCCACAACTAAATTAACAGTTTTGGTAATTAACACAATATTTTTTTTAATGTTTCTGTAATGGTTAATCCAGCAGTATGCACAAAATATTTTTAATAGCTAAAATGTACCTGTTATTTTTATCCATGAATTAAAAAAACGAAGCACATGATTTTTTTTTTTTTTTTTTTTTTTTTACTTTTGATTAAGAAAAATTAGTTTTAATGGTTGAATGTTATACTTGATTAATTTCTGACTTCTCAAATTTGGACATAAAAACATGAATTCAGTTTGTTAACAACAAACATAATTTTTAAAAAACTTTTTTTAGACAGATTTCTAAAATATTTGTGTTTTCTCATTTTTTTTTATCACGTGCGGTCAAAAATCTGTTAAGCACTGCATATCATCCAAATATACTGACTCTGGTTATAGTGTCACTACTTACATGATTTTGTGCAATCAATGTTTGCAAACACCCTTTTTGTACATAAGTATTTTTGCAAATAATCTGAAGCGAAGTATGTAGTAGTAGTACGATATGATATCCTTGTTAATACATTATTGTTAAAAGATGATCTGATTTGCTGTTATGGCCACAAAAACCACATATTCATACTTACTTGTAGTATCCATGCTGACTGCAGTGTAGTTCGTTGTAGTGTTAAGCACCAATTTGTATATTAGCATTTTATGCTGGTGAGATTTCCTATTTCTTGATAAGTGTTTCTATTATTACTTTTTTTTTTTTTTTTTACCTGACACACTTTAAAGCGTTAAAGTTTGCAATCATTTTACACCTTTATGAATGAAACCATGTTTGTATTTTTTTTTCCTCTCAGGGTTCAGCTGGACAGCTCTTTGTTCCCAGGATACTTGACGCACCATCAGGTGTCATCTGCAGTAAGTACCCCGTATGTTGTGAGTAGCTGTAGCATGAAATCTGTGACAGCTGTAGATGAATATCTGGTATTTAGGAAAATGAGTGTAATTGTTATTTAGCACATCCTGATAATGTGTCAATAAAACAAGTTTATTTGTTAAAACTTGTGTTTCTTGGCCTGGTGTTAGTTTGTCATCTGAATCACACAATAACAGACTGAGGTACACATCAGTTTATTACAGCTGACCTGCACACTGTTACAACGCTTAAAAATGAACTCTACTGGCTTAGAACCAGAAATCTATGATTGGTTAACCATATCTCCTAAAGTCAATCAGTTAAAAAAAAATCCAGGAGTGAGAGTCAGGAATTAAAAAAAGTACCTCACCAAATAATGTGTTTGCTGCAACAAAAGCATCCAATCAAATGTCATCAAACAGCACATGGATATTGTTTAAGCGTACAGCTTCTTAACATATCCAGATAACTAGCAAGTAAAATGATCTCTAACCCAAATCTACCTTTAAAGCATCAAATACTTTTCATAAAAGATGCATTATAGTACAAAATAGTCAGTGGAACTAAATCACAAAAGCATGCTGATGGTGAATGCAACTCGTGAGCCAAAAGAGCCTTTGTGCATGACTGCTGTTATAGAAACAATACAAAGAACCTCGCTCAGTATTGTGAAAACGAGTTGAGGGGGAATAATTTGGTACTAATTGAGACAGCATTCTTTGAGCTAAAGCCTCATTCAGCCACACGAGGGCAGCAAAACAAAGCACACGATTCAATTAAGACATTGAAAATAACTGAATAGTGGGTGGTCATAGTGGTTTAAAATACGTACATTTTTAACCAGCAATAAGCTTCAAGTTGAAGGTTTTTTTTCTAATGTGATCTTTGGCTGATATCAGAGGAAGTTAGTAAAAGATACATTACCTTGTAAGGCAAACAGTGGTGAAAAACAAGGAATCCACTGAAAACAAATTAACAAAGAACAAAACAAAACCCTCTCTACAATAAAAAAAAAAAAAGATTTAAGACTCCCATGTACAAATACAATATCATTAGAAGTTGCATTGCCATTCACTGGCTGCCTGCAGGCACTGTAAAGACTGGGCAACAGTTTTAAACAGTCCACTTGTGGCACTGTGCATTTACATGGTCAACATTACACCATCAACACAGTTGGTCAGAGACATACAAGGACGTACAAGGATGACAAAATAACAAACAAAACAAGAACAAAATCCTGCTGTTCAGGGGAGCTCGTCGGCTCCATCGCTCCTCAGTCTAACTGCGACAAAGAAAACACTGAAACCTTAACTGAACAACAGGCTTTCGGGAGCTGGTGATAGTTGCAGAGAAGGAAACGTGTGTTTAGATGCGCATTTACCAAAGGAAAATCTCTCTCTCTGTGCATTTGCATAGAACAGCTCATGAGCGTGTGCTGACAAGTTAAAGATAACGTAACTGACATCTGAATCTTTGTCATCATCAGTGACCTAGAAAAGGAGAAAGTTGTTTCCTTATATAACTATAAACTACCTAAGGTTCTAATTTAATACATTTTTAAAAAATCTGAAGAAAATACTTCAGAAGATTGCAGCTGTAATCACTGTGTAAAAGATTAAAATATCCTATGTGATCAAAAAAGATGAAGTAAGTCTGAACTGTATTTGAAGCACCGAAAGGAGGTTAGGCGAACTCAAAGTGTTGCAACTGAATTCTCAGTTTACTGACCAGTAAAACAAGTTACTTCACAGGAGAAAGCAACTGAATAATAATTTGCAGTGTTACATAAGAAAGTTATAAGCAAATAGTGAGTGATTAAACCGGTAAAAAATGAAATAAATTGAGGCACTAAAGATAGCTGAAGAGTACGGTGTGAAAGTGTTAGGTGAGTAATGTCAGCAGCTGAATGTCGGTTAAAATAGTTCAATAGACATTTGAGTAGAATCAGTTAAAGTGTCAACCTGCAGTGCTGAAAGCAGCCTAAATGTCAGTTAAAAATAAGGGACAAACATTTCAGCACATGCATTTACTGCTAAAAGGAGCTGATGTGTAAAAGCTTTAAAAGGGCTACTTTGCATGACAACAGTGAAAGAGCTGGGGTAAGTGAACGCCCCACAAGCAGCTTGCGTTTCATGCAAACGTCCTGCAGCCCTTAAATGCTCAAGCTGGCTGAAGACCCTCCCACGGCACAATGCACACCCATGAAAACTCCTGGGCTCTAAAAAGCATAAAACTTCTCATGTGACTCCAGGAAAGCCATGAAAAACTGAGCTAATGCCACCATTAGCATCTGGGCACAACTGAAAATGAGTATGAATGTGGTAAAAAAAAAAAATCCAGAGGTGACAGGCACAGCAGAACAATTTCTGTGGGGGGAAAAAACCTGAAAGCATGATGCTCAAACATCTGAGAAGAAGGTCAACAAGACTGAATTTTGTGTCATCATAAAAAGATGCTGAAATACTCAACGGACAAAAAAAAAGTGTTTGGAAAAATGAAGAATGCCACTGCGAGTCTCAAAGTGAGTACACCAGTAAAACACACGCTTACAATAATCAGCTTAGCAAAGAGATACATTTTCTCGGTTAAACTGCAGAAGCAATGCAGGCTTTTTGGCTTCGTATCACAGATTATGTATTGTTTCACAGGCACAGGCTGAAATAATACGGCTGCTCGGTATCTCGGCTATCTTGAGAGAATGTCATGCAGCATAATCACAAGCTGGCCCAAAGTGCATATCAGTGAGTAATGTTTACCAGATACAGGTAAAAGCTTCCCAAAGACATCAGGTGAAAAGTACTTTATCATGGATGCGTGCTTCCATGGATCATTACAAAAAAAAAGGAAAGGAAACTCAACAGAAGACAGGATTTCGAGTTCAACTGCAGAGCTTCTTTCCGAGCAGTGTAATAAGCGACAAAACATTTCTGTGGAGTCAGTGCAGTTTTATGTTTCTCTCCCAATAAGTTATGCTTGCATATGTGCGTATAATAAATTGTGGCAGGTGTTGTACGCAAGGATTTTCTCCAGTTTTGAATCGGTGTGCCTCTCATCAGAACACCGGGGGATAAAGTATTTTGAAGAGCACTAACATTTTGGCTTTGAAGGTTCAGAAAAGTCTTTTTTTTTCCTCATCGACATCCCAACTACTGTAAGTTCTTAAACATCGTGTTGCTGTGCAGCCCGCGTTATGCTCCCGCTGAAATGAACGGACAAGGTCACGACTTCAAGCTGGAGTCCAAGGTGGACAGTGGGCAGATCTGTCATCGTGAGCGCGTTGGTTCCAGATTGAACCCTGGAGTTAATTCCTACACAGCGCCGTTCTGCAGGCGTTCAGGGGTGAAACAGCCATTGGTCTTACAGCTGCTTTCTGCTCTTTTGGCCTGGGACAGTTTCCTCTTGGCCTTCCAGCGCTGAGCCAGCGGCTCCATAAACAGAGAGAGGGAGGAGAGTAGATAGCAGAGCCCCGCCAGGTAGAAGGAACAGTCGTAGGTCTGAGTGTAATCATATAAGAACCCTAGAAAGCACAAAGATCACAAGGATGCGTTAAGAGCCTGTGTGTTCATCTGTGAATACAGTTATTATGCTTTCTTCTTCTGGCCACCCCCCCTCCGTTTTTAAAAACAGGGTCATGACTTCACGATAAACTACAAAGCAACTCAACTGTTACTTTCTTCATTCCTGTATTTCTATTTATTTCCTTTACACAAGCCGTGTTGATACAAGCATGCGAATGCAGATGAGACGGAGCAGAAAGGCAGGTGTAAACACATTACACAGCCATCTGAAGTTTGAGCGTTTATCCTGACTGTAATATCTGAAAACATTTTTTTTTAATGCCCTACAGCCCGAGGCAGGGGCCATGGCTTGCCAAACGTTTAAACAGAAGGGATAGTAAACAGAGCCACACGCTATTTCCATACGGCCATAAAGGGGGCCATTACTCACGTTTAAAACTCCCGAAATCCATAAGCTCCTCTGTGGGGATTGCTCAACACAGTGTGAGTGGGTTCAAAGCCTCTCACTTTAATGTGGGCCAAATGTTACCAGATACATTTATTTTTCCTAGAAGTAGCTCACACATATGAAGACGAAAAAATCTAGGGCACTATATCTGTATTATGATTCAGCATTTTGTATATTTAAGGAGACAGCCTGCCAGTTGAGCACACAGGCAGATGTTACTGGTACTTCTGCAACAATCTTACGCTGCAAAATCAGTGTAACAATAATACCATTTACAAAGCAGCTCTCTCAAACCTACCATGGATACATCGCTGTTATTCTAAGGGTTTGACATGAAGAATGCAATCTGACCCAGTAACCTTTGTATACATTTCCTTAAACTGAAATTCCAGTTAGTCTCGATGTCTCCAGGAGAGCTCTGACTGTAGGTTGTTTTTCTCCTGTGTTTCAGTTTTCACACTCCACAGTGACTGCATACACCCAGACAGGCTGACACACATTTGGGAAGCACCACAAGGAATTCAGGGCCCCAGGAAAATATGTACACACACACACATACAAAAATACATGTGTATAATAAGGTCTGTCAACCCATACTGTCCCCCTCCCCACCCCCAAACACACACACACACACACACACACACACATATGTATATGTATATATATATATATATATATATATATATATATATATGTGTGTGTATTTACTTTTTACTTTATGTAAATGAATATATATATATACATATATATACATATACATATATATACATATATATGTATATGTATACATATATATATATACATATATATATATATATATAGACATATATATATATATATATATATACATATATATACATATATATACACACACATTCACTCACTCCCTGTCAGAAATAGCACACAGACACACACAAACACAAAAGTAACATCTTTGCTATCATCACATCACATACAGATGTAGTACATATGGTTACGTGTTACAGTATGGGTTTCTCATTATGTACCTTTGGAAAAGTGAGACAGCACATGCTTGAATGTTTTCCATGATGTGAATCACTCACCTGCCAAAGGAGGCCCTGTGAGGCAGCCGAGGCCGACAAAGAACATTGAGAAGCCCATGGAGTTATTGAGCTTCTCCGACCCCACGAGATCTACCTGCGGGGCAAAAACAACATACCAAGCACTTGTCACTGCCATCTATTTGCATTTTAAACAGTCCATTCTGCAGCACTACAAACCATGAACATTATTACAGGTTTTCCAGCAAACATTTGAGAGCACAACAATTTTAAATAAAGCGAGAAACTGGAAACATTTAGCCTGATAACGATAGAAAAGCCAGTTCAAAATAATGGAATGTGTGTTAAATGTGTTTAAAAAATGCTTCACTTTTATTTCTGCAGTCCCTAATTTCCATGTACAGCAAACATGATTTTCAGTGCTGTGCAAAAGTCTTGAGCCCCCATCTTTTCTTTATATGAAAAAACATAAATGCAAATACAGTACATAAGGCAAAACCAGTTTGTACAGTTCTAACAAGCTTGAAATTCAATATTTGGTAAGAACATATTTTTTTCTTCAGCACAGCCTGAATACACTTGGATAAGCTTTCTTGTAATTTCTTTAGTATTCTTCAGGAATAGTTCTCCAGGCTTCCTAAAGGATATTCAAAGCTCCTCTTTGGATTTTGGATGCCTTTCGTTCTGTTATTTGACAAGATGATCCCACACTAGTTTAATAATGTTGAGATCTGGGAGTCCAAACTCTACCTGTATCATTTTCTATCAAGATATACTTTTGTCGACAGAGCCTCCACCATGTTTCACTGTTGTACCTCTCTCCTGACCTCAAACTGGTGATGTTCTGCACCAGAAATTTCAAATTTGGATTGATCACTCTATAAGACCTCGTGACATTGATTTTCAGTACAGTTCTTGCGTATTTAGTCATATTTCAGCCTTTCCTCCCTCTTTCACTTCCTTAAGAATGGCTTCTTGATAGGCACCATGCCACAGAGATCATTCCTGATGAGGCCTCAGTGAACAGAAGAGCTAGATGCATCTCTCAGGCTGTGTGTCAGGTCTTTCCCATTTTTCTTTCTTATTTCTTAAGGACATGACTATCAGTTACTGTTTATCTGCTGTAGATAATTTTGTTTTCATTTTCTTTTTTGTTACTAAAAGAAATAAAAAAAGATCAAAATGGACTGAAAATGAGTTAAAAACAGCCAATGTCCACGAAGAACTTTGAAAGACCTTCAGAAAGAATGGAAAACTTGCTCAAGACACAGAAATAAATGCTGTTTGAAGACTTTTGCACTCTACTGTAGATGTATAAAGATAAACCTGCATTGTTCCTTTACATCTGTAATAGCCCAGCATGATTCTGCTCCTCAAACATTATTGATCTAAAAAAAAAAAAGCTTTAGCTGCATTTAGTTGTTGTATAGTCCCCGCTGCTGCGCTGATAAACCACTCAGTTTGCTAGTGACAGCATTCTTCACATAAGCACTTTATGTTGGAGAGACTCTTAGTTCATAAATCAATAAATTACAGATTACTGCTATGATCTTCCTTGCTTAGAAAACCTTTGCCTGGAAAATAAGTAATTTCCATCAGCAGGCTGGTTTTATCTGTTTGTCACTATCTGTTGGTTCTTCCAGTCAGATTTTCTAAAAAAAAAGAAGAATCAGACGTCATCCCTTCAGCCCATAGATATGTCCTGACCTTTGAGACCATACCATTGGCAAGTGAGGTCAAACGTGTGTCCTCATGCTTTTGTTTTAAGGGGTGATATAACTATAAGACACTGGATACCCACTGACTTAATGTGTTGATCCACCCATAATAGCAGTTAGGAAACATCTCATACCACCTGCTTCAAAGTTTTTCTTTCCATGTGGGATATAATCTTATTACTAAGCCAGTTCACCTTTACATGGCCCTTAAACTGCCAGACAAATCTGATATTGCTGACTTTGCAAGGTGAATGAACTACAGACTAACAGTATAGTGAGGGTGACAGCGGCAAGTTTGGTAAAAAGTCAAACTACACTAAGAGAGCACCCTGCGTTTCATTCCAAAGATACCACTGAATATATAGCGTTTAACCAACATTATTAGTTTTCATGCATTTTCTTTTAAAAAGAAAAACACTGAGCAATCTTTTCCTGCATGGTGTAACAAAGCAACAATTTTAATCCTATTGCATGGATGAAACATTGTCTAAACCTCGTGACTTGTTCATCGAGGTTGACTAACATTTTAGTTTTCTGGTTCTGTCATTTCCAAGTATTTTTGGAGTATTTTGGAGAATTTTGCTCTGTTCATACTCAAGACTTAAAAACATACACTTGTTAGCATTGCTGTTATCACCGTGGTCATATCAGCATGCTGACATTAGTGTTTAAATGGTATACCTGCACAGCCTTGCAGACTGACCTGTTGTTCACTGACTAAAGGACACTAGAATTGATTATTTGCACATGCACCAACTGAACCTTTTCATCTTAAACATATATTAAATGACACGTCTATTCCAGGGATGGTATTTTGAATTATGTATTTATATATTTCATTTTATTATATACACTGTATATATTTACAAAAAAAACTTATAAAGTGTTGAAACCACGGGGAACAGATAATTGAGGTTGTTTGTTTCCAAAGAGATGCATGCATCCCCCTTACCAAAACAGGCAGCAACAGAGCCATGTAGCCACCACAGAAGATGGCGAAAAAGACTGCGTAGACCATCAGCAGCATGTAAGAAGTTGCCAGTGGGGAAAGCAGGTTGACCAAGCCACACAGGATCAGGTAGGCTTTGTGGAAATGGTACTTGTGGAAAAGATTCCTGTCTGTCACCCAGCCTGAGGCCAACTGGGCGATGGTCTCTGTGATACCTGTAACAGGAAAGGTGGACAGACAACTGGATGAGAAAGATATATATTTATATGACTTAAAATTTTGATATAAATGTGTGTAGGGCCATTTTTGATCTGTGCATTTATACTGATGAATTCATTACAGCAGAGAGTGTTAACAATGAATAAAACGATTCACATTTTAGAATGTTGTGGTTGTAAAATAAAGGTAACACAGAAGTTCTGTGTCTGTTGTTGTGATTTGGCGCTATATAAATAAAATTGAATTGAATTGAAGTTTCTCTGGTTCACAAAGATCCAGTTGAAGATAGTTTTAAAAGCAACTCAGCCTCAAGGCACCCTTATTAAAATTCCTGCCAATTTACACATTTAACTAGTATGCAAACCTTGCATACATACGGATGTGGCCACTTCTCAGGTAACTAAAGTGTTTTTTTCCAATGTTCTAAAAAAACTTTTAAGGTTTTTTTGTAAGTGCATTACTCCCTGTCTTGCTAATTAAATAAGCTTTCAATTCATTTTATATCAAGGTGAAGCACTAATCTAGCTATTTTTGCAGGACTGTGAGCTTCAGTTTAAAACAAAGATGCCAAAAAATCCCACAAAAAACCCAAAAAGATGATGACCAAAAACCAGGATTGTAACAGTCCACAAACCAAATGATCACCAGTTTTATATACAGGCTATTGCACAAAGACATGAAAACAACTATCTGTATAAATATCACTGGAGTAAAGGGATAAAATATTCCACTAGCGGTTACTTACATGCATAACAGCTGCATAAAAATGATGCAACATTTCATTGCAATTTCAGTATTAACGCTATAAGAAGCAGCTTCATGTTGGACTGCATTCCTCCAGTGTGTTTGTTTCGACATCTATGAAACATTTTAGTGTTAAATCATCTACAAGCTCAGCTTTCAAAAGAAAAGGGCCCAGGCAGAACTAGATGATCCTCGAGTCTGTTACACTGACACTTCACTAGATGTGTGCATTAACAGCAGGAATAACACACTGGGTTAACCAAGTGTAGATGGTTGACATGGAGCTAAGATACAGGTTTAGGTTTTTGAGCCATTTAATGATTGGTCATTATCAACACTTTTTCAGATAAATAAATGACGTTTTGAACAGCCCTGTATCTCCTGATTTTTCTTCTATTCCCACAATAAGGTTGTTGTGTTTTTAGTAAAATACCTTGACAACTACTAGATGGATTAACATGAAATTGAGATCTCACATTTCAAATTTAAATCCATCAACTACTACTTTAGAACTTGGTTCGAGGCTAACTCTGGTGTTGAGAATTAGGATTATGGTTACAGGTTGAGCAGTTATTATGTGCTTAACGAAAACAACGCCAGGAGGAACTGTGAGTACATTTCTCAATGTGAAGGGTGTCTGTGTAGATGTGTAAGGAAAGGGTAAAGAAAGACTGTGAGGAGAAGGAAACTGAACTAAATAAAATAGGTCACTATTATCCAACCTAACTTCCCTGTTGCTCCTGTTCTCTTGACACAAGAATGCTGTGTAACCGGCACAGTGGGTGGCAACACACCGACCTGTTAACATCTGTATTACACCAGCAACAATAAGCAAACTACCTATTAAGCATTTCTTCTCATCTGACTGATTGTTTGCTCTACTTGGGTATGATGACTGGGCAGATATGGACTGCTCTGTGCTGAGGTCAACTGGAATGCGATAGGTGATGTGGAAACTGCAGTGGTGTATTGAGTGTCGCAGGAATAGCTACAAGCAGGCAGTGCTGAGCAATTAATCAATGAAACAAACTGGTGCGGTACGGATTCAGAATTATCCATCCTATGCACAGCCTCTGCAGCACAACTCCACAGGCTGTAGGCAACTCTCAACTTCAATGCATGATATAAAAATCCTGCTGAATATGAGCTTACGTACTCTAAATTCCCACTTTATGTTTTACAGTGTCGCTCTTCATAGCAAATTTGAATAAATGTCACATTAATCTACATTAACATGCAGATGTTAAGTAACAACAGTAAATTAGTGAAAGAATAGACTATAAAATGCTTCATCATTGAACATCTGTGCTTTCTTTATATGACAGCATTCTCCATGGAGGTTAGAAAATTGACATGAGGCAGCTGTTCACTGTTTATGTGTCCTCCTCTTGTGATCCAAGACATATCCTGCAGTGTCTCCTGCTTGCATACTGACAAGTTGTGAGTTTGTTTGTGTGTTTTAGCCTCAGCAGGTCGATTCAGCTCTGCAGCTGTCCTTGTTCAAACTCAGCACATTGCTATTTAAATTAGGCTTCACCAAGTAGCACCTTACGCCAAGTTCATGTGGTACACTGGTTTTGACCAGTTCTGTTAGTAGTACTACCAGGTACAGACATTTGTGAATGCCTCTGAGAATTAACAGATCATGAGGGGGGAAGGGGCATGTTGGTTTTCCCAGTTTCTATGAAACTGCTGCCTTCTCGTCTCGTCTCTTCTTCTGCACACACTTCTGCCTCAGAGCTCCTCTGCAAAGTATCAGCTACTTCAGGACTGGGCTCCAAAATTTAAAAAAACCAAACAAAAAAACAACAACAACAACAAAAAACTGGGAGCCCCACTTGTCAACACGCCAACAACTTTACTCCATTAGCTGTTGCTTAGCGACTCCGGTTTGTTCCAGTGCTGGTGACTGAGGGTTGAAGAAAAGACTGACCCGGACGATAGTGGCCTCTCTAACCGAGCCAAGTTAATGGGCCTCAATGACAAGCACTGGGTCAGAGAAAGAGGGACAGCGGGACATTGGGATGGTGGCTTTGTGGTGTGAGCAGCACCCCATCTCTTTAACTTTGTCTCGCTTTCTCCACCATTACAGCACATGAGCAGAGAAAGTGACAGAAAAAACGTGGCTGACAAAAAAGAACCTGTCTTGCTGCTTTCTGGAAGCTCTTCTGAGTAAACCCACAGACTATTATACTCTGGCTTTACAGCTTTAAGAAACAAGAGACAGTTAATCTTCATATATTCTGTAATTGTATGAATCTGGCTCCAGTTCAAATGCTGCTGTTCCATACAAATACTGCCTCGGTCTGTGCCACATCATATCGTCCACAATGATCACCATATAAATTGCGACAAGATTTAAAAGTTATATGAGGAGAACAATACTATAGTAACACCACGTTACTATAGTATTGTAACGTGGTGTTACAATACTATAGTAACGCCACGTTACTATAGTAACTGGCCATTGGGCATACCGGGCATTTGCCCGGTGGGCCGATGGTGATTTTTTTGTTTTTATGGGCCGATGATTTTTTTATTTTATTTTATTTTTTTTATAACAGTATAAACAATGAAAGGTGATGGATTGGCCAGATGCTGGCAGATGTGTAAAAATAACTCAGTTGTTTGGTGGTGGCTATGGCGGAGCTGCCACAAGAGGTCAGGTGGATGAGGGAGAGGGGAGGCAGGAGGAGCAGAGATCCGAGGCGGCTGCCGGTCCGAGCGTCAGGTGAACTGAACTTCAGGTAAGAAGTTATGACCTGCAGTCTATCTGGGTCAGATATAAACTAAGTTTAGGTGCAGTTTATTTTTGTTGTGCTGAGTTTTTACAGTCAGTTACAATAACTTGTACTGCGTACTAGCTAGCATGACGGAGTTTCTATACAGCTGGGTGGGTGCTATGATGTTACTGATAGTGAACTTTATTTTATTCATAAGGTTAGTTCGTAGAGTTGCCAACCGTCCCCTAAAAAACGTAATTGTCCCATATTCAGAGAAAATATTACGCGTTTCGTATTGAGGTGAAAAGGAACACAGTTTGTCCCGGACTTCAGCTAGGATGGAAAAAGACACAAAGCTGGAGTTTTTCTCTGTCTTTACGCTGCAGCTGTCTCTTCTTCTCTCATTCAATCATGAAACTGATCAATGATCAGCTGATCGGCTTTTCTCTCTTGCTTGTTTATCGCCCACTTTGGGCCAGAAAGAGGAAACCAGCCGATGTCGCGCTAAACAACAGCAGCATGTTTAAGCTTGATCAGCTGTTGTTAGAATTTATTTAATATTAATTTCTAGTATCAGCTGATGTTTGCTGCAGCCACAGCTGTAAAAGCTGCTGGTCATGATGTCGGTTTGGATATGTGGTGAGAGGGAAACATGAAGATGAAACCAGGAGATGTTCCTACTGAATCATCAGAGCTGAACAGGTGATGGAGAAACAGGTTTACCTTTTAGGTGACATGAATGAGTTGAAGGGAAGTTATGAACTGTTTCTGAGAGACAAATAACACCAGGATCCTTTTCTAAGTAGCTGACAGCTGGTAACTGTGCAGGGGCGGATCTAGCAAAGTTTTGCCAGGGGGGCCAGGTGGGGCATTAACAGGGAGAGGGGGGCACAAAGAAATACTTTTCTTTCTTATTCTCATTTAAAATATCTAGCTTTTATTAAATAATTATCTGAATCTTACAACCAAAGTTTTTATCTGATGTACAACGTAGAGAAATCATACATATACCAACAAGACAGTACATCACTGTCACAACAGCGTTTGTTTTCATTCAAAGGCTTTATGGTTTTTCCTATAATACCTGGCGGGCCGGTCTCTAGTCAAAATGCCTGGGCCGATTTTTTGTCCCAGTCCAGCCCTGGCCAAGTGTTTACGTTCCTTAGTGTATGCATTATTGAGACAATCCCGGGCATATGTGAGAGCAAGAACGGCTCAGCACAGTCATCTGTAAAGTATGCAAGAAAATTGTTCTTGCTAAATGTGGAAGCAACAAAATTGTTTCACCACTTGAGACAAAAAAGCAGGCTACAAAGTATGAGATGCTATCAACTGATTATGTGCTACTCACGTCTAAGCAAATGACTCCATACTATAGATACCAATGCTAGTATTCGTACTGAACTGATACCAGAAAGATAGGATCAATACTTTGTTTCTGTCCTCTAAGTTGAGTATGCAAATAACAGTGTTAATTTTTTTAATTAAAAATTAGAACTCAAGTATGCACTATGACAAATGTCTGGACCTTTTTGCTCTTTCATATCAATGCTGACTAGAATTGTGCCACATCATTTAATCCACAATGATCACGGTATCAATTTTGATATGAATTAAAAGATATATAGAGTGTCTCAGGCTCCAGTGATGATTTAGTACCTAAAAAGGAGCTACTGCAATAACTCCCAACAAAGCATAGTACTCTGCAAAATGTGCAAGAAAATTGTTCCCACTAAAAAACAAATTAGTTTCACGAAAAGTAGGAGAGGCTAGCAGCTAATTGTGCTAATGCGTGACTTTGATGTAAACAAATGACTCTGAGTGTAAGCGGTGGGCAGATTAATCCAGATATTGACAGTATTGCTACCAGTAATAGTACTGCTATCAGACACACTGCTAGCCCATACATAAGCTGCCTTTATAGGTTAAAAGTATCAGGATCGGTGTCGATATTGGCAATACTGACACTGTATTTACTTGGAACTGGATCAATACCAAAATTTGCAGTATCACTCAGCACTAGTGAGTGTCACTGGACCACTTGCTAGCTGCACTCCATATGACACGAAGAGCAAACGGTAGATGGAAATTACAGATGTGGTTACATGGTGGAAGAGCAGGGCTTTAAG
Organism: Perissodus microlepis; assembly: GCF_051167445.1. Lineage (NCBI taxonomy): Eukaryota > Metazoa > Chordata > Actinopteri > Cichliformes > Cichlidae > Perissodus > Perissodus microlepis. The sequence goes on along the minus strand of NC_140480.1, from coordinate 3,913,558 downwards.
CAGATGGTGAAAAAGTTTGAGCCAAGATAAAAAACTTTTAGATAGAAAATGTTCTGTGGTAATATTATGCAGCTCCTTATGAGTCACAAAGCTACATCACTTTGTATAAACTATGTGCTCAGCAATTATTATTTATACTTTTACTTAAAATATCCAGGAAAAACACAACACTGATATTTCATTAAAGCTGAGTGACTGTTATTGCGCTATATGCTGCTGTTGCATTATTGTTATAGTATAGTCACACTTCGAATTAGGTTATCAGTGACAGCAGCTCACTGATTAAGGATGGAAAATTTACATTTAATGTGATTGCCTGCAAGCTGCAAGCATCACATTTTCTAGATGTCCTGCGATTTAATTCTGAGATCCTTTCTCCCACCCCTAATGCTGACACAGATTGGCTACAGGCAGTTTTACAACAAAAAAGATGGGCTTTTTTCTGAAAGCTCAAAATGCATGATTTTGACACTAATAAAAAAATTACACAAAAAGTTTTGCTTTAATTCAAACAAACAAATGCACTTTTTTTGTGTTATCACATAAGAGCTGTGATATAAAAGAAGTTTGATTTATTGATACCCCCTTTCCTCTCAAACCCCTTATCACTACTACACTAATCAATAACAGATGTACCTATGTGTCATTATTTATAGCTAAAGTATGCCTTTCATTAATATTAATACAGTCTCTATCGGGTAACAGTTATTAATTATCAGTGGACAGATTATAAAACAAAGTGGTTAAAAACAACCACACATGGAGCTTTTCAGTTATTCATAAATCTACAGAATTACATGCATGGTGTGCATAATGTTAATGCTGTTCTCTGTTCATATGGAGTGGCCTCATCAGTGGCACACTGCTGAACCCATCCACCCTGGCCAGTAGACCAAAGTTCAGCTTTTATGTAAGAACATCCATTACATAAGACTGCAGAGTCTGAGCAGCTCACAAATAATTAATGGCTAGAGGTTGACTGAACACTTTTTTGCATCACTCCTCAGACTCAGTCTGAAAAAACAAAACAAAACTAGAACTTCATCTTTATACTTCAAGGTCACTACTAAAGGTTATTTTTATAAGACATAGCTGTTTAATTCTAAATTTGTCACATCTGTGAAAATACTTTGACTCTTATTGTCATAAACTTAAGGATGTCTGAGCACTCTAGTGCTGCAGAATCAAGCCAAAAAAACTTCTACTTTAATCTACATACAGAGATTCTGCATATGAACATGCACAACCTGTAAGCAAATAGCAACATTTTTGGAAACCAAAGCTTTCTTAGTTCTTTTTGTAGTCAGAGTACTACAGAGCAGCTGAGCTGGCACTGGTCACATGTACGTTAAAATCCATGTGGATAACAACAGAAGGGAAACCTTTCCCGAAAAGCCACCTCAAAACTATCAGCAATTTTATTTGTTTTGTTTTAAATGCTTTTGAAACATGGCCAGCGTAGCCTAGATATTGTAACTACACTCTGGAACGCCCTGAAATACTGCCAGTTGTTTCCAGAAGACAACCAGACAATAAGATTCCACATTGATCCAGTTTAAACGAGTTAGAAGTCATGCAACAGTGCAACAGTGTTGCAAATTAAGTGACGCTTGCAAATGTTTCTCTCATTGGCACAAGAGTTAAGTGGATTAGAAACAGTCATTTTTGGTAAAAAGTTACACATAAATATTTATCATTAAGTTGGAAACAAGCTTGATATTGATGACTCTTCTTTAAAAAGGGGGCCACTGGCTGTAGATTACAGATGTGATCTTGTAATCTGCAAGTGACTGTCTGCTTTTATATCTTTAATTCAACAGTGATGTTAAAAAAGGCTTGGACCCCAGAAACCCTATAACATTTGTAGCTTTTGATAAACTTTATAGATGACTTTAGATGGCTTGTATTTATTTAAATTGTGTTTTCATAATAATTTAATTTAATTTTATATTAATTTTATATTATATACTATTGCTAAAATATTTTTAAAAATGTATTTTCAAATAAATGTTTTTGAAACTTATCAAATCTTTGTAATTGTTCTTCACTACATCACAGAAACATGTAAGGAAGCAAAAACAAAGGAAGCAGAAAAGTGTATAAAAACAAAATTTGTCCCACTGCCCAAACTTCTCACCATGACTGCAGACCACATGAAGGCCATAAGCTGTATTGCTCTAGCTAATTATTTACAGCACAGACAAAAAAAACAAAAACAAGAGAGTTCTATTTTCCAAAATATCACACTACTCATTAAACGCTGATTGCAGTAACACAGAGAATCTATTAGCCAACATAAACCTTACCTGCGACAGAGATGATAAAGGAAGCATCCATGGCATCAATGTCCAGGGTTCTGGCCCGGGCAGACAGGTGGAAATAGGGAATAAAGTAGGCAAGCTGACTGAAGACCAAAGACCAAGTGTATATGCAAAAGAAAGGGTCCTTCAGCAAAGAGAAATCCAGTACTTTGGCTTTTGTGACAGTCACCTCACTTGGCGAGCTTGCATGTGAGGAAAATCCAACAATCGTGGACCCATTCATACTACCATTGAGCTCCGCTGAGCAATCTGGAGTTGTGGGTTTACACTGACCCAGGTCATGATGGGGCTCATGGCCATTTACTCCATTCAGGACCAGTCTGGTCAGTTCAGGGTTCACTGACTGGTCCTGGAGTCCCTGAGTACATTGCCCCCCCACGTTCACGGTGTCCCTATGAGAGGGAGGAGGGGATTGAAGACAGTCTGATTTGGAGACGCCATTGGAAACGTGAGTGGACCCATTCAAACAGTTCTTGGAGTACTCCTTCTCTGAGGAGCTCTTGAGAGAAACAGCAGGACTCTTTTGGATGGCAGAGGAGGTAGGGTTTGAAACAGGTGGCTTTACATTGATGGGTCGCAGCAGCATGCCAGAGGCCACCAGATTCAGCATGAGACCACTGAGAATCAACATGGCTCCTAAACATGACAGTGAGAGTTTAGGATCTAAAATATCACTTTTAGATCACTCCATGGCCTGTATTTCTACACTTAGGCACAAAATTTCTCCTTCTTACCTTGCCAAGCATACCGGTCCAGAAGCAGCTGAGTGAAGGGAGCGAGAGCAAAGGTCAAACCCATACCAGAGCGTCCAATAGCATATGCCGTTGCTAACCTTTTTCTGAAGTACAGTGCTGTGACCACTGAGAAGGCCTGATACAGTAGTGCAAACCCCATTCCTGAGAGGAGCAAACAAGGTTATTATCCGACATTGCGTCAGTCACAGGGACACACAGGTTGGTTTTCCGAATTAATAACACGACACAGAAGTCGTCTGGTTACTAGAGTTCGTGTGGAAACAGCAACATTAAGGTACTTTACTGTTTAGCAATTAGTTAAACTCACCAACTATCACGCCCATGCTGATGTAGAGGAATACCACACTGTTGGCGAATATACTCAACAGGAAGCCTCCGCTAACCAGCACTGCACCGGTGATCGAGGTCACTCTGGCTCCCACCTTGGCACATGCCACAGAGGCGAGGGGCGCTACAGAAGTGAGAGGAGAAGAAACACAAAGGCAAAAAGCTAAATGCAGACATACAGACCAGAAAAGGCTATTAAATACATTTTGTGAAGGAGAGACAGTAAGTCACAAGAAAATAAAACTGTGGAAAATGACGATTTAAAGAGGTGATGCAATAGAAGGAAAAGATTTTTTTTCAGTTTGAACCTCCAGACAGACGCAGACTTGACATGATGGAACCGATCCAGCTGATACTTTCTGCTGAGCCACCAAACTCATCTTGGAACGCCACAAAGAAGATCCCAAAGCTCTTTAGGGTGCCCATAACGAGGACATTTACCTGCACAGACACAAATGAGAATATACAGATAATGACAGATATATTTTCTCTGAGAGAAACTTTCCAGTTAATTATATATAAATAAATGGTTCAGTGGGGAAAAAAAAGGAGATTATAGAGAACAGAGGTACGCATACCAGGAAGCAATGTAGCACGACCATCCAGCCCCAGCCTCCATCTGGAGGGTCCTCATACTGGATCTCTTTCTCTTTGTCCTTCTTCGAGGTCATGGCATCCTTCCTGAACAGGTTCATTATGGCCCTGGTTTCACTTGGAGAAGAAAGATAAAATCAATCACCTCAAAGCTGCAGAAAAAGGATATCATATCAGAAGTTATTTTCAGCATAAGACCAAGAAGCCTTTCAGAGTTTTTTCAAGTAAAGACAAACAGACATGAAAAAATAAAACAATAGAACAACAATGTTCTAAATAAAACTGTGACTTTCTGCTTTTTGATTTAACTTTACAGAAACCCACAAGCCAAAACGTTAAATCATTTTGAATCAATAAAAGTAAAGTCTGATGTTATATATGATACTGACATAAAACATCCATCCATTTCCTTCTGCTTATCCAATTCAGCATCATGGGAGGGATGGAGCCCATCCCAGGTAACATAGGGTGAGAGGCGTGGTACACCCAGGACAGGTCTCCAGTCTGTCACAGGGCTAACATAGAGAGACAGACAACCATTCACACTCACATTCACACTTATGGGCAATTTCACATTTAGAATTACCATTTAACATAACCGCACTAACTGCATGTCTTTGGACTGTGGGAGGAAACGGGAGTACACAGAGAGAACCCACACAGACAGATATATTCAAGAGTAATGCTCTATTACTTTTTCATTTCATTGAGCTGTGAAGTGGGGTGATCTCAGTACTACTAGACCTGGTAACATCTCTTTTGCACCCTATTCAGCTATTGGACTGGATATAATGCTAACACTGCTGAGATATTGTCTCTACCAATGTGTAATGTGTAAGTGTTGATTATTGACTGTAGCATCTTCTAAGTCCCTGTTAGAACTAACACTGTGTCCTGTGTGTACCTGGTAGATGATTTCTTGTCTTTGTTATGTAATAAAAAAATGTTTCGTTTGGTTGGGCAGCTAAAAGAGAAATAGTTGTCTTAAACCTGCAGCAAAGTAAACCTACAGCTGCAAAGCAACATTTCAACAATTTTAAACTACACATTCTAAAGCAGGGGTCTCAAACTTGGCCCGGGGGCCACTTGTGGACCACATCACCCCTACTTGCGGCCCGTATATTGACCTGAAGAAAGATAATGCAATTTGGCTTTTTTGTTGGGGAGGATTTGTTTGTTGTTGTTAAAATAAGTTCTTTAAAAAGCAAAAAATGATTTAATATAAAGGCAATATGAGCAGAGAGTACAAACATGTGGAGGGATTGGCTACGTTAGCTCAGTGAGAGAGTTATTTGTTAAAAAAAAACATTTGTCAAACTATCGTTTTTGGCTTGTAGCTTAAACAGAACTGACTTTTATTCCCTGTTTGAATTCAAAGTGATGCACATGATAACCTGGTAATTAAGTAGAAATGTAAAACAGAAATGCAGCATTGATAAAAAAGTTTTTCATTTACTATTATTCCATGGTGATTCTGACCATTACCAGTCATATGGAATAATGCTATGTATCATGTTCTGCAACTGTCTCCTGCATGTAAAGATGCTGCTGCGTGTACAGTATGCACACGGCCTGTTGATGGTCTGCACTTTTCAACAGCAAATTTAGGAAGACAACTGTTAGCGAGCAATGGTTTTTATTAGAATCCAGTATAGGGGAACAAAAGCATTCCAAACAGATCTATGAATCCAAGAATACGCACAAGAGTTTGTGGGATTAGGAATAAATTTAAAGCTAAATCTCTCCCCCAGAGCGTATCTTAAAATAAAATAAAATGAACTTATACTAGTAGTGATGTCCTCACTGGCCGATACCAGAAGAGGTGAAAGAGGATAATAATGGATTACTGAGTGGTTTAATAATGAAACGATTTTTAACATATTGTGCTACACCCATTGCGTGTGTGTGTCTATGTGGTCTATGTGTAACTAAACAAGTTAAGACTTAAGCTGTAAGACTTTGGCTTATTTCAAATGAACCCATGCCTCTGTTGTTAACAGATTCAGAAATGACTTGCTCTTTTGTGAGCCAGCTTCACTGCAGTTTGACTCCCAACGGGCAACATGTGACCTTGAATTACTTCGGGCCCTTGTTGGAACACGTTTTCAAATACGCTGACTTGTATTAGCAAACATATATATATATATATATATATATATATATAATCACCCTTATTCGAAAATACAAGACAAAAAGAATCATCCATGGAGGCGAAAAAAGGCAGAAGTGATTTTAGGTGAAAAGGTAACAGCTAGATAGAGTTAATTTTAAATAAACCAAATGAAAACTTTCTCACAATAAGGAATAATGACAAACTGAGTCAGCAGCTGAATGCAGGCTGTGCCAGGGTCAGCGATAAAACACAAGGGCAAACAGCAGCACAGATTAATGCATCTCAACAACAATGCAGACAGCAGTAAACAAACTCAGCAGTAAGTTTAGAAACTCGTTTAAAGTTAAGCATCTGTGTTGAGATCCAAGACACAGAAGGATGTGCATTTTAGCTTTCGTAGTGATGGTTTATCCTTAACATCCTGTTTTACCTGTAACTGTTGTTTTACTGGTGTAGAGAAACTGTGACAGCTTCCTCTCCAAACTGCGCTCTGGACACTCCTTGACTGATAAACTTCATATCTTTACAGTTGCCATCTCCACCCATAGATCCACCCATAGCTTTGACAGCCACACATGTTATTTAGCAACCAAACAATAAAAGCGCTTAGGTACCCCCAAAATGTTTCTTCTGTTTTTCTTCTGCCATGGAACAATATGGCAGCAGCTGGAGCTGACTGGGGCCAGTCCCTTTTTACAAAGTTTCATGTCTGGGCCTTGGGCACTCTAGCACCACTAATGGGCTGAAGTTGGATTTGCGCCTAACTTCTGAACGATATGCCCAATTTTCAAACAAGAGCTGCGGTGATCTCTTGGATCAGCCTGGATTCAAAGCAATCCATGATGCCATTCTCAAGCACATTGGATTTTTTGAAAAGTTTTACATGTTTGTTCAAAAGCTCCTTTATTTTTTGCAGTCCTTACCATAATCGGCAAAGCTATCCTTTACACGAAGACCTTTTAGACCTCACCAAATGTATCATATGGCGTGTTCATTTTTAAAAGCTTTGAATCATCACAGCCAATGGAAATGTGCAGCGAGGTGCCAAACAACTACCTCATAAATTGGCAAAGACGTGCATTTAGGATCTTACTGAAGGGTTAAATCACAATTTACCTCAGCTTGGGGCGACCGTGGCTCAGGGGGTTGGGAAGCAGATCTGTAACCGGAAGGTTGCCGGTTCGATCCTCAGGCTCTCTGTCCTGGTTGTTGTGTTCTTGTGTTGTGTTCTTGTCTTGGTTCAAGACACTTTACCTTCCCGCCTACTGGTGTTAGCCAGAGGGGCCGATGGCGCAATATGGCAGCCTCGCCTCTGTCAGTCTGCCCCAGGCTACAACTGTAGCCTTCACCAGTGTGTGAATGTGAGAGTGAATGAATAGTGGCATTATAAAGTGCTTTGAGTGCCTTGAAAAGCGCTATATAAATCCAATCCATTACTATTATCTTCAGAAAGTTATCATAATAACTGTGTGTTACAATAAATCAATATTCATTCGTTAACATAACTGTTATTATATCTCAGCAACCGTTGCAAGTTTTACACTATAAAGCCCCCTGTCCATTGTGATTTTAGCAGAATACATGATCGTAAATTATCCCAATAAAATACTAACGTGTCCCTGCTCAGTGTTTGACAGTCAGTTACATAAGATTGCCACGTATTTGTGACCAGAGATATATACGCTGTCGATGAAGGTTTAATAAATAAGTAAGCCATTCGGTTCTGCTGTATCTGCAGAATAAAGGATTGTGACTTTAAATATTAATCGTAAGTTCTGCAGAAAGAGATAATATGTGTATAAGAAGACGGTACTTCAAGAAACGAGCAGAGCTGTAAAAAAGAAATCTGCAAAAACAAAAAAAACAAAACCACGGGGCAAACTCCAAGTTTACCAAAATATTAGCTGTAACTGCCTATCCTGTGCCAGGGGTACTGGACAGTCTAACACAGAGCAGAACTGTCTTTCACGTAGCTCTGAAAAGGAGGATGTGAAAGCAGGATTCCAGTGTGCAATGTAAAGACAATATTTGAACAGAGCTATCCTAAAGTCTAAACAATGCAACTCTAAAGTGATTCCATACTGACCACAGATGGTTTTTGGCTCAGGCTAACAAGGCAGCTGCACCGGCTGGACAGAAGCCAAAGTCATTGCTCCTCAACACTGCCACTGTTGCCTGATGCATCCCATACATTCTTAATGAGCATTTCTCACACTGCAGTAAAGAGCTGATGTTGAGTGGTGACTACAGACAGATAGGGCACAGCACATGCAGCTGACTCTCCAATAACCTTACCTTTTTTTTTTAAAGCTGTTCAGATGATTCGTTTGCTAGTGAGTAACCAAGTTACTGATGTTTCTATGATAACTACAATATGATGAATTCTAATATGAATTATACTGTATTGACACACCATCAAGTTTTGTCATGTAGCAGGTAATCCTAAATTACATTGGCTTAAGAAAATGGATGGATGGATGTAGCAGCTGAGTCAAAGGGGACCTAACACTCGTATTTCAAGTTTCCAAACTTTTTATTGTGGGAGTCAAGTATCCACCAATCTTCTTTGTGATCTTCTTCTTTAATCAGGCTCCATTTCCAGCATCATGTGACTGATATATCCGCTACCTCTGCTCGACACATGTCCAAACCATTTCAGCCTTGCTTCTCTAACTTTGTCTCCAAACTGAGCTGTCCCTCTGACATACTCATGTTTACCCTGTCCACTCTAGTCACTTCTGTAAAAAGTCTTGATATTCGTCTCCAGCCACTCTACCCTGCCTGTGCTCCCTTCTGAACTGTCTATTGTTTTGAATGGTTGAACCCAGGTATTTAAAGGTATCTACCCTCACTACCCCCACTCCTTGCAGTTTTCCTGTTACACCCTTCTCTCTCAGTCACACAGCTGTTTTGCTTCTACTGACCTTCATTCCTCTTCTCTCCATTGCATACCTCCACCTCTCAACACTCTCTTCCACCTGTTCCCTACTCTCACTACAAAACACGATGTTGTGTCTGAACATCTTAGCCCATGTAGACTTCTGTCTGACCATATCTGTAAACCTGTCATTTAACACTGCATTGCTGGATAAAACCTACAGAGCACACAAGTTTATATGGTAAAGAAGCATATGAGATTAATAATGTTATGAACAACTAATGAACAAAATCCATGTTTGACTTTTTTTTTTTAAAGTTAACAGTAGGTGAAGTTGTGTTTGGTGTTCACAGCTGTTCCCCGCTTGGTTTACTAAAAACCAACAGCTTCAAAGGGCCACCCAAAACCAGTTGAACCATATGAGCATCACAACAACTTTAAACCTTTGCTGCATTTAAACAAATGGCACAACAACAGTGACTTCATTCATTATCTATAACTATCGATTACTACTGACATAAAGGCAGTTATTCGAAACTGTTTGCTGTCAGAAAGCAGTCCACCTGTTTATCCTAAGTCTTTTGTAGCCAGCATTGCTAACTCAGTCTGACTTAGAAATGTATAAAAAGCCAGGACCAAACTAGAGAGAGAGAGCACACAGAGCGGATTAAATGGGAATGAATTGGGCCAGTGTAGTGCAAGAAAAGTATTTCCCCCTATGTGCGGTTAACAAGTTGTCCTTAGAGAGTGCTTGAGCGCATGTTTGTGAATGTGCCGAGTTTCAGGGTTTGAGCGACAGGGGACTGGAGTCCAGCACTTTGTAGTGTGGTGTTCACACTGTGTTACCGCAGATCTTTCATGCAAACCTTCTCTTTGCAAGACTTCATATGTGCATCTGGTCGAATACTGCATTTCATTGAGGTTACTGTGTGTGTAATGTTCTCCAAAACCTGTTCCTAACCTACATTTCCTTCATACTGCTACCAATGAAACTACTGCCAAAACCAAAACACAATGACAACAAATATTTTGCAGCTCCACCCACTGAGTGCAAGACTTTACATGACATCCACACTGAGCAAACTTGTGCACTTTCCCATGAAACACTTGCAATTATATTTTTTAAGTATGGCAAATCCAGTATTTATGACATCCATCTAACAATTCAGCACATCCATATATACTGAATTACAGTCTCCCACTTCCTAACTGGCAAATCACCATAAATATTTGCATGTAACCTCCACATTGCATAACATGACCTTGTTTGTGAAACCTTTCACAGAGTAACAGCTATAGACCTGCTAGACCTGCTAGAGCAGGTCTATATTTGAGTCGAGTCCTAGAGCACCTTTTAAGGTCAAACCAGGCAGACACACCTAGCCTGGCTTTGTACTATTCAAAATAAACCCACTTATTATCAGCCAGTTGTTGTGAGGCAATAACAAAGTTTTCATGCTAACTCAGCATGCAAGCCTCTCTCTAACCTGAGAGCAAACTGGAGCTATAAAATCAAAATTCAAAGATCCAACATTAATGTTAAGTCACCGTGTCTTGAACACACTCAAGCACTCTGCTTTAGGTTTAGCTGGCTACAATTAGCCTAAACAGGGGTCTAAACCAGTGAGATAATTCAAACTCTGAAGTATAGAATAAAAAATATCCAAAGGCCTTTATGCAAATTATCCAACCATGACAGTACACCTATTAGACCAGTTTATTGCTCACTAGAGAGACATTTTTTGTTCATTCTGAAGGGAGAGCTAATTGAATAAATAAAATAACGTGCTTTATTTCCTTTACTACCAGGATGAACTTCTGAGAAGAGGTATGAGGTTTTCAGGGATCTAATGGAAGAATGTGTCGACTTTAATTCACCTGATTCTAAAGACAAATGTTTTTGAGTACAAGGGAGACACTTAACCCCCTTTTGTGCTCAATTAACTCATTTCAACAGTTTCTTTTCTCCACTATGCAGTATCTATGGCAACCTGATCTGTGGGATAATATTTCAGGTTTATGAATTGGACTGAATTTTTTTATACTGTGAACAGGACAATGGCAATCACTGGTGACTGGACTAACCTTATTTGAGATGAAAATGCAAAAAAGGCAATCACATTCAAGAGTTTGCATTTCCAATTTGCAATCTAGACAGCACTTGATTTTGAGTATTGACATTTTTTTCTCTATTAATACGTTGCTTAGAAATGACGGCAAAAATAAAAGGTCTTTTAACTCTTCAGCATTCTAAGTTTCTTTTTATTTCTCCTTTTCCTTTACAGAAGTGGACTAGTTTGTCGAAACCTGCAGATAAACTCAGGCTAAGAAAAACAACCCAAACTAGAGAAAAAAGAAAATAACTTATGAAGTTAAATATGACAAATTGCCAACTAAATATAACAAAAGACAAAAACAACTTCATTTCAGGGCGGCCCCTGAAGTACATCCACTGTTTGACACCATTGTCTGACCCTTACAAGAAGCTAAACTCGTCTCTATGTATCCTCAAGTTCACTCCAGGAAATATTTCATAACTGTGTTTCATCTGTTATCCAAAAGAAAATTGTAAATAGGTAAACAGTGTTTAACAAAAAGCATATTAATGAACATAATCTCAGACTGTTTAAAATCAACACATCACCCAACACTTTCCCAAATGTGCCCCTCCTTTGTACTGCAGTTGGCACATTACTTCGGGATCTTGATTATAAAAGCAGCCTGGTTTGGCAGCTACTGGATCCAAACCCGAGGAAAGCCAAATACAGTTTGAAGGAGAGGTGAGAAACAGATTAATTAAGTACACATCTTAAAATGTGATATGTTTCATTGTTTTAGAATCGTACATGCAGGTTTATTCTGCTCTGGTTGGAACTTTTTGCCCACAGAGGCTTGAGTTTTCTGCTTAAGGTAGAGTTTCCCAAAAATGTTGTGTCAAATTTTAAAAAATAACAAAAAAAAAAGTGCTCCATTAACACACTTAAAAAAAAATTATTAGTGTTAAAAATATCATTATAATAACACCCACAAAATCTTTCACCTGGTTATTTGTGTCCCAATCGATGTAGCTCTGCACCCCACTTATGGGGCCCGGCTCATGGTTTTAGAACCACGTGCTAAGAGTAATATGAGACTTTAGCAGCTGGAGGGTTGGAATCAGGAGGTTCCTATAGCATAACAGTATGAATTTCTTCCAGCTTGAGCTGAAGTTCTGATGGCACCAAAAAAAACCAGGCACCGTGGTTTTCAAACTCCCAACTCATACAAGTTCTTGTCTTTTGGACTCGTACACAGTAAACTCAAAGACTGTTTGTCTCTAGAAATTAAGTCAGACTCTAACTGAAAGTTGTGTTTCCTCTTAATAGCATTTTCTGTGACCCCAATACTGCCCCCCCCCCCCCCCCACACACACACACACACACACACACACACACACTAGTTCTAGAACCACATGGCACTAAAGAGATCAAGGAAACCTTTGCAGATATCAGATCTCTTCAGTGAGGTCTTATATTCAGAGGTTGCAGAAAAAGAATATTCAAAAAGCATCAACGTTATACAAAAAAAACAGTTCTCTTTTCACCTGCTGTGAATGACTATTTAATTCGAATTACATTTTAAGATGTTTAAATCGATTTCTTATTCAGATGAAAATCTTCCTTTAGTAGAGCTTACCTGTTATGTTTTGTAGGTAGAATCCCTGAAGGCACTGTAGGTGAAGAGAAATCTAAGAAGTCCTAGTTTCTGAGTACCACCCTCAGAATGATTGAAGGGCACTTGGAACTACAGCTGCACCAAGATCAGCTTCATAACCTACAAATATAAGTGATATAAAAACAGAAGAAATCATTGTGTTGAAGCATATGTTTTAGCACCTGTCAATGAGGCACCATTTAGAAAGAAGAAAGATAAATAAAACCACAGAGCCTGTAGGGAAATCCATTACATTAGAATACAAGCAAACTAGTTGCATTATTGTTCATCAGTCGTAAAGAAGACCCATCAAGATGTAGTCATAAATGTAGAACAGCGTAAAATAAATAAATAAATGTGTCTATTTTAAGAGTTAACTATGTGTAGCCTGTGGTGAATAACTACAGGCTAAACAGCGAATAATAACTTTCTTACTTAAGTGGGCTGTATCTAAAGGCTTAGGGCTAATACAGGAAAACCAGCTTCACGGTGCAACAATTGTACAAAAAGTGGGTCAAACAAAGATCACACTTCCAAAATAGTAACACACTTTACTCAGATATGGCAAAACATTCGATTGGGTAGGAGTCTGAAAAACAGGGTAGTTTGAGAACATACTCTATCACTGTAATATTTATAGTACCATGATTTGAAATTGGTGAAATGATCTCCCTGTGCTGCATTACTACTGTCAGATAGAGCCTGTAAAATGGGTTTCATTTGACCACAAGATCCAAAATAAACTGAATCCAAAAAGTACTCTAAAAAAAATAAAGATTTTGATAAAAAAAAATCAAAGGATGTTTCTATTGAACTGGGTAGCACCGAGCTCCATATGTAGGCCATAATGAAAGAGGGATGGAGTATAAATGAAAAGCAGGTTAGCGCAGAATTCATGTTAAAAAGGGCAAATGTCTTAAAAGGAGGAGGTATGTTACTTATAACTACACATTAACTGATTAATAAATGGTAGTTTAAGGCACATCAAGTGTGGGAAAAACAACAGCTGGCTTCTTTAATAGTGCCTTCATTTAAAACTTGCTGAACTGGAGCACTTTCCTCTCTTCTGTCAGAGACGAGAGGAATTGTTTTGATAATATATCAAAAAACTAAAAACCTGTTTCTCAAAAAACTTAACCAAACTTTTCATTCTTGACCAAGGTTCTAAAGTTCCTTCACCAAACACACTTTTTAACCACATTTTTAACACTTTTATCATTTAAAGTTATGCGCTTAAATAATTATTGAATGGTTCTACAGTTTCAATGTTAATGCCATGCTTTTAAAAATATTTTAAATTGAGAGCCTACCAATTCAAATTCCCAGCCACGGCTGGCCTCAGCTGCTGTGTCAGGTGTCTCTGTGCACGAAGAAAGGCTCACGTGATCTCTGTGCCCCTCATTATAGTGGGTGCCTGCCTGACACCTACTCCTCGTCCCCTACCTGTGTGACTTTGCCTTCTTCCACCCTTAGCTGGGTAATTACCTTGCCCAAATGCCGTTAATTGTGGCCCCTAATAAACAGCGATACTTGATCAAAAAAGGTCAACCTGTATTTATTTTAGCATTGACTAATGAAATTGATCTTTTTTCATCATTTTTCCATTAGGTTTACCCAAAACCCATGAGGATGCAACCTATGTATGTATGACGTATGTTCAAACCTTCGGTTGTACAGTTCTCTAAGGACCTGTTTACAGAAAACAGGGGCACAATCGAGATATCCGTTATCAGTGCTGACTGACAGCAGGGCTATTCAACTTCTATAGCAACAGGTAGGAAAATTACTGAGGGTCCATACAATAATGTATACAGTATAACTTTAATAGCTATTTTACTAGGTGGCATCAAGTAGTCACGCGCATTCCTTTTCCTTTGTGGTATCATTTTAAGTGCTTCTAGACAGCAGCCAATCCATATAAAAAAGTAGGACAGTCTTCATTATGATGCACAAAGAGCTATATGTAAAAGAAAAAAAAACAGGACAAGAATAATTTGCTGGCAGGCACAACAAATGTAGCTGGTTGGATACTGTATAACTGTATACATCAGACTAACGTTAAGCTTACATTAATTCGGGGCCTGTTCATAATAAGAAAAACGCATCTAATTATATACATTAAGTCTTTAAACCAGGTGTATAAGTGTAAAATGCTCACAGTAAGACAACACAGTTATCAAAGTAATTATAAACTGGCATGTCCATGGCAGAATCACAACCTATTCCAAGCAGTCACAAGTGGCTTGCAGCAGGTTCATACCCATATTTGTTTAAGGTGAAGTCACTAAAACAGTATCCAGAGTAGCAGGGCTGTTTGCACAATCACAACAATAGAAAAATAGATGGCAGTCTTTGTAGTGTCACTAATACAGCATTACATGCTTTAGTAACATTGTAGACTAACCATACATACGAAAAAATGGGTAATTTAAAGTTGTTTCAGCCAATGAGAAAAGCTGGGCTGCCATTTCTTTGCTTGCAGCATTATGCAACCACCCCTGCATCCAATTTCATGAAACTGGAGGGGCGGGGGGGGGGGGGGGGGGGGGGGGGGGGGAAGGGGTGGGGATAAAGGGGAGAGGGGACATGAGCAAATGAGAACCCAATGAATTTTGGGGCAGTTCTTTAGAGGTGGAGTGAATAGGGCATAGGTGGGTTTGGTTTGACGGAAGACGTGTCCCTCTAACTCGCCAGGGAACAGCATGCTCTCGTTGGGGATTGAAAACATTTTCATGATGGAAAGGGACGCTTTGTGCAGTGGGGTGCAGTGGACTTTTTAGCTTTACAGGCCAACACTGTAAAGCCAAAAGTCAAAAGTCCACTGCACTCTCACTGGAAATGCTGTTTGTAGCAAAGATAGAGTGCATTTGACCAATTCAATGTGAAAGATGCACTCATCAATACATTGCTTTTACACAGATGTTTGCCTTCTTCGCTTGCAACCTATTTGATGGAAAATAGGTAACAAGAACACAGCGCTAACCTCAGTAAGAACATCCTCTGAATGTGTCTGTTATGACGGGCGTCCTATCCGACCAAGATTCTGTCCTCTTGCCACACAGAGGTGTGGCACACAGAGGTGTGGCAAGAGCAGACGTTTTGCTTTTAGTTGATAAGTAACATACCTGATTTGACTTTCCGTGTCCTGCACTTTAAGTTTCACAGTTTCCCTTCTGTCATTAACAGGCTTATCCAACACGCACTGCATAGATTTGATTGTTCATTATTTGTGTTTCCTCAGGCTGGTAAAGATGCATTTTCCAGGCGGAGGTCACATAAAAAGTCAAGAATTATTTCAGGTTTTTTCAGGTATGGATGAGGTATTTACTAGATTAATGATGTTGTAGACTCAAGATTAAATGAATGAATGATTAAATTAGTGATCTTTGCGCACAGCATAATGTCAAAACCTGCGATTAGTGAGCCTCGGCATCTGATCTTTCACTCCAATGATCCTAGCTACAGTCACCATCAGTAACTAAGAGAACACCGTTCTGTGAATGCAGACTTAGTAAATAACAATATTTAGTTATAGAAGACCTTAAAGTACTAGGTTAGTTTCAAGCTGGCTTTACAATCTTTGACAAATTGACAGGAAAACTAGTGATCTGCATTGTTCAGGAAAACTACTGGGTGTGTCTTAGTCTTAATACAGTTAATGGGTGCTTTTTTCTCATGCAACTGTAAAGAAATTGCATGCTGTGTACTTCTGTGTGTGTTATAGTCTACTTGCCATCTACCGTGCTCTGTTAACATGCCAGAGAAAAGAAAAAAAAAACCAGTCATCCGGTCCAAAAGTGTTCTATAGCTGCATTAGTAAGAAAGACAACTCAGATTATTTAAAATTTTTAAACATGCTAGATCAACCTTTAACCTTGTTCCCTATTAATTATCTCGCATTAAGTTTCTTCTTATGGATTTATCACCTCGTGTGCAGCTTGGAACTGAGACTTGCTTGTTGATAATTCCACTTAAAAGTAAAAGGCATGCCCTTGCATGCAAAACCTGTGAAAATAAAAAATAGTGATGGACATAGTTGTGGTCACCTGTGCCACTTTTCATATGCACACAGGGCTTTGGAACCACACTGGAATCGCCCCAAGACCGGAGATGCAAAGTCCTATTCATAGTCTCCAGGTGATCAGCAGAGGAACAAGTCAACCATTTCATCATAACATGTTTTATTTGGAGTACTCCAGTCAACATAAAGTGTTAACAAAGCACAAGTATTAGTAATTAGGCCTGTTCACTGCCAGTGACATACTTTTGTGTGGATTATGCATCGATAGCTGAACTTTTTTTTCTCCTGGGAGATTAAATGGGAGTTTACATCTCCTAGGAGATTACATAAACTACGACTTTGCTAAAACTCACAAAAAAATTAATTTAATTATACTTCGTTTATTATTGCTTGGTGACACTGTCTTTATGACTTTTGGTCCCATCAATCAAAATAACCCATATCTTCCAGCAGTCTTGCTTCTACATCAGGAATAGTGAGATTATGGAGCAAGCCTTTGACTTGCAGTCGTATTATAGTGGGGAAAAAACAGGGTGGTCTTACCTTGTGTAGCTGCAAGCCAGTCCTTATCTTCACTTCGCAGGCCGGTTGCATTGCGCCCCTCACTTCAACTCAGCACCGCTGCGAAGTGAAGAGAAGGGTCGCTCAAACAGATGTGAAAATTCAGGCAGACATGGGATGGCACTGACACGAGATTATATCTCTTATCCACCAGACCAAAAAAAGAGGCCCGAACCTGGACTGACGCAATCTAGGTGAAACTCTCTTAACCCCGAAATAACTTTCATGGGTCAACGAGGATACCGGTCTGTTTTTGGACAGTTATATTTCTATCCGTGTCTGAGCTTTGTGTGTGGGAGAACATAGATCTTTACCAATAAAAGAAAAATCCGGTTAAAATTTAATCCGAACATTTCGTTTACTCATCTGAGGAATAAGTAAGTTGAAACGTGTTTGCAGTTAAAGAAGAAGCTGCTCGTACCTTTGATTTCCCCCTACCGTCGACTTGCTTCTGTCCCGCTTTGAACTAGTTTGTTTTGACGCGTAATTTGGGGTTTTCTCGCTCAGAGCTTCTGCGCCCATGAAAGACGTGCGCGTCACCATTGAGGGACTTCTCGTCACAGAGAGACTGCTGCGGGACGTTTTTCTCCGGGGATGATCGTGCCATAACTTTGCCTCTATGCGCGGGACCCTCTGAGTTGCATCTCACATCTCAGCCTCAGCATCGCTCTCTGTGCCGAGGAGCTGCAGAGGGCAAAGCCTTCGCGGAGGAGAACCACGTGACTGTAGCACCAATGAGCCCCAATCTGAAAGCTCGGAGACTAGGAAGGAAAAAAAAATCCCCTCTGCGGTCAGAACCTTAGAGCGAGGCAGACTTTACTCACATTACACGGTCTAGTATGTGAATAGGAGACCATGTGCTATAGAAAGCAAGATAGGCGGGAACTATATCTAAAAATAGGCCATCTGCAAGCAATATTACAAAATCAGTGCAAGTTCTTACAGAGGAGAGCACCCGGATGATACCTGTTCCCACCTGCACCTACTCTCAAAACGACTGGGCCTTTATAGCAGCTCCGTTTAATGATTGCAAACTCTGAAACCAGTTTTTTCTCACCTCTGCAGCGAATATCATCCAGCTTCCAAGAAAATGCCTCAACCATGTAAGACTGAGCAAAGGAGAAAACAATGAATACTTAACACACATTAGGCAATCTCAAAGTCAAGTTAAAGTTTATTAGGGGTTGTTACTCTGTGCACGACAGCCTTGAAATCAAAAAGACACAGGAACAGAGAGCGTTGATATAACAAAGCACGGAGCTGGTTTTGGAAATGATATCAAAGTAACAGTATTACTTTCAGATCAGTGTTTACCATTCAATTTAAAGAACAAGCATCTTCTTATTTAAATATGGAGTCTGAATATACAGAAACAGCAAATCAGTTTTTGGATTGCGTGAATAAATTTAATGTGCACACTTGTGCATACACTTCTTTACAAAAAGAGAGAAAAAAAAATCCTCAGCGAGTCGGTTGTCTTCAAGATGCAATCTTATGAACTGCTACTGTGATGGTCCCGTGACTCCTCACCAGAATGTTTCTAAAGAACAAATAAAGATAAAAAAAAAATGTAGAAACTCTGAGCTGATAAACAAAAACTGTACTGACAAACAGGGATTAGTCAAAGGTGACAAAGTTCAGGAAATGCTCTGTTTTTCTCTATGACATGTTTTCACCTTTGACTGATAAATCTTTTTCAACCTGTCAGTCGTACACTGCTAATATGATGATCAGTATGAGCAATCAATCAATGATTATTACTCAAAAAAAATTTTTTTGTCGTCATCATTACCACAAATTTCAGTAAACGAGGTAAACTAGCACAGAAAGAAAGCACCACTTCCTAGATTTCATCACAAAACCACAAATTTGTTCTTATCAAGCGGTTACAAATGATCAAACTCTAGAAATAATCAGAACAAAATAAATATCCACCTTTAAAAAGGAAACAGTCAAAAAACAATAACAACAAAAAACAGGCTTATCCATTGTCTCTATCCTATCACTTTAAAGTATTTTTAATAACTTCTCCTTTATGGTCACAAGTATTTCGAGAGCTGATGTTAATGGTGCACCAGAAGGGGGCAGCAGAGCTGCAAAAATAAAGTCTTTTTGTCAAGCCTGTGATCAGTTAAAGAAATTAATCATTTGATTTTGGCCTGTTTTCAGATGTTTTTCGGAGGTACTGAAGATATGTTTAGCCTATTTTAGAGTTCAGAAATGTAGAATTATTGTAGAGACACTGACACTGCCCTCGATGTAATAAAGGCCTGAGTGTGTCATAAACTTAGGAGTAGATTTCTAGGAAACCTTCCCCCACTTGAGCTGTGAAAGTAAGACAAAGAGAAGTTAATGTTGAGTGGAAATTCCCCAGGTGAGACCTGGGTGGAGGTCTCAGTGTTTGTAATATGTTAACTCTGTTTTCTCTGTTGTGTAGAGGAATTTGGTGTAGCTTAGGTGAGGAGATTACTTTTATGACCGGCAGGAAGTCACGTACACAGAGACACACACACACACACAGTGCTTTGACTGTTATGACGCACCCACACCTACATGCACAGTCACTCACGTGCACTCACATAGACACACAGGTACACGCACACACAGGCACTCACGTGCTCGTGCATACACACACAGACACAGATTTTGCAGCACACCATGGTGGTTTTATGATAGGGTCGCTTCTACAAAACTGGAGTGAAGATCTGCAGAGGGACACCGGCCTTGCACGTCTTCCCTTCTAGAAGATGGATGCTTAAATGAAGATGAATAAAGGTTTTGTGAAAATGATTACTGAGTTCCGGTGCCGTCTCTGGATGCCCAAGGAATAAAAAGAACCGGGGTGAAACTGATTTCGTAACAGTACTCGTCTCCCTGCATATTAATCAGTGCAAGCACAGACATGCTTGAATTCACTGAGATGGAGAAAAAAAAGGAGAGATGAAAGTCAGTCAAACAAAAACCAAAAAGACAAAAGTCGTGTCAGTGCTCACCCCGACTCGGACTCCAGGCATACGGTTGGAGTATCTGTTGGGTCTTTTGTGAGAGCTGCAGCTTGTTTGGCCAAAACGGACACAACACCGCCATGTTCATCAGACAGGGACCCGCGGCCTGGAAATAAAAGACTTCTTTTTACAAAAAACACTCAAACCAGTGTTGATTAATTTCCCTTTAAGGTCATCGTGCATCTAACAAACTCATGTTGTCTAGCTTCTAGCTGAGGAGCCAAACCAACATTTTTTGATTTTAACACATTTCTTTGTTGATAAGGAAAACCAGGCTACACCTGAAGGAACAAATCCACGGTTTCGAACAAGCACACTAACTTCAGTGCATTTCCAGGCCTACTCTTAGCAACAATCCAAAAAGTTTGTGCATCTGGTCAAGAAGTCAGATCAAGACACACAAAACCCTGGAAAACACAATTTGCTGTTTCTGCACTTCAGTTTTTGTAAGATGAACAAAAATGAACATTTTACAGCATTATGTGGATAATTAGTTGGATTTGTCTGTAGATTTTGTTACGTTAGGACAGACAGTCTGTATGTAAGTTAAGTGGCTGCTGGCTCTAGGTTCATATTTACTACGCGGACATGAGAGTGCTGTGAATCTACTGAACTAAAATGTAGGAAGAAGTCAAATAAATACAGAAAGCTGTCAGAGAGTCAGACAGCAAAATTGTTTGGCCAGTAAGATTTTATTCATAATATTTTAATGAAGTTTTTTTGTTTGTTTTGAAGCACATACTTCAAATACACACAACTATCACACAGTGGACATTCCATCGCAGTGAAAAGTGAGCCTGTGAGTAGAGAGTCTACTTGTATTTCAAAGTCTGATGGTGAAATGTAATAAAATCCACAAATGCTGATAAAGCAGCACATAATCTGGTGTAAGTGATAACCCTTCCAGCTGAGTTATACCACTATCAATATGCTAATTATGTTTTTGAATGAAACATACACGACACACAATTTGTTATTAAAGAGCAGCAATTTTTTGTATCAGAGGAAACCTAGTAAAACTTTTACATTTACAGTGGTCCCTCGCTATAACGCGGTTCACCTTTTGCGGCTTTGCTGTTTCGCAGATTTTTTTTGTGCAATTTTGCATGATTTTTATTTTATTTATTTATTTATTTTTACAGGGCGTTGTATTCTGCGTCCTGATTGGCTGTAGACCATTGTCAATCAATCTCCTCCGTGCCGTGTCTCCTGTACAGTACAGAATGCGTTCAGCTTGTCAAATTTACATAAATCTTCAATCGCTAGCAGTGTGACTCGGAAGTGCTGTACTGTATGTTTGTACGTTTTCTCCCCAACAAACACAACAATGTCAACGAAACGTTTTGCACCGTCAAGGGCAACCGCGGGTGCCTTTGGTTTCATTCTATAATACTGGAGATCATCTATAATAATTATAAAAAATAAAGTTGGCTACTTCGCGGATTTCACCTATCGCGTGTTATTTTTAGAACGTAACCCCCATGATAAACGAGGGACCACTGTACATTTGAAAAATACCGTCTGTAACATTTATACCCAAGTTTGGATGATTTTTACAGGAACTACATCAAAGTTAATCAAGGGATCACTAAAACATTTATTAATCCTTGATAGAGCAAGCATAGGAGCAGGCTGCGCATGACTCTCAGTCATGTAAAAAAAGAATGTTTTCACGGGACTCGGTGGAGCACACTGCAGCCATCTTGTTCATGATGTTTAACATTTAACACATTTACCATGAGACATCCACTCATGGGAAGATTGTGGCATTGTGTGTTAACACACACCCAAAATTTCAGCTTTCATAATTAATTGTCTTTCATTCTCACTTGACTTATATGCAGAATGAAAATGAATTCTCCATCAACATAGTTAAAGTTTTTTAATTATTGTATTTTATTATTGTATTAGAATAATGTATTAGTAGTGGATGGTTTAAAAACAACTTCGAACTTATTATTCCAAAACTAATGATTACATTTGACTACAAATACAGTATGTACAATGCTAATACTCAGATCAGTATACAATATAGTTTTACTACAATTTTAAGTTGAGAAGCTTCTATTCTTTTTGAATAGTTTTTCCCTTCATAGTGATGTGTGTCTTTCTGTTTCATGCAGTGACAAATGTCACTAACCCATTATGATGAATGCTTTAGGTAGAAATTTTAGTATGGCCGTTGAGCTTCAACAATTAACAGATTGCAGGTAAAAAAAAAAATTCCCCACATTTCCAAAGAAATGCCCACAACCTTTTTATTATGAAGGAGCTTGACGTGGATTTTTTTAAATTAATACTTGTGTTTTTACTTTGTTTATTAGAATTATTCTTTTGCTCTTGAATCTGTTTTATATTGTCTTATGTATTACATTAAATGCTTATTTGTAGCCCTGTATTGATCAATAAGAACTTAATGTTTTCGTGAAAACAACACCACTCGGTACTCTCTCTCCCATCCAAAGCGTAATGACTTATGGCTAAATAACCCATAACTTTGAGCATCTGAGCAGTGACACCAGTGCACTTTGACAAGTAAAAGGCCAGTTAACGTGAACTAGTTTGGGGTTTCCTCACTTACAGCCCAGGTTGTGTCCTTGTTGATCCGTGCAGAGCACACCAACCACTGCTGGATTCTTCATGCTGCCACAAACAAACACACAGAAGGAGCGAAAGTCGCTTTAAAGGTCACAAAAACGTAAAACATATACTCAGTGCTAGAGTGGTTTTAACTTACGTATCATCGAGATGCTGTTCGAGGGTCGACTCCATTGTTACCAATCGGGAATAACTTAAATCGAAGTTTGCTCAATGAAGCTGTATTTTTGTTGTTGTCTGCAATCCTCAACGTTTCCGGGTAGAGTCAGCTGACTGTCACATGAACTAAGGGTCCTTATGAGGACCAAAATATGCCAAGCGCGGAAATATACAATAGTATGTAGGACCAAGTGAGTCATGCGCATTGAAATAAAGCGTTTCGTGATTTAATGATGAATGATGCATTAAAATACATTCCCTCATTCATTCATTTATTGGACATTCAGGCATTAATGAAGTCAATAATTATTTGATAATTCAATCGAAAATAAAAGGACTAATCATAAATAAATATTTCTAAATGAACTATAAATCCATTAATTTAATAAATTAATGGATTTATAGTTCATTTATAGTTCATGAATGTCATTTTATTTTAAATATTTATTATAATAAATATTTTAAATAAAATGGCATTAAACTAACAAATAAAAACTTAATAAAAAAAACATTTTTTTAATGCCAAATTTAAAAACTATTTTTTCAAAATCTTTTAAAAAAAATGCAATTTATAAAAGAGACATCGCTAAATGGATTTAAAAAATCAATTACAAATACAAATTTATTTCTGACATTTAAAATGAGGATTCCCACTCCCCAGTTTAAAATCTATTGCCTGCTTGCATTCACCTTTTCTGTTTTCTATGGGGTTAACTTCTATATTATCTAATTCATAATATATTGGCCGTTCTTACGTTCATATAAAGCACAGAGTTTGTGACTAGATAGATCGATATTTGCTAATACATTTTTGTAACTTCCATATTAATTAATTGTGCTGGAAAATCCCCGTAGATCAGTAGTTTCTGAAAAACTCAGAACAGTTCTTCTGGCACCAAAAACTATGCTACATTCAAAGTCACTTTAATCACCTTTGTTCTCCATTCTGATACTCAGTTTGAATTTCTTTTTTCTTTTTTTTCTCCTTCTTCTTTTTTTTTATTCTTTATTATTCATTCATTTTCTACTTTCTGTGCTATAAATAGACACACAGTCTCTAAGCACCAAAATCCTTTATTGCATAGAAACATGGTGGTCTATTTTTATCATTACTAAAGCACTGAAATTCAGAGTGTGGTAAAATCAGCGTTTGGATGTTGCAAACTTAAACTAAATCAGATATTTCCTCGCATTTTAGCAAAGCTGCATCTCAGGCAGCTCAAGATATGAACTCAAAGAAATATACTCCTCCATCACAAGGTCAGTATGTGCATACAAGGGAGTAACAATAAATATGTTTGCTTTTTTATTCATAATAACTGTGGAACGTTTGGGTTTTTTTTTCATTCTGCACAAGGAGCCAATCAGCAGGTGAAAAAGAAGCCGGTAAGTGATGAAAGTGTTTACACTCTGTTTACATCTTCTTTCAGCCCATCGATCCTCATTATAAAGAACACTGCTTTCTAGAAACACACCAACTTATTTTATCTTATTCATGTTTTCTTTTCTTTTTTTCTTTCTTTTTGCCTGTCCCATTTAGTTCTTTAGCCATCAGAATTGTTGTCTGAAGACCAACAAGGATACCCAATGGATTTACTTTGCCAAATGGATCATCACAGCCTTGCCATATTGGTCCATTTGATCAACCTTTGTTGTTATTATTATTATTATTTTTTTTTCAGTTGTTACAGACGGGACAGACATGACTGAGGGATAGGAAAGGGAGAAAGAAAGATGAAGGAAAAGAAAAACAGAAGGGAAGAGGGACAGTGAGAAAGGGCACTTAAAAAGAGAAAGAAGAAAAAAAAATCTCCTGGATCTCTCAGTTTGAATTTCAAAATGTCATCTCGACTGTCTCAATGCCTAAATAAAGAGTCATCAAACTTGCATATTTAATGAAGTGGCCAGTGAGTGTATGTCACAGTTTTGTGTGCAATGAAGCCAGAATGCAGGACACAACACAGAGGAGTCAATAGAAAGCTGATAATAAGTCCAAAAGCACAAAGAATACAAGGAGACCTGAAGACAACACAAGCACATGCACAGGGAACAAAACACCAACATGACAAAGATGAAAGTAATCAAGACAATTCAACAGACAGAAAATAAGATTCAAAAACAGGAAATCAGAGAGAAATAAATCACACTAAAGCAGGAAACAATCCAAAGGCTACAAATAAACACAGAGACAGGAAAGCTCATATTAAAAATGAAGGGAACACTGGAGAAGGGAACACTGGAGGACACAGAAAGATAAGATGAAGGGAATAACAGAGGCAAGCACAGAAGGAACTTAACGCATGAGAAATGACTCAAACTAGGAACTGAAGCTAAATAAAGATCATGGATCCAAAACAAGCAGTAGGTTTGTTACCCATCTGAAAAGGCATCCAAAACACTATGAAAACTAAACAGGAGCCAGAACTAAAAAAAAACCAAAAAAACACCCCAACTTTGCATAACATGAATAAACAAACAAACAACAAACAAAAACCCTCGAGAATTACAGTTAAAAATAAGATTCCAGACTCAAATATAAAAAGGAAAAATTCAAAACCCAAACACTGAACAAAAAACAAACAATGGACAAAACACAGGACCATAACATTTATATCATGGTTCATATTCCCCACTCTGCGAAAAGTGTTTGATTCATGAGTATAATATTCAGTACAGTCTTCTGTGTCCCGAGGTCCTCATTCACTGAAGTAACTGTCTACACTAGATAGGTTATGTAATGAAACCTTGCTGCTCTATATTTCATCATTCATCTGTTACTCTCTTCATACCCACCTCCACTAGAAATTGATTTTGGTTCTCAGAGGTGTATAAATATAAAATCAGATTAGTTTAGTTTTTCTTCTGAATATATTTATTGATTATTCACTTCCCAATGTATTCCTATGGAGCAGTCACTCGACACCCACAAATAAGCTGAGGTTGCCTAAAACAACTCCAATGTCGAAGGTGCTCCTCGGTACTGAGAAGCAAAATCACCCCTTCAAACACAATCTTCTCCACCATCCATGTAACATAACAGAATGACTCAGCATAATAAATACAAGGACGGTAACAATGGCTTTTATTGCATGTAAAATATAGCAATAATACTTTGGGTTTAAAACAGAAATCTTGTTTCTTGTACCCTCTTGATGGCAGATTTTGTTAATGTAATTTCTTTAGAAGTTAGTGTGAGGCCTCTGGGCACACCTCCACATGATTTCTGCTGCCTGTCCCAGGATGGCTTGGCTTCAGTGCTCCTGCTGACAGGGCAAAAATGGGTGAATGTAATTATATGGCCACTGCATTGGAGGAATCCATCACCTGTGCAGCAGCAGGGTAATGTCCTGCTGAGTAACCCAAGGGGTGCTCTCCCCCTCCCTCCTTCACTCTAATTTTTTTCTGTCTTTGGCTCTCGTCTTCTCTCGCTCATATTTCTCTTTTCGCAACTTAAATCACAGTCTGCCCGTTTTCTCTGACAACCAGCTGCTCATCACTGTCCAAGCAGTCACGTACTCACAGACGCATGTAAAAGTATAAGTCTGTGCATAAGGAACAATTTTCAGCCTGCTTTTTATGCCATACATGCATGCTTATGTATCACGTACACATCACATACACACAGTAACTCCTGCTATCTTCATGAGGACAGCCAATAAAATACTAAATCCATAAGCCCATTGCTGTAACCTTAGCCGTCACAGCAAAGCCAGTCACTCTGACCTTACTGAATTCTCAATGAAACCCTAAATCTAAGTCTTTTCCCTAATTTCAAATTAAAATTTGTCCTCCAAAGATAGCAGAACAGGCCTGCACACACACACACACACACACACACACACACACACACACACACACACACACACACACAGAGGAAATCTTTAATCTTGTACAACCAGAGGTTGGTATAAATCCAGTTATTTGTGACCTATACATTAGAGCTGCAGTAAATCTGCAAATGAGCTGGATCTGAAATAGAGACCTGACTCAGAGTCGATGTATCACTGCGATCATCACTACCATAATTCAGAGACATTAAGACTCATTATTCCTATTCTCATATCACTTTAGTGGCACTGTAGCTTCGACGTCTCAGTGAGGAGTGGTGCGAGGTTTTAATCATTCATTTAAACCTCTTTAAAACACATAGCATCATGACACACACCATACAGCAGGGGTCAGCAACCCTAGGCACGCGTGCCACAGTTGGCACGCGAAAGGGTTAACTGACGGCACGAGTATTCTCATTGTGCTGACTTTTTACAATCAGTTACAATAACTCGTACTGCGTACTAGCTAGCATGACGGAGTTTCTATACAGCTGGGTGGGTGCTATGATGTTACTGATAGTGAACTTTATTTTATTCATAAGGTTAGTTAGTAGAGTTGCCAACCGTCTCGTAAAAAGACGGAATCGTCCGTATTCAGAGAAATTATTACGCGTTTCGTATTGAGCTGAGAAGGGACACAGTTTGTCCCGGACTTCAGCTACAATGAAAAAGACACAAAGCTGGATTTATTCTGTGTCTTTACGCTGCAGCTGTTTCTTCTTCTCTCATTCTCACCCCTCTCTCTCCTGTTGCTACTTCAATCATGAAACTGATCAATGATCAGCTGATCGGCTTTTCTCTCTTGTTCTTTTATCTCCCTCTTTGCGCCAGAAAGAGGAAACCGCCGGATGTCGCGCTAAACAACAGCAGCACGTTTAAGCTTGATCAGCTGTTGTTAGAATTTATTTAATATTACTTTCTAGTATCAGCTGATGTTTACTGGAGCCACAGCTGTAAAGCTGCTGGTCATGATGTCAGTTTGGTTATCTGGTGAGAGGGAAACATGAAGATGAAACCAGGAGATGTCCTTACTGAATCATCAGAGCTGAACAGGTGATGGAGAAACAGGTTTACCTTTTAGGTGACATGACTGAGTTGAAGGGAAGTTATGAACTGTTTCTGAGAGATAAATAACACCAGGATCCTTTTCTAAGTAGCTGACAGCTGGTAACTGTGCAGGGGCGGGTCTAGCAAAGTTTTGCCAGGGGGCCAGTTGGGGCATTAACAGGGAAAGGGGGGCACAAAGAAATACTTATTGTTTCTTATTCTCATTTAAAATGTCTGGCTGTTATTAAATAATTATCTGAAGCTTACAACCAAAGTTTTTATCTGATGTAAAATGTATAGAAATCATACATATACCAACAAGACTGTACATCACTGTCACAACAGCGTTTGTTTTCATTCAAAGGCTTTATGGCTTTAATACCTCGTGGGCCAATCTGTAGTCAAAATGCCCGGGCCGATTTTTTTGTCCCAGTCCAGCCCTGGGCACGACACACAGTGAATTAATCTGAGAAGGTGCATTAAAAAATAAATGGTGCACATCGCAAATTAGCTCTCATAGACACATTAGTTGTGCCGCTTCTTAATGACGGTATCTTAGCTAACAACCCCAAGTACCAGATTCAACTTGTAATTGGCTAAAAATAACTTGCAACAATGCTGCTTCAATGCAACATCGAAGCAGCTGGAATCCACAGCTGTGTGTGTTCATGGAGCTGCATTTTCACCTGCTGGACATCACTACCTGACAAGTTTAACTGTCCTCAGAACATTGCAGAGGCCTTATTGACAGTATTTGGCTCTACATATCTGTGTGAGCGGATTTTCTCTCACATGAGTCCTCAGACAGCCGTCTGAATGCTGGACACTCGGAGACCTGTGTCTCTGAGTGGGAGACCAGAGATCACATTAACATGTGTGTCTCTGTATTAACAAACATGTCATATTGGCCAAGTTTATTTATCTTATCATTGTTGTGAGGAGACCATAAATAGCATTTGTATTTTCTGTTGTACAGTTCATTTGCTGTTATGGATAAAAAGTCTTTTTTTTTGTTTCAAAATAGCTGATAACTATTCGCTGATAGCTGCCAACATCTGCGAACAAATATAATTCTATAAAGTGGTTCTAGTGTGTAACTGTTCATATAGAACGTTATTACATTTATTGCTAATGCAATCATATGGCACATTGACTTCTGAGGAAATTTTAAATGGCACTCGTCATCAGAAAGGTTGCCTACTCCTGCCATACAGTAATGTGATAAATAAGAAATATCGCATTCTCGTTTCTGTTTTACCAGAAGACCAACCCACAAGTCAGTAATGTGGTAATGTCAGTAAACTCATTAGATGGCTTTGATTTTTATTTGTTTTGTCTTGATCACTTCTGATTGACAAATAGCTCAGGACTTGTGCCCTTTCTTCCACAGACATGTCAGATTTATTTTAGTTTGTATAAATGTCATCAACTCCTGAATTGGTTCTTTTGTTTTTGTTAGCTTGGTGGAAACTCTTACAGCTCCGGTCCAGAGACGATGTAGTCGAACCCTAAAGTGAGTCTTCATAAGCCATCATCTGGATAGGTGAGATGACAGAGCTTCTGAGTGGACAGGCAGAAGGGGTGTAAGGGGGATTTTTCTGGCATGAGGAGGGAGGAAAGAAGAGAGGGAGGGGAGAGTGTTGGGTGGGGGGGTCACAGGTGGATAAAGAGAAGGAGAAAGGGAGGCTGCCTTCTCTAAGGAGTTGTGTAAACGTTGAGGAGTGGCTGAAGAGTCGGGGAACCAGCTTGACGTGCCACAGAGACAGTTCACAGTTGTTGTGTGGTGCTGGGGGTGCTGAGAGAGTCCAGTTCTCTTGTTGCTGTCATGGGTTTCAGGGAGGTGCTGCTGTCCTTCCTCCTGTTGTCTGTTGGGAGCTGGTGCAGAGGAGCTGTTATCACAGGGGTAAGATGGAAATTTCTAATGGAGCAACTCAATGTTAAGGTTTTTGATTTATCAGACTAGAGCAATATTTTAATCAACTCATCAATCTGTGTGTTGTCATATTGAAAGTGCATTTTACATTGTGTCTATCATAACTGTAACTGTTGCTTCAGTTCAGTGCCCCATTCCAAGTGGAATGGGGCACTAGTATATTCAAATAATTTTTTAAAAAAATCAAGAAAAATATTTAAAATGTCTGTTTCTATCATTATAACTTATGTTTTTGTGTGTGGATGAAAACTGAACACATCACTTCTCTGGATAATATTGTTAAATTTCATTACAAATGACTAATGACAGATCATATCCTCCCCCGCTTGAAGTTAACTGGAAAAATCAGAGGAAATTATCTCAGCCCCCTGAATGCTATTCATTTGTAAATGGGTTAGGGAGAGGACAGGGAATAAATCAAATGGATTTCACCGTCCAAACATGGGAGGGTATCTCTATTACAATAAGTAAAAGTTATATATATGAAAAAGATAAACTCTATATCTATTACCATATATGAAGATGAAACAGATTTACTGGCAACAATAGAATTGCTTTTATTACTTTTTGTCTAGACCTCTGCCACCTTGTCTTTCTATCTTTCCTGCAGGCTTGTGAGAGAGATGTGCAGTGTGGTTTTGGCCTTTGCTGTGCTGTCAGTCTATGGCTGAGGGGTCTGAGGATGTGTGTCCCAAGAGGTGTGGAAGGGGATGAGTGCCACCCCTTTAGCCACAAGGTGGGGATAAATGTGATGTCAGTTATAATAATCTTCCAGTGTTACACACACATACGCACACATAGGCACACACACACTTTTATCCTTCTTTCCTGTTTTAAGAAATTCTGATTGCATCAAGTGCTGTCAAGCTGGCTGAAGCCTTAGAAAAGCTGCTGATAAGTGCAGGGGGTATTGATTGCTCTCAGCAGATCTGAGCCATATATCTCTTTGATTATCTGGAACAGGCGACGATTACTTCTACTAACACCACATCCATCTCTGAAACTCAGACCGATTAAGAGAAGCTTTAGGGCCTGCAGTTCCAGTTGTCAGCTCATAAAGGATTTAAGCTGTCAGATTACCCCAAAGCTACTTTCCTTTTTCCCTTTTTCACGCTTCCAGGTACCCTATCCAGGGAAAAGGCAACATCACACCTGCCCCTGTCTCCCCCACTTGGTGTGCACCAGGTATGCTGACAGCAAGTACAGGTGTACTGAGGACTTCAAAAACATGGACTTTTAACGGACGAGAGAACACCCAGAATGATGCAAGCACAACAGCAAACAGAGTGGAAATCCGAACGGCCTGCGGATCAAAATCTTCTTCAGTGACTTTATTCTTCATTTGTGTACTCTATGCACTAAAATGTATGGGTTCTACTGATGCACACAACAAGCACATAAAAAGAAACAGGGAAGTGTAACCAACAAGATCTACAATAAACATGAGACAGCTTTAATTTAACAAGCCAAATGTTACCCCGAGAGTTATTTGTGAACCTTTAGCACATCTGCTGTTTCTTTCATGCTCATTTTATATTAATTTATCATGAGACGTGTTCGAGTATTACTGTCAATAAACATATACATAAAGTTGTGTTTTATAGAGGGCTCAGTTAATATTGTTACATAAAACATTATGTTCCGTATGGAATGGAAATGTCAACTGGTTTTAATCACGGTGTGATAACGGTCATAAACAGAATCTTAGTGCAAATACTTTCACAAGCAAACTGACCTTGTATAATATATTTGATTAGTGCATACGTGAGTCAAGGTGAAATTCCCTCATGTTAAATCGTTAGTAGTTCTTTTTTTCTTCTGTCTTAAATTGAAATGTTCCGTGTCCAGTGTGAAATCATGACCTGACATGTGGACTTCAAAAGCTTTAACTAATAAAAAATTAATAACAGGAAAACATTAAGGGAAAAAGTAGTATAGATCACCAGAGATGTTATGAACTGGGAGTACCGGTATTACCCTGCAGCTGTGAGGTACTTGTGCTGTCCTTTACTTACTCTACTTGTTCTTTATATTTATACTCCACTGCATCTGTGTAAAATATTGTCCTTTGTACTTATATTTATTTGACATCTGCAGTAACTACTTACTTTTTAGGTCGAGTTATCATGTAGAAAACATTTATAATGCTCATCAAATACAGCCCACCGTTACAGTATATAAAGAGCTGCAACCTTAGCTACAGCATAAAACACCACTTATACATAAATGCACAGCAAATAATAATAAACCAGAATAAATTCAAATACTAGCCACTTACATCATTTGTTTAATGTAGGATTACATTTTGCTAACTGTAATTGAGTATGTTTTGATTGGAGTACTATAATTGCTACTTCTAATGGGTGTGAATACTTTATGCTACCAATTTGTTAAATGTTACTGCAGCGTAGTACAGAAAAACAGCTATTGTTTTTCAGTGAACTTGTGAAAATTGAGAAAAAGTGTTTGTCTAAATCTTAAACCTAACCCTAATTTCAGTTTATTAAGTCAAAATTTTGAGATAATAATGAGAAATTTTGACTTATGGATGGCAAAATAAGCAAATAAATACAGTGGTGGAAACAAGTTTCTGTAATTTACGGGTCACACTTTCACATGATTACATCTTTGCTTGTCCTACCTTTGTTTTATTGTTATCAGATAAACCTTTCCAAGTAATCCAAGCTCATATCTTTGGAAACCTTGAGGAAAGTTTACATACTGGTATTAAGTAGAAGGTCTGGACATCATATCTCCTGAACTGCACACCAACACACTGGTGCACCTGTTTAACACTTACAGTGTATTTAAATGATGTGACGAATAATAAAGTCAATCCTTTGGAAGTTAGTTGTCATTTTCAGTAGATACCCTGTAAATACAAGTTTGACTTTTAGAGTTACAACTTTTAAGTTGATACAAAACATTTTTTTTACAATCTTCCTAAACACTTTCAGTGTTCACAAGCTTAATGGGATATTTGTCCCCAGATAAGAGTCTGTTTTCCAAATCATATGCTTCTTATCACCATCTTTCATATCAGCTTATAGGAAAGGGCATTTCAGATAAACAACCTTGATTAGTTGTATATAAGGGCTGGCCTCAGCAACTGGACGTTCACTCATCTGAGTCTACCTGTAAAGACAGCAACATGGTGAAGTGGCTCGTCGTTTTGGCTGCCCTCGTGGCTTTCGCTGAATGTCTCCATAAGTAAGTCTGACTTGGTTGGTTGTTTCTTTATTTGTTTTATGTATTTGACATTAAATACATAAAAAATTGTGAAACTCTCCGTGTTCCTATGAGGAAATCTAAAGGTCCTCCTGCTCACCTGAATATCGCACAGACATTTCTCCAGCTGTAAAATTCAGGCTTGCCTTGCTCATTGCATGATTTTCTGCTCACGCTGCTACATGTAGGATGCCCCTGATTAAGGGAAAATCTGCCAGGCAAACCCTCAAAGAGAAAGGGTTGTGGGAGGAGTACAGGAAGAGTCACCCATACAACCCAACAGCCAAGTTCTACGGCAGTGGCACCGAGTCCATGACCAATGACGCTGACGTAAGCCCAGATTAGTAAAAAGCTTTAGATTTTGTTCATGTCGTTGAAAATATACCTTGCTTTACTTTTTCAAAATTGTCTTTTTAAATCTGTATCTGCATCTGTGTACATGTGCCTTCTTTATCTGTCCCTCTAGTTGTCCTACTATGGTACGATCTCCATTGGAACCCCTCCTCAGTCCTTCTCTGTCATTTTTGACACCGGTTCCTCCAACTTGTGGGTCCCATCAGTGTATTGCAACAGTTCAGCCTGTGGTGAGTGCCACTATGATGACTACCGAAGCCCAGACAACATGGTACAACCTGGCCAGTATGGTTTGAACATACAGAAATGTGTACCTCTGCTATTAGATACTGTTCAAAAATATCCCTTTTTCATTTTAGGCTCTTTTTCAT
The DNA here is from genome assembly GCF_051167445.1 of Perissodus microlepis. Classification (NCBI taxonomy): domain Eukaryota; kingdom Metazoa; phylum Chordata; class Actinopteri; order Cichliformes; family Cichlidae; genus Perissodus; species Perissodus microlepis. Next base: position 3,879,770 of record NC_140480.1, on the reverse strand, counting down.
TCATGAATTTTATCCATAATGTAACTTTTTTCCAACAGAAAATATGCTCTTAACTCGTGAGGCAAAATCAATATACAAGCCTAGATGAACTTGACCACTAGCAACACTGGAATCCTTCGAGCATTAGTAGAAGTCATTTAGCAATAATAACAGAGCAGCACAGTTTGACTATCACAGTGACTTGAGATTTCTGCAGTATTTGCACTTGCAACTCTGATTCTCCACATAATGAATTGGTTTACTTTGGTAGCACATTCTTTCTAGCTTGTTCTAGTTGTAACTTTACCAGCAGAACAACACTCATTGCCATCACTGAAATGCTAGACATCCAAGTTGTATAAAATTGCAAAACTTAAAAATGCATTCCTCTGCAGAGAACCACAATCAATTCAACCCATCACAGTCATCCACCTTCCAGTGGGGTGACCAGTCTCTGTCCATCCAGTACGGGACTGGCAGCATGACTGGGTTACTGGGCAGCGACACTGTTGAGGTAACCAAAACCCGTGGAACAAAAAATTTAGTCTATTTAGACTTCAGATGGGCATCTCTCTGTGGTTTGCTGAACTGTGAGTGACAGCTGTTTTGCATGTCCAGGTGGGCGGCATCTCTGTGGCCCAGCAGGTGTTTGGAGTGAGTGAGACAGAGGCTTCTTACATGACTTACATGCAGGCCGATGGGATCTTAGGACTGGCCTTCCAGAGCATCTCCTCTGACGATGTTGTACCAGTTTTTAACAACATGATCACTCAGGGGCTGGTGTCAGAGCCCATTTTCTCAGTCTACCTGAGCGGGTACTGAAATAAAATGGAATTCAGTTGGCTGGAAAATCTTTATTGGGTTTTTCTTTTTGAGTATATTTTGTGAATTTATGATGTGATTTTCTCTCTCTCTCTCTCTCTCTCTGTGTTTGTTTGTGTGTGTGTGTGTGTGTGTGTGTGTGTGTGTGTGTGTGTGTGTGTGTGTGTAATATCTTAGCAATAGTGAACAGGGCAGCGAGGTGGTCTTTGGTGGTACTGACAGCACCCACTACACTGGAACAATCACCTGGATCCCTCTGTCTTCTGCCACCTACTGGCAGATCAACATGGACAGGTGCCAATAAGTCATCCAAAAGCTGTTTACTTCATAGCCAACATCTTTGCTTATAGCTTCATATCAGACACAAAAAATCACAAGGTTATAAAACTTCTTGGCTTGACTGTAATTCAACTTTCCTCTTCACAGTGTTACCATCAACGGGCAGACTGTAGCCTGCTCTGGCGGGTGCCAGGCCATCATCGACACTGGCACCTCCCTGATTGTTGGTCCAACCACTGACATCAACTATCTGAATAGCTGGGTTGGAGCCTCAACCGACCAGTCAGGAGATGTGAGTCATACCGTCGTGACACAAATTTTCCCCTTTTTCTGAACCCAGAGTAAACAGACATTTAAGACTCTGACGTCAGAACTTTGAAATAAAAATAATTAAGTGGGATTCGGATAGCTGCTTCAGTTGGAAAACTGTAAAATACCAATAAACAGATTTTCTTCTGCCTCATGGCCTCTGACTTTGTTCTGCTGACAGGCTACAGTGAACTGCCAGAACATCCCGAGCATGCCCGATGTCACCTTCACTCTCAATGGAAACGCCTTCACAGTCCCTGCATCTGCCTATGTTTCTCAGGTCAGTAAGACCATCCTGCCAACCACAGCACCAAATAATACAATACAATAATGAAGATTTGAAGAAATATATCTTTTCTTTCTCCCCTGTCCACAGAGCTACTATGGTTGTATGACTGGCTTTGGTCAGGGTGGCAACATGCAGCTCTGGATCTTGGGAGATGTTTTCATCCGGGAATACTATGCCGTCTTTAATGCCCAGTCCCAGAACATTGGTCTGGCCAAGTCAGTGTAATGACATCAGTAATCTCATAAATACTCATGTATTTTAATGGCATGGGAGAGTTTATGCAAATGAGAGTTTGTGGAAAACGTGCATGTGAACATGTTGTAGCTGCCTTTACATTAAACAGATTATAGCAACGCATAGCATTTCTGTGTGTGTGTGTATCTGTGTCGACTGGACTTGCATGGCTATCTACTATTATCGCACATCAGTAGAATAAAGCGTTTCTGTGTTGTGCTGAAATGTCACAGGAACAAGAATCAGTCCACGTGTTCTTTTATACACTCGACCTTTTACAAAGGATCTAAAAGTTTTCACTTTTTTATGGTAAGGACAACAGGCTAAGAAAAAAATGACCGAACAGCTCTCAGAAGAAAAAAGGGCAGGTTGCCACTGACATCGAAGAAGCTGATAAGGACAAACATTGATAGAACAGATGATAACCTGATGACATGCTTTCACAACTCTGCTGCTATCTCAACCTGTGAACATGAGAATGGGGAAGTCTCAAACACAGACAAAGCACACATTCACTGCAGAGACAGAGTTAACTGTTTTAATTTCATTTCTTATGCTGTCAATATTTCTCCATTAATAGCTCATTATTATAAACATCATCAGATATCAGATTTTACAGTCCATTCAAGGTTTGGGATACAAAATAATCAAAATAAAGTAGAAGTGATCAGTCTCTGCTTGATCATTAAACATCTTTTAGTATTTAAGCAGTTAACTGACATATACATAAAAACTTTCCAACAAAACACTGACAAAAGAATTAAAGTGGATCAGACATTAAAATCTGTAACTCAAATTCACGGTTGGATTGCCAGTATGGAGTATTCCACCATCCCAGCATGCTCTTCGTCGGCAGCTCCTGTTGGTGCTTTGTGCATCCTCACATTTGCATACACTTCTTCCGGCTTCTGCAGAGCCCTGAAGTCCACCATTGTGTAGACTATGCCGCTCGTTTCCTAGTAGAGACACATTTTGCCAAGAGACAGTGTTTTAGAGGAAGTTTAGATCATAAACATGTCTCCAATTTAACATGATAGTGAGTCACAGCGACTGCTTGTTCCCTGTTTAGCACGTACCGAAGCTTCTTGGTTCAGTGAGTCACAGTGAGTTTCTCCATATTTGTCTACAAAGAAAAACAACAGAACTTCACATCATTTACCCATTTTATAAGAGGAAAAAAAGAATATATTTTATCATAAACTTGGCAGACAGTCTGAGCTTTGCGACAGCAGTTTTCAGGGAACTGCTTACCTAGTGGTTTGGATTTTGTCCTGACTCTGCAGCAAACAACACCAATCACTGAACTGATGAACATCATCACTGTAATTGCCACAATGACAGCCAGCGGCAAACTAAAACTCCAGGAGACTCTGAAGAGGAGCAGAGCACAAAAATGAAAAAAACTATTCATGTTTCAGACACAGGAACAATTTGACCAGTGAGCAACAACAAAAATGAGCAATGTGCAGAGTGACCACCTGTTGCTGTCACCGTGGTCCTCTGCTAAAGCAGGTCTAGTGGACTCTGAGAGTGCTGTGGATGTGCCGGGGGCTTTGGTGGTCCCTGTGATTGGAGGCTGTGAATGGCTGAAGTGATCTGAAACTTCTGCAAATTTCAGAAATAACAAAGTCAAATAAAAATCATGCTTAAATACAGCTAATAAACAATGACAGTAACGACAGCTGTTGCATGAAATGCATTTAGAGCATCCTGTCAAAAGTTTTATAAGAATACTCACCAGACACTTCTACATAATAGTCCCTGTAGATGTGATTTGGGGTTCCCAGCACGACACACCTGTAAAAGCCTCCATCTACAAATTGCACATTTGCTATTCTAAATTCAATCCAGCCATCATTTTCTATTTTGGTCACTCTTCCTTTCAAAAGTTCACAGGTATATCCTGAACTGTCCATCAGCCTGTAGCAGCCTCCCGGATACAGTTTACAGCAAGCCTTGTTGTAACTGTTGTAAAATGAAGGAAAGGAGAGTCTCAGGAAAATGTGCTCGAACTCTTTAATCCTCTCCTGGCCTTTTAGATGACAGATATCTGGAAAACAAACAGCTGTCAATACAACTTCTCAAACACTGGAAAAAATGGAATAGCCTTTTTTTCATACCTATTAAAAGAATAAAAACAATGGAAAACTTCATCTTCATTGTGATGCTTGCTAATTCTCAGCACTTTGGGATAGTTTTAGTTTTGAACTCTTGCTGCAGGATTGAAGGCTCCTCCTAAAGAGGAAAGAAGAGGAAGTTGTCTGTGCAACAGCTGGAAGGCACAAAGACGTGCTCCTCACGAGGCTTTGGGAACTGTTGCTGGACACGTCTGTGGCACAGCAGTTCTGTGGCTGATTCTTTTTTTGACTGTGTTATGTGTCTGCATATTGGAAATGGACACAAATGGAAATGGACAATGGAGAGTCGAGGTATAACACTGGAAAAGAAATATGAAAATGCTTTCACCTCATATCCAACAGCGAACATTTGTCTCATAGTTTTGCATTTACACAAGAATGTGATCGCTTTAGGAGCTCATTAAGTTGCATGACTAAAATCTGGATTATAATTATAATGGGAGACATGCAAAACACAAAATGTACTATTGCTTTTTTATATGGTTACAATTATAAAATAAAACCAACTACATGAAACATATGCTGGTAGCTTTATTTTATTTTACTGCACAGACAAAGACACAAGGAGATTAACCGAACTGGTTCACTTCTGATGCAACATTTGTGTTTATTACATCGTATGTGTGTGTGTGTGTGTGTGTGTGTGTGTGTGTGTGTGTGTGTGTGTGTGTGTGTGTGTGTGTGTGTGTGTGTGAGTGATTCAGCCTCCAATACTATTAAAATTTTTTACCATATACTGTGATTTCCATTAACACGTTATACTGTCATAAACTACAACTATGCCTGCCAGTGATTTTGTGAGGTCATTAGACTTACTTAGAGCTTTTTATTGTCATTGTGCAGTTTCTTGCACAGCGAAATTGGGTAGCTGGACCACAAAGGTAAAGTAAGAAGAAGAGAAACCAATATACAACGAAGGCGGAAAAAAAATAAATAAATAAATAATTAAATAAATATAATAAAATAAAAAACAGTGTATATGTATACATATGTGAGTGGAACTATATACATGGTGTATGTGTAGGAAACATTGAAACAGACTGGGACCAAAATAATTGCACATGAGCCAAAAATATTGCACATTAAAACAAATATTTACCAAAGCTGGAAAACAGAGTATTGAGAAAACATATTTCGATTTCTGCTGAGACATTTGGATGGTACAGTCAAAATTTAAGGATACTTGCTGAAGTTTAAACCAAGCATTTACTTTGAATGTGGCGTGGTTGTTGGTTTCAGTATTTCAGAAAGCACTGATCCACTGGCATTTCCCACACAGTCATCTGTAAGAGAAAATATCCAGTAAACGGAGGTTCTTCAGAAGAAAATGTGTTGCTGACATCAAAGGTCAGAGGAAGAAGGCCAGACTGCTTCAAGGTGAAAAGAAAGAAACAGTAACTCCAATAACCATGTGTTACAACCAAGATATGAAGAAAAGCACCTCTGAATGCACAAGACATCGAACCTTGAAGCCGACTCTTTACAGCAGAAGAAAACCACATCGGATGCAACTTCTGTTAACTGAAGTATATATATACATATATTATTCCCCGCTCGCCCCTGCGGGCAGTCAATCCTTCAAGCTCGGGTCCTCTACCAGAGGCCTGGGAGCTTGAGGGTATCTTAGATGTTCCTAGGACTGCGCTCTTCTGGACAGAGATCTCCGATGTTGTTCCCAGGATCTGCTGGAGCCACTAGCCTAGCTTGGGAGTCACTGCAAATGACTCCCAAGCTATATATACATATACATATGTATATATATTATATGTATGTATATACACATACATATATATATATATATACATATCAGTTGGTGGCATGCAGTCTGACTACATCACATTTTAGTACCTGCTCAGATCACTTCGAAGCCCGGCCAAGCAGGCACCATTTAGTACCAAGTACCAGGTACTGTGACATAATGGAAAACCCTGAAAACTGTGGCAAACTGTGGTGAGTCGATCTGATTAATTACTAATGTAAAAGGGGCTTTTTGAGACAGTGGTCTTGGTGCAGTTACAAATGAATTTCAGAGCAGTTCATTTATGGTATAGACTAACCATGACAGAGACACACAACCATTAACCTCTTTATGAATTAGAAAAAAGAGATGCTAAATCTTGTCATATTATGATTTTTTTTCAAATGCATTAGATTAGTGCTATCACTACAGGGGACAATGCTGCAGCCTTATTTGGTCTTGAGCTGCACGTTTACAAGGAAAGAGGATGATGCTTTTCCTTCTTTTACTTTAAACAAAACATCTCAGTTCAGTTCTATTCTCTGACACACTGTGGACATTTTCAGATTTGGTAGAAACTCTATCAAGATTTTATTCACAGCAAAAAAAAGTGTACAGTACCTATTTCATCTACTGGCATCCATAAGCTCCTCATACAATGTAATATTTTTTGTTATCCACAAATTTTCACATTTACTATTTGACAAAAAAGGGAAAAAATATTAAAGAAGTTATTTAATTTGCGTTAGAAAAAAATAGTTTTAGTGATTGAATGTTATGTCTGATTAATTTCTGAATTCTCAGACTGGTCCAGTGTGCAGGCGAAAATATGGGTATAAAAAGATGAATTCGGTTCCATGACTTTTAGTTTTAAACAAGTTTTTGCCAGATTTAAAAACATTTATATTTATATTTATATATAAAAATATTTGTGCTTTCCTGTTATTAACGACTGCTGGTCTAATAAATGTTTTAAGCATTGTATCAGTATGATATGTATTCATTCTAATACACAAAACTATTTATACAATTTTTTGCACAATTTGTTGGTTTGATAAATTAATCTTGGAACACTCCTGTGAGTAAAGCTGGCATACAAACATGAAATCACTTAAAATACAAGAAAAGGATCTTTTATAAAGCCCACTGAGCCTGGACATAAACCCAAAGCTACATGAGAGTTTCTTAAAAACAGGTATATGAGATGAATAAATTCATAGAGAGAAAAATGAAACAAAGTTTGATTTACCAAATCTGCTTATGAACTAAACAATAGTAGTAAAGCACTCCCGAATCTCCCGAGTGATCACTGAACAAGCTTTTCTTCTTTTCATCGTGGAAACATTCACGTGATCTTTTTTTGTTTGTTTTGTTTTTGCATTTGTTTTGCTGTAGTCTGATGTGACTATGTGTTTCACATTCATTCACATTGCTTTTTCTGTAATCGGGTGTCATTACACTAACTACAGTACTAGTGATGCTGTGATAAAACCCTGTGAATATGTCGAATCTGTCCGGCCAATTGCTTCGCCAAAACACACACAAAGCCCCATTCAACAGCTCATTTGGAAATACTGACATCTGCTGGTCATTCACTCTACAACAACCCTGCTGTGATATATCAGTGAGTATGTGAACGTAATCATGGTTCACAAATAACTGGATTTATACCAACCTCTGGTTGTACAAGATTAAAGATTTCCTCTGTGTGTGTGTGTGTGTGTGTGTGTGTGTGTGTGTGTGTGTGTGTGTGTGTGTGTGTGTGTGTGTGTGTGTTTATGAAATGACCCCTTTTGCGAAGATGTCACATGCTCACAAAATGCTGATAATTTTAACATTTTTAGTGGCTCCATAATGTGCTTGCATTCTCCTCGGAATCACCTCAGACCCAGATCACGTAAAACACTGCCTGGAATTCTGTAATGTGTTTTCAAACGCTTGAATCACATAACGCGGGAGTAACGTTGTTTAAGAGAAAGGGGGCTTCAGTTGTATTTCTGAAGAACGACAAAAGCCTCGACACAGACGTAACTTCCCTAACTAAACAAGTTAGAACGAAAGAAGCCCCCTGCTTACTTACATTATGATGAGTGTAGAATGGATGTTTTCACAGCAGGTATGGACAAGCATATGATCACAGCTACCGACATTTTCCCAGTATTACTATAGTATTGGAGTATTAGCTTTAAAAATGCTGTTTTAAAACAGACTTTAAACAAAGTGATTTTAAGCATTCCACATGAGCTTTTCAAGAATTTGCGTCACTTAAAGCACATTATGTCAGTTTGTTTAAGAAGCAGGGTTGTAGCCATTTCATTATGATGTCACTCTCAAAGATCACAGAGCAGATCACATAGCATTTGTAGAATCAAGAGATCTGGTACAAAGACGTGCATGTGGTGTCTTATTGCACCCCAAAATGATATGTGGCGGGATCTTTTAGTGGTTTTTGTACAGCGGATCGGTTAATTTGTGCGCGCATACCACCCCAAATGTACCTTGCATTCAAGAAAGACCTCAACTGTTACTGGAACATATGGCTCAGTTAAACTGCAGGTCCAGGTTTACAGGTCAGCTGTATTTCTGCTACATGCACATGGAATTGACACTTCATTGCATATACATCTGCCTCCCGTTCCTTTTGTTGTTTTAGGTTAATACTTTAAAAGGCAATTTAAAAAATGAAATAACGTGAGAGTTATGTCAGGTGGCATTGTATGTGTGTGAAAGCTGTACATTTCTCCTCAAATCAATGTTTTGATTCAGTGTGTCAACCCATGTGGTACTTTAAATTACACAAATGAAGGTTTAGAGTACTGCAGTCTAGTAGGTATTGACTCAAGCATGATTTAAAAAGCATTACAATTTGATCATGACCCTAATTCAGAAAGCATTAATTTTTTCCTGCAAAAGAACACAACCTCCAGGCTTTTTCAGCATTGTCAGTTTGTGCAAAGAATCATTTTCCACTACATGTACAACAGGTGAAAAACAAATTAAAATAAACAAATTAAACCTCCCAAGTGTTTTTTTTTTATTACTATTATTTTTCATTTCCTAAAGATTAATTGAAAGGTCCATGGAGTTTGGAGGGTGAGGACCCAGGAAACCGCAACAAGGAGGAGAGGGACAGAAAATGGCAAGTCACAAAGGAGGCCTTGGAGACCATGATGAAAATGTCCACCTCACTCAGGCTTTTTGCTTTAGACTTTCCATTCTGGACCAATCTATGTGCAGAAATGTGCCTAAAACCCTGAAAACTGTTAAACTTACCACAGATATTCACTTAGTGTCTATAATAACAACATTTAATAGTTTCATGAATTGTGTTCATCTCATACCCAAACCACCTTTATCAAATTCTACTCTAAATTCTGCTCTAATACAATACCAGTACTCATGACCAGAGTGCACAAATGCAACATTGTTTTTTCATACTTGACAACACAATAAAACACAAGAAAAATCAGAATATGTTTGAGATTAGGATTTTTATTTGATGGTAAATCTATTTTTTTATGTCAGGTTTTTTTTTTTAATTTCATTTTGTTTTACTTTGATGCTATAATGGATGATTTTAAAATTCAGTTAAATCTAAGATTATATAGCATCACAGCAAAACAAGAGTCTCCTCAAGGTGCTTTATAATGTAAGGTGAAAACCCTACAGTATTAGCAGGAAAATACCCAACAATCAAAAGATCCCCTTTGAGCAAGCACTAGGCGACAGTGGGGAGGAAAAACTCCTTTGATAAGGAGAAACCTCCAGCAGAACCAGGCTCAAGAAGGGGCGGCCATCTGCTGCGACCAGTTGGGGGTGATGGAGAAACAATATAGGGAGACAAGATGAAATATACTTCTGTTGGCCAATTACATTGTTTTTGAATAAATTATTAAATGCTTCGAGATCTTTAAAGAAGCATTGTAGTGTGTGTGTGTGTGTGTGTGTGTGTGTGGGGGGGGGGTGAAGCTGGTCTTTTAGTCATCGCTGCTGCCCTCAAAGCAGCCCCTAAACGGCTTCATTAAAGCTTTTCCCACTGCTTGAAAGAACCTTGTAATTTTAGACTTCAGTGGGGGATTGAGTACAACCTCAATAGTCATGTCCAGGAGATCCAGAAAAAGTTCATCAAAAGTGTAATCATCTGGTGTAAGAGCCGAATGTACAAACTGATCTGCAGAGTCAAGCTCCTTTATAAGGGCCTTACTCATTTTCTTTAGCATCCGCCGTTTGTTATTTTTAAGAGCACTCAGATATCCTGGGACTCTGACCTTATCTAGAAGCAGATCTGTAAGACGCCTGGTGATCGCTTCGTATTTTTCTATATTCAGAGTGCTTGTGTCGAAACTACATTTCTCCAGGAGCTTATCTAACAGACAGTTACTGAAGTCTCTGACAATTTTCTCAGACTCCTCCTGTAAGTTTTCAGAGGTTGATGGCTGACTTTGAGCTTCTGTAAGCCCAGCTTCAGTGATTGGTTCAGGCTCAGGGCTGTTTTCTGGGGGTGGGCCCTGCTCTAGTACACTCACGCAGGAGACTGTTTCATTTTTGGGAGGACAATCTGGACGTGACTCTGGTTCAGACAGTCTGTCATTTTCTTTTTGCTCTGTTGGAGTCAGTGCTCTTAAAATCACATCCTGGATGTCTCCCACGGCACCAGAAATCGTGTCACTTTGGACAGTTTGATCCAAAGCATCATTCTCTAACCACAGAAGAGTGTTTTGCAAAAACTTTTGCACTGAGTCTTCTACAGTCACATAGAGGACCTCGGGCGAAAAGGGTAACTCATCTGTTGGCTCTGCAGACCTAGAGATCACAGAGTCTGAAAGACATTTTCCTGATAGCATCACAGGGAGTACATATCTTTCAGTTGACTGGAGATAGTCATACACTTTATCTGTCAACTCCCTGGAAAACATCTCAGTTTCCTTTATCTTTTCCAGGGGGTTCCAGATACGGTTAAAATGTTCTGGCCCGTTTAATTTATCAAACATTTGTTCAAGAATGGGTTTGATGGTGTTATAATCAACTGGGGAAGAACTTTTAAACATGCTTTCCATCACTGGTGTGTTTACATAGCTACAAAAAGAACTGTAGTTGTCCAAACAATCTGCTGTCTGATCATCAAGAGACTTGACCGGTTCGTGGAGACAGACGAAGAACCTTTTGTTTTTCTTCACCAGGTGTTTTATCTCTCTGATCATTTTGTAAAACTGCTTTTTGGCAAAAGCGCAGAAGCAGTCTTTGTGCAGCTTTTGGTCATTGCTTTTTCTGGATGGGATGCATGACGCGAAAAAGTTTTTCACCTTTTGGATAATTGCCTGCACATTAAAAGCAGGTTCGCGTGAGTCACATTTCTCACTAGATGTGACATCTTCACCATCAAAAGACTGCAGATGATCAATTATTGTGTTTACAATGTCAGCTGCAGCTATTTCTGCTGGCGTGCTGGGACGCTGGAGACTTTCAGCTGTCTCAGCATCTGTGCACTTCTCGATTTCTGTGTCATCTTCGGCATTGGAATACTTCAGAGTGTCAAGTATTGCATTGACAACATCAGCCACGATCACTTCACCTGGGGTGCTGGAACGACTTTCCGCCATCTCTCCAGTTTCACTTTCTTTTTTCTCTACAGGCGTCATGTCATTTTCATCCTTATTGTCCTCTGTGATTCCTGTGTCTGTGCTCCATTTGGTGAGAGCGCTGCTCACCTCCTCAACAACCATTGCCTTCTCAGAGATCTTTGATTCAGTACTCTCTGCTCTTGAATTAGACGGGCTAGGGGAACTAGCTGCGCCGCCCTTTGACATGCACTGGCTGCTTAGCTTACCTGCACATTTTTCCAAACATGAGGCTGCGTGAGAGACCATGCGTCGAAGGTTTTTTGTGGTTGTCATTTTTCCACTGACATAAACGGCAGGATCTGACCGTAAATCCGGGTTGTTTAAGAGTAGAGTCAGAGCTGAGTTGACCTTTTCTGAGATCTCCAATTCAATCAGTTTTGTCAGCTTCTTACTGGACTGACAGTTTTCATGGGGGATGTTAAGAGCGATGCCAAAGCTGGTTGAAAGAGAGTCTCCCAGCGACGGAGCTATTTTTGCCACAGGTATGCTGATATCTGTTTGGGACAATTCGTCTGTCATTAACTCCTGAAGTGTGGGAAGTGCAGATTTCAGGATGCCGGTAGAAACTATCTGAATGATTTCGATTATCATATCAGCCAGTAATGCTTGGAGATCAGAGTCCCAGATTCCCTGTTCAATCATTCCCCATTGTACCTGGGAGAACTGATCGAAACACTTGGTTATAGCAGGTAAAATATGCTCGGGAATAATGGGGATAGCGCCTGTAGTCTGAAATTCAGCCATTGTGGACGTTTGTGTGTCAGTAAAATTATTTGAAGGACTTTGAAAATCTAAGTTTCTAGAGTGTGAAGATCGCGGTCTGTACATCTCATTTACTTAACGTTAAGTAGTAGAATGTGAGTCCTGGCGGGGTCTATATAAGGGCTCAGTTGACTGTGACGTCACGGGTACGTCAAAGCGTTCGCTTCTTCACATCAGGAGATCAAAGCGTTCGCTTCTTCACGTCGCACGCATGCGCACTGTCTGTGTTTTGAACTCCCACGCACAGGCTTCCCGACTTAAACCGCTAATAAATTCTTACATACACATCGTGTTGGTGTAAAATACAGTATCTGGAAGCGAAAGGACATTTAGCCTCGTTATTTACTCTCTTAAAATGCACAACACCCATATATAAAGTAAACGGACGGACACTGCAGCGAAACGGAGCTCTAATCTCCGAGTGTACAACCTCTGGACCCAGCGTGATCATCACCTGTTAATATGCTAACATGACTAACGCCAGCATCACTGCACGTAGCTCCGCTTATTTAAGCTCGTGTTAGCCTAAATACGTTCCAGCAGTACTAGCCAGCAGCCGATTTTAATAAGTTAACGTGCTCTTGACAAATAAACCCTGCAGAAGCTCATACTGAACCAGCACTGAGCGCAGTTACCTGCTTGTACTTACAAGCACTGAGTAAGGCTGAATAAAATGAAGGCTGTCCAGTCACTGTGCTATGCCAAAGTTGAACAAATGTCTGATATCGTCTGAATATTTCTTAATGAGGTATTGTTCACAAAGTTACCCGTGCAGTGCTCTATACAGCTTACATCCTTTGAGAGAAATCATTTCAAGTATTAATATTTGTTGTCCAATACTCAGGAGCTGCCCTCAGATTCAGACCTCAGCACCACTCAGTGACAACAGAAAACTCATCCTTTTTCTTCACTCTTTGTAGCAACTCCAAAATTAACCGATGAAAATAGTACATAGGTTAAAGTACCACATGATGTACTGTCAGTGAAAGCTGCACTTGTTTTATTGATAAAGTTAAAGAAAAAAGTCAAAGGGATTAATCATCCATGTAACTGTGTCACTATAAAACACTTTAAAACAGGCTTTAAACAAAGTGATTTTAAGCATTCCACATGAGCTTTTCAAGAATTTGCGTCACTTAAAGCACATTATGTCAGTTTGTTTAAGAAGCAGGGTTGTAGCCATTTCATTATGATGTCACTCTCAAAGATCACAGAGCAGATCACATAGCATTTGTAGAATCAAGAGATCTGGTACAAAGACGTGCATGTGGTGTCTTATTGCACCCCAAAATGATATGTGGCGGGATCTTTTAGTGGTTTTTGTACAGCGGATCGGTTAATTTGTGCGCGCATACCACCCCAAATGTACCTTGCATTCAAGAAAGACCTCAACTGTTACTGGAACATATGGCTCAGCTAAACTGCAGGTCCAGGTTTACAGGTCAGCTGTATTTCTGCTACATGCACATGGAATTGACACTTCATTGCATATACATCTGCCTCCCGTTCCTTTTGTTGTTTTAGGTTAATACTTTAAAAGGCAATTTAAAAAATGAAATAACGTGAGAGTTATGTCAGGTGGCATTGTATGTGTGTGAAAGCTGTACATTTCTCCTCAAATCAATGTTTTGATTCAGTGTGTCAACCCATGTGGTACTTTAAATTACACAAATGAAGGTTTAGAGTACTGCAGTCTAGTAGGTATTGACTCAAGCAAGATTTAAAAAGCATTACAATTTGATCATGACCCTAATTCAGAAAGCATTAATTTTTTCCTGCAAAAGAACACAACCTCCAGGCTTTTTCAGCATTGTCAGTTTGTGCAAAGAATCATTTTCCACTACATGTACAACAGGTGAAAAACAAATTAAAATAAACAAATTAAACCTCCCAAGTGTTTTTTTTTTATTACTATTATTTTTCATTTCCTAAAGATTAATTGAAAGGTCCATGGAGTTTGGAGGGTGAGGACCCAGGAAACCGCAACAAGGAGGAGAGGGACAGAAAATGGCAAGTCACAAAGGAGGCCTTGGAGACCATGATGAAAATGTCCACCTCACTCAGGCTTTTTGCTTTAGACTTTCCATTCTGGACCAATCTATGTGCAGAAATGTGCCTAAAACCCTGAAAACTGTTAAACTTACCACAGATATTCACTTAGTGTCTATAATAACAACATTTAATAGTTTCATGAATTGTGTTCATCTCATACCCAAACCACCTTTATCAAATTCTACTCTAAATTCTGCTCTAATACAATACCAGTACTCATGACCAGAGTGCACAAATGCAACATTGTTTTTTCATACTTGACAACACAATAAAACACAAGAAAAATCAGAATATGTTTGAGATTAGGATTTTTATTTGATGGTAAATCTATTTTTTTATGTCAGGTTTTTTTTTTTAATTTCATTTTGTTTTACTTTGATGCTATAATGGATGATTTTAAAATTCAGTTAAATCTAAGATTATATAGCATCACAGCAAAACAAGAGTCTCCTCAAGGTGCTTTATAATGTAAGGTGAAAACCCTACAGTATTAGCAGGAAAATACCCAACAATCAAAAGATCCCCTTTGAGCAAGCACTAGGCGACAGTGGGGAGGAAAAACTCCTTTGATAAGGAGAAACCTCCAGCAGAACCAGGCTCAAGAAGGGGCGGCCATCTGCTGCGACCAGTTGGGGGTGATGGAGAAACAATATAGGGAGACAAGATGAAATATACTTCTGTTGGCCAATTACATTGTTTTTGAATAAATTATTAAATGCTTCGAGATCTTTAAAGAAGCATTGTAGTGTGTGTGTGTGTGTGTGTGTGTGTGTGGGGGGGGGGTGAAGCTGGTCTTTTAGTCATCGCTGCTGCCCTCAAAGCAGCCCCTAAACGGCTTCATTAAAGCTTTTCCCACTGCTTGAAAGAACCTTGTAATTTTAGACTTCAGTGGGGGATTGAGTACAACCTCAATAGTCATGTCCAGGAGATCCAGAAAAAGTTCATCAAAAGTGTAATCATCTGGTGTAAGAGCCGAATGTACAAACTGATCTGCAGAGTCAAGCTCCTTTATAAGGGCCTTACTCATTTTCTTTAGCATCCGCCGTTTGTTATTTTTAAGAGCACTCAGATATCCTGGGACTCTGACCTTATCTAGAAGCAGATCTGTAAGACGCCTGGTGATCGCTTCGTATTTTTCTATATTCAGAGTGCTTGTGTCGAAACTACATTTCTCCAGGAGCTTATCTAACAGACAGTTACTGAAGTCTCTGACAATTTTCTCAGACTCCTCCTGTAAGTTTTCAGAGGTTGATGGCTGACTTTGAGCTTCTGTAAGCCCAGCTTCAGTGATTGGTTCAGGCTCAGGGCTGTTTTCTGGGGGTGGGCCCTGCTCTAGTACACTCACGCAGGAGACTGTTTCATTTTTGGGAGGACAATCTGGACGTGACTCTGGTTCAGACAGTCTGTCATTTTCTTTTTGCTCTGTTGGAGTCAGTGCTCTTAAAATCACATCCTGGATGTCTCCCACGGCACCAGAAATCGTGTCACTTTGGACAGTTTGATCCAAAGCATCATTCTCTAACCACAGAAGAGTGTTTTGCAAAAACTTTTGCACTGAGTCTTCTACAGTCACATAGAGGACCTCGGGCGAAAAGGGTAACTCATCTGTTGGCTCTGCAGACCTAGAGATCACAGAGTCTGAAAGACATTTTCCTGATAGCATCACAGGGAGTACATATCTTTCAGTTGACTGGAGATAGTCATACACTTTATCTGTCAACTCCCTGGAAAACATCTCAGTTTCCTTTATCTTTTCCAGGGGGTTCCAGATACGGTTAAAATGTTCTGGCCCGTTTAATTTATTAAACATTTGTTCAAGAATGGGTTTGATGGTGTTATAATCAACTGGGGAAGAACTTTTAAACATGCTTTCCATCACTGGTGTGTTTACATAGCTACAAAAAGAACTGTAGTTGTCCAAACAATCTGCTGTCTGATCATCAAGAGACTTGACCGGTTCGTGGAGACAGACGAAGAACCTTTTGTTTTTCTTCACCAGGTGTTTTATCTCTCTGATCATTTTGTAAAACTGCTTTTTGGCAAAAGCGCAGAAGCAGTCTTTGTGCAGCTTTTGGTCATTGCTTTTTCTGGATGGGATGCATGACGCGAAAAAGTTTTTCACCTTTTGGATAATTGCCTGCACATTAAAAGCAGGTTCGCGTGAGTCACATTTCTCACTAGATGTGACATCTTCACCATCAAAAGACTGCAGATGATCAATTATTGTGTTTACAATGTCAGCTGCAGCTATTTCTGCTGGCGTGCTGGGACGCTGGAGACTTTCAGCTGTCTCAGCATCTGTGCACTTCTCGATTTCTGTGTCATCTTCTGCATTGGAATACTTCAGAGTGTCAAGTATTGCATTGACAACATCAGCCACGATCACTTCACCTGGGGTGCTGGAACGACTTTCCGCCATCTCTCCAGTTTCACTTTCTTTTTTCTCTACAGGCGTCATGTCATTTTCATCCTTATTGTCCTCTGTGATTCCTGTGTCTGTGCTCCATTTGGTGAGAGCGCTGCTCACCTCCTCAACAACCATTGCCTTCTCAGAGATCTTTGATTCAGTACTCTCTGCTCTTGAATTAGACGGGCTAGGGGAACTAGCTGCGCCGCCCTTTGACATGCACTGGCTGCTTAGCTTACCTGCACATTTTTCCAAACATGAGGCTGCGTGAGAGACCATGCGTCGAAGGTTTTTTGTGGTTGTCATTTTTCCACTGACATAAACGGCAGGATCTGACCGTAAATCCGGGTTGTTTAAGAGTAGAGTCAGAGCTGAGTTGACCTTTTCTGAGATCTCCAATTCAATCAGTTTTGTCAGCTTCTTACTGGACTGACAGTTTTCATGGGGGATGTTAAGAGCGATGCCAAAGCTGGTTGAAAGAGAGTCTCCCAGCGACGGAGCTATTTTTGCCACAGGTATGCTGATATCTGTTTGGGACAATTCGTCTGTCATTAACTCCTGAAGTGTGGGAAGTGCAGATTTCAGGATGCCGGTAGAAACTATCTGAATGATTTCGATTATCATATCAGCCAGTAATGCTTGGAGATCAGAGTCCCAGATTCCCTGTTCAATCATTCCCCATTGTACCTGGGAGAACTGATCGAAACACTTGGTTATAGCAGGTAAAATATGCTCGGGAATAATGGGGATAGCGCCTGTAGTCTGAAATTCAGCCATTGTGGACGTTTGTGTGTCAGTAAAATTATTTGAAGGACTTTGAAAATCTAAGTTTCTAGAGTGTGAAGATCGCGGTCTGTACATCTCATTTACTTAACGTTAAGTAGTAGAATGTGAGTCCTGGCGGGGTCTATATAAGGGCTCAGTTGACTGTGACGTCACGGGTACGTCAAAGCGTTCGCTTCTTCACATCAGGAGATCAAAGCGTTCGCTTCTTCACGTCGCACGCATGCGCACTGTCTGTGTTTTGAACTCCCACGCACAGGCTTCCCGACTTAAACCGCTAATAAATTCTTACATACACATCGTGTTGGTGTAAAATACAGTATCTGGAAGCGAAAGGACATTTAGCCTCGTTATTTACTCTCTTAAAATGCACAACACCCATATATAAAGTAAACGGACGGACACTGCAGCGAAACGGAGCTCTAATCTCCGAGTGTACAACCTCTGGACCCAGCGTGATCATCACCTGTTAATATGCTAACATGACTAACGCCAGCATCACTGCACGTAGCTCCGCTTATTTAAGCTCGTGTTAGCCTAAATACGTTCCAGCAGTACTAGCCAGCAGCCGTTTTTAATAAGTTAACGTGCTCTTGACAAATAAACCCTGCAGAAGCTCATACTGAACCAGCACTGAGCGCAGTTACCTGCTTGTACTTACAAGCACTGAGTAAGGCTGAATAAAATGAAGGCTGTCCAGTCACTGTGCTATGCCAAAGTTGAACAAATGTCTGATATCGTCTGAATATTTCTTAATGAGGTATTGTTCACAAAGTTACCCGTGCAGTGCTCTATACAGCTTACATCCTTTGAGAGAAATCATTTCAAGTATTAATATTTGTTGTCCAATACTCAGGAGCTGCCCTCAGATTCAGACCTCAGCACCACTCAGTGACAACAGAAAACTCATCCTTTTTCTTCACTCTTTGTAGCAACTCCAAAATTAACCGATGAAAATAGTACATAGGTTAAAGTACCACATGATGTACTGTCAGTGAAAGCTGCACTTGTTTTATTGATAAAGTTAAAGAAAAAAGTCAAAGGGATTAATCATCCATGTAACTGTGTCACTATAAAACACTTTAAAACAGGCTTTAAACAAAGTGATTTTAAGCATTCCACATGAGCTTTTCAAGAATTTGCGTCACTTAAAGCACATTATGTCAGTTTGTTTAAGAAGCAGGGTTGTAGCCATTTCATTATGATGTCACTCTCAAAGATCACAGAGCAGATCACATAGCATTTGTAGAATCAAGAGATCTGGTACAAAGACGTGCATGTGGTGTCTTATTGCACCCCAAAATGATATGTGGCGGGATCTTTTAGTGGTTTTTGTACAGCGGATCGGTTAATTTGTGCGCGCATACCACCCCAAATGTACCTTGCATTCAAGAAAGACCTCAACTGTTACTGGAACATATGGCTCAGCTAAACTGCAGGTCCAGGTTTACAGGTCAGCTGTATTTCTGCTACATGCACATGGAATTGACACTTCATTGCATATACATCTGCCTCCCGTTCCTTTTGTTGTTTTAGGTTAATACTTTAAAAGGCAATTTAAAAAATGAAATAACGTGAGAGTTATGTCAGGTGGCATTGTATGTGTGTGAAAGCTGTACATTTCTCCTCAAATCAATGTTTTGATTCAGTGTGTCAACCCATGTGGTACTTTAAATTACACAAATGAAGGTTTAGAGTACTGCAGTCTAGTAGGTATTGACTCAAGCAAGATTTAAAAAGCATTACAATTTGATCATGACCCTAATTCAGAAAGCATTAATTTTTTCCTGCAAAAGAACACAACCTCCAGGCTTTTTCAGCATTGTCAGTTTGTGCAAAGAATCATTTTCCACTACATGTACAACAGGTGAAAAACAAATTAAAATAAACAAATTAAACCTCCCAAGTGTTTTTTTTTTATTACTATTATTTTTCATTTCCTAAAGATTAATTGAAAGGTCCATGGAGTTTGGAGGGTGAGGACCCAGGAAACCGCAACAAGGAGGAGAGGGACAGAAAATGGCAAGTCACAAAGGAGGCCTTGGAGAC
Organism: Perissodus microlepis; assembly: GCF_051167445.1. Taxonomy (NCBI): domain Eukaryota; kingdom Metazoa; phylum Chordata; class Actinopteri; order Cichliformes; family Cichlidae; genus Perissodus; species Perissodus microlepis. The sequence goes on along the minus strand of NC_140480.1, from coordinate 3,860,308 downwards.
CATGATGAAAATGTCCACCTCACTCAGGCTTTTTGCTTTAGACTTTCCATTCTGGACCAATCTATGTGCAGAAATGTGCCTAAAACCCTGAAAACTGTTAAACTTACCACAGATATTCACTTAGTGTCTATAATAACAACATTTAATAGTTTCATGAATTGTGTTCATCTCATACCCAAACCACCTTTATCAAATTCTACTCTAAATTCTGCTCTAATACAATACCAGTACTCATGACCAGAGTGCACAAATGCAACATTGTTTTTTCATACTTGACAACACAATAAAACACAAGAAAAATCAGAATATGTTTGAGATTAGGATTTTTATTTGATGGTAAATCTATTTTTTTATGTCAGGTTTTTTTTTTTAATTTCATTTTGTTTTACTTTGATGCTATAATGGATGATTTTAAAATTCAGTTAAATCTAAGATTATATAGCATCACAGCAAAACAAGAGTCTCCTCAAGGTGCTTTATAATGTAAGGTGAAAACCCTACAGTATTAGCAGGAAAATACCCAACAATCAAAAGATCCCCTTTGAGCAAGCACTAGGCGACAGTGGGGAGGAAAAACTCCTTTGATAAGGAGAAACCTCCAGCAGAACCAGGCTCAAGAAGGGGCGGCCATCTGCTGCGACCGGTTGGGGGTGATGGAGAGACAATATAGGGAGACAAGATGAAATATACTTCTGTTGGCCAATTACATTGTTTTTGAATAAATTATTAAATGCTTCGAGATCTTTAAAGAAGCATTGTAGTGTGTGTGTGTGCGTGTGGGGGGGGGGGGGGGGGGTGAAGCTGGTCTTTTAGTCATCGCTGCTGCCCTCAAAGCAGCCCCTAAACGGCTTCATTAAAGCTTTTCCCACTGCTTGAAAGAACCTTGTAATTTTAGACTTCAGTGGGGGATTGAGTACAACCTCAATAGTCATGTCCAGGAGATCCAGAAAAAGTTCATCAAAAGTGTAATCATCTGGTGTAAGAGCCGAATGTACAAACTGATCTGCAGAGTCAAGCTCCTTTATAAGGGCCTTACTCATTTTCTTTAGCATCCGCCGTTTGTTATTTTTAAGAGCACTCAGATATCCTGGGACTCTGACCTTATCTAGAAGCAGATCTGTAAGACGCCTGGTGATCGCTTCGTATTCTTCTATATTCAGAGTGCTTGTGTCGAAACTACATTTCTCCAGGAGCTTATCTAACAGACAGTTACTGAAGTCTCTGACAATTTTCTCAGACTCCTCCTGTAAGTTTTCAGAGGTTGATGGCTGACTTTGAGCTTCTGTAAGCCCAGCTTCAGTGATTGGTTCAGGCTCAGGGCTGTTTTCTGGGGGTGGGCCCTGCTCTAGTACACTCACGCAGGAGACTGTTTCATTTTTGGGAGGACAATCTGGACGTGACTCTGGTTCAGACAGTCTGTCATTTTCTTTTTGCTCTGTTGGAGTCAGTGCTCTTAAAATCACATCCTGGATGTCTCCCACGGCACCAGAAATCTTGTCACTTTGGACAGTTTGATCCAAAGCATCATTCTCTAACCACAGAAGAGTGTTTTGCAAAAACTTTTGCACTGAGTCTTCTACAGTCACATAGAGGACCTCGGGCGAAAAGGGTAACTCATCTGTTGGCTCTGCAGACCTAGAGATCACAGAGTCTGAAAGACATTTTCCTGATAGCATCACAGGGAGTACATATCTTTCAGTTGACTGGAGATAGTCATACACTTTATCTGTCAACTCCCTGGAAAACATCTCAGTTTCCTTTATCTTTTCCAGGGGGTTCCAGATACGGTTAAAATGTTCTGGCCCGTTTAATTTATTAAACATTTGTTCAAGAATGGGTTTGATGGTGTTATAATCAACTGGGGAAGAACTTTTAAACATGCTTTCCATCACTGGTGTGTTTACATAGCTACAAAAAGAACTGTAGTTGTCCAAACAATCTGCTGTCTGATCATCAAGAGACTTGACCGGTTCGTGGAGACAGACGAAGAACCTTTTGTTTTTCTTCACCAGGTGTTTTATCTCTCTGATCATTTTGTAAAACTGCTTTTTGGCAAAAGCGCAGAAGCAGTCTTTGTGCAGCTTTTGGTCATTGCTTTTTCTGGATGGGATGCATGACGCGAAAAAGTTTTTCACCTTTTGGATAATTGCCTGCACATTAAAAGCAGGTTCGCGTGAGTCACATTTCTCACTAGATGTGACATCTTCACCATCAAAAGACTGCAGATGATCAATTATTGTGTTTACAATGTCAGCTGCAGCTATTTCTGCTGGCGTGCTGGGACGCTGGAGACTTTCAGCTGTCTCAGCATCTGTGCACTTCTCGATTTCTGTGTCATCTTCTGCATTGGAATACTTCAGAGTGTCAAGTATTGCATTGACAACATCAGCCACGATCACTTCACCTGGGGTGCTGGAACGACTTTCCGCCATCTCTCCAGTTTCACTTTCTTTTTTCTCTACAGGCGTCGTGTCATTTTCATCCTTATTGTCCTCTGTGATTCCTGTGTCTGTGCTCCATTTGGTGAGAGCGCTGCTCACCTCCTCAACAACCATTGCCTTCTCAGAGATCTTTGATTCAGTACTCTCTGCTCTTGAATTAGACGGGCTAGGGGAACTAGCTGCGCCGCCCTTTGACATGCACTGGCTGCTTAGCTTACCTGCACATTTTTCCAAACATGAGGCTGCGTGAGAGACCATGCGTCGAAGGTTTTTTGTGGTTGTCATTTTTCCACTGACATAAACGGCAGGATCTGACCGTAAATCCGGGTTGTTTAAGAGTAGAGTCAGAGCTGAGTTGACCTTTTCTGAGATCTCCAATTCAATCAGTTTTGTCAGCTTCTTACTGGACTGACAGTTTTCATGGGGGATGTTAAGAGCGATGCCAAAGCTGGTTGAAAGAGAGTCTCCCAGCGACGGAGCTATTTTTGCCACAGGTATGCTGATATCTGTTTGGGACAATTCGTCTGTCATTAACTCCTGAAGTGTGGGAAGTGCAGATTTCAGGATGCCGGTAGAAACTATCTGAATGATTTCGATTATCATATCAGCCAGTAATGCTTGGAGATCAGAGTCCCAGATTCCCTGTTCAATCATTCCCCATTGTACCTGGGAGAACTGATCGAAACACATGGTTATAGCAGGTAAAATATGCTCGGGAATAATGGGGATAGCGCCTGTAGTCTGAAATTCAGCCATTGTGGACGTTTGTGTGTCAGTAAAATTATTTGAAGGACTTTGAAAATCTAACTTTCTAGAGTGTGAAGATCGCGGTCTGTACATCTCATTTACTTAACGTTAAGTAGTAGAATGTGAGTCCTGGCGGGGTCTATATAAGGGCTCAGTTGACTGTGACGTCACGGGTACGTCAAAGCGTTCGCTTCTTCACATCAGGCGATCAAAGCGTTCGCTTCTTCACGTCGCACGCATGCGCACTGTCTGTGTTTTGAACTCCCACGCACAGGCTTCCCGACTTAAACCGCTAATAAATTCTTACATACACATCGTGTTGGTGTAAAATACAGTATCTGGAAGCGAAAGGACATTTAGCCTCGTTATTTACTCTCTTAAAATGCACAACACCCATATATAAAGTAAACGGACGGACACTGCAGCGAAACGGAGCTCTAATCTCCGAGTGTACAACCTCTGGACCCAGCGTGATCATCACCTGTTAATATGCTAACATGACTAACGCCAGCATCACTGCACGTAGCTCCGCTTATTTAAGCTCGTGTTAGCCTAAATACGTTCCAGCAGTACTAGCCAGCAGCCGATTTTAATAAGTTAACGTGCTCTTGACAAATAAACCCTGCAGAAGCTCATACTGAACCAGCACTGAGCGCAGTTACCTGCTTGTACTTACAAGCACTGAGTAAGGCTGAATAAAATGAAGGCTGTCCAGTCACTGTGCTATGCCAAAGTTGAACAAATGTCTGATATCGTCTGAATATTTCTTAATGAGGTATTGTTCACAAAGTTACCCGTGCAGTGCTCTATACAGCTTACATCCTTTGAGAGAAATCATTTCAAGTATTAATATTTGTTGTCCAATACTCAGGAGCTGCCCTCAGATTCAGACCTCAGCACCACTCAGTGACAACAGAAAACTCATCCTTTTTCTTCACTCTTTGTAGCAACTCCAAAATTAACCGATGAAAATAGTACATAGGTTAAAGTACCACATGATGTACTGTCAGTGAAAGCTGCACTTGTTTTATTGATAAAGTTAAAGAAAAAAGTCAAAGGGATTAATCATCCATGTAACTGTGTCACTATAAAACACTTTAAAACAGGCTTTAAACAAAGTGATTTTAAGCATTCCACATGAGCTTTTCAAGAATTTGCGTCACTTAAAGCACATTATGTCAGTTTGTTTAAGAAGCAGGGTTGTAGCCATTTCATTATGATGTCACTCTCAAAGATCACAGAGCAGATCACATAGCATTTGTAGAATCAAGAGATCTGGTACAAAGACGTGCATGTGGTGTCTTATTGCACCCCAAAATGATATGTGGCGGGATCTTTTAGTGGTTTTTGTACAGCGGATCGGTTAATTTGTGCGCGCATACCACCCCAAATGTACCTTGCATTCAAGAAAGACCTCAACTGTTACTGGAACATATGGCTCAGCTAAACTGCAGGTCCAGGTTTACAGGTCAGCTGTATTTCTGCTACATGCACATGGAATTGACACTTCATTGCATATACATCTGCCTCCCGTTCCTTTTGTTGTTTTAGGTTAATACTTTAAAAGGCAATTTAAAAAATGAAATAACGTGAGAGTTATGTCAGGTGGCATTGTATGTGTGTGAAAGCTGTACATTTCTCCTCAAATCAATGTTTTGATTCAGTGTGTCAACCCATGTGGTACTTTAAATTACACAAATGAAGGTTTAGAGTACTGCAGTCTAGTAGGTATTGACTCAAGCAAGATTTAAAAAGCATTACAATTTGATCATGACCCTAATTCAGAAAGCATTAATTTTTTCCTGCAAAAGAACACAACCTCCAGGCTTTTTCAGCATTGTCAGTTTGTGCAAAGAATCATTTTCCACTACATGTACAACAGGTGAAAAACAAATTAAAATAAACAAATTAAACCTCCCAAGTGTTTTTTTTTATTACTATTATTTTTCATTTCCTAAAGATTAATTGAAAGGTCCATGGAGTTTGGAGGGTGAGGACCCAGGAAACCGCAACAAGGAGGAGAGGGACAGAAAATGGCAAGTCACAAAGGAGGCCTTGGAGACCATGATGAAAATGTCCACCTCACTCAGGCTTTTTGCTTTAGACTTTCCATTCTGGACCAATCTATGTGCAGAAATGTGCCTAAAACCCTGAAAACTGTTAAACTTACCACAGATATTCACTTAGTGTCTATAATAACAACATTTAATAGTTTCATGAATTGTGTTCATCTCATACCCAAACCACCTTTATCAAATTCTACTCTAAATTCTGCTCTAATACAATACCAGTACTCATGACCAGAGTGCACAAATGCAACATTGTTTTTTCATACTTGACAACACAATAAAACACAAGAAAAATCAGAATATGTTTGAGATTAGGATTTTTATTTGATGGTAAATCTATTTTTTTATGTCAGGTTTTTTTTTTTAAATTTCATTTTGTTTTACTTTGATGCTATAATGGATGATTTTAAAATTCAGTTAAATCTAAGATTATATAGCATCACAGCAAAACAAGAGTCTCCTCAAGGTGCTTTATATTGTAAGGTGAAAACCCTACAGTATTAGCAGGAAAATACCCAACAATCAAAAGATCCCCTTTGAGCAAGCACTAGGCGACAGTGGGGAGGAAAAACTCCTTTGATAAGGAGAAACCTCCAGCAGAACCAGGCTCAAGAAGGGGCGGCCATCTGCTGCGACCGGTTGGGGGTGATGGAGAGACAATATAGGGAGACAAGATGAAATATACTTCTGTTGGCCAATTACATTGTTTTTGAATAAATTATTAAATGCTTCGAGATCTTTAAAGAAGCATTGTAGTGTGTGTGTGTGTGTGTGTGTGTGTGTGTGTGTGGGGGGGGGGGGGGGGGGGGGGGTGAAGATGGTCTTTTAGTCATCGCTGCTGCCCTCAAAGCAGCCCCTAAACGGCTTCATTAAAGCTTTTCCCACTGCTTGAAAGAACCTTGTAATTTTAGACTTCAGTGGGGGATTGAGTACAACCTCAATAGTCATGTCCAGGAGATCCAGAAAAAGTTCATCAAAAGTGTAATCATCTGGTGTAAGAGCCGAATGTACAAACTGATCTGCAGAGTCAAGCTCCTTTATAAGGGCCTTACTCATTTTCTTTAGCATCCGCCGTTTGTTATTTTTAAGAGCACTCAGATATCCTGGGACTCTGACCTTATCTAGAAGCAGATCTGTAAGACGCCTGGTGATCGCTTCGTATTCTTCTATATTCAGAGTGCTTGTGTCGAAACTACATTTCTCCAGGAGCTTATCTAACAGACAGTTACTGAAGTCTCTGACAATTTTCTCAGACTCCTCCTGTAAGTTTTCAGAGGTTGATGGCTGACTTTGAGCTTCTGTAAGCCCAGCTTCAGTGATTGGTTCAGGCTCAGGGCTGTTTTCTGGGGGTGGGCCCTGCTCTAGTACACTCACGCAGGAGACTGTTTCATTTTTGGGAGGACAATCTGGACGTGACTCTGGTTCAGACAGTCTGTCATTTTCTTTTTGCTCTGTTGGAGTCAGTGCTCTTAAAATCACATCCTGGATGTCTCCCATGGCACCAGAAATCTTGTCACTTTGGACAGTTTGATCCAAAGCATCATTCTCTAACCACAGAAGAGTGTTTTGCAAAAACTTTTGCACTGAGTCTTCTACAGTCACATAGAGGACCTCGGGCGAAAAGGGTAACTCATCTGTTGGCTCTGCAGACCTAGAGATCACAGAGTCTGAAAGACATTTTCCTGATAGCATCACAGGGAGTACATATCTTTCAGTTGACTGGAGATAGTCATACACTTTATCTGTCAACTCCCTGGAAAACATGTCAGTTTCCTTTATCTTTTCCAGGGGGTTCCAGATACGGTTAAAATGTTCTGGCCCGTTTAATTTATTAAACATTTGTTCAAGAATGGGTTTGATGGTGTTATAATCAACTGGGGAAGAACTTTTAAACATGCTTTCCATCACTGGTGTGTTTACATAGCTACAAAAAGAACTGTAGTTGTCCAAACAATCTGCTGTCTGATCATCAAGAGACTTGACCGGTTCGTGGAGACAGACGAAGAACCTTTTGTTTTTCTTCACCAGGTGTTTTATCTCTCTGATCATTTTGTAAAACTGCTTTTTGGCAAAAGCGCAGAAGCAGTCTTTGTGCAGCTTTTGGTCATTGCTTTTTCTGGATGGGATGCATGACGCGAAAAAGTTTTTCACCTTTTGGATAATTGCCTGCACATTAAAAGCAGGTTCGCGTGAGTCACATTTCTCACTAGATGTGACATCTTCACCATCAAAAGACTGCAGATGATCAATTATTGTGTTAACAATGTCAGCTGCAGCTATTTCTGCTGGCGTGCTGGGACGCTGGAGACTTTCAGCTGTCTCAGCATCTGTGCACTTCTCGATTTCTGTGTCATCTTCGGCATTGGAATACTTCAGAGTGTCAAGTATTGCATTGACAACATCAGCCACGATCACTTCACCTGGGGTGCTGGAACGACTTTCCGCCATCTCTCCAGTTTCACTTTCTTTTTTCTCTACAGGCGTCGTGTCATTTTCATCCTTATTGTCCTCTGTGATTCCTGTGTCTGTGCTCCATTTGGTGAGAGCGCTGCTCACCTCCTCAACAACCATTGCCTTCTCAGAGATCTTTAATTCAGTACTCTCTGCTCTTGAATTAGACGGGCTAGGGGAACTAGCTGCGCCGCCCTTTGACATGCACTGGCTGCTTAGCTTACCTGCACATTTTTCCAAACATGAGGCTGCGTGAGAGACCATGCGTCGAAGGTTTTTTGTGGTTGTCATTTTTCCACTGACATAAATGGCAGGATCTGACCGTAAATCCGGGTTGTTTAAGAGTAGAGTCAGAGCTGAGTTGACCTTTTCTGAGATCTCCAATTCAATCAGTTTTGTCAGCTTCTTACTGGACTGACAGTTTTCATGGGGGATGTTAAGAGCGATGCCAAAGCTGGTTGAAAGAGAGTCTCCCAGCGACGGAGCTATTTTTGCCACAGGTATGCTGATATCTGTTTGGGACAATTCGTCTGTCATTAACTCCTGAAGTGTGGGAAGTGCAGATTTCAGGATGCCGGTAGAAACTATCTGAATGATTTCGATTATCATATCAGCCAGTAATGCTTGGAGATCAGAGTCCCAGATTCCCTGTTCAATCATTCCCCATTGTACCTGGGAGAACTGATCGAAACACATGGTTATAGCAGGTAAAATATGCTCGGGAATAATGGGGATAGAGCCTGTAGTCTGAAATTCAGCCATTGTGGACGTTTGTGTGTCAGTAAAATTATTTGAAGGACTTTGAAAATCTAACTTTCTAGAGTGTGAAGATCGCGGTCTGTACATCTCATTTACTTAACGTTAAGTAGTAGAATGTGAGTCCTGGCGGGGTCTATATAAGGGCTCAGTTGACTGTGACGTCACGGGTACGTCAAAGCGTTCGCTTCTTCACATCAGGAGATCAAAGCGTTCGCTACGTCACATCAGGCGATCAAAGCGTTCGCTTCTTCACATCAGGCGATCAAAGCGTTCGCTTCTTCACGTCGCACGCATGCGCACTGTCTGTGTTTTGAACTCCCACGCACAGGCTTCCCGACTTAAACCGCTAATAAATTCTTACATACACATCGTGTTGGTGTAAAATACAGTATCTGGAAGCGAAAGGACATTTAGCCTCGTTATTTACTCTCTTAAAATGCACAACACCCATATATAAAGTAAACGGACGGACACTGCAGCGAAACGGAGCTCTAATCTCCGAGTGTACAACCTCTGGACCCAGCGTGATCATCACCTGTTAATATGCTAACATGACTAACGCCAGCATCACTGCACGTAGCTCCGCTTATTTAAGCTCGTGTTAGCCTAAATACGTTCCAGCAGTACTAGCCAGCAGCCGTTTTTAATAAGTTAACGTGCTCTTGACAAATAAACCCTGCAGAAGCTCATACTGAACCAGCACTGAGCGCAGTTACCTGCTTGTACTTACAAGCACTGAGTAAGGCTGAATAAAATGAAGGCTGTCCAGTCACTGTGCTATGCCAAAGTTGAACAAATGTCTGATATCGTCTGAATATTTCTTAATGAGGTATTGTTCACAAAGTTACCCGTGCAGTGCTCTATACAGCTTACATCCTTTGAGAGAAATCATTTCAAGTATTAATATTTGTTGTCCAATACTCAGGAGCTGCCCTCAGATTCAGACCTCAGCACCACTCAGTGACAACAGAAAACTCATCCTTTTTCTTCACTCTTTGTAGCAACTCCAAAATTAACCGATGAAAATAGTACATAGGTTAAAGTACCACATGATGTACTGTCAGTGAAAGCTGCACTTGTTTTATTGATAAAGTTAAAGAAAAAAGTCAAAGGGATTAATCATCCATGTAACTGTGTCACTATAAAACACTTTAAAACAGGCTTTAAACAAAGTGATTTTAAGCATTCCACATGAGCTTTTCAAGAATTTGCGTCACTTAAAGCACATTATGTCAGTTTGTTTAAGAAGCAGGGTTGTAGCCATTTCATTATGATGTCACTCTCAAAGATCACAGAGCAGATCACATAGCATTTGTAGAATCAAGAGATCTGGTACAAAGACGTGCATGTGGTGTCTTATTGCACCCCAAAATGATATGTGGCGGGATCTTTTAGTGGTTTTTGTACAGCGGATCGGTTAATTTGTGCGCACATACCACCCCAAATGTACCTTGCATTCAAGAAAGACCTCAACTGTTACTGGAACATATGGCTCAGCTAAACTGCAGGTCCAGGTTTACAGGTCAGCTGTATTTCTGCTACATGCACATGGAATTGACACTTCATTGCATATACATCTGCCTCCCGTTCCTTTTGTTGTTTTAGGTTAATACTTTAAAAGGCAATTTAAAAAATGAAATAACGTGAGAGTTATGTCAGGTGGCATTGTATGTGTGTGAAAGCTGTACATTTCTCCTCAAATCAATGTTTTGATTCAGTGTGTCAACCCATGTGGTACTTTAAATTACACAAATGAAGGTTTAGAGTACTGCAGTCTAGTAGGTATTGACTCAAGCAAGATTTAAAAAGCATTACAATTTGATCATGACCCTAATTCAGAAAGCATTAATTTTTTCCTGCAAAAGAACACAACCTCCAGGCTTTTTCAGCATTGTCAGTTTGTGCAAAGAATCATTTTCCACTACATGTACAACAGGTGAAAAACAAATTAAAATAAACAAATTAAACCTCCCAAGTGTTTTTTTTTTATTACTATTATTTTTCATTTCCTAAAGATTAATTGAAAGGTCCATGGAGTTTGGAGGGTGAGGACCCAGGAAACCGCAACAAGGAGGAGAGGGACAGAAAATGGCAAGTCACAAAGGAGGCCTTGGAGACCATGATGAAAATGTCCACCTCACTCAGGCTTTTTGCTTTAGACTTTCCATTCTGGACCAATCTATGTGCAGAAATGTGCCTAAAACCCTGAAAACTGTTAAACTTACCACAGATATTCACTTAGTGTCTATAATAACAACATTTAATAGTTTCATGAATTGTGTTCATCTCATACCCAAACCACCTTTATCAAATTCTACTCTAAATTCTGCTCTAATACAATACCAGTACTCATGACCAGAGTGCACAAATGCAACATTGTTTTTTCATACTTGACAACACAATAAAACACAAGAAAAATCAGAATATGTTTGAGATTAGGATTTTTATTTGATGGTAAATCTATTTTTTTATGTCAGGTTTTTTTTTTTAATTTCATTTTGTTTTACTTTGATGCTATAATGGATGATTTTAAAATTCAGTTAAATCTAAGATTATATAGCATCACAGCAAAACAAGAGTCTCCTCAAGGTGCTTTATAATGTAAGGTGAAAACCCTACAGTATTAGCAGGAAAATACCCAACAATCAAAAGATCCCCTTTGAGCAAGCACTAGGCGACAGTGGGGAGGAAAAACTCCTTTGATAAGGAGAAACCTCCAGCAGAACCAGGCTCAAGAAGGGGCGGCCATCTGCTGCGACCGGTTGGGGGTGATGGAGAGACAATATAGGGAGACAAGATGAAATATACTTCTGTTGGCCAATTACATTGTTTTTGAATAAATTATTAAATGCTTCGAGATCTTTAAAGAAGCATTGTAGTGTGTGTGTGTGTGTGTGTGTGTGGGGGGGGGGTGAAGCTGGTCTTTTAGTCATCGCTGCTGCCCTCAAAGCAGCCCCTAAACGGCTTCATTAAAGCTTTTCCCACTGCTTGAAAGAACCTTGTAATTTTAGACTTCAGTGGGGGATTGAGTACAACCTCAATAGTCATGTCCAGGAGATCCAGAAAAAGTTCATCAAAAGTGTAATCATCTGGTGTAAGAGCCGAATGTACAAACTGATCTGCAGAGTCAAGCTCCTTTATAAGGGCCTTACTCATTTTCTTTAGCATCCGCCGTTTGTTATTTTTAAGAGCACTCAGATATCCTGGGACTCTGACCTTATCTAGAAGCAGATCTGTAAGACGCCTGGTGATCGCTTCGTATTCTTCTATATTCAGAGTGCTTGTGTCGAAACTACATTTCTCCAGGAGCTTATCTAACAGACAGTTACTGAAGTCTCTGACAATTTTCTCAGACTCCTCCTGTAAGTTTTCAGAGGTTGATGGCTGACTTTGAGCTTCTGTAAGCCCAGCTTCAGTGATTGGTTCAGGCTCAGGGCTGTTTTCTGGGGGTGGGCCCTGCTCTAGTACACTCACGCAGGAGACTGTTTCATTTTTGGGAGGACAATCTGGACGTGACTCTGGTTCAGACAGTCTGTCATTTTCTTTTTGCTCTGTTGGAGTCAGTGCTCTTAAAATCACATCCTGGATGTCTCCCACGGCACCAGAAATCGTGTCACTTTGGACAGTTTGATCCAAAGCATCATTCTCTAACCACAGAAGAGTGTTTTGCAAAAACTTTTGCACTGAGTCTTCTACAGTCACATAGAGGACCTCGGGCGAAAAGGGTAACTCATCTGTTGGCTCTGCAGACCTAGAGATCACAGAGTCTGAAAGACATTTTCCTGATAGCATCACAGGGAGTACATATCTTTCAGTTGACTGGAGATAGTCATACACTTTATCTGTCAACTCCCTGGAAAACATGTCAGTTTCCTTTATCTTTTCCAGGGGGTTCCAGATACGGTTAAAATGTTCTGGCCCGTTTAATTTATCAAACATTTGTTCAAGAATGGGTTTGATGGTGTTATAATCAACTGGGGAAGAACTTTTAAACATGCTTTCCATCACTGGTGTGTTTACATAGCTACAAAAAGAACTGTAGTTGTCCAAACAATCTGCTGTCTGATCATCAAGAGACTTGACCGGTTCGTGGAGACAGACGAAGAACCTTTTGTTTTTCTTCACCAGGTGTTTTATCTCTCTGATCATTTTGTAAAACTGCTTTTTGGCAAAAGCGCAGAAGCAGTCTTTGTGCAGCTTTTGGTCATTGCTTTTTCTGGATGGGATGCATGACGCGAAAAAGTTTTTCACCTTTTGGATAATTGCCTGCACATTAAAAGCAGGTTCGCGTGAGTCACATTTCTCACTAGATGTGACATCTTCACCATCAAAAGACTGCAGATGATCAATTATTGTGTTTACAATGTCAGCTGCAGCTATTTCTGCTGGCGTGCTGGGACGCTGGAGACTTTCAGCTGTCTCAGCATCTGTGCACTTCTCGATTTCTGTGTCATCTTCTGCATTGGAATACTTCAGAGTGTCAAGTATTGCATTGACAACATCAGCCACGATCACTTCACCTGGGGTGCTGGAACGACTTTCCGCCATCTCTCCAGTTTCACTTTCTTTTTTCTCTACAGGCGTCGTGTCATTTTCATCCTTATTGTCCTCTGTGATTCCTGTGTCTGTGCTCCATTTGGTGAGAGCGCTGCTCACCTCCTCAACAACCATTGCCTTCTCAGAGATCTTTGATTCAGTACTCTCTGCTCTTGAATTAGACGGGCTAGGGGAACTAGCTGCGCCGCCCTTTGACATGCACTGGCTGCTTAGCTTACCTGCACATTTTTCCAAACATGAGGCTGCGTGAGAGACCATGCGTCGAAGGTTTTTTGTGGTTGTCATTTTTCCACTGACATAAACGGCAGGATCTGACCGTAAATCCGGGTTGTTTAAGAGTAGAGTCAGAGCTGAGTTGACCTTTTCTGAGATCTCCAATTCAATCAGTTTTGTCAGCTTCTTACTGGACTGACAGTTTTCATGGGGGATGTTAAGAGCGATGCCAAAGCTGGTTGAAAGAGAGTCTCCCAGCGACGGAGCTATTTTTGCCACAGGTATGCTGATATCTGTTTGGGACAATTCGTCTGTCATTAACTCCTGAAGTGTGGGAAGTGCAGATTTCAGGATGCCGGTAGAAACTATCTGAATGATTTCGATTATCATATCAGCCAGTAATGCTTGGAGATCAGAGTCCCAGATTCCCTGTTCAATCATTCCCCATTGTACCTGGGAGAACTGATCGAAACACATGGTTATAGCAGGTAAAATATGCTCGGGAATAATGGGGATAGCGCCTGTAGTCTGAAATTCAGCCATTGTGGACGTTTGTGTGTCAGTAAAATTATTTGAAGGACTTTGAAAATCTAACTTTCTAGAGTGTGAAGATCGCGGTCTGTACATCTCATTTACTTAACGTTAAGTAGTAGAATGTGAGTCCTGGCGGGGTCTATATAAGGGCTCAGTTGACTGTGACGTCACGGGTACGTCAAAGCGTTCGCTTCTTCACATCAGGCGATCAAAGCGTTCGCTTCTTCACGTCGCACGCATGCGCACTGTCTGTGTTTTGAACTCCCACGCACAGGCTTCCCGACTTAAACCGCTAATAAATTCTTACATACACATCGTGTTGGTGTAAAATACAGTATCTGGAAGCGAAAGGACATTTAGCCTCGTTATTTACTCTCTTAAAATGCACAACACCCATATATAAAGTAAACGGACGGACACTGCAGCGAAACGGAGCTCTAATCTCCGAGTGTACAACCTCTGGACCCAGCGTGATCATCACCTGTTAATATGCTAACATGACTAACGCCAGCATCACTGCACGTAGCTCCGCTTATTTAAGCTCGTGTTAGCCTAAATACGTTCCAGCAGTACTAGCCAGCAGCCGATTTTAATAAGTTAACGTGCTCTTGACAAATAAACCCTGCAGAAGCTCATACTGAACCAGCACTGAGCGCAGTTACCTGCTTGTACTTACAAGCACTGAGTAAGGCTGAATAAAATGAAGGCTGTCCAGTCACTGTGCTATGCCAAAGTTGAACAAATGTCTGATATCGTCTGAATATTTCTTAATGAGGTATTGTTCACAAAGTTACCCGTGCAGTGCTCTATACAGCTTACATCCTTTGAGAGAAATCATTTCAAGTATTAATATTTGTTGTCCAATACTCAGGAGCTGCCCTCAGATTCAGACCTCAGCACCACTCAGTGACAACAGAAAACTCATCCTTTTTCTTCACTCTTTGTAGCAACTCCAAAATTAACCGATGAAAATAGTACATAGGTTAAAGTACCACATGATGTACTGTCAGTGAAAGCTGCACTTGTTTTATTGATAAAGTTAAAGAAAAAAGTCAAAGGGATTAATCATCCATGTAACTGTGTCACTATAAAACACTTTAAAACAGGCTTTAAACAAAGTGATTTTAAGCATTCCACATGAGCTTTTCAAGAATTTGCGTCACTTAAAGCACATTATGTCAGTTTGTTTAAGAAGCAGGGTTGTAGCCATTTCATTATGATGTCACTCTCAAAGATCACAGAGCAGATCACATAGCATTTGTAGAATCAAGAGATCTGGTACAAAGACGTGCATGTGGTGTCTTATTGCACCCCAAAATGATATGTGGCGGGATCTTTTAGTGGTTTTTGTACAGCGGATCGGTTAATTTGTGCGCGCATACCACCCCAAATGTACCTTGCATTCAAGAAAGACCTCAACTGTTACTGGAACATATGGCTCAGCTAAACTGCAGGTCCAGGTTTACAGGTCAGCTGTATTTCTGCTACATGCACATGGAATTGACACTTCATTGCATATACATCTGCCTCCCGTTCCTTTTGTTGTTTTAGGTTAATACTTTAAAAGGCAATTTAAAAAATGAAATAACGTGAGAGTTATGTCAGGTGGCATTGTATGTGTGTGAAAGCTGTACATTTCTCCTCAAATCAATGTTTTGATTCAGTGTGTCAACCCATGTGGTACTTTAAATTACACAAATGAAGGTTTAGAGTACTGCAGTCTAGTAGGTATTGACTCAAGCAAGATTTAAAAAGCATTACAATTTGATCATGACCCTAATTCAGAAAGCATTAATTTTTTCCTGCAAAAGAACACAACCTCCAGGCTTTTTCAGCATTGTCAGTTTGTGCAAAGAATCATTTTCCACTACATGTACAACAGGTGAAAAACAAATTAAAATAAACAAATTAAACCTCCCAAGTGTTTTTTTTTATTACTATTATTTTTCATTTCCTAAAGATTAATTGAAAGGTCCATGGAGTTTGGAGGGTGAGGACCCAGGAAACCGCAACAAGGAGGAGAGGGACAGAAAATGGCAAGTCACAAAGGAGGCCTTGGAGACCATGATGAAAATGTCCACCTCACTCAGGCTTTTTGCTTTAGACTTTCCATTCTGGACCAATCTATGTGCAGAAATGTGCCTAAAACCCTGAAAACTGTTAAACTTACCACAGATATTCACTTAGTGTCTATAATAACAACATTTAATAGTTTCATGAATTGTGTTCATCTCATACCCAAACCACCTTTATCAAATTCTACTCTAAATTCTGCTCTAATACAATACCAGTACTCATGACCAGAGTGCACAAATGCAACATTGTTTTTTCATACTTGACAACACAATAAAACACAAGAAAAATCAGAATATGTTTGAGATTAGGATTTTTATTTGATGGTAAATCTATTTTTTTATGTCAGGTTTTTTTTTTTAAATTTCATTTTGTTTTACTTTGATGCTATAATGGATGATTTTAAAATTCAGTTAAATCTAAGATTATATAGCATCACAGCAAAACAAGAGTCTCCTCAAGGTGCTTTATATTGTAAGGTGAAAACCCTACAGTATTAGCAGGAAAATACCCAACAATCAAAAGATCCCCTTTGAGCAAGCACTAGGCGACAGTGGGGAGGAAAAACTCCTTTGATAAGGAGAAACCTCCAGCAGAACCAGGCTCAAGAAGGGGCGGCCATCTGCTGCGACCGGTTGGGGGTGATGGAGAGACAATATAGGGAGACAAGATGAAATATACTTCTGTTGGCCAATTACATTGTTTTTGAATAAATTATTAAATGCTTCGAGATCTTTAAAGAAGCATTGTAGTGTGTGTGTGTGTGTGTGTGTGTGTGTGTGTGTGGGGGGGGGGGGGGGGGGGGGGGTGAAGATGGTCTTTTAGTCATCGCTGCTGCCCTCAAAGCAGCCCCTAAACGGCTTCATTAAAGCTTTTCCCACTGCTTGAAAGAACCTTGTAATTTTAGACTTCAGTGGGGGATTGAGTACAACCTCAATAGTCATGTCCAGGAGATCCAGAAAAAGTTCATCAAAAGTGTAATCATCTGGTGTAAGAGCCGAATGTACAAACTGATCTGCAGAGTCAAGCTCCTTTATAAGGGCCTTACTCATTTTCTTTAGCATCCGCCGTTTGTTATTTTTAAGAGCACTCAGATATCCTGGGACTCTGACCTTATCTAGAAGCAGATCTGTAAGACGCCTGGTGATCGCTTCGTATTCTTCTATATTCAGAGTGCTTGTGTCGAAACTACATTTCTCCAGGAGCTTATCTAACAGACAGTTACTGAAGTCTCTGACAATTTTCTCAGACTCCTCCTGTAAGTTTTCAGAGGTTGATGGCTGACTTTGAGCTTCTGTAAGCCCAGCTTCAGTGATTGGTTCAGGCTCAGGGCTGTTTTCTGGGGGTGGGCCCTGCTCTAGTACACTCACGCAGGAGACTGTTTCATTTTTGGGAGGACAATCTGGACGTGACTCTGGTTCAGACAGTCTGTCATTTTCTTTTTGCTCTGTTGGAGTCAGTGCTCTTAAAATCACATCCTGGATGTCTCCCATGGCACCAGAAATCTTGTCACTTTGGACAGTTTGATCCAAAGCATCATTCTCTAACCACAGAAGAGTGTTTTGCAAAAACTTTTGCACTGAGTCTTCTACAGTCACATAGAGGACCTCGGGCGAAAAGGGTAACTCATCTGTTGGCTCTGCAGACCTAGAGATCACAGAGTCTGAAAGACATTTTCCTGATAGCATCACAGGGAGTACATATCTTTCAGTTGACTGGAGATAGTCATACACTTTATCTGTCAACTCCCTGGAAAACATCTCAGTTTCCTTTATCTTTTCCAGGGGGTTCCAGATACGGTTAAAATGTTCTGGCCCGTTTAATTTATTAAACATTTGTTCAAGAATGGGTTTGATGGTGTTATAAT